>NC_138866.1:48994029-49594029 GCF_965194805.1 Balaenoptera borealis
CACCTGGCATGTCCCACCTGGCATGTCCCACCTGGCATGTCCCAGCAGTCAGAGATTACCCTGCCTCCCTCATCTCCCTTCTTTCCATTTGACACGGTGCTATAATCTACCAATAAAGGAGAAGCAGTGACATTTTCTTGTTTCTTTCTTTGCAGCTCATTTACCAGCATACCATTTATAGAACATGATTGAAAGTGCCATGCTGAGCAAGCTCTAAATATTTCTTGTAAATCCCAGCTCAGACTGGGGATGCAGATATTTCAGATGCTCATATAAGCTGGGAAAGAGACAAAGTGCCTCAAGTTTCTTAAAGTAGTCTGTAGATCGTAGGTTGATGGGGGGGGATGAGTGTTTGTTGCTGTCTCAAGTCCATGTTCAGCTTGCTGAAATCTACAAGAAGCTTGCTCCAATAATGTCCCCAGCAGTCAGACATCTGGCATCTTCACAAACCCAAAGGTACCCACAAACCCCACAAACTCAAAGGTAACTGGAAAGAGCTCAGGTATTGAGCAAAAATGAAAACAACCACAAGTACTGCAATTTAGAAGACACGTGACTGGTCTGCTGATCAGATCACCTTTTTTTAAAATCAAGTGATACCTATGCTCACAATAGAAGTGAAGGAGCACTGGTAGAAATGTGAGCGAGAAGAGAGGAAGAAAAGCAGCTAGAGGGGATGAGGGAGATAGAAACCACAAAAATGGTGTGAGTAGTGCGGGTGAGAAGTGACAGCTGAAAACAGAAAGACCATGAGAAGCAAGAAGGAAAACATCGCCTAGAACATCACAGCACTGGGGACCAGTGGGTCTGGGGCAGAGGCTACTTCCCATCTTGGTTCAATCGGTTTTAGACCCTCTCTTGGGTCCCTTTGAGAATTTAGATAGGGCCCTTTCCCCAGTAAAACACATAGACTCACATGCACAAAAGTGTTATATGTACTATTTCAGGGAGGCAAGTAATTTGCGTACTTCAGTTATTGCAGTGTTCATAATATCTTGCTATCAGGAAGGGTATCATTTTATAACATTAAATCTGTTTCATAACCCTAAATAGTGTGGAATGTATCTGAGACATTCTTCTATGAAAAAATGGTTAAAATAGGTCTCAACACTTTACGGGGGAAGCTTTTCTTACATAGAAAACACCTTTAAGTCTAGTATCTCCTTTCTCCAACTGTTTTCAATACCTGAGGCACTGTTACTTGGTGCTAACAAATTAAATGGTTGCTTGTTTTTTTGAGAAGAGAGTTTCTAGTTACCACCTGGGGATACTAAGAAATGTTCTTGGGCAGAGCTGAGTTTGTTGCTGGCAGGATATTTCTTATATCCTTATTTAATCTTATTTACTGATTTCCAGGGAGATTTACTGTTTAAAAAGTGAGGCTTTGGTTTTATGTGTAAATAAAATGAAGGGTTGAGGCCTGAGTCTGGGCAAAATCTTGCTGCTTTTGTCTTAGTGAAAGGGTATGTTGGGAGAATCATTTCACCCCCAATGAACTTCAGCTTCCCTAACTCCTCCAGAAACCTCTTAGGTGTGACCTTTTGACGGTATACATAGAAGCTTTAGTGTAACGACCCACCATCAATAGAGAGCAAATAGAGTGCTGTAGAGAGTCATTTATCTCTGTGTATGCTCTCCTCAAGGACTCTACTGACTTGACTTTGAGAGTCTGTTATACCCCAACCAGAAAGCCTATAGTAGAATCAGATAACACGTTTTTACCTCCTCCCTTTTTTTTTTTTTTAATTTATTTTATTTAATTTATTTATTTTTGGCTGCGTTGGGTCTTCATTGCTGTGGGCTCTCTCTAGTTGTGGTGAGGGGGGGCTACTCTTCACTGCGGTACGCGGGCTTCTCATTGCAGTGGCTTCTCTTGTTCTGGAGCACGGGCTCTAGGCGCGTGGGCTTCAGTAGTTGTGGCAGGCAGGCTCAGTAGTTGTGGCGCACGGGCTTAGTTGTTCCGCGGCATGTGGAATATTCGCGGACCAGGGCTTGAACCTGTGTCCCTTGCATTGCCAGGCGGATTCTTAACCACTGTGCCACCAGGGAAGCCCCTCCCTTTTTTTTTTAATTGCTGAAAGTGGACTCAAACCAAAGTTCATCCAGCTACTTTCTTGCCTAAAAATGAAGTGTTTTGCGAGCTGAATGGAGCCTGTCAGTTTTCAAGTTGATTCATCACTTTACAAAGTTAATAGAATCATGTGTGATGTTTTTGATGTCCCTCTGGGCAGTAAGAAGGGCCAGCCCCAGCTTCATGCAGTAACCATGGCCATGGGTCACATGCGCTGCCCTCATGGGCTGTGGCATAGTTTCTTCAGCGTCGGTCTTGTTGCATCCTGTTGTGTCAAGATAGCGCTCCTGTTTCCTGGCCAGTTTTTGCAGTAGCCTCAGCAGTTGAGGGCCACTCAGTTGGCCAACACAGTTCACGCTCTGGGCAGCATGGCCTTGCTCTAGAAACCCTCCTCCCTTCTACAGAAGCTGTCTAGGGCTCAGCAGTGTGCCAGGTCATCTTCCCTATTCTAGAGTGGCCCTCAGGTGGGGAAGATGAGGAGAGCAAGATTCTCAATGAACTGTGGGATTGATTTATTCTTAACTTACAAGGAGTTCAGAACCTGTCAGGAGTTCTTTATTGTACTTCTGGCTTTTTTTCTCCCTTTTGGTTGCTTCAGTCCCATTTGTCTCCTGCCCGTGGGTGTTAAAAATGTCTTCCTTGGGTGTGTTTGTTATCAGGGACTCGTACCTCATCTCAGTGCGGCTGGGCAGTATTGAAGGTGGGAGGGGGCTGGGTCTCCCTTGACATGAATATTTCATGAGGAGTAGTGAGATGGGGAGCTGGAGACGAGCCTTCTAGGTTTGATTGTGGGTTTCTTTTGACTCCTGGGTCCTGGCTCAGGGGTTCCTAGCTTGCCCTTAGATTGCAGTTTCTCCTGTCCTCAGACAGGCCTCATTTTTCCTGAAGACCAAAGGACCTGAATCTGTTGTCAGAAGTTCTATGGAGGAGAAGTCTGGCTGTTGCTACCCAACAGGAGACTAATTTCAGCCCTAAGATGAATCAAGTAATTATCTCATTTATCTGAGGACTTGGGAGGGGTGCAATGCAATGGAATGGTGTCACAAGCCACCTATAAAAGCTGTCCTCAGGGTGGCTCGCTTCCTTCTAGGAACTCATCCTGTAGGGATATGTGAGCAGACAGTCATCTGAAGGGATAAAAGAGTAATCCCTTCCCTGCTTCCCTCTGGGGTTGTTCAAGAGTTGGGGAATTGCTAAGAGTGGACATTTCATTCCTAGGCTCTTGGGCTAGTGGTTCACAGTGTTCTTTATGCATCCTTGTTTGGAAGGCCTTCTCCCACATGTACAACAAATTTTTATTTATTTATTTATTTATGTATTTTTTATTTTGGGCTGTGTTGGGCCTTTGTTGCTGTGCACGGGCTTTGTCTAGTTGCGGTGAGCAGGGGCTACTCTTCATTGTGGTGCACGGGCTCTAGGCTCGTGGGCTTCAGTAGTTGTGGCACGCGGGCTCAGTAGTTGTGGCTTGCGAGCTCTAGAGCGCAGGCTCAGTAGTTGTGGCACACGGGCTTAGTTGCTTCGCAGCATGTGGGATCTTCCCAGACCAGGGCTCGAACCTGTGTCCCTGCATTGGCAGGCAGATTCTTAGCCACTGTGCCACCAGGGAAGCCCATGTACAACAAATTTAAAGGTAATTCTCAGTAGTCATGATTCTCTGTAGTCTACTTATAACTCCACCTTTTCCCTCTCATCCAAGAAGACAGAAATGCAGGCAAGTAAGAGTGATGCTATTGTAGAGATTGCTTTCAAGCACCTAAATTTTTTAACGTAAGTTCCATGTGAAGATCCAGGCTTCTTTAGTTACAGCAATTTGGAACTCCCCCCATGACCATTCATGGTGCACCATTGTGATGCCTTGGGTGAGAACCCATGTTGTGACTGCGGGATCACAAGTGCTTCACACTTTGGCCTCATCCCCTGAATAGAATATATAAGTATTAACCTTGTTATGAGGTTGTGTTCGACTTTTGTTTCAGTCCACGTGTTAAAGCCCTAACATAAATTGTAAACATTTTAATCATCTCCACCCTCCCCTCCCCCCAGCTTTATTCAGGCAATTTGATTGTTTCCTGATGAAACAGAAAATATCTAACCTAACTATTAAGTGTGTCTCCCCAACCAAATTTACTTTACAAGGCCATAAAGCCTTTGCACAGGGAAAGACCACTGTAATCTTGCTAAATTTTCAGCAGTAAAATGTGTGTTTCAGAATTTCATTTAGAAACCCTGAAGCAAAATGTGCTAGTTCACAAGTGACAGGTGGGTTCCACTGTCCAGCTGAAATGTGCATTCACCTTCCAGTTTAGTGTGTTTACCTGGCAAATGGATCCCTTGGGAGTCTGACCTCTCATCTGGGGTGGTATTGAAAGGAAAGTGGTGATTTTTCTGTTTGTGGAATCATTTTCACTCAAGGCAATTCAGTTGGACATTCTATTCTGAATTAATCCAGACTAACAAAGGGCACATTCTTGAGTTTTTAGATTCTGAAGAGTATATATTTCCGCCCCCCATATATGCATATTTGCAGTGGCTACTGAACTGACCTTGAATTTTATAAGGGTTTCTTCTAAGGGTAGCTGGAAGTTGGGGAGAAAAACAAAACTAATTCTTGGTTTTATTCTGTATTACTCAGACATGGTGGGAAAGGTTGACAATGAATACAATTGGGGCAGGGCCACTTTGCTTTCTGCCCTTGTTCAAAACAGGGGACACCTTGTTAACTGTTTTCCTCCACAGGGAATAAATTGGGCCTAGTAAGATTCTTATCAAGAGCCAGAGGCTTTATTTAAACAATGATTTCTTCAACTGTAGACAATAGTAGTGTAAGCCAAAACCGTGCAGTTTAAGTGAGGACCTGAGAGAAAAGTTAAAGCCAATTGCTTCATTCAGCGGAGAATGGACAAGCAAATCAAGCCCTTGTGTCGGACTGTGAGGGTAGGAGGATGAGTGGTCGTTATTTAAAAACAAAAACAGAAACACAAAGAACCCCCAAACTGATTTTACTACCCTCCATAAAATCAATCTTCTTCCAGAAGTGTGAAACTGACAATTACTCGCCCGTTACATTTTTTGTTCTAGTCTTTGACAAAGTAAGCAATTTCATTACTGATGCCATTCGTTTCCATCAAATAATATGACATCATCAGGATAGGTTTTTTATTAATGGAATTCCAGTGTTTCCCTTTATATTTCTTGAGTATTATTAGATCATCTTCGGCTATTCTCAGAGATGAAACACTCATTCAAGATGCAACTATAAATCACCTGAAAGTGATATAAAGAAGCCCCTTCAAAGCTAATGAGATGTTTTCATTCTAACACAGATTCAGCTTTCAGACTTTCAGGCTTTGCTGTTCTGGTAAGTCCTCCTGACTTGATCCCAGAGGAAATTCCCTTGGAGTCTAGCCCTCATTCTCACCTCCTTGCAGGTCAACAATTTCTAATATTTATTTTCTAACTAGAAAATAAAATAGACAACACATCAAAAATTAACAAGTTAATTTTAATGATAATAGTAACATTTTCCAACTATACCATTAAGTATTTTTCAAATAGGAGAGCAGTATTCACTATCTGTTGAGAGCAACTCTGATAAGCAGGATACCACAAGCAGATGTATGAAAGAATCCCTTTCCTTTAAGGACTTTAAAATCCAGTGAAACAAAACCAAGTCCCCAACCTTGGTAGAAGAGGCTTAAGGCTCGGATTCCTTTAAATTCAGCATTTCTTCACACTGGCAGTACTGAAGGCTGTTTGGCACTGTAGCAGGACTCATCTAGATGTGTGTGCATTTAAAAATCATACATTAATTCTTGTTATCCCCAACACTTACTTGTAGCTTTTAACTGCTTTTAAAGATAAAGGAACTGATTTGCATTCTAGTCATGACAGCCCTGCAACGGAGCAGCTTGTCCCTGGGTTCAGAATAGAGAGATTGGGAGCGGGGCTGTCAGGCCCCCTTTCATCGCCCCTTTGCCTTCCTTCAGGTGCGGGAGAGGTGGAGATGAAGTCCTAAGAAGCGTGTCCCTGCAGGAACAGTAGCCAGCCTTGCTGGGTGCACTTAGCTTCCAGTACCTGCCCAGAGCACGGGCTTTATCAGTATTTAGGATTGTTAGTTAAATATGCGATAGATGCTGTGTTTTCAGAAGTCCTAAGGTTTCCATCATTAGTATCTCCTAACTAATCCTGTTTTTCTGCAGAGACTTCCTGTGCTTACTTAAGTGTGCTGCTCTTGTAAAATGGACACTACGGCTCAGTGTGCTGGGGGAGCTTTTTTGCTTTAATAAATTTCTTTTCTGTTCTCTTTGGGCTTGCAAGACTTTCCCTTTTCCAAAAAAAAAAAAAAATCTGCTTAAGGCTGCTGAGATCAGTTCAGCAACCTCTGCTGGGAAAGAATAGCCCCGTGTGTGCCCCCCGTAATCGCTTTAATTAGCCGAACATTCTGAGGGGCACAGAGGTCTGCGCCGGAGCAGATGGCTGGTGGGTCTGCGGCTGGGCCCTTGTGGGCAGGGGCTGCACCAGACCCGCAGGCTGCAGATGCTGGCCCGGCCTCGGGGCTGGAAGCCCCGGGATCCAAGAGGCTCGGGCCATCTGTTCCGCCGTCCAGCGAAGCAGGTGTCCCTCCAGAGAAAGCATTCCTGAAAGCAGTGCAGCCCACAGGTGCAGGGCACCCTCGTCCAGCTGTAGGGCAGCCCGAGAGCTGACCACAGTGGCCAGCGTGACTGAGACGCACAGCCCACGGCGGGGGGCTGTGGGACTCCCTTTGTCTGCCTACCTGGCGGTGCAGGGCACTTCTTTCTGCAGCAGCCATTTTAGGACCGGGCAACCTCTGACCGTCTCCCCTCTGTCCGCTCTCACGGGGCCTGTTGGCCAGCACACATGGCATGGTGGGCCCTGCCAGATGTGGCCACCCAGGGGACACTGTCCACAGCGCGGAGGGCCCCGGGGGAGGCCCTGCTCCTACGTTGAATCAAAAGTTGATTGCTAAAAAAAAAAAAAAAAAAGTTGATTGCTTCATCACAACTAACACACTCAAAGCTGGAGTTTCTAGAGTTTCTTCTGGGTTTGTTCTTAAAGCTGACACTGGTCTGTCTGCTGTTTCTTTCCTCTGCCCTTGTCCTAGTGTTGAACACCCAGGTAGTAGGAATAGTAATTATAAAATTTATTTGCTTAACAGACAGCACTTAATTTGCAGCAGGCACTGTTTCAAGTGCTTTCCAAATACTAGCACACCCTCGTAGGTAGGTATTATTCACTTACCCCTGAGGAAACTGAGGCACACAGGGATTAAGTAACTTGCCCAAGCTTGCACAGCCAGTAAGTGAAGAGTCCGGCTCTGTAGTCTAAACCCTCAACCACTTCATTGTTCTGGCTGAAACAATAACAAGAGCTAACGTTTCCTAAGAGCCAGGCATATGCCTCCGTGTCCCTATCAGGTGGGTCACTCCCACTTTGCAGATGAAGTAAGGTATCGAGGGGTCACACAAAGTGGCAGGGCCAGACTTAACCCCGGCAGTCTCCCCCGGCTACCATTTTGCCTCCGGAGTCAGGAATTGCTGAATGATTTTTAAAAATGTATTAATATCCATTCTTTCTCCAGTGAGAGGCTACATAAGATTTCAAAGGAAGAAGTTGAAAATCCTTTTTTATGAATAGTATGGAGAACACATCCCAGCAATTGCCACCCCCTTCCTCTCCCACTTTTCCAGAGATGTTCGTGATTACCTCCCTTCCAGTACTCACGGCTGATCTGTGTCTAGAGGCCACCTGCCAGGCTTTCACTGTGCTGGGTAAACCGTCAGCAATTAAAAGACCTTGTTCCAGAGTGATGCCTCCTTTTATTGGTGGTGTTCCAGTAGCCGAATGATCAAATCCCCCCCAACCTTCTAACCTGCCTTCCCTTCCCTCTCCCCCTGCTTTTTAATTGGAACTACTGGCCGCAGGCAGTGAGAATGAAGATAAAAGAGCTGTGAGTGAATTGAATCTGCTCCCACCCACCCCCCACCCCACCAAAAAAGCAATTTAATGACAAACATTCAGCCACCCATGTGCTTACCTCTTCTTAAAGGAATAGGCCCTTGGGGGAGACGGGGGAAGAAGCATAGCAAAACATCTGGGTGGCAAACAATCTCCAGCTAAAGTGGTCTTGGAATGAAAATGTAGCCCTTAGCATAAGCTTGCTTCTCCTTCTAGTAGGGCTGGTCTTAGCTGGATCTAGGCTTCTTACACAGGGCCATGGAGAAATGCTTGGGAAATCGTTACCCTTGGAGATGTTAAAATAAGTTATCCCTTACCTTGCCACTACTTGCCCTAAGAGTTCGTGTGAAGTCACTTAAGCTGCTGTACCTGACGCCATTGGGTTAGGCTGTCTGAAGAATGCCTCTTTGGATGGCTGTGGTCACAGCCCCCAAGGCAGGTCTCAGACGACTGTCCTGGATCTTCCCACACTCTGCTAAGTTTAGGAGGCATTGGCACAGAGCAGCTTTCACCCTCCTGAAAGTGCCTGGACCTCCCACCAAGCATGGTCTCTCCATCACAGGTCACAGTACAGGAGGACATGGCTGACTAAAAGAGTGGTACATACCAAGGGGACAGAAGTTTCCCTTTCTCCCCACCCCCAGGTCACAGGGAATTCATTTAGTGAGAATTCAGGGGCAGGCTGGCAAAAGAAATAGTGAAATTGTACCTATTTATATGGTATAAACAACATTTATAACAGTAAAGGAAATAAAATGGTTTCCCATATTCCCTCAACCAAGTATATATATATATATATTTATTGTCTCTGTTTCCTTCCAGTCTTTGTGTAATTGTATGAATGTTTTTTTCCAAAGGTAATCACAGTGTTGATGACATTTTTGTTGTGGTCTTTCATTTAACATTTCATGTTTTTCATGCTCCTACATTGTTTTATAATTACACTTTTATCGACTACATTATGATGTATCATTATACTTTATGCCCCATTGTTGAATATTTAAATTGTTTTCAGTACTTTTACAAAAAGTGCTAAATGTACATATTTACATATATACTTTTTTTCTTTCTTTGATTTTATTGCCATCAGAAATCATATGAAACTGGATCAAACAGCATGAACATTTTCATGACTTTTGATACATAAAGCCATTTTCTTTACTAAAAGGGTAATATCCATTTACATTGTTACCAGTAACATAAATAGGCCTATTTTAACTCATAACCTTGTTGGTAATAGGAGTTATATTCTTAAATACTTTGCTAATTTAATGGGAACAAAAAGATTCCTTGGTTTTAATTTATACTTCTTTGATTGCTGTTGAAATGAACCTTTCCCCATATCTGTTTAATTGTGTTGCCTCTTATGTGAATTGTCTGTTTGTATTCTTTGCATATCTGCTGGAGACTTGGCACTTTTCTTACAAATTTATATAAATAACTGGTACTTCCCAGGGTCACTCAAATTAATGCTTTAAGTTTGAACATGGTAATGAAAAAAACCTGCAAATATAAACTTAATATATACTACACAAACATGTGTCCAAGAAAAATAATATCAAATTTTATAGTGCTTATTAGGTGCCAGGCACTATTCTAAGCATTTTACCCAGCTCTGTGAAATATGTACTACTTTATTCCCATTTTATAGATGGAGAAACTGAGGCAAAAGAGGTTAAGAAACTTATCCAAGCTTAACCCAGTAAGTAAGCCAGGATTCAGAGCCAGGCAGTCTGGCTTCCACCCTCGATCTCTTACTAGTTAGAGGTGAGAATCAGGGTAAGAGGGCAGCCGGGAAGAGTGGATCAGATAAGGCACCTAGTTGCATAGACTCATGAGATGTTGGAAACAGTATACTGGAGCCTCTTGCTCCTTTGAACTAATTAATTGCTCACTAGTTTCAAATGAATCAAGAAGTAAGTGAGCATATGTAAGAAATAAACTTTTCTGTAGCAAGATACATACCTTGTTGCTTTCTTACCAAGGATTTTTTGTCGGTATGTGTTTGCATTTTTCCAGCTG
This sequence comes from Balaenoptera borealis, assembly GCF_965194805.1. Classification (NCBI taxonomy): domain Eukaryota; kingdom Metazoa; phylum Chordata; class Mammalia; order Artiodactyla; family Balaenopteridae; genus Balaenoptera; species Balaenoptera borealis. The sequence continues at coordinate 49,004,099 of NC_138866.1, forward strand.
TGTATCCCAGCAGGGGCTTGTCCAGTGATACATATTCTCCTGCCATTTCTCATGTCAGCTTGTGCTGTTAAAAATCATCCCCTACTAGTAATTTGGTAGGTTTTATTTTGATGGTTCTTAGATGATAGAAACCTATTTTTTTTTGTTTTTTTTTAAATTTTATTATTATTTTTTTAATTGAAGTATAGTTGACTTACAATGCTGCACCGATCTCTGCTGTACAGCAAAGTGACTCAGTTATACACATACATTCTTTTTTTTAATATTCTTTTCCATTATGGTTTATCACAGGATATTATAGTTCCCTGTGTTATACAGTAGGACCTTGTGGTTTATCCATCCTATATATAATAGTTTACATCTGCTAATCCCAAACTCCCAGTCCTTCCCTCCCCCTTTTTTATGGCTGAGTAGTATCCCATTGTGTATATATACCACATCTTCTTTATCCATTCATCTGTCAATGGACATTTTGGTTGTTTTCATGTTTTGGCTATTGTGAATAGTGCTGCTATGAACATAAGGGTGCATGTACCTTTTTGAATTATAGTTTTGTCTGGGTATATGCCCAGGAGTGGGATTGCTGGATCATATAGTAATTCTATTTTTAGTTTTCTGAGGAAACTCCACACTGTTTTCCATAGTGGCTGCACCAGCTTACATTCCCACCAATAGTGTAGGAGCGTTCTCTTTTCTCCACACTCTCTCTAGCATTTGTTATGTGTAGACTTTTTAATGATGGCCATTCTGACTGGTGTGAGGTGGTCATTGTAGAGTTTTGATTTCCATTTCTCTAATAATTAGTGATGGTGTGCATCTTTTCATGTGCCTACTGGCCATCTGCAGGTCTTCTTTGGAGAAATGTCTATTAAGGTCGTCGGCCCATTTTTCAATTGGGTTGTTTTTCTGTTGTTGAGTTGTATGAGCTGTTTGTATATCTTGGAGATTAAGCCCTTCTCTGTTGCATCATTTGCAAATATTTTCTCTCATTTCATAGGTTGTCTTTTCGTTTTTTTTTCATTGTTGTTGTTGTTTTTATGGTTTCCTTTGCTGTGCAAAAGCCTGTAAGTTTGATTAGGTCCCATTTGTTTATTTTTGTTTTCATTTCTGTTGCTCTGGGAGACTGACCTAAGAAAACATTGGTACAATTTATGTCAGAGAATATTTTGCCTATGCTCTCTTCTAAGAGTTTTATGGTGTCATGTTTTATGTTTAACTCTTTAAGCCATTTTGAGTTTATTTTTGTGGATGGTTTGAGGGTGTGTTCTAACTTCATTGATTTACATGTAGCTGTCCAACTTTCCCAGCACCACTATTTTATTTGTGTTAGGTAGACTGAATGGATTTCATTTTAGGGTGTTTCCAACTTATATACTGAATACTGAATTTTCACCATTTTGGGTGCCAAAGTAGTACGAGCATTTCAATCATTTGCTCTCTTGGGTGAGGAAATAAATGTGGAGGGACAGAGAGGCAGGATGTTATTATTAGTGGAGCTTTATTGACTTAAAACTTTAAAAATAAAAACAGGAGGGGACCTTCAAGATGGTGGAGGAGTAAGACATGGAGGTCACCTTCCTTCCCACAGACACATCAAAAATACATCTACATGTGGAACAATTCCTACAGAACACCTACTGAATGCTGGCAGAAGACCTCAGACTTCCCCAAAGGCAGGAAACTCCCCACATACCTGGCCACATGGCTGACAGGGTCTTGGTGCTCCGGCTCGGTGTCAGGCCGGAGCCTTGGAGGTGGGAGAGCCGAGTTCAGGACATTGGTCCACCAGAGACCTCCCGGCCCCACGTAATATCAAACAGCAAAAGCTCTCCCAGAGATCTCCATCTCAACGCTAAGACCCAGCTCCACACAACAACCAGCAAGCTACAGTGCTGGACACCCTATGCCAAACAATAGCAAGACAGGAACACAGCCCCACTCATTAGCAGAGAGGCTGCCTAAAATCATAATAAATTCACAGACACCCCAAAACACACCACTGGAGGTGGTCCTGCCCACCAGAAATACAAGATCCAGTCTCATCCACCAGAACACAGGCATCAGTCCCCTCCACAAGAAAGCCTACACAACCCACTGAACCAACCTTACCCACTGGGGGCAGACACCAAAAACAACGGGAACTACGAACCTGCAGCCTGCGAAAAGGAGACCCCAAACACAGTAAGTTAAGCAAAATGAGAAGACAGAGAAATACACACCAGATGAAGGAGCAGGGTAAGAACCCACCAGACCAAACAAATGAAGAGGAAATAGGCAGCCTACCTGAAAAAGAATTCAGAGTAATGATAGTAAAGATGATCCAAAATCTTGGAAATAGAATGGACAAAATACAAGAAACGTTTAACAAGGACCTAGAAGAACTAAAGTGCAAACAATGATGAACAACACAATAAATGAAATTTAAAATTCTCTAGGAGGAATCAATAGCAGAATAACTGAGGCAGAAGAATGGATAAGTGACCTAGAAGATAAAATAGTGGAAATAACCACCGCAGAGCAGAATAAAGAAAAAAGAATGAAAAGAATTGAGGACAGTCTCAGAGACCTCTGGGACAACCTTAAACGTACCAACATTCGAATTATAGGGGTCCCAGAAGAAGAAGAGAAAAAAAAAGGGACTGAGAAAGTATTTGAAGAGATTATAGTTGAAAACTTCCCTAATATGGGAAAGGAAATAGCCAATCAAGTCCAGGAAGCACAGAGAGTCCCATACAGGATAAATCCAAGGATAAACATGCCAAGACACATATTAATCAAACTATCAAAAATTAAATACAAAGGAAAAATATTAAAAGCAGCAAGGGTAAAGCAACAAATAACATAAAAGGGAATCCCCATAAGGTTAACAGCTGATCTTTCAGCAGAAACTCTGCAAGCCAGAAAGGAGTGGCAGGACATATTTAAAGTGATGAAAGGGAAAAATCTGCAACCAAGATTACTCTACCCAGCAAGGATCTTATTCAGATTCAATGGAGAAATTAAAACCTTTACAGACAAGCAAAAGCTAAGAGAACTCAGCACCACGAAACCAGCTTTACAACAAATGCTAAAGGAACTTCTCTAGGCAGGAAGCACAAGAGAAGGAAAAGACCTACAATAACAAACCCAAAACAATTAAGAAAATGGTAATAGGAACATACATATCAATAACTACCTTAAATGTAAATGGATTAAATGCTCCAACCAAAAGACATAGACTGGCTGAATGGATACAAAAACAAGACCCGTATATATGCTGTCTACAAGAAACCCACTTCAGACCTAGGGACACATACAGACTGAAAGTGAGGGGATGGAAAAAGATATCCCATGCAAATGGAAATCAAGAGAAAGGTGGTGTAGCAATTCTCATATCACAGAAAATAGACTTTAAAATAAAGATTATTACAGGAGACAAAGAAGGACATTACATAATGACCAAGGGATCAATCCAAGAAGAAGATATAACAATTGTAAATATTTATGCACCCAACATAGGAGCACCACAATTTATAAGGCAAATGCTAACAGCCATAAAAGGGGAAATCGACAGTAACACAATCATAGTAGGGCACTTTAACACCCCACTTTCACCAATGGACAGATATCCAAATTGAAAATAAATAAGGAAACACAAGCTTTAAATGACACATTAAACGAGATGGACTTAATTGATATTTATAGGACATTCCATCCAAAAACAACAGAATACAGTTTCTTCTCAAGTGCTCATGGAACATTCTCCAGGATAGACCATATCTTGGGTCACAAATCAAGCTGCAGTAAATTTTAGAAAATTGAAATCGTATGAAGTATCTTTTCCAACCACAGCGCTATGAGACGAGCTACCGATTATGGGGAAAAAACTGTAAAAAATACAAACACATGGAAGCTAAACAATACGCTACTAAATAACCAAGAGATCACTGAAGAAATCAAAGAAGAAATTAAAAAATACCTAGAAACAAATGACAATGAAAACACGGTGACCCAAAACCTATGGGATGCAGCAAAAGCAGTTCTAAGAGGGAAGTTTATAGCAATACAATTCTACCACAAGAAACAAGAAATGTCTCAAATAAACAACCTAACTTTAAACCTAAAGCAATTAGAGAAAGAAGAACCAAAAAACCCCCAAAGTTAGCAGAAGGAAAGAAATCATAAGATCAGATCAGAAATAAATGAAAAAGAAATGAAAGAAACAATAGCAAAGATCAATAAAACTAAAAGCTGGTTCTTTGAGAAGATAAACAAAATTGATTAACCATTAGCCAGACTCATCAAGAAAAAAAGGGAGAAGACTCAAACCAATACAATTAGAAATGAAAAAGGAGACGTAACACCTGACACGGCAGAAACACAAAGGATCATGAGCGATTACTACAAGCAACTATATGCCAATAAAATGGACAACCTGGAAGAAATGGACAAATTCTTAGAAAAGCACAACCTTCCGAGACTGAACCAGGAAGAAATAGAAAATATAAACAGACCAATCACAAGCACTGAAATTGAAACTGTGATTAAAAATCTTCCAACAAACAAAAGTCCAGGACCAGATGGCTTCACAGGCGAATTCTATCAAACATTTAGAGAAGAGCTAACACCTATCCTTCTCAAACTCTTCCAAAATATAGCAGAGGGAGGAACACTCCCAAACTCATTCTATGAGGCCACCATCACCCTGATACCAAAACCAGACAAAGATGTCACAAAGAAAGAAAACTACAGGCCAATATCACTGATGAACATAGATGCAAAAATCCTCAACAAAATACTAGCAAACAGAATCCAACAGCACATTAAAATGATCATACACCATGATCAAGTGGGGTTTATCCGAGGAATGCAAGGATTCTTCAGTATACGCAAATCAATCACTGTGATACACCATATTAACAAATTGAAGGAGAAAAACCATATAATCATCTCAATAGATGCAGAGAAAGCTTTCGACAAAATTCAACACCCATTTATGATAAAAACACTCCAGAAAGTAGGCATAGACGGAACTTACCTCAACATAATAAAGGCCATATATGACAAACCCACAGCCAACATTGTTCTCAATGGTGAAAAACTGAAACCATTTCCTCTAAGATCAGGAACAGGACAAGGTTGCCCACTCTCACCACTATTATTCAACATAGTTTTGGAAGTTTTAGCCCCAGCAGTCAGAGAAGAAAAAGAAATAAAAGGAATCCAAATCGGAAAAGAAGAAGTAAAACTGTCACTGCAGATGACATGATAGTATACATAGAGAATCCTAAAGATGCTACCAGAAAACTACTAGAGCTAATCAGTGAGTCTGGTAGAGTTGCAGGATACAAAATGCACAGAAATCTCTTGCATTCCTATACACTAGTGATGAAAAATCTGAAAGAGAAATTAAGGAAACACTCCCATTTACCATTGCAACAAAAAGAATAAAATACCTAGGAATAAACCTACCTAAGGAGACAAAAGACCTGAATGTGCAAAACTATAAGACACTGATGAAAGAAATTAAAGATGATACAAACAGATGGAGAGATATACTGTGTTCTTGGATTGGAAGAATCAACATTGTGAAAATGACTATACTACCCAAAGCAATCTACAGATTCATTGCAATCCCTATCAAACTACCAATGGCATTTTTCACAGAACTAGAACAAAAAATTGCACAATTTGTATGGAAACACAAAAGACCATGAATAGTCAAAGCAATCTTGAGAAAGAAAAACGGAGCTGGAGGAATCAGGCTCCCAGACTTCAGACTATACTACACAGCTACAGTAATCAAGACAATATGGTACTGGCACAAAAACAGAAATATAGATCAATGGAACAGGATAGAAAGTCCAGAGATAAACCCATGCATATATGGTCACCTTATCTTTGATAAAGGAGGCAAGAATATACAATGGAGAAAAGACAGCCTCTTCGATAAGTGGTGCTGGGAAAACTGGACAGCTACATGTAAAAGTATGAAATTAGAACACTCCCTAACACCATACACAAAAATAAACTCAAAATGGATTTAAGACCTAAATCTAAGGCCAGACACTATCAAACTCTTAGAGGAAAACATAGGCAGAACACTCTATGACATAAATCATAGCAAGATCCTTTTTGACCCACCTCCTAGAGAAATTGAAATAAAAACAGAAATAAACAAATAGGACCTAATGAAACTTAAAAGCTTTTGCACAGCAAAGGAAACCATAAACAAGACGAAAAGAAAACCCTCAGAATGAGAGAAAATATTTGCAAATGAAGCAACTGACAAAGGATTAATCTCCAAAATATACAAGCAGCTCATGCAGCTCAATATCAAAAAAACAAACAACCTCATCCGAAAATGGGCAGAAGACCTAAACAGACATTTCTCCAAAGAAGATATACAGATTGCCAACAAACACATGAAAGGATGCTCAACATCACTAATCATTAGAGAGATGCAAATCAAAACTACAATGAGATATCACCTCACACCGTTCAGAATGGCTATCATCAAAAAATCTACAAACAATAAATGCTGGAGGGGGTGTGGAGAAAAGGGAACCCTCTTGCACTGTTGGTGGGAATGTAAATTGATACAGTCACTATGGAGAACAGTATGGAGGTTCCTTAAGAAACTAAAAATAGAACTACCATATGACCCAGCAATCCCACTACTGGGCATATACCCTGAGAAAACCATAATTCAAAAAAGTCATGTACCACAATGTTCATTGCAGCTCTATTTACAATAGCCAGGATATGGAAGCGACCTAAGTGTCCATCGACAGATGAATGGATAAAGAAGAGGTGGCACATATATACAATGGAATATTACTCACCCATAAAAAGAAATGAAATGGAGTTATTTGTAGTGAGGTGGAAGGACCTAGCAGTTTGTCATACAGAGTGAAGTGAGTCAGAGAAAAGCAAATACTGTATGCTAACATGTATATATGGAATCTAAAAAATAAATGGTTCTGAAGAACCTAGGGGCAGGACAGGAATACAGATGCAGATGTAGAGAATGGAGTTGAGGACATGGGGAGGGGGAAGGTTAAGCTGGGACGAAGTGAGAGAGTAGCATTGACATATATACACTTCCAAATGTAAAACAGATAGCTAGTGGGAAGCAGCCACATACCACAGGGAGATCAGCTCGGTGCTTTGTGACCACCTAGAGGGGTGGGATAGGGAGGATGGGAGGGAGGTTCAAGAGGGAGGAGATATGGGGATATATGTATACGTATAGCTGATTGACTTTGTTATACAGCAGAAACTAACACACCATTGTAAAGCAATTATACTCCAATAAAGATGTTAAAAAATAAAAATAAAAAAAGTAAAAAGTATTGAATTCTGGCCAGAAACAATAGTAAGAAAATCTAGAGTGCTATTTCCTCCATTGCTCCCTCCCCACCCTCACACCTCATCCATCCATCAGGGTTGAGATATGTCTTTATGTGGAAATGTAGCCTGATAAACTTGTAATCACAAACAAGTAAAAAATCACACACACTGTGCCCCACTTCACCTTCCATAGATACACCATGTATATTAGTGACTTTCAGTTGTAATCTGAATGAGTTGTAGTGAGCTTATATATTTTGAATTATAGCCTTTTTAATGTCTCTCTGTGGCAAGAATAATTTATCTCAGCGCTGTCAGTTTGGGGTTTCAGCTTAGTGTGGCAAATTTTGGTGAACTCTTTGAATTGGTGGTATCTTCAGTATCTGAGTGAAATATGGAACTGTGAAATCCTGGTAGATAGTTGTCCTTCAGTTAAGAGGAGAGCAACAAAATAGATGTGCCTAGGTTGCCTGAAAGAACTTTAACTCATATCAACTTGAACAAGCTACTGAAATATTTAACCTAAGAATTTTAGGTTGCACACTGTCTGCCATGAGGAATCTAGGCTCTGGAGATGGGAGTTAATTAGGCTTATTTTCCTGTTGAGTTCATTACAGGATCTAAGAAATCAGTTCACCTTGTACAGTTCAGCCACCATGGAGAGTAGGCTGGTTATTTGTTATCAAAGGCAGCTTCATTCATAAAGTTGGATCTTTGCTGAGACAGCAGCAGGTTTTAAAAGGGGGATACACCTTTTCTCAACAGAGTTTCCTGCCTGAGATGGTTGCAGAACCTACCAACAGGGGTGATTAGGAAGCTTACTGATGAGGCCGGAGACCACTGTGGACCTACTCGTTGCCAATGGTTGGAAGCAGACCTGTGCATGCTTGCCTGTGGAGCATGGGCTGGATTTTGGTTCTGACCTGTGCCCTGGGCTGGGTGCTTTTGTGCAGTACACAAACTACAACTGTATGCTGTGACTTGGAAAAGACCCAGTAGTAACACAGCACGATAAGGGGACAAAATGATCTAGTTCAGATCAATTTCACTGCTTTTAATGTAGTAATTTACTGGTAACGTACATTTTATTTAACTTGAGCTTTCTAGCCTACCTGCTTTGGGTTGCATCTCTGTCTCCTCACTGTGCCAGAAACACACCAGGCTCACTCATTCTGGTCTCCACACATCGGCAAATAGTAACTGCTCCTTTCTTTGCACCTGGCTGTCTCCAGCTTATCCCTCAGGACTCAGACCTTGCTTCTTGCAGGAAGTCTACCCTGAGCTCACAAGGCTGAAGGATACCCCAGTTAGGTACCCCTTCTTGAACTCCCCCATAATAGCACTTACTACACTACAATATTGTACTCTGTTTTCTTGTCTGCATGTCTTTGTCAGCATATAAACTTCTTGAGCAAGAAATATGCTTCTCCTGTTCATCGTTGTATTCCAAAGATGTAGCGTAATACCTCACACCCATTAAACATTTATTGAAGAACAAATTCATAAATGCATGTGTACAAACTCCTGTTAGTTGATGGATTCTGAATATTTGCTTCAGCCTGATTTTATTGGTTGTGATAGGTTTTGCTGTTGAGTAAGTGATGTCACCTCACAAGTGTGAAAGGCAAATCCTTGGTGTGATGCTGCAGAAGGCTGTGGCATGTTTCTTAGGAGTCTCCTCTTAATTGGCTTGTTGACTGAGGAGAGCCAACCTGGATGAATGCACTCAAGGGTCCCCAATCATGTGACTCACTCAGATGATGATTTCAGAGCCAGAGAGTGACCGGGTCTTGGAAGAACAGAATTAGTTCTAAAACATACTAATCTTCTCTTGCCTCCTCTAGCACTGGAAGACGCAGCGCAGCGAGGAGTACGAAGCAGAAGGTAGGAATTGAGTGTGCGTGGGGCCTGCCTGGGAAGGAGGGGCTGCCATTCACAGGGCGCTCTCCACACCCCCTTCCTGCATCCCTTGCCTTCTTACTAACCACCTTGCCTGCTGGAGGCCAACTAAGAAATAACCTGAAGAACAACAGCAACAAAAAACTCATTCCCAGTTGATAGCTCTTAGTTTTAAATCCTTGCATTTAGCATCATGCAAGATGTGGCAACTAAGATGTAGAATTTCACTTATGGGTTAATTACTCTCTTACATAGACTTTCACATTAATCTATGAACAATCCAAAACTAAATAGTTACTTATTAAAATGTATCCCTTGACAGGGCTTCCTTGGTGGCGCAGTGGTTAAGAATCCGCCTGCCAGTGCAGGGGACACGGGTTCGAGCCCTGGTCCGGGAAGATCCCACATGGCGCGGAGCAACTAAGCCCGTGCGCCACGACTACTGAGCCTGCGCTCTAGAGCCCGTGCTCCGCAACAAGAGAAGCCACTGCAGTGAAAAGCCTGCGCACCACAACCAAGAGTAGACCCCGCTCGCCGCAGCTAGAGAAAGCCCGCGCACAGCAACGAAGATTCAACGCAGCCAAAAATAAATAAATAAATTTATATTTTAAAAAATGTATCCCTTGACAAGTTTCAGATGTATTTAAGACGGATCAAAACACGTTGATCTTCTGGCCAGCAGATGGCACTGTGGTTCAGCTGACGGAACCTCAGCTCACTTCACAGCCTACCCTGGATTAACTGTACTTAAGTGTAATTACACGTTCTCTAGGTCTCCAACCTGTAAAGACACAGCGGTGATGGGCTTAATGTCTTTGATAAACAGTAGGGGTAGCACTAAATGCTCTTCTCAACTCTCTAAGGTTCTTCCAGGCACACACAATCTTGCCAGTAATTAGCTCATGTTTAAGTAATGACTTTACAGAATCTCTAATATGGAAGTAAATTTTAACTAGAAGTGAACTTTTAATAGAGGATAAATAAATTTTTATTTTTAAATAAGTAGTTTGATCCTTAAATCTTCAAATAGAACTTATCCTTAATATACCAATAATTAATAACTTGCCCTGGCAAACATTTATTCTTTCAAGTTGGATTGCTTATAGGTCAGAATATTCGTATGTGTAAAGATTTGGAAATAGGCTAATCTTGACTTTTATAATCATTTTATGATATTTATCATGAAATTATTTCCTTCTCAGTAAAAGCAGAGCTTAGACTAGAAAGAAAGTGGAGATAATAAAGTCTGGTAGCTATAGCTGAGGTAGGGCATATAAAGCTCCTTAGAATGGTTCTCAACCAGCCTTCTCTTCCGATCACACCAAAGCCTAAGCCTGTGCATATTTTCCTTTGGAATAAAATAAGCCTAGAACCTTGGCATTACTGCACAGGAGATGGTATTTCTTACATAGGTATGACTGCCAATGAACAAAAAAGTGTCTGTTGGCCCTACTTGCAGCCTAAGAACCAATGGTTCCACTTCAGTTGAACTTCAGGATCAAATCAACTCAACATCAAATCAACATCTGTAGTCTCTTTCTTATAGCATTTATTTTTAAAAAGCACATTTTTCTTTGAGAATAGGCTCTCAGTTCCTTTAGGGACAACACACTGTATGCTTTTATTTTAGGCCAGTTAAGATTTTGGAACCCAGATGATTTGAATGCCTCACAAAGTGGGCCTTCCCCTCCCCAAGACTGGATAGAAGAGAAACTGCAGGAGGTTTGTGAAGATTTGGGGATCACCCGTGATGGTCACCTAAACCGAAAGAAGCTGATCTCCATCTGTGAGCAGTATGGTTTGCAGAATGTCGATGGTGAGGTAAGCCTTGCATCATATTTTTATTCAGGAATAGTAATCATGATAAATGCTAAACTGGCCACAGGCTAGGAATAGCCATATTTTGGTTTCCTGCAGCATGTTACAGAGACTCCATTCTCTTTTTTTTCCTGGAAAGTCAGCCATGAAGATCCTGTCTCTGAGGACCTCATGTTGTATTGTGGAAAAGAAAAACTGACAATAGCTGACACTTACTGAACCCATACTGTGTGCCCCTCACTGTGCTAAGCACATTACCCCACATTACTATCAGACACCAGTTCAGTGTAGCATGATGTCAGTCTATTTGTAGATGTGGCATTCACAGAGCAAAATGTGGGAAAGGTGTAGAGGAAGGACGAAGAGGGGAGTTCAGGAGATTTGAGTTGGGGGAATATTTTGAAGGCCAGGCTGATAAGTTTAGTTTTTTGGAGAGAAGATCTCAATATCATCCCTGGGTTCTTAAGCAGATTAAGTAATAATACATAGGAAAAACTTACTTGCTGAGGGTGGTCTGAACTTCTTTTATGGGGTATAGTGGTGTAAAGAGAGCCTTAGATTAGGAGACCAGCCAGGAGCCATCACAATAATCTGGTCATGAGGAAAGGGAAAAGAGTAGGTTGGTGGTTTTGAAAATGTACAACAAAAGAGTCCTGAAGGAGCCCCCAAAAGACTCTTGCTCGGTAAAATTCTGAACTTCACGTTTTCTAAAAAATTAAGAGGGGTGGCAGGACTGGGTGCATGAACAGCCATGAAACATAAGAATGTAATTAATTCCAAGATATGTCTTTCAAAGAGCTGAAAATAAGGATTGGAGGGACTTAGAGGTTAGGGCTACAGTTGTAGCTTTGGGAAACTTTGATTATAATGATATTTGAAACCATGTTATCTGCTTGCTCAGAGGATAAGTGGTATTATTTTCCTAAACCAGAAAGAGGTTTATTATCAAAAACTTCCAAGTAGTGTAGCTTGCAGAAAAGTTCTTTCCCCCCCCTTCTCCCTTGTGTATGTGACCATTGCATACCCTCTGACTAGATTTTAATGGCTCAGTCGTCATTTATTTTTCAGTGATGGCTGTTGAGTCATAAAATTAAATTCATCCTCCTAAATTATAAACCAGCGCAGTATGCAGAACCTTGGGTTGTTCTGCCAAGAAATATTGCACAAACTTGGATTATTTATCTAAGAACAAATCTTGGAATAAACTTAGCCATTTGTGGGGAGTTGCATTTTTTTCTGTGGTGGAGATTCCAGAACCCAGGAAAAGAAGCAGCACATTAATTTTCTTCTGATGTGAGGATGAGTAAAGGATTGCTAATTGAATGTAGCTTTTACTTAGTGTTTTTCCTCCCCACCAAAATCATGAAACACTATAGTACTTTGTATTACTAGCTCTAGACCACAGCAGAGCTGAAAGTTCAAGATGATCTCATCAGCATACAACTTGGAATCCTAGAATTTTACAACTGAAAGCAATTTTAGATTTAGTCACCCCTCATTTTATAGATAAAGAAAGAGATCACTGCTGCCTGTTGCCATCATCATGAAGGGAAACTAGATTCACTGTCTTAAGGCTAAAACTAGTGCCCTGCTTTCCAGAAGCAAGGACGACTGTAGGGCAGGGATGGCAAACTATCACCCTAGCTGCCAAATATGACCCAAGGGCTATGTCGCCTACCCAATGTTTAAAAACTGAACTTTTTGCTATACTTTTTAAAATCAGGAGATTTTTCTAAAAATCAGAAGATTTGGCTCCATTTTGCTGGCAGTGAGAAGCAGCTAGCCCCTTTGGACAGGGCATGCACTCGTGTTCCATTCACTGGTTTAAAAGGCACTACTTTCTAATGTCTCAAGACCATCCTGCCTCATTTATTTCCATCACCTTCCTGGCCCCTCAGGGTATTTGTGATCCCTATTCTAGTGCATTATTTCCCAACTTACACATTGGGAAATCAACCATCCAAAGACCTGGCTGCTGATGGGGAGTAAGAATGTCCTCAGGGCTCTAGATTCAGCTCCTGCACAGACTGCAGGGGGTGCCCTAGTTGCCCACTGACTTGTATTCTTGTCAGCCCAGCCCTGCCCATCCACCCTCTTCTGAATCCACATCCCTTTATTCACTACTCCCTCATGTACAATAACTGCCAGGATTCACTTACTCCGCCACTTCACGTGGATCAGGTGATGGGTGTTTAGGCAGTCAGGAAGCTGTGCATTGATTTGGCCAAGGTCACAGGGCCAACCCACGTGGAGCTAAGGTTAGAGCCAAAATATGCTGATTCACTTCAGTCAGCACACTTGGATTTTACTGTGACTTCTGGTTTGACAGTCCTGAAAGCCTGGTCCTCTAAGAAAGTGTTCTTTTGGTTGATAAGAACGAGACGGAGAAGCTAAGGGAGCTTGGCAACCTCAGAATTTTGCCCCAAATACCTTTCCATCTATTTCATCATATGCTTCTCTATTAGGAACTGTTGCTTCTTCCAAAGATTTCCACTCTTTAGAATGATTTTCTTGTTTCAGAGTCCTCTCCAAAGGAAGTGGTATAAAAACAAGAATAGAGACAGATGTTTCCTATTGGGTATGAATTGGAAAAAAAAGCATTGGATAAAAGAAATGCCTCAGGCAATTAGATGAAGGATAAAGTCAACAATTATGAGATGACAGGAGTCCTAGCAATAGTCCAGACTTACGAAATGAATATGGAAAATTTGAGGATTTGTTACAAAGAGGCCTTTGTTAGAATGGACCCAGGTGTAGGCTCAAATGCAACAAGAGTAAGTTTGTTGCTTGTTCTATTCCTTGCTACTCAGCAAACTGGGCATCACCTTGTTAGAAATGCAGAATCTTAGGCCCCACCCCCAGATTTAACTATATCAGAGTCTGCATTTTAACAGGATCCTCTGGTGATTTCTGTTTTGTACACTGGGGGCATGTCCTATAGAAAAATTTTAGCCCCCCAAATAAAGAGGAAGCTGAGTGTGAGGATGGAGGTCTTTGCCTTCCCTCCCTGTTTTGCGGTATCCATGATTCATGCTGCTTATTCCCTTTTCCATTCCTCTGTTGAGCTAGGGAACAAACCAGCTCCTAGGCAAGCCTCTAGAAGGGACTGTATGTGATGAGGACTACTTGATTACTGTCGCAGGGTGCAAAGCAGTCAGGCAAAATTCCCTTCTCTTTACATCTCTTGGAACCCTTCTATTGCATACACATGAAATCCTTCCTATCCAATCCTCATTTCTCCCGTGCTAAAGCATTAAAAGAAATAAAGACCCCAAACACGCAGTGCTGTTCCAAGTAATGTTCTAAATCCCAAGTCATGGGTTTCAGACCCAAACTATTAGATCATTGCCATCTGTCCCAGACCCAATTCTGCCGTGCTAACGTACCAATTTCCAAAATTCAATATAAGCAAAATATCATGTGGAGTCACCATAATATAACGGCTTAATGAATGTCTAACTATCTTGTTTTGTTACAACACTGGGAAGCTATATCTTTATATTTTTAAGTAAGTCTTTAATTCGCAAGAATAACGTGTAGTAACATTAAAGATTACCCGTTCTAACAGTATGAGCAAAAGAGAAAACAGTTAAATGCTAAATTGCATAAAATTATGAAGATGTTGAAAATGAATTTTATTTAGTTTATGTGAGGGGGAAGGACATTACTAGAAAGGAAGAAATTCAGTCAAGTGAGAATAAAGGGACATGTTATATTTCTGGAGTCCTGGGATCAAGAGTGGTGCCAATTTCTGTTGGCTGGAAGTATACTTTGGGCCTTGTGGGTTTTTTTGAGTGAAATAGTTAAAATATATGGTTACCCTTTTCCAGATGCTTGAAGAAGTCTTCCATAATCTTGATCCTGATGGTACGATGAGTGTAGAAGATTTTTTCTACGGCTTGTTCAAAAATGGAAAATCCCTTACCCCATCAGCATCTACCCCATATAGACAATTGAAAAGGCACCTCTCCATGCAGGTAAGAAACAAATAGGAAGTGGTTTCTTTGTGAGTAGAAGTTAAAATCCATTTGAATAATTTCTAATGTATTCATCTGCTGTCTGAAGAAAAATACTGAGGAGAAAGAGAGGCAAAAGAAGAGTAGTAAAGAAAGACTGAACCATTGGGGAAGGAAAAGTTGGGTTTGAGAAATGACCATAAATTACAGTAGGAAGACCACTAATTATGCCCCTTCGTGTTAGCTGTAGGTCAGAAGAAACCTGGTGTTAAGTAGAGACACATTTCATCTATATGAAGGAACTCTCGGCCAGGTCAACTGTTGATAAGCTTTGCATTCTAGGCTGACTTAGGAAAGGGAGATCAAAGGGGCTGCGTGACTCTTTATCCTATAAATTAGAGAAACATGCCTTCTGCTCCTCGTGGTCAGGACTGACCAGTTTTGGTCTTGACCAACACCATGTTGCAATGCCTGAGCTTGCTCAAGTCTCTTTCTTCTTCCAGTCTTTCGATGAGAGTGGACGACGGACCACAACCCCATCTGCGATGACAAGTACCATTGGCTTTCGGGTCTTCTCCTGCCTGGATGATGGGATGGGCTATGCATCAGTGGAGAGAATACTTGACACCTGGCATGAAGAGGGCATTGAGAACAGCCAGGAGATCCTGAAGGTGTGGCAGCTAAAATGAGAGAAAAATGACGAATTGGGGCAGGGTTGAAAAATTCCATTTTTTTGAAACTGTGATTTGATTCGATTTCTCCTTAATGATTCTTCTATTCACAAGATCTCAGACGTAAGAGGTAACTTTTCCTACCCACTTCAACCAGGATTATTGATAACTTCTTTCCATGTTTTTAACCCCTAAATTATTGATAAGAAATTTCTTAGCTGATCTCTGGTTGGTAAAGATTAGAGTTTTACCGTCGTGTTTATTTACAGTGCCAGATAGCATTTTTTTAAAACACGCAAATAATCACGTTATGTTTTTCTTAGAGAGAGCTTAGTTACGCTGTGGATTGAATATTGTTCCTAAGCAATCACTAAAGAAATGTAAGCATCCAACCTGTAGACTGTAAATTCAGTTCTGTGAGTTTGTATAACCTTCACATTTTCTGCTTTCCCAGGATAGAACTTGTGATTGTCTTGAACTTGTTCTGATTTCTAGGCCTTGGATTTCAGCCTTGATGGAAATGTTAATTTGACAGAACTGACGCTAGCTCTTGAAAATGAACTTTTGGTTACCAAGAACAGCATTCACCAGGCGGCTCTGGCCAGCTTTAAGGCTGAGATCCGGCATTTGCTGTGAGTTAAGCAGAAGGTTCACCTGCTCTATTCCCTTTCCTACTTGTTGAGCAAGTCATTCAGATGCCTGTGGCGTACATTCTTCCATCCTGTACGCAGATGTGGCTAATCTCCTATCATCTCACTTCTGTGAAAATGAGGTAGAGCTTAGATTTGCATGTAGTCTTTTGAAGAGGGCTGTGGTATGTCTGTGTGTTTTTGAAGGGTTTTGGTTGTCTTGGTTTTGTTTTTGTATCGAAGCAAGCCAGATGAGAGCTTTTTGGGGTCTACTTGTTGCTTAGAAACAGTTTCCCTCATACTTGGTTTCTTTCTGATTCTAGGGAGCAAGTTGATCAAGTGGTCAGAGAAAAAGAGAAGCTACGGTCAGATCTGGAAAAAGCTGAGAAGCTCAAGTCTCTAATGGCCTCAGAGGTGGACGATCACCACGCAGCCATAGAGCGGCGGAATGAGTACAACCTCAGGTACGACTGGCTGGGCCAGGACCCTCCTTTCCCACCACCCTGGCCTAGGGCAGTGGGGCTCAGCCTGCTTGCCCGCTTGGCCACACCTGGCGGGAGTGACTTAGGTGTGGCCAAGCCTCAAGGAAAGCAGGATTCACTAGACACTTTCTCAAGGAGCTTCCCATCTCTGTGACTCTGTGTTTCCATTTTTGGTGGATCCACATAGGGACCTCTGAGGGATTTGATGGCAGCTTGTCAGTCTTTCCTCCTCACAGGAAACTGGATGAAGAGTACAAGGAACGAATAGCAGCCTTAAAGAATGAGCTTCGAAAGGAGAGAGAACAGATCCTACAACAGGTGGGCAAGCAGCGTTTGGAACTTGAGCAGGAAATTGAAAAGGCAAAAACAGAAGAGAATTACACCCGGGACCGCCTTGCCCTCTCTTTAAAGGTAATTATCCTGTTGGTTGTACAGTCTGTGTCCCTGCTGGGAATACACATGGGAAACCACAGCTCTGTAAGAGGACAGACAGGTCTACACGGGGCTCATAAATCTGCCCAGCTGGGTCATGACCGGACATGGTAGAGCCCCCACTGAGCTAGATTTCAGGGATGTCTAGGCTTCTGGTTTGCCAACAGCGTATCTTGTTCTTACCCCCTGAAGTTGCACTGGGTCCTCAGGGCTGTTTGGCTCCTGGTTGATGGTCTCTTCCTTCCTTGCACTCCCCCTTCCTCATTCTTAGCAGATGACTTTATTTCCTGCCACACAGAGGCCATCAGCTTTGTTTCTTTGCTTCCAAATGTACCTTTTCCCTTATACATCCTCCTCTCCTTCCCTGTGCCTCAGTAGAGGAAGTGATCCTTCTCTTTATTGGACTCTAACACCAGATAATATGGTACAGTGTTATCTAGAGATAAAGGGTGGGCGGGGTAGGGGGGTCTGGCCTCAAGACTGCCTGGTTCCAATCTGGATACCACTACTTACAGAAAACCTTGATCAAGTTACTCAAACCTGTTTCCTAATGCACAAAAGAGGCACCATCGTAATACCTACCCCATAGCATTGATATGGAGATTAAATGAGTTGCTACATATACAGTATCTAGAAGGCAATAAGTACCTATGGAATATTCACTACTGTTGAAGTTATAAAAGGTTCCTGAAACTCCACACATCAAAAACTGAGCTAATTCTCACTCCCTAACCATCAGACTGCTTCCTCTCTGGAATTTTCTCCCTAATCTACATCACCACCTGTGCTGAAAGTCATAGAAGCTAAAGTCCTCGGTCATCCTTGATTATCAGTTTCTGAGTCCCGTTGATGCTCTGAAATGCTTCTCAGATTTATCCCATCTCTCCATTTCCACAGCCTCTGAATAGGTTCACAATTCATCATGATTTCTCAGCTGACCTATGTGCATCCTTTTTTCCATCTATCCAACCTCCATATTGTCACCGGAGTTACCTTACTTAAGAACACTTAAAATCATGCTGTTCCCTCTGTAAAAGTGCAACATGGCAGCACTGAAGGGCCCTGAAAGGGGACTTGTCCTCATGCCTTTCTAACCTCAGATCCTGCCAGCAACCCCCAGGGCCATGCCCTCAACCCTGCTGCACCTGCCATCAGCTGTCTCAGTTCCTCAGTAAGCTTTTAGGCTCCTTCACTGCTTTCTCCAACACTGCAGGCCAAACTACTTTTTCATTCCCATGACACTTTTTTTTTTTTTTCTTGCCAGAAGATAGCATAGTTTCTATCACATCATAGATAATTGTATCCATATCTGCCTCCCCTGCCACAGTCCCGATTGTGTGTTCCCTGTGGTCAGCAACAGAAGCTGATTTGTCAGTTTCCAGAGCACCAACACGGGCCCAATACACAGAAACTGCTCCTGATTGTTTTAACATCTAAATTTAGACACACTTTGGAAGATTAGAGTTGTAGAACTGGCATTTTGGGGGAAGGTAGTATCCTTTAAAAACACTTCAAGCACATTCTTTTTCACTCCATGTTACTGTGTGAGGGTGTGAATAAGAATGTATTTAGGGCTTCCCTGGTGGCGCAGTGGTTGAGAGTCTGCCTGCTAATGCGGGGGACACGGGTTCGAGCCCTGGTCTGGGAGGATCCCACATGCTGCGGAGCAACTAGGCCCGTGAGCCACAACTGCTGAGCCTCCGCGTCTGGAGCCTGTGCTCCACAACAAGAGAGGCCGCGATAATGAGAGGCCCGTGCACCGTGATGAACAGTGGCCCCCACTTGCCGCAACCAGAGAAAGCCCTCGCACAGAAACGAAGACCCAACACAGCCATAAATAAATAAATAAATAAATAAAATTAAAAAAAAAAAAAAAAAAAGAATGTATTTAAAATATATTGGCTCTATATTCTTTTGGCAAAATATACTTTGAAAATAATGTTCT
Organism: Balaenoptera borealis; assembly: GCF_965194805.1. NCBI lineage: Eukaryota > Metazoa > Chordata > Mammalia > Artiodactyla > Balaenopteridae > Balaenoptera > Balaenoptera borealis. The sequence continues at coordinate 49,023,263 of NC_138866.1, forward strand.
TCCAATTATCCTTTAGCATTGGAATAGAAAATATGTCAAATGGCACATCCATGTGGTTTTATTTTTTTGACAAATGTGGGTGGAAATCTTACAAGTGTTTTACATACAGAAAAACCCCACCTTTTGTGGACTTTGGTTGATATGTTATTTTACTATAATAATTAAAAATACAAATTATGAAAAACCTGTATGTACAGCTTTTACATCTTTAAACCAAAATAAAATTGTAAATTAAATATAATATATCTATATCATCATTAAATGAAAATTGTTAGAGCTATCCTACTTTTTATAGGTTTTCTGAGTTCTCTTTTGTTGTCAGATGAACAAGGTATTCTGCAACCAGTCTTTCATCTGACAGTTTATTGAGAATGTTTTTCACGTCATTAAATTTTCTACTGCAATGCTGTCGAATAGAAATACAATGCAAGCCATATATGTAATTTCAAATTTTCAAACAGGCACATTAAAAGGTAAAAAGAAACAGGTGAATTTAATTTTAAATCATTTTTATTTAATCTAATATCTCCAAAACAGTATCTTTTTGACTTGTAATTCATCTACAAAAATTATTACTGAGTTTTTTGCATTTTTGTTCTAACTCTTCAAAATCTGGTGAATATTTTATATTCACAGCACATCTCAGTTTGTACTATATACATTTCAAGTGCTCAATAGTTACCTGTGACTGCTTGTGGCCACTGTTGGGCAGCATGCTTCTGTAGGATCAAGAAAAAGAGGAGGCATGCTTTGAGGTTATAAGATAGATATCAGTTTTTTAATATTTACTTTTTCTGCTCTAATGTACTGAAACTTTCAAGATGAACACATTTTCTCAATCTAGAGCATTGATTTATGCATGCTATAAAATGGTACAACAGTTTATTTCTTAATCTGTGCCCACTTAATTTCCCCAAATTTCTTCAGGAAAATGGTCGTCTAGAAAACGAGCTTCTGGAAAATGCAGAGAAGTTGGCAGAGTATGAGAATCTGACAAACAAACTTCAGCGAAATTTGGAAAATGTTTTGGCAGAAAAGGTAAGTCTGTTTAAATTTGATTTCCTGATACGTAGCCCCAAAGTGTAGTTCCCTCAAAAGAGCAGAAGCTATGCCACCAAGAAAATTTCTATTATGGAATTATTTATGTGACTAAAGGAAGCTGTCATTTTTGCAGGGATTTAATTTACACGAGGGAAACACGGCGTGGCACTGAGAAACAATCTCTGCTTTGACTGAACACATCACTCTAGAATCTTCTCCCCATCATCTAATTGATGGTGTTTCTGCTTAAATGTCACATTCCTTTCATACTCCAGACACTGGGTGAACACCAGAAACTTGGGCCTTTGGTACATTATAGGTCAAAGAAGGACACTTGGAAAAAATGACAACTTTGCCCTTTTCATTTTCTAGTTTGGTGACCTTGATCCCAGCAGTGCTGAATTCTTTTTGCAAGAAGAAAGGCTGACACAGATGAGAAATGAATACGAGCAGCAGTGCAGGGTGAGTGACTGAAGAGAACTTAGAGGAGGGGTGCCTGGGTTCAAATACCGCTTCACCGTTTACTAGCTGTGTGACCATGAGCACATCACTTAATCCGCGGGTGTTTCAATTCCTCACCTACAAGACAGCAAAAATAAGAGTACCCACCAGATGAGGTTGTTGTGGAGAGTCAATGAGTAAATATACGTAAAGTGCTTAGAACAGAGCCTGAGACACAGAAAGCACTTAACCTAAGTGCTAGTTGTTAATGTTATTGTTTAGTATCCTGAAATACGAGAGAATCACGCAAACTGCATTTGTCTGCTTTATCTGGGTCGGAAATTGCTAGTAATTAGAGGAAAATAAAGTTTTATTCTAAGAGAAGGAAAATGTGGTCATGTTGATGTGCTTATTCCAAAACTAGTCTTTCCTGAGCGATCAACGCAGGCTGATATAATTTGCTTTTGTTCTGTGGGGTTTTTTCCTGAATACAGTCCTTACTTTATTTACAAAATGCAAATGGAGCAGAAACCACTCAAGTCTTTAAGTAGTAAGTCATTACAAATTCCTACCAGAGGACACAAAAACATCCTTATAAATAATAGGAATCTTTGATTTTTTTAAAAAAGTAACTCTCCTAAGCTCAGGAATTTGGGGTTGTTTTTTCCTTAAGCCACAGACACTTGTTTATTTTAACAAGGTAAGCATAACTGAGTTCTAACTGCTTTAGATGAACATTGTACTTGGGCAAAAATGAAGAAAACAATCACCTCCTTATGAGGTTGCTCATAGCCTGCCTTCTCAGGAAATATACATGCACACTTTGAGAAAAGAAATGAAACATTTATGGCACCCTTATAAATAAGTTATGGCTCTTGACTCTAATCAAGTAGAGGTGTTTTCTCCTACGCTTTTAGTTATTTCATCAGTAAAATCTGTCAGCTCTACCTCCAAAAATTCCCCAAATTTGTCCACTTATTTTTTTAAACAGCTTTTCATAACCATACAATTCACCCATTTAAGGTATATAATTCAGTCTCTTTTAGTATATTCACAGAATTGTGCAACCATTACCATAATAAATTTTAGAACATTTTCATCACCCAAAAGGAAACTACCACTCCACCTAGCTGTAATCTCTCACATGACCCCCAGCCCTATACAACTAATAATCTACTTGCTGTCTCTTTGGTTTTGCCTATTCTTTACACTTCCTATAAATGGAATTATACAATATGTCATCCTTTGTGACTGGCTTCCTTCATTTGGCATAATGTTTTCAAGGTTCATCCATACTGTAGCATGTATCAGTACTTCATTTCTTTCCATTGCCGAATAATATTCCATTATATAGCTATACCACATTTTATTTATCCATTCATTAGTTGATGGACATTGTGTTATCTTGAATATTGTGAATAATGCTGCTGTGAACACTTGTGTGCAAGTTTTGTTTTGTTTTGTTTTGTTTTTTTTAAACAGAAACAGATTCACAGACTTAGAGAACAAACTTATGGTTACCAGCAGGGAAGGGTGGGAAGGAGGGATAGACTGGGAGTTTGGGATTGACACGTACACACTGTTTTATTTATTTATTTATTTTGGCTGCTTTGTTGCTGTGCGCGGGCTTTCTCTAGTTGTGGTGAGTGGGGGCTACTCTTCATTGCGGTGCGTGGGCTTCTCATTGAGGTGGCTTTTCTTGTTGCGGAGCACGGGCTCCAGGCACACGGGCTTCACTAGCTGCAGCACACCGGCTCAGTAGTTGCGGCACACAGGCCCTAGAGCGTGCAGGCTTCAGTAGTTGAGGTGCATGGGCTCAGTATTTGCGGCGTGTGGGCTCAGTAGTTGCGGCGTGAGGGCTCTAGGGTGCGCGGGCTTCAGTAGTTGTGGCATGTGGGCTCAGTAGTTGTGGCTCATGGGCTCTAGAGCGCAGGCTCAGTAGTTGTGCACGGGCTTAGTTGCTCCGTGGCATGTGGGATCTTCCCAGACCAGGGCTCGAACCCGTGTCCCCTGCATTGGCAGGCGAATTCTTAACCACTGTGCCACCAGGGAAGTCCTGTGTGCAAGTTTTTGTGTGGACATATGCTTTCATTTCTCTTGGGTATGTACCTAGGAGTAGAATTGGTGGGTCATATGATCACTGTATGTTTAACCTTTTGAGGAAGTGCCAAATTTTTTCCAAGATGTTTGCACCATTTTACATTCCCATCAGTATGAGAGTTGCAACTTCTCCACATCCTTGCCAACAGTTATTATATGTCTTTTTTTTTTAATATCTTTATTGGAGTATAATTGCTTTATAGTGTTGTATTAGTTTCTGCTGTACCACAAACAAAGTGAATCAGCTATATGTATATATATGCAATCCCACCACTGGGCATATACCCTGAGAAAACCATAATTCAAAAAGAGTCATGTACCACAATGTTGATTGCAGCACTATTTACAATAGCCAGGACATGGAAGCAACCTAAATGTCCACTGACAGATGAATGGATAAAGAAGATGTGGCACATATATACAATGGAATATTACTCAGCCATAAAAAGGAACGAAATTGAGTTATTTGTAGTGAGGTGGATGGACCTAGAGTCTGTCATACAGAGTGAAGTAAGTCAGACAGAGAAAAACAAATATTGTATGCTAATGCACATACATGGAATCTAAAAAAACGGTACTGATGAACCTAGTGGCAGGGCAGGAAAAAAGACACAGATGTAGAAAACGGACTTGAGGACACGTGGGGGAGGGTAAGCTGGGACGAAGTGAGAGAGTAGCATTGACATATATACACTACCAAATGTAAAATAGATAGCTAGTGGGAAGAAGCTGCATAGCACAGGGAGATCAGCTCGGTGCTCTGTGAGGACCTAGAGGGGTGGGATAGGGAGGGAGGCTCACGAGGGAGGGGATATGGGGATATATGTATGTCTTTTTTATTTTAGTCATCCTAGTGGGTATTAAGTGGTATCTCATTGTGAGTTTGATTTGCATTTCCCTGATGGCTAATAACATTGAGTATCTTTTCATTTGCTTATCTTCTTTGGAGAAATGTCTCTTCAGATCCTTTGCTGAATATTTAAATGTGTTATTTGTCTTTTTATTATTAAGTTGTAATAGTTCTTTATATATTCTACAATCAAGTCGCTTATCAGATATATAATTTACAAAAACTTTTTTCCCATTCTGTGGGTTGTGTTTTTACTTTCTTGTTGGTATCCTTTGAAGCACAAGTTTTTAATTTTGATGATATACAGTTTATTTATTTTTCCTTTTGTTGCTTGTGTTTTCGACATCACATCTAAGACTTGTATTGGTTTTTAAACTCCAGCTATTACAAGACCAAGTAGACGAACTCCAGTCTGAGCTGGAAGAATATCGTGCACAAGGCAAAGTGTTCAGACTTCCCTTGAAGAACTCACCGTCAGAAGAACTTGATATGAACAGTGGTTGTGTCGAGCCTGACCAGGGTAAGCCATTCAGACACCATCTTTTCAGAGTCTCTGCCTTTGACTTTTGTTTTTAAAACCATGGTTGAATGTAGAATTGCAAAATGTTGGCAATCCCACCCCCCACCCAAAAAAAGACTTTGGCAGTGCTATTTTCTTGAGCTGTTTCACTTGTGGTCTGTTTTTTTCATTTGTCCTTGAAGTCTTTATGAGAATATTTCCATGTGATTTTTATATGCATCAACAAAGAAATGGAAAAATAAAACCACAAGGATATTTGCTTCGTTTAAAAAAAAAAAAAAAACTGGCCACAAGTCTGAGAATCCAGGCCTCGGGAGTGTTAGAATTCAGTCACTGAGTTATTGCTGAATCCTCCCTTTCTAAAAGAGTGCCTAACTGGTATGACAGTGTTTTGGAGAGTGAGCCAGCCAGAAACCACAAAATTTGATTTCCTTATGCTGGCTATGCTAAATGTCTGCAAAACAACAAATAAGATAAATAAACCTTGGTTGCCTGTGCCTTTGAGGAGGATTTTGAGTAGCAAGGTTGGAAGGCAGAGTCATTTGGGAACCCTCCTACATTCATTATCAGCTCTTTTCCTCCCTCCTGGCATCCTGCCCCTTTCCTCCAGTGTGTTGAATTTCCGTTTCAGAAAGGGTTTATAATAAATTCTTCATCATAAATAGTTTTCCCCACTGCTCCTTGGAACAGGAGTACAGGTTCTTACAAGGGTTGTTTATTCTTCTCCTTACCTATTTATTCTAGAATAAATAAGGGATTGGGGAGGGGACAGGGACAGGCTTGAACACCTTTCCTCTGATTCTAAGTCTGCACTCTGTAGCCTTACTGTGGTATAAGAATGGAGCCCAACTGATATGATGTATCTCAGAAGTTTTTCTGGGCTTTTCCATAGATGACCAAGGGCTGGGAGTTCTCCTCATGGGTACATGAGGCTGTGTCATCTTGGGGTGGTTTACACCCCAGGTATCACTTCTCAGTTGGGGATATGCCATGATAGATGAAGAGAAAGCCCAAAGCAAGACTGTCAATTCCAGATGCTAGACTTATGCTCTTTCTTGCATCTGCCTGTGTATCTCTACATGAAAAGCTCTTTTGAGTCCCCTGCCTTAAGAGATTTCTAACATAGTATTAGATGTAATCATTTTGTCTTTGTACTAGCTCAGCCCCCAGCTTATGCTTCACATTTCAGTGTCCTTCTCAGTCATCATCATGGGCAGTTGCAGAGGTGAACTCATATGAATGAGTTGAGAATTTTCTATCGAATCTGCCTATATCCAGGTTCCTAACCCATGCCCTATTCTTTAAAAAATTTTAGCTGATAATTTAAGGTAAGGCCCTATCTGCACTACAGGAAATTAATATTACAATACTGAATCTTCTGTAATGTTGAGGGGTGGGTTGGATATCTTGACCCATGAAGTTAACACCTCAAAGCATAGCAAGTATGCTGGCCATTCATTCTCCTGCCACATTGCCCCTCTGCTAATTTGTCACTCAGTATTCATTGGATGGAAAGAAGGCTGGTTGGTTTGACCGAACTACCTCACTCTTCAGGATTTTCATTAGGAGGAGGTCACCTTTAAGCAGCAATTTCCACATCTACTCCCACCTGCTATTCTACTGGATTCTATTAAGGTTTGGTACATTGCCTGTACATGAAAGAATCTGTTCACCTTCATTTTTTCTTGTTTTCCCTAATACTTAAAAACAAGAGACTTCGCTTGCCTTCTGTTGTTTCCTAGTAGATCTCATCTGTAGTAATTTAAGCTAAAAATTATTCCTCATTTAAACTGGATATCCTTCCTTAGATGCCAGTTGTGTTATTGAAAGAACCTGCTGCAGGGTCAACAGATCCCATGTGTTTTCAGGGCTTGGTTCTGAAGAATGCAATCCATTGAATATGAGCATCGAGGCGGAGCTGGTCATCGAACAGATGAAAGAACAACATCACAGGGACTTGTGTTGCCTGAGACTGGAGCTTGAAGATAAAGTAAGACCTTCTTATCAATCCTGTTCTCTGATTTCTTTGAGCTCTGACAAGCTTTTGCATGTAGGACATTCTCAATTCTTTTTTCTCAAAGAGCAGCACTTTCTATACCTTTCCTCTTGTGTCCTGTTGGCTACCAGGAACGCACTACCTCAGCATGGTTTCACAGGCCAAGGGTGAGGCCTTTTCCTCATAGGAGAGAGTTTCTTAAAAATGTAGTATCTTCAATCCTAGCAAGTATGGAACTCGCAGACCATTACATTATTTCCAACTCATTGAAAAACATCTTAATAAAACCAAAAAGCCCTTCGATATAGCATTACTTCCTAAATTAGGTACAAATTCTGAATCTTGGCCTTCAAAACCCTTTACCGTGTTGCATTAGGTTATATTTCCAGTCTTCTCTTTTACCATTCCTTTGAGTTACCTTATCCTCCAGCCAAACTAGGTAGTTTGCTGCTCTTCATCACACTGTCCTCTTTTGCTCATGCTATTAACGTGCTGTGTTATTATTTCTTTCTACCTCTTGAAAGTCTACTTAACCTTCAGAGTTTATATCAAATGCTACCTCTTACATTTCTGAAGTCTCCCAACCAAATGTGATTTTTCCCTCCTTTGAATCCCAGGTTACATTGTAACTATTTTTCCTATACCTTTTATATGTTTTATTCTGACTTGTAGTATACTTTTTTGTATTTGTCATGAGCATGTCTAGAGTGGTTTTTCCTTAATGACAGGGGCTATGTCTTACCCAACTTTGTTTCCCCATGAGGCCTGCAGGGTACCTGACAGGTGTTAAACAAATACTTTAATTTAATTAACTATGTTAAGGCCCTAAGTTTGCAGTTGGAGAGGATGCCCATGGAGACAAATGGTATCTCTGTGAAGGTCTAGTCAGTTTTAATAGAATTGTTCAGAAACTAATAAAATTCAACCAAGTTAAAAAGGTAATCAAACCATGCCTGACTTAAAAATATCTTATTTAATGTGTTTTTGAATTGTTACTTTAAAACAAAAAATGGGAAAACTGAGGAATGTCTTGTAGGAGAAAAGTAATTACTGCCCCATCACCTTTCCATGGCCTTGAGTTGAATAACATGGTGGTTTTACTTTCTGGCTTTAGGTGCATCATTATGAAAAGCAGCTAGATGAAACCAAGGTTGCCTGTAAAAAGGAGCAGGAGAACGTGAAGCAAAAGTATGAGAATGAAGTGCACATCTTGGAAGAACAAATAAGTGACCTTAAAAATGAAATTGCAGAACTTCAGGGCCAGACAGTGGTACTCAAGGAGGTACAACACACGGCTATCTGCAGACATGAGGAGGAGAAAAAACAACTGGAAATGAAGTGGGATGAGGAAAAGGCTCACCTGCAGGAGGAGCTGAGGCTGGAGCTAAAGGCTAGGCTGGAGCAGGCAGAGGAAAGCTTTAATGGAGAAAGGGAAAAACTCATTCAAAATGGTGCCTGGACAGAAGAGAAGGTGAGAAGCTTGACTCAGGAACTAGAACAAGTTCACCAGGAGCAACTGAAAAGCCTGGTGGAGAAGCACACTCTTGAGAAAGAGGAATTGCAAAAAGAGCTCTTGGAAAAACACCAAAGGGAACTACATGAGGGAAGGTAAGAAAATGGGGGAAATGGAGGAACCTGGGGCACCATTCCTCGGGGGCACCAGAAATCCCAGTCAATTAAGGAGACTTTGAAAAATCAGAAGACAAAATAGCCCACTGACTGACTAGATTCATTTTTAGTTTTTCAACTTGTTTTGCCGTTGTTTAGATATAAGCCTACCTTGGGGTATTGAAACTTATTTTTAGAAAGAGGAAAGTATTTTTTGTATCAGGCATGTACGTTTTAAGGTTCCAGATGAGGATAAGATTATCACAAATGTGATTTCTTCCTAGTTCAGTCTTGCTGTTTTCTGAGAAAGGCCATTTATAAGCTAGATTCTGGGCAAAGTTACATTTCCTTCCAGAGTTATGAAACACCATTTTGTGCTTACTTTCCTCACGTGAAATCTCAGGTACTTTTCAGGGCTTTGGTGCTTCATACTTTAACCCGGTGCTACTTTATTAAATAAAAAGCAAAACATAATGAATTTGTTAATATGTGTGGTTTATATGACTATTATCCACCAATGTCTACTTAATTAAAATGGAAGAATTTTATGTATTTCCCAAATTAGGGTTTAGGCTAATATGCATTTGAACATTTAATGTGAAATATCAGCCTAAGTTTTTGGCTAAAAATCCATAAACAAATACATCTGGGAGTACACCAAAGAATTTGGTTTCTAAATTTTCTTCTAAATGCAGAGAGAGGTAAGTAAATCTTTTAAATTAATTATGGCTGCCAGCATTGGCTCTCAGAAATGAGATCCCTTCTCAGTATAAATGAATCACATAGGAATAAGTGAAGACCATTTTTAGAAAATATTTAAATTGTTTGCTTGGCTGCTGCTTCTATGCACGGGAAAATGTTTTTTGTTTGCTTCTGGAGTTGATGGCAGTTTCAGTAATGCTGTATGTTGACCACATTTAGGGAAAAAATGGAAACTGAGTGTAATAGAAGAACCTCTCAGATAGAAGCCCAGTTTCAGGCTGACTGTCAGAAAGTCGCTGAGAGATGTGAAAATGCTCTGCGAAGTCTGGAGGGGCACTACCGCCGAGAGCTGAAGGAGGTCCTGGAACAACAGCGCGAGGAGAGATCCCAGTGGGAGTTTGAGAAGGACGAGCTCACCCAGGAGTGTGCAGAAGCCCAGGAGCAGCTTAAAGAGACTCTCCAGAGAGAGAAAGCGACTTCTCTGGTCCTGACCCAGGAGAGAGAGATGCTGGAGAAAACATACAAAGAACATTTGAACGGCATGGCTGTTGAGAGAGAGCAGCTACTCAAAGACCTGGAAGATCTAAGAACTGTGTCGGAAAGTCAGCAAAGTCTGCTGTCCAGCCAGATACTTGAGCTGAAGAGCAGTCATGAAAGAGAACTGAAGGACCGTGAGCAGGTCCTGTGCCAGGCAGGCGCCTCGGAGCAGCTGGCCAGCCAGAGGCTTGAAAGGCTAGAAAGGGAACGTGACCAGGAGAGGCAGGAAATGATGTCCAAGCTTCTGGCCATGGAGAATGTCTACAAAGCGACCTGTGAGAAAGCAGATCAAGAGAGGGCTGAGATGAGCACAGAAATCTCCAGGCTTCAGGATAAAATTAAGGAAATGGAGCAGGTGGCATCTCCTCCCTCCAGGCTTCAGAATGGCTGCCAGGCAATGGGAAGGGAGGAGGTGGAAGGAAGTGGAGCCATGTCCCTGCTCCAGCAAGGAGAGCAGCTGTTGGAAGAGAATGGAGATGTCCTCTTAAGCCTGCAAAGAGCTCATGAACGAGCAGTGAAGGAAAATGTGAAAATGGCAACTGAAATTTCTAGGTTGCAACAGAGGCTGCAAAAATTAGAGCCAGAGTCAGTAATGTCTTCTTGTTTAGATGAGCCAACTACTGGGTTTTTTGGAAATTCCGTGGAACAAACAGAGCCATTTTTACTGCCAAACCGAATGAAACAAGTAGAAGGTGGAACCATGCAGCACGTCCTAAGTGATCTGCAAGGAGATGAGGTCCGGGATCTGGAAAGTACGGGGACAAGCTCTGGTCAGAGACAGGAGGTCAGAATAGAGGAGTCTGAAGCATCAATAGAGAGTTTTTCTGAGCTTGAAAATAGTGAGAAGACCAGGACTGAAACCTGGGACCTAAAGAATCAGATTGGCCAGCTTCAGGAACAACTAATGATCTTACGTGCAGACTGTGATCGAGCTTCTGAAAAGAAACAGGACTTACTTTTTGATGTTTCTGTGCTAAAAAAGAAATTAAAGATGCTTGAAAGAATCCCCGAGGCTTCCACCAAGTATAAATTGTTATATGAAGATGCTAGTAGAGAAAATGAGTGTCTTCAGGAAGAGCTGAGAGTCATGGAGACGCGCTACGATGAAGCACTAGAAAATAACAAAGAACTCACTTCAGAAATGTTCCGATTACAGGATGAGCTAAAGAAAGTTGAAGAAGTGACTGAAACATTCCTTAGCCTGGAAAAGAGTTACGACGAGGTCAAAAGAGAAAATGAGGAACTGCATGTTCTTGTTTTGAGACTTCAAGGCAAGATCGAGAAGCTGCAAGAAAGAGCAGTGCTGCAGTATGACTGCTTCTCCTTATGGGAAGCCCATTTAGATAACCTGGAAGTCGGACCTGATGAAAAGGTCCTTGAACTAAATCAGACACTGGAAGAGTGTGTACCAAAGGTTATGAGTGTACACCATATTATAGAAGAACATTGTCAAGAAAACCAGTACCTAGAGCAGGAGAATACACAGCTCTTAGAAAAAGTAAGAGCACATGAAATTGCCTGGCTATGTGGAACACTCCAGACACATCAAGAAAAGCCTGGAGTACAGAACCAAGTAATACTGGAGGAAAACACTGCTCTCCTCAGCCTTCAGGACAGACATTTTCAGCGCCAGGCCACAATCACAGAGTTAGAACGGGAGAAAAAGAAGCTGCAGGAGCTGACTAGAAAGTTGAGGGAAAGAGTCACTGCTTTAGTTAAGCAAAAAGATGTACCTTCTCAAGGAGAAAAGGAGGAAGAGCTGAAGGCAATGATGCATGACTTGCAAATCACGTGCAGTGAGATGCAGCAAAAAGTTGAGCTTCTGAGGTAATGTATGCACCTTCTACACTTCACGGAATCCCACAGAGCACCTCACCAAATCTAACTTCACTGCTTGCTGTGCCTAGAGAAACTAACCTGTTAGTCTTCAAGAAGAGAGCAGTGCTTTAGACTTCCTTCTGCTTCTGTGTCGTATTAACAAGTAGAATAACCCTGCCTAGGAGGCACTCCTTCCTCTATAGGAAATAAATGTCGTTCATTTAGGGTGTGAAAGTTCATGATGGAGAGTGTTAGTTGTTTAACCATGTGCATCATCAATGTATGTCAAGTCTTTGACTCTTTTGTAGCACTTCATTTGGATGGATAGTTTTGGTGGGGTTTTTTTGGCTAAATGTTGGTTATTTTCCTCATTTTGATGAAACAAGTTATATGAGAATGAATGCCTTTCGTGTATCGTTAACTCACTTGGTAGATAAGAACTCTCTTCTTATACTAATATAGGAAAAGTGTTGTGTCTCATGGCTTATAGTTTTTCACTTATATCACTTGAAGTGCAGGCTGATATTCTGTAAACATTGGAAATTTATCTTAGAACATAATTTTTTGAGGAGCTATCAGATTCTAATAAACGTGCTTGAAGAACAAAGACAAAAATGATACTAATTTGAACCACTGCTCACTCAACTTTATAAAATATGATTGCAGTAGCCTTCTAACAAATTTGGTTCAAAAAAAAACTTGTAAAATATTACATCATGTCTGAAATATCTTAATGATATGAAAAAACAAAATAATTCTGGGTGTAGTTTCTCCTCGTTTTACCTCAGACCATATTTAGTTCTAAAAATCATAATGAGATGAAAGAAATCACAAAGTAAACATTAGTGTACATATTTTGACATGGCCCTTTCATTTATGTAGTGAATCTTCTTTCTCTAGGTACCCTGGGGTTTAAAACTGAAGCTCATACAGCTTAGTAATATGGCTTTTGTCTTTTACGAGCAGGCAGGACTTCAGACTGAAATAAATAATTTGCTCAAAGCATATGCTTGCCACTGAGAAAGTCAGCAACCAGGATGGGCATTGAGTCTCCTTTCTGTCTCCATGCTCAAGTGTTTTAGTCACACTTCCCTAATGTCTTTTAGTGAAATTCTTGCTTCTCAAAAGAAATGAGTCAATATGTCGTAGCTTGATTTCCAAGCACCAAGAGACTACTAATTTAGGCTTTTCTTTTTAACTGGCATGGAACACGTGTTTAATTGGAAGTTACTATAAAGTATTTTCCAAAGATGCCAGATGACTGCCTTGTTACAACTATTTTTTTTAAAATCTCTGTACTTCAGATATGAATCTGAGAAGCTTCAAGAGGAAAATTCTATTTTGAGAAATGAAATTACTACTTTAAATGAAGAAGACAGCATTTCTAACCTGAAATTAGGGAAATTAAATGGATCTCAGGAAGAAATGTGGTAAGACATATATTTAAATGTTCTTAAGGCATTTTTGTGAGGACTAAAACTATTTAACTTCAACTGTTAAAGCCTAACTCTTAAGTTATATTTTCATTGTCCCTTTAGGCAAAAAATAGAAACCGTAAAACAGGAAAAAGCTGCAGTTCAGAAGATGGTTGAAAATTTAAAGAAACAGGTAAAGAGAGAATATTTCCCAATGTTTCCTGATTCTAAAATTTTCTTTTTTTAAATTTGAAATTTACAGCACATGCTACTGGAAACGTAGCTAATAATGGTAAGGTTGTAAATCCTGAGTTTCAAAATGGAAACTCACCTCATGCTAATTCTAAACTAGGTTTCTATTTTTTGTGAATATAATAACGTATATATTATTTCTAGACTCTGGTGCTGAATACTAGCTTTATAATCAGTGGGAGTGGGGAGGTGATAACCTCTAAAACTGAACCTGTGAAATACTAGCTCTATGCAGCCTGTGGTTTTGTTTTGTTTTGTTTTGTTTTGTTTTTAATTAGATTCAGTTGTGCTCTTTGTAGCAGATGGCTTTTTAAAAAAATATTTATTTATTTATTTTGGCTGCGCCAGGTCTTAGTTGCAGCACACGGGATCTTTGTTGCAGCACGCGGACTCCTTAGTTGCAGCATGCATGCAGTATCTAGTTCCCCGACCAGGGATCGAACCAGGGCCCCCTGCATTGGGAGTGCACAGTCTTATCCCCTGGACCACCAGGGAGGTCCCCACATGTGGTTTCGATTCATGTTAGCTCCTTCCTCTTTCCTCACCACAATTAAAAGCAGAAAGTTAAGAACAGCATTTTACAGATATAGAATACTAGTTAATCCGTGTATATTTTCACAGAATTATGATTTATTTAGATAGCTTGTGCCGTTCAATGCCCAATTTGTATAATCTCAACAATATGCAATTGTGTGGGGAAAAGCCATTTGAGAATCTATCTGAAACAGTCAAAAGACAAGGACATCCTGGGAAAAGACTATTTTCAGCGCTTGAAATAGACAAGGTGTTAACGTCCAAAATATATTCTGTACTCTTACAAACAAATTGCAAAATGCAGTAGAAAAGTGAATAATTTATATGATTGGTCAAGTCAGAAAAAAAGAAGAGAACATATAAAAAGATGGTTAGCTTCATTAGTAATTAGGGAAGGGCAAATTAAATGAGTTTCTTTTTTTCACCTGTCAGATTAGCAAAAATTAAAGATTGATCTTGTCTAGTATTAAAAAGGGAATGAGGAAATGAATATACTCATACATTGTTGATAGGACTATAAGTTGGTAGTCTGTGAGGAAGACATTGTGGGGATATCGATCAAAACAGTAATGTATATGCACACCTTCTAACCCAGCAGCCCTACTTCCAAAAATAAGATCCTAAATACAAAATGCTACCATGTGTAAATGAATTTTCCAAAAGATTTTGTTTCTTCATAATTAAAAGAAAGAATGATAATAAACCTATATGTCCATCAGTGTGGGAATGGATAAATGCAGTATGGAATGTCTTGATACATGGAATACCCTATAGCAGGGGTTCCCAACCCCGGGGCCGCAGACCACTACCGGTCCGCAGCCTGTTAGGAACCGGGCCACACAGCAGGAGGTGAGCGGCGGTCGAGAGTGAAGCTTCATCTGCTGCCCCCCATTGCTCCCCATCACTCGCGTTACCGCCTGAACCATCCCCCTCCCCCACCCCTCCCCAGCCCAGGTCCGTGGAAAAATTGTCTTCCATGAAACCGGTCCCTGGTGCCAAAAAGGTTGGCGACCGCTGCCCTACAGACACTAAAAATATAGCATGTGGTGGTTTCTGAATGCATCGATTTGGAAAGATAAGAGTCTGTAAGATATTATAAGTGGAAAAAGCAGACTATCCGAACATCTGAAATAATGCAAATTTTTGTTCTAAAGAAGGAAAAAAACTATACATATATAGGTCTGTATATGCATAGAAAACAATCTGTAGGGATACGTACCCAGCTGTGAACAGTGGCTACCCCTGTGGGGTACTCTGTGGACAGAGTGTCTATCATTTCTTCATACTCTTCTGAACTGATTGACTTTGTAATAATGAGTATGTATTTTTTCTGCTATTAAATGTGTGTCTGTGTGTGTGTATAACTTTACATAGAGAGGGTAAAACAACTAGTCTCTAAATATATTTTTAGCAGAAGTAGGATAACTAGTTTTTAAGACTTATTTCAATTTTAATTAGATTTCAGAATTAAAAACCAAAAACCAACAGTTGGATTTGGAAAATATGGAGCTTAGCCAAAAGAATTCTCAAAATCAGAAAGAACTGCAAGAAGTTAATCAACGTCTGGCAGAGATGCTAAGTCAGAAGGATAAAGAGCCAGGACACAGTACATGTGAGGAATGGGAACAAGAGAAGTCTAATCTAAAAGAAGAACTGGAACACTGTAAAGTGCAGGTATGGTCTACAGCCACTCTACAGCCTTTCTGGAGGAAATCCCAGTAAATAAAAGAAATGCTTATATTTAATTTCTTATACATAAAGTCCTAATTATTAAAACAGTGTGGTGTTCGCACATGAATAGACAGATAAGTGGAAGAGAAAGTCTAAAATTAGACCCAAATACATATGGAAAATTAGTATGTAACAAAGGTAGCTTCTCAAATCACTGGGGTAAAGATGGACTTTTTAATAAGTGGTGCCTAGATAACTGGGTAGACAATTGAAAATAAAATTAGATCCATATCTTATACCATACATAAGGGTAAATTCCAATTGGATTAGGAGTCTAAATATAAAAGGTAAAACATACAAGTACTAGTAGAAACCGGGCAAATTCATCTTTAGGCTTGGTGTAGAGAAAGGCTATGTAACGATGACTCATAAACTAGAGGCAAAAAATGACCTGATTAAATTTTTAAAATTTTTGCATGACCAAGAAAATACCATAAACAAAGTCAAAAGACAGCTCACAAACTGGGAGAAAATATTTGCATCATATACCACCAAGAGTGGAGCTAATATCCCTACTATGTAAAGAACTCTTAAAAGTCAAATGGCTTAGGAGCAAAATCTGATAGCCAAATGGGAAAAAATACATGAACAAAAATTCACACACACAAAAAAGAGATAAAAATGGCCCTCAAACCCTGAAAAAATGTTCAAAATTACTCAGAATTAGAGAAATGCAAATAACACTGATATCTCATTTCTCACCTATGAGATTGGCAACAATTTAAAAATATAACAATATATTCTGTTGGCAAGGGTTTGGGAAAACAGGCACTTTCATACATTGCTGGTGGAATATAAACTGATATTGTATTTCTGGAAGGAAATTTTGGCAAACCTAACAAAATTACATACGTACTTACCTTTTGTCCTAGCAATCTGACTTCTAGGAATTTACCCTAAAGATATTCCTCTAAAAATATGAAAATTCACCGCAAAGGGTTGGTTATTCATTGCAGCATTGTTTGTAACTGCAAAATATTGGAAACAACCTATATGCCCATACATCGGAGAGTTTTTGGATAAATGTGATGGGTATAGCCACACCATGCAGTAGTATTATACAGCTATAAAAAAAGAAAAAGAAAGAATGGACAAATGAGAAAGATCTCTTGGTGTGGAATGATTTCCAGGACATACTGTTAGGTGAAAAAAGAAGAGCTCAAAAGAGTATCTAAGATAGTATGTCTCCGTCCATGTAAGAAAGAAGGGGATATTAGACAATACACATGTATTTGTGTAAAAGAAATTTATGTAAAGAAATATGGGAATGATAAACCAGATAACTAAAGAGATGGTTACCTATAGAGGGCGAGTGGGGAAGGGATGGAAGAGAGGAATGGGAATGTGATAGAAGGAATGAGGAAGGGAGTGACACTTCTGAGAACATTTTCACATAGCTCTGACGCTTAGAACCATAGTAATGTTTTACATACTCTTCGCATACCCCCTCAAATAAACACACAATTAAAACCAATCCAAAAAACAAAGATGGGGGGGATACTAAAATGGAACACAAACACTAACAAATGAACCTAACTCTATTGTAAATGGATAACATAGCTACAATGTGGAAGAAAATAAGTAATTTAGAAATTAGTATCTTGACTGTATATGGTAGGGTTAAGACAAAAAGAAGTGTACATAAAGGCAATAATAATCTAGTCAGTAAATGTGTTTCTCATGGGGGTGTATGTTAGTAATTCTGGAACTACTCTGCATATACTAGAATTGAACAAATAAGTAAACGTATTGTAGATAATAAGAACTGCATTTCTCATTTTTGGAAAAGGAAGTTGCAAGTGGGGAAACTGAAAAGGCTAAAATGAACCCTCTGAGATTGGATTGGAATTTGAGGTATTAGTATAAACTCGTATTTCTTAATATATAGACAGATAGATCGATACAGAGATGTAGATGTGTGTATGTGGATCGAGTACCCAGATCGTGGTTTCTAAACACTATTCTCGTATAAGAGGAGCCCGGGCTACTTGGAAAAATGATTGCTCCCAAGGCTGGGGCAGGGTCAATTCAAGATGAGCCTGGAACATCTCATGGTGTCAGAAAGAAAAAGGTGCCCCCCAAAAGATGGGGCATGTCAAAAGGACAGGGCACAACCTGAAGAAGCTCCTAATGGCCAAAGCTGGAATAATTTGATCAACAAAATAAAGCATAGCATAAAATAAGTATAATTATAAAATGCAAAATAAAATAAATATCTATAGGTCCATACTGTTATAAAAAAAATTGAATACATAAATAACGGGGGGGAGAAATAACAGCTCTTCCTTGCAAGATAATTCCAATTAATAAATGTAGGAAGAAAGAAGGAAATAGAAAGTCTTCATTAGGCAAACACCAGAGTAGTAATTGTTGTAGATAAAATCCACTGATAGACACTAAAATCAATAAGCAAAAGCTTAAGGAAAAACACTATTTGCATGGTCTCAAAGCATCTCCCCCCACAGAAAGATAGTAACTTTACAGTGAAGAAATCTTCAAAAACGAACTTAGAAATCATGTTCATGCCATTTTAGTGGAAAGTCTATTAAAAGATAGTTTTGGTTAGTTCCACTGAGTGTAAGGACAAATGATCTTAAATAGTGTGTGACTGAATTTATACTAGTGTTTCCTTAATGCTGCCTTTTGTGAACTTACTAAGTTTCCCCAGGCTAAATGAATATGTGTATTATATGACTTTTTAAATTTTTTCTTAGTCTTCCACTTTAGTGTCTTCTCTGGAGGCAGAACTTTCTGAAGTTAAACTACAAATTCATATTGTGGAACAGGAAAACCTCCTTCTCAAAGATGAACTGGAGAAAATGAAACAAGTAAGATCGTGTGTTGCTTAGGTGGGGACAGGGGGTATGGGGGGGGCTCATAGAATAATATGCACCTGATGGTCTGACTTTTCTAGCCACCAAATGTCCTTTTTACTGAGTCCTGTTAACTAGCTTATTACTTAGTAAAGTTGAGGGCTTGCAGTACAAGTCTATTTATAAGGGCTCCTATTGCTAATTCTCTAAATGTTGTTCTAGTTATGTAACTTACATGTTGTAGACTGACATTCTGTTACTATAAATGAACCATAACCACTTCAGTTTAAGAAATTTGTTGCTGTACCTTCTCCCGGCCAGGTTTTAAATAATATAAATTTGTCTAAAAAGATGGTGACTTTCTTACTCATAACTTTAATATCTATCCACCCAGATTTGTGAGACACAGATGAAGCTGGTCCCTCATCATCCCTTTTTCTCATAGTGAGTTTGAGGCATCTATCTTGGGCAGAAGAGTAGATTCTAGAACATTATCAGGGATGCAGTCTCACCTATGAATTTGGCTTTAAGAAGCACACTTCAAAGTTTCAAACAAAGACCTAATTTTAAGTATAAAAGAGGGTTCACCTTAATATATTTTGAACGTTGTCCAATTTTATTCTTTATTCTGAATTTTTCAATGAGCACATGAATCCCTCAGTTTGAGCAATTCTGATTTATACTAGGAGAATTTAGTTTTTCCATTTTATTTATTTGCTTCACCAAAGGATTACTTTAATATTATGATATCCTTAGATTATAAAATTCTCTTAACACCTATTCAGACTATGAGCATAAAGGTGTCCTTCTCTGAATGCTGAGTCTGTACCACTGAGTGTGTTATGTTCATGTTGATTCCTAATTGACACCTGTAAGTCTTGATTTCCTAATAGGATTATAAGACTCTCAGGGAATTTGTATCTCTTACACTGCCTAATACAGTACTGGTACCCGATAGGTGCTTTATAAGAACCTTTTCAAGTCAGATGCTGCTATGCAAAGTTTATCTGTTCTGCCATAGCAGAAGCTGTCTGTCCATATAAACATTCCAGAAGTTAAAAGGCTCTTCTGTGGTATATAAGTATTCCAGAGCTGTTATTACTAAATTCATCCTAATTAACTTGGGCATACTTTTCTCTATCATTTTCTGTCTGTTGTTCAACCTTTCAGATGATAATGGTGGATTCCAAATCCATAGCATGGGAAATGTATGCTTTGTGATTTTGCCAAGCTAGGGATCAGAAGAAAAGAAGCCGAGTTGGGAGTAAAATAATATGATGAGGACATCATTTGGCACATTTTTATTGCTTTTTTTTTTTGAAGCATTGATATAAATAGTGAGATGGAAAAACAGTGAGCCCTTTGGATTTTGGTGGGCAGTTGTTCAAGGCACCTGGACTCTTGGATCACAAGAGTTAAGATGGTGTCAGCCTATTGTTGCTTCCATACAGCTTGGACCTAGAAAGCCTGTGCTTCTCTGTATGACATAATAATTTCTTGTTCACAAAACATTTTTATTTGTATTATCTGTTGCACTGAAAAGAAACACGAATAGCGTCAGCAGTAGTCACATACCAGTCTGTAGACACCCAAAATGATACCAGGCTTTGTGAGGGTCTGGAGATGGGGTAGTGAGCAAAGGAAAAAAGGCCTTTGTTAACCAATGCCCAGGTTCTTTACACTTTCCTTCATCCTTCTGGCTTGTTTAGATTTGTAAATTATGCTGGATTTGCTGCCAGTTGAAGACAAGATTCAATCCTTAAAGTCTATTTTGTCATACTATTCCTAAAGCTAAATGTAATAGAACTTCAGGTAAAAAGTTGAAAGATGGCCATAAAATCATAATGACAATAAATAATTGAAAATTGAAAGCCAAGTGAAGTAGAGGGAAATTGAAAACATATGAACTATGGGAAGGGTTAAGAAGTGTAAGAAACAATCAGTCTCCTTAAAGCAGTGGTTGTGGGGAGGTGGAAATTGCTCCCCCACCCCAAGACATTTAGCAATGTCTGGGGACATTTTGGGTTTTCACACCCAGTGTATGGGGAGGCAGGCTGTGCTACTGGAATCTAACAGGTAACACCAGAGATGCTGCTAACCATCCTACAGTGCGTAGGACAGTCTCCCACAGCAAGGAATTACCTGCCCCCAAATGTCAGTAGTGCTAAGGCTGATGATGAAAAGGAACAAAAAGTTTTCGGTTTGCCTTGATGCCATAAAGTGCAGAGGAAGCCAGTGTGTCCACACCAGCAACCTTTTTCTTAGCAAGTCAATTTAGGCATATTCCAAAGGGAAGGGTATGCAGAACGAGCTGAAAAACACTGCTTGATTTATCTTTAAACTTTTGCCCTTGGGACTTCCCTGGTGGCCCAGCGGTGAAAGACTTCGTGCTCCCAATGCAGGGGGCCCGGGTTCGATCCCTGGTCAGGGAACTAGATCCTACATGCCGCAGCTAAGACCCAGCACAGCCAAATAAATAAACAAATATTAAAAAAAAACCAAAAAACTTCCCCTTTTGTTGGTTAATACATTGTACTTGGTTGATGCCAATTCCATAGTCTTGATTGAAAAAGATTTTTTTCTAGTTAAAAAGGCATGGGGAAAATGTTTTGTGCTATATGTACACAAGTTAAATTGATGACAGAATGGCAGTATGTTATTTATTTTATCCTGAAGGTAAAACAGAAAGCTAGGACCATTACTTAATGTCTGGTTGATTTTGTCTAAGCAGACATTTCGGCAGTCAGTTGGAGAATAGAGAGAAGCCAGCAGGGAACGTTTTGTTAAAGTTAATTATAGTCCCCTAGAGTTTATATGTCCTCAGAAATATCTACAGATAGGGAAACAGCAGCAGCCATGAAAATGTCCTGTTTATAAATACATCTTTTTAAATACAACCATGAGACGTGATGGGTGGGCTTGTTTATCTCTTACAGCTGCACAGATGTCCCAATCTCTCTGACTTCCAGCAAAAAATTTCTAGTATTCTAAGCCACAATGAAAAACTGCTGAAAGAAAAGGAAGCTCTAAGTGAAGAATTAAATAGCTGTGTTGATAAGGTAGTAAAAATAAGACTTTTTTACCATCATTGGACATTGTGTACCATAATGAGCATTTCTCTAATGCCAGTGGCACGTGGGGGGCTACATGTTAGCCTAAAAGTCTCCTAGAACAGTATTTTGTGACCTTAGAGCTCCTGAAGCCATGATTTTTTTTTTCTTTTATTGAAGTATAGTTGATTTACAATATTGTGTTAGTTTCAGGTGCATAGCAGAGTGATTCAGTTATACGTGTATGTGTGTGTGTGTACTTCTTTTTTTCCATTCTTTTCCATTATAGATTATTACAAGATATGGAATATAATTCACTGTGCTATACAGTAAATCCTTGTTTATTTTAGATATGGTAGTGTATATCTGTTAATCCCATACTCCTAATTTATCCCTCCCTCCTCCTCCTCTTTTGGTAACCATAAGTGTGTTTTCTATGTCTGTGAGTCTGTTTCTGTTTTGTAAATAGTTCATTTGTACCATTTGTTAGATTCCAGATATAAGGGATATCATGTAATATTTGTCTTTCTCTAACTGACTTCACTTAGTATGATAATCTCTAGGTCCATATTGTTTCATTCTTTTTTATGGCTGAGTAATATTCCACTGTGTGTATGTATCTTCTTTATCCATTCATCTGTCAGTGAACACTTAGGTTCCTTCCATGTCTTGGCGGTTGTAAATAGTGCCGCTATTAACATTGGGGTGCATATATCTTTTTTAATTAGAGTTTTTGTCTTTTCTGGATATATGCCCAGAAGTGGGATTGCAGGATCATATGGTAACTCTATTTTTAGTTTTTTAAGGAACCTCCATACTGTTCTCCATAGTGTCTGCACCAATTTCCATTCTCACCACAATGAAGGAGGGTTCCCTTTTCTCCACCCCCTCTCCAGCATTTATTATTTGTAGACTTTTTGAAGATGGCCATTCTGACTGGTATGAGGTGATACCTCACTGTAGTTTTGACTTGCAGTTCTCTAATTATTAACAATATTGAGCATCTTTTCATGTGCCTGTTGGCCATCTGCATGTCTTCTTTGAAGAAATGTCTGTTTAGGTTTTCTGCCCATTTTTTGATTTGTTTGTTTGGTGTTTTTGTTTTTTTGTTCTGTTTTGATATTTAGTTGTATGAGTTGTTTATATATTTTGAAAATTAATCCCTTGTTGGTCACATCGTTTCTGCATGTTTTCTCCCAGTCTTCAAGTTGTCCTTTTGTTTTGTTGATGGTTTCCCTTGCTGTGCAAAAGCTTTTAAGTTTAATTAGGTCCCATTTGTTTATTTTTGCTTTTATTTCTTTTGCCTTGGGAGACTGACCTAAGAAAATATTGCTGCAATTTATGTCAGAGAATGTTTTGCCTATGTTCTCTTCTAGGAGTTTTATGGTGTCATGTCTCATATATACGTCTTTAAGCCATTTTGAGTTTATTTTTGTGTATGGTGTGAGGGAGTATTCTAACTTCATTGTTTTACATGTAGCTGTCCAGCTTTCCCAATGCTGCTTATTGAAAGAGACTCTCTTTTCTCCATTATATATTCTTGCCTCCTTTGTCCAAGATTAAATGACTGTAGGTGTGTGGGTTTATTTCTGGACTCTATTCTGTTCCATTGATCCGTATGTCTGTTTTTGTGCCATTACAATACTGTTTTCATTACTATAGCTTTGTAGTATTGTCTGAAGTCTGGAAGGGTTATGTCTCTAGCTTTGTTCATTTTTCTCAAGGTTGCTTTGGCAATTTTGGGTCTTTTGTGGTTCTATATAAATTTTAGGATTATTTGTTCCAGTTCTGTGAAAAATGTCATTTGATAGGGATCACATTAAATCTGTAGATTGCTGAAGCCATGATTTTAACAGGAGTCTAGATTAGTTGTTTAATAAATATATTATTAAGTACAGTAATATAAAGTTTGTCTTATTTTAATAAGTAACTATGCTACTTAATATATATTATTTAAATATATCACTATTCTACTTATATATAATATAAATAATATATTATGTATTTAATAATCTGAAATCCATTACATAGACACTTTTTTTTCTACTGTATTTTCCCTAGCAAATCCAAAAACACTGCCTTTGTGCCACCTGCCTTAATAGGCATTCCATATTTTCCTATTATGGCACATTCTTGGGATTTCTAATTGCCTTCCAGCCCACCATGTCTCACCCAAAAACATGAGGCAATGAGAAGGAAAAATTGAAATCCCCAAAGAGAAGAGACTCAAAATTAAAGGTACAAAGGGAGTCAAGGAAATGTCTCTCTTTTACCTTGTCTTGATCCCCTATGTAGAGAGATGGTACTTGATCTTTTCAGTATAAGTGAAGGCATGTGAAATGAGGCTAGACATGTTTGTAGAAATGCTGTTACCTCTTTTCTTTTCCTGAATCAGTTGGCAAAATCAAGTCTTTTAGAGCACAGAATTGCTACTATGAAGCAAGAACAGAAGTCTTGGGAACACCAGAGCGAAAGCTTAAAATCACAGCTAGTGGCTTCACAGGAAAAGGTATGTGGACAATTCTTATTTCATCTGCACAGTTAATATTTTCCTGTATCTCCCAGCAGAACTCCAAGTGGAAAGAATGTTCCAGGTGGATGTGGTCTAAGAGGGCTCAGAATGATTTAATTTAACTAATATTTGACACGTTACAGTGTAGTAAAATAATTTGAACAATGTTTCTCCCGAAGTTCATTATTATGAAATAATCATAAGATTATCTCATCATTATGAGATTACTTATTTATGAAAGCTTGAGAATAGTGTGTAAAAATGACTGCTTATTTCTAATTTAGAATTAGGATTTCTAAGGCAGGTTCATGCCCTATTATAGTTAAAGCTCTCTATTAACATTCTGTTTACCAATTTAAATTTTTTAAAATTGAAATATATATGAGCTGTTAGCGTGGAGTAGCATTCTACAAAGATATGTTTTTATTTTCATCTAAGAGGTCCTTTACAAACCAACATCACAGTCTAAAACATAATTTCTACAAAGTTCAGTAAAATCATCTGTCGTGATGCCAGTTGGTATTCCTTGGTTCTGTAAGATATCACTTGGTAATATACCAGATGACTATACCAACAATACCTTGCTCTAGGCATAGTTCATTATTGTCCTAAATATAACTTAACACCCTGTAAAGATACATAATATCCTAGATTTGCACTGAACAACTGAAAAGACCTGGATATAGTAAGTAGAAGCAGAAGGGACGTTGGAGTTCTCTTGTCTTAGCTCATTCATACATGGACATGCTATAGGTGAGACCATGAGGATTTGTCACAGTGTATGACTGTTCTCATGATGCAGGTTCAGAATTTAGAAGACACCCTGCAGAATGTAAACCTGCAAATGTCCCGAATTAAATCTGATCTACAAGTGACTCAGCAGGAAAAGGAGGCTTTAAAACAAGAAGTGATGTCTCTACACAAGCAACTTCAGAATGCTGGTGACAAGGTAATTTCTTTTCTTCTTTATTGAGATATAACTTTATACAGTAAAGTGCATAAATTTTAAGTCTATAACTTGATTGTTTTTACACACATACATGTATGTATACGTAAATATACACAGTTATAGGTAAAATGTATATGTATGTTTGTCTTTGTGTAACCACCAACTAGCTCAAAATAAAGAACATTTCCAGGACCCAGGAGGCTCTCTTGTGTCCCCTTCAGTTGATAACCCCAAGGGAACCACTTCTCTACCTTCTGCCACCATAGGTTAGGGATGCTTGTTTCTGAACCTCACGTAAATGGAACCATAGTGACAAGGTAATTGTGCAAGTCAGAAGACCATGGCTGAGTTGTTTTGTAGTATTAAAACAAAAACATTTTGATGTTGTAGAAAGTAAGTCTCATTTTAATGTATCACAATGCTGTTTCATCTGTGTGCAAATAAATTAAGAACAATGTATGTATGTCAGTCTTGGGTAGATGTTAAGACTTTGTCCTACCATAAAAGTAGGTACTAAATTCAGCTACTTTATCTCTTGGTGATACTTTTTTTTAAACTGTGGTTTTTTTTTAAAAACATAATAGTTGCTTCCATTTTTAAAAAATTACTTCTGGGCTGAAAATTTTTTCAAAATGAGATTGTACCTTTTTTTTTTTTTTTCCTTTTCATGTTTTGGCTTAAAAGGCAAAACATGAAAAAGAAAAAACCCTAACCCTAACCCTTTTTTTAACCTTTAAAAAAAATTTTTTAAAAGCATTTTTCAGGATCCAAAAAAATCACCGTGGTAGCTTAAAGCATATTCCTGAGTTCAGGCCTCAATTATATGGATGATATGTGCTTTGGATTCTAAAAAAGGATATGATGCATATGTGAAAATGAAAGTAGAGTTTAGCATGTGAAATCTTTCAAGTTAGCAGTGCATTTCAGAGTTCTCTGTGTTCTCTGTTAACCAAAAGAATAGTTATTTGGGTTCAAAGCATAACTTCATAAGAATAAGGTAATTTTTAAGGTCCCCAATCTCTATGCGCTTGGGTCCTATATGGAACTGGGACTTGCCCTACAATCATCTTTGCTATTAGATTTGACGGGACTATTTTGCCAAAGGCCATTTTAAACAGAGAGTTTCCAAACCTTTTTTTTTTAAATCAAAACTCAGGAATATTGTTTTACTTATATCTAGGTATACATGTGCTCACTCTCATTAGAAGATGCTCAAAAAAGAAATCAGCTTGTTTTTAAGGCTTAACTCTACAATTCTCTCTTAAGAACTGGGCCCCAGATATAGGCACCCATCCATCAGGATTCCATAACCAACAGCAAAGGCTGTCCTGGGACAAGTTGGATCACCTGATGAATGAGGAACAACAGCTGCTTTGGCAAGAGAATGAGAGACTCCAAACCGTGGTACAGAACACCAAAGCGGAACTCATACACTCCCGGGAGAAGGTAACTTGAAAAGTTGTACATGGTGGCATATGTTTGTAAATGAATGTTTGATACGACTGCAGTGATTCTAGGGTATGGATTTGAGTATTCTGGTGTGGCAGACTTATTTTAAGAATGTATAATTTATCATTTACTTGCAATATAATTTTATCATGCTATGTTTATATAATATTTTTCATTTTGTATAAGCAGTTCTATATTAAAATCTGTGATTTTATGAATGGAAATTATGTTAACCATATATTCCTCATTCAAATAGGCTAGCCGCCAAGACTGGGAGTACAAAAGTGGCAAAACTAAACTCAATTCTTGTTGGTCTAACTTCTTGTAAGAGAAAAGGTGCCCCTTTTTAAAGACTCAGCATTTCAAGGCTAGAATGGTCTTTAAAGATCATCTTTTTCATCACTAAGCTGATGCTTAAATTCTTTACGTCTGCTAAGTAGTTGACCAACTATGTTTAACCTATGCTTAAATACCTCTTTTGAGGAGGAACTCTCTTAGGAGCACAGATACTCATTTAGAACACCTACCCCGTGCCAGAAACTCTGCTATCACGGAAGTTGCAGTGTTGAACAGACTAAACATGGTCGCTCTCCTCGTGGAACTTAGCTGATGTAAATGCATTGTTTCAGGTGTGAACAGTCCAATACAAAGTCAGTGGGACTGTCACCCCCTTCACTCCTAAAAGTTACGCTCATGTCAGAGCAAAGGTGCCTACAGACTGTGTTTTTTTTGGCAGCCACATCACACTCTTGACTCCCAGTTGTTTGGCTGAGCCAGAAGTCCCTTCGTCCTTCTCTGATCCTCAGTGTTGCATCAGACTAAAAATAGATTTACCTAGAAAGGATCTTTTGAAATCCAAAAAAGTAAGCTTCAAGAATTGGCAGACTTGACTGGAAAAAGTTTTCTTAATACAACAAAACCCAAGAACTGAATACAAACTTTCCTTATGTTCGCTTTTTGTTTTTCCTGGCTGGGTGGTTATATTAGCATTTCTTCCTCTTCTACTGGTTCTTGTTAGGTCCGTCAACTGGAATCCAACCTTCTTCCTCCTAAGCTCCAAAAACATCTAAACTCATCAGGTACTGTGAAGCCCACAGAGCAGGAAAAGTTGAGCTTAAAGAGAGAGTGTGAACAGTTTCAAAAGGAACGATCTCCTACTAATAGAAAGGTGAGTTTTTGAGAGTTAATACCAAGTGGCTATGCTCTGACTATGATGTATCCCTAAGTGTATGTTTCTTCCCCTGCATGCGTCCAGGAAATGATTACAATGGCACATTTTGGTTCTTCCTTATATCTATGCTTTTGTAATCTTGTCAAAACAGTATCATAGTTCTTTTTGATTGAGTGATCACTAAAAAGGAGCAATTCAGGTTTTTATAAAGATGGTTAATTATCTTCATTAGTATCGTAAGCTTCTATAAGTTAGTAAAACATATATAGCCTGAATATTAGGAACATCTTAATATGGTCTGTATTAGTTAACTATTGCTGTGTAATAAATTAAAACAGCAAACATTTATTGTCTCAGTTTCTGTGGGTCAGGGACTTGGAAGCAACTTAACTGAGTGGTTTTGGCTTAGGGTCTTTCCTGAGACTGCGGTCCAGATATCAGCCGAGGCTGCATTTATCTGAAGGCTTCACTGGTACTAGAGAATCCGTTCCAGATTTATTCATACAACTGTTAGGAGGAGGCTTCTGTTCTTTGCTGGCTGATTGCCAGAGGCTCAGCTCCTCACCACCTGGGCCTTTTCTCAGGATGTGGCAATGAGTGATACGAGAGAGAGAGGTCCCAAAAGACCACGATGGAAGCTGTAGTATGTTTTATTTGCTAATCCCAGAAATCACACACCATCATTTCTGCTCTATTCTATTGGTCACCCAGACTAATCCTGGTATAGTGGGGAAGGGACAAGGCAAGGGTTTGAATACCAGAAGATAGGGATCACTGGGGACCCTCTTGGAGGCTGGCTACTACGTGGTTAAACCTCTGTAGCATGACTCAGTTTGTTTTCTATTCTTGGTTCCGTGAAGTTAGAGTTCTAGGCCAGTGTTACTGTGGGAGTTCTTGTTGTTACTTGTTTTCCTTTCTTTTTCTAAACTAAACTCAGAGTTTTCACTACAGGCACACCTTGGAGATATTCTGGGTTCAGTTCCAGACCACCACAATAAAGTGAGTCACATGAATTTTTTGGTTCCCCAGTGCCTATACAATTGTTTCCACTATACTGTAGTCTATTAAGTGTGCAATAGCATTATGTCTAAAAAAACAATGTACATATTTTAATTTAAAAATATTTATTGCTAAAAAATGCTAATAACCATCATCTTCAGCAAATAGTAGTAGTAACATTGAAGATCACTAATCACAGATCACCATAACAAATGTAATAATAAAAAAGTTTGAAATATTGTGAGAATTATGAAAATGTGACACAGAGACACAAAGTGAGCAAATGCTATTGGAAAAATGGCACCAATAGACTTGCTCGACACAGGGTTACCACAGAGCTTCAGTTTGTAAAAAACTCCATATCTGAGAAGCGCAGTAAAAGCGAAGTGCAATAAAACAAGGTATGCCTGTATTACCTTCCTCTTCTGAAAATTATGGTTTGTTTAAAAATCTGGAAAGAATGATGAACAGTCATTTCCTTTTGTTATAAATATTTCAAAAAAATTTTTTTAAGTTTGTGAAAGTTATGACCATTGGCAGTAAAGAGACTGGTTGTGCTCTAAAGCTGAAATGTCATTTAAGTTTAGGTACATTCAAGTAAACTTTTCAGAAAGACATTGGGTTTCATCTAGCTGCTCACCAAAGGAAAAGTCTAATGATAGGTTTTAAAATAACAGTGAATTTAAATGTACTTGGAAAGATTACACTTAATTCCATTTAACAATTCTTGCTACCCTCCTCAGTTCTTTTTGATAGAAACAAAAATCAGCACTCTAGAATAGTGTCATATGTTTTCTACTTAGCAGTATTCTGAATCCCAGTGTCCTCTAGCTCATTAGATTCTCATAAGATTCTGTAATAAAGAGAATTCCAAAAAAGGATACTCATAAAATCTTCAAATTTCTTCTTTAAAATTGAGAAAGGAGTTAAATCAGGTTTATGTATTCTCAGTTTTAAACCTTTAAACTTTGCCTTAAGACATGTTTTTCCCTACTGCAGATCCATAGTAGAGGATCATGAAATCAATCTAGTTAAATACCAGCATTTTAAATTATTAAACTATACTAGAAAATATCAGAGTGCATGGCTCATGGTAAAGATAATTTCATGAAAGTTTTCTCTTAGTGATATATACTTATAACTGATTACGCATATATATATTTATATACACACACACACACATGTGGGTATGGGTGTTTGTACTGGGCTGCAAGAGAAAATGTGCTTCTTACAGTGAGTGGCATTGAAGTTTGAAAGCTACCTGCCTTAGGAATCTGTTCTATGTGAGGAGTGGTGATTAAAACTAGACTACCTAAATATAATCAGTGCACTGAATTATATTGTTTGTTGTTTTCCCTTGATGAATGAACTCAGTTTTCTTCCAAGAGTTGAGATTTGTGACTAGCATAAATTCGTCAAAATAAAGTAGAGCAACTCAACTGTTTTGTTTTTGTTTTTAAGGGAGTTTTTTGTTTTTTAACAGGTTAGTCAGATGAATTCCCTTGAACGAGAATTAGAAACAATTCATTTGGAAAATGAAGGCCTGAAAAAGAAACAAGTAAAACTGGATGAGCAGCTAATGGAGGTAAGTTTTTAAGCAAATGACCTTAGCTATGAAGAATATTTTAATCCATGAAAGAGCCATTTGTTGAGAGAGACTAGCATAGCATTAAATTCCTATTATGAAAACAGTGAAAATCTAAGTACATTGCCAAGCTGGATTCTTTGGTCTGTCTTACCAAGTTTGATAGATATTTTTGCTAATTACACAGCCATAGGAATATATACTGCTTCACAGAGGAAGGAATAATGTTGACTATCCTAAAATGCAAGGACCTGTACTGTACCTCAACAAATTCAAGTGGCAGGGACTCTGTTCAGTACTGACCAAGAGGCTCAGAGCTCTCTCACCATTGCTGTGGTTTTAACAGTTTCCTGATAACCTCCCACAGTGTAGTGTTTTATAGATGTGATTGCTCTGTAACAACCTGTTCAGTTGGGAAATGCATGCAGGGAATTTAAGAGCATTAGCATTTAGAGGTTTAATTTTCAAGTGTTGCTGTTGTTCATTACTATATTTGTAACTCAGCACTGCCTTGGGAGAGGTACATCTGATAAATATAAAAGTGGATTTGTAAAACCTGTCAGCTTGGACATTGAGTTTCCAGTCTAATAGATTGCTTTCTGAATACCAAGTACAATCATAGGATGTAAAACAACTTATGTAAAATCCTCCTTAATAAGTAAAAACTTCATTGAGATACTTTGCTTTGGGTAATGAAAATATTAATTAATCCAACATTGAATGATCTGTAAAATTTATATAAGGTATAGAGGCATGGGTAGAAAATGTCTTTTTGTGCTCTTAAAAAGTACTATGTATACAAATATTTTTAAGCCAGAATTACAGGAAGGAAGAGAGATATGTAAATATTTTCTTTCATGAAGCTGGGATACATGCAAAGGTAAGTTTCAATAGATGCTCGGTTTTTAGATATGAAATATGGGCAAACATAGCACATTGACATTTAAATGACCGCTAAGGTTTCTGTCAATTTTATGTTCTCTGATATATCCACTAATAGGGAGATTAGTGAAACTATAAAGAGTGAAATCCAAACCATTTTTTATTTCTCTGACAGCGTATAATAAACATGTTTAAAACCTTGGGCTGCGGGCTGTGTTTAGATGTAGATACGCTTTTCTGATGAAATAATTATATACTCTAATGAATTAGATATCTGAAGCTAAGCGTGACATGTCTGGTACCTGATTGAAAAGTAACAGGGTATACTTAATCACTGTCAGATTCTCTCCAAATGCTCTGCCAACAGGCCAGTTCTTCTCCCACCGTTCTCTCTGGCCTCAGAAGCCCCCTTCTCTCCCAATCCTACTTTACATGATTAATCATCATAAGCAATTTCCCCTCATTACTTTTCTCCCTGATCTAGTAGTAAATATTTGCTAATGGACGAGGGAAATTGAGTGTTCTTGGCACTGGAGCTGGAAAAAGAAAAAGCATGAATTTTTAACTGGAACACTGAAAAGAACATCTCATACACTATTCTAATTAAAGTTTCATTAGAAATAAGACTGAGCTATGAATTCTGTACAGACATAGAAATTCGATTCTTCAGCAGCTTTATTAAATGTAATTCACACACTACACAATTCATCCATTTAAAGTGCCTAATTCAGTGGTTTGGGTATATTACATTATTTTAAAAATTGTGCTAGGTATATATGTATAGATAGATAGATATAAATGGTTAAAATGACAAATTTTGTTAAGTGGCATTCGATGGCATTAATTACTTTCACAATGTTCTACAACCATCACGACTACTTCCAAAACTTTTTCATCACCCCAAACAGGAACTCTAACCATTCACCAGTAATGCTCCATTCCACCTTCCCACCAGCCCTGTAAATTGGATTTTTATTTATGTTATGATATCTATAGATTAGGCCAAATTTGAGGATGAACAGTGGTTTTCACACCATTTTTTGTGCCCACCTGACCTGAGGGATAGGTGCATGCCTCTCACTCTGGCATGGATTCTCATCGGGTTTGGGGGAGAGGCAGTAAGCAGGCAGGGAGATGTTCCTACATCAGAATCTTTGGGATCAAGGAATTTAGGGAAAGCTTTCTAGGTGATTCAATCTGATGTATGCACCCTCTTGGGGGAAGGGGTTTCTCCTCATCCCTATATGCCAGTTTGAAAGTCACTGATGTAATATAATACATAGCCCTACCCCAGGGTAATTAAAGGTCCCAAATCACTAGACAAGAAAATGGAAGAATCTGCCTCCCACTCCAGGGTTTTTTTCAACTATATGAGGCAGTGTTCTGTAAGCAATTCATTTTGATCACTCAAAAGCAGGGTTGTAGACTATTAGCAATTCTTAAAGTCTGTTGGGTACCTCTTAGCCAACAGTTCAGACACTTGAACAACAAAAATGTTTTATAGTTTATATTCTGCATCTCCACATGGCAAGGTATTTAACATCAGGTCCATTCCATAGTGGACTTGGAATCTTCTGAATTATTATATTGGGATGGGTGGAGGTAAAGGTAGCAAGCTCGTAAACCAACCAAATTGCAATAGATGAGGAAGTGGCTGCAGAATTAGAACTGTGAGACATTTTAATATCTGTAAAATTTATATACAGAGAAATGTAAATGTTGGTTCTCTGTAAGTTCCTACTGACTAGAGCACATGTGGTCAGGTATATAATATACCCAATTTGTACTGTTCTTTCTCTTTATAACTCATATTTTCTTCCTCTTTTTATAACTCCTTAATTCTCTTTTGTTTTTGTTTTATCTGTGGCTAACCTGTACCTAGAACTCTGTGGTTGGAACTAGCAGAGAAGGGTGCAGTTCTCTGCCTGAGATAGTGTGTGAAGGTAGAACATTCTTTCAATGAATTTCATGGCATGGAGACATCTCATTAAACTCCTTGTTCATGTAATCATTTCTACTACTATGACAGTTAATAAATACTTAAGAGCCAATATTCATTTTCATTTTGCTTTAATTTTGGAATATATCTGTTTACATTTACATCAGGATTTTCCTTAGTATTTAAAGACGTGTGTGAAGAAAATCATCCCACTGATATAAAATCAGGGGATCATAATTCTCCATATTCTTTATTCTTTTAAAAAATTTTTTTTTAAATAACTTTTATTTATTTATTTATTTTTGGCTGTGTTGGGTCTTCGTTTCTGTGCGAGGGCTTTCTCTAGTTGCGGCAAGTGGGGGCCACTCTTCATCGCGGTGCGCGGGCCTCTCACTATCGCGGCCTCTCTTGTTGCGGAGCACAGGCTCCAGACGCGCAGGCTCAGTAGTTGTGGCTCACGGGCCCAGTTGCTCCGCGGCATGTGGGATCTTCCCAGACCAGGGCTCGAACCTGTGTCCCCTGCACTGGCAGGCAGACTCTCAACCACTGCGCCACCAGGGAAGCCCCATATTCTTTATTCTTAAAAATAAAGTGGTGGGTTTTCTAAATCTATAACTAGAAATATTTCAAAATGGGTAACACCCCACCTCAGAAATTTAGATTTAAGGAAATGAATAGTGGCTCTGAAGTTTCATGATAACATTTAATTATAGATGTGTCTTAGAGGGCCTTTTCCCCTTCTCACATGCCTGGGGGTGCTTCTACTTGAGTTTAGTACTTGGTCATATTTGTTGCATGTCTTCCATTGAGCTCTGTGTCTGCTGAATGTGTTGACAGATGTGAAGTGGCATGCTTCACTAGCCAAATGCAGTGCCTTCTCCTTTCCCTCGCCCCAACTTTGATTGGCATGAGATACACATACCATTTCCTCATTGTCTTGAATAAATACTTTCATTCCATGTACTTCAATTCCCAGATGTTCTGGGGTATCACCTTATGCCCCAGAATTTCCTGTCTGATAAACTAAGATAGGTTAAAATAATTTGAGATGCAAGATGAGAGTCTTCAAAACAAATTGCTAACTTGGAAAAAATGTAGTCATTGAACATTCGCTCTTAAGAATCTTTATGAATGGTAAGTGGCAAAACTCTAAAGTATAACCTCTTTCTCCCCTTTGCCTATTCCAACCCTGTTTGTTTTTTTTTTAAAGAGGGATAATTAAATGTTCTAGTGTAAGAAGAAAAAAGGAGAATTCAGACATATGTACATCATGTACCTCATGTCTTATAGTCACTTAAGAATGAGGAAGTACAGTTTAAGTCAAACTTTTAAGGCCTGATTATTCATTAAATGTATTATCTCCTAAGCAAAATGATTCTTTATTCTTACTCAGGATAATGTGCTGCTTGTTTTCAAGTTACCAGTGAGTCTGAGAGGCCATTAATGAATTCATAGACTTCATTACTCTCTGCTTGCCACTTTCAAGGGCAACTCTCTGATTGAAGGCACTGCAGCTGACCAGGGCTTTGCCCTTATCCTCTAGATGCAGCACCTGAGGTCCACTGTGATGCTTAGCCCATCCCCTCATGCTTGGGATCTGCAGCTGCTCCAGCAGCAAGCCTGTCCAATGGTTCCCAGGGAGCAATTTCTGCAGCTTCAATACCAGCTGCTACAGCCAGAAAGGATAAACCAGTGCCTGCAGGAGGAACTTGAAAACAGGACTTCTGAAATCAACACACCACAGGTATGAGGATCTTTTTCTAATAGTAAACTCAGATCACCTAATTTAATTTTACCTGCTTATTTGAAAGTTATACCAGTTCACATGTGGGGATGAAGAACCTAAATCTTTTGTCAGACAGTTACACCTTACCTGAATTACAAATCCACAGAACTGCAGTGATGTTTGGGTTTTGGTTTTTGCAGTGCTGCTTTTGAGCTCTCAGCTTCTAAGCTAGGTAATTAAGTGTTCTGGGTCTCCTTTGCACATTTGTAATCGATGATGAAGTCTCAGGATCACTTGAGCATATTGCGCAATTGACCTAACATTCTTGTCTAATGCCAAAGATATTACAGAATTCAAGTGCAACTCTAGGATATGTATTACTAACAAAGCATCCTGGGTTTTCTTGTACCAGAGGAGTATAGCCTGCTGAGTTCCATGGAATTCACAAATGGGGACTTTTCGCAACTAATAAAGTAGAATATGTCATCAGTGGCTTTTTTAGTTGACATAGTTCACTTATTTTTTTAATGATCTAGTTTGAAAAACTCTATTTTTAAGAAAATAAAGATCTTCTTCCCCTTCCCTTTGAATTAGCATTATCCCAGCTCACTACCAGACACAATCTTACATTACCTAGGTTTTCAAATAGTTATTTCTCTTTAGTGCTTCACTCATGATTCTCCTCTTTCAGAAGTCTCTTGACTCTTTGGTCTTGCCCATTTATTCATAATTAGGAATAAAATTAAAACTACTCCTTAGTTTGTAGAATTCTAAATTAGTTTGTTCTAGTTTTGGATGCTCTTCTTCTGTTTTCAAATACCTTGCTTTTCAGTTGACGTTTGACAAGGAATTTCCCACCTCTCTTTCTGTAATCCCCTCACCGTGGCTTTGCAAAGTCACATTAGCACCATAATTATACATTGGAGCAACTTGGTTTTCTTCTCCTACTAGTATATATCTATGCTTTTGCATGATGTACTTCTGTCATCTATTCTTTCTAACAAAGGCTTAAAATCCATGTTTTTGGAAGCTTCCTACATTCAATTTCCAAATACTAAAATTTAATTCCAGAATTAAAATTGTGATGGTGGGTGTTGGACAAATGCTTCAACTCTTCATTATAGAAATGAATTATAAAACTTGACCTCAGTTTTTAATGGACATTTTAAACCAAATGATTAGACTAAGATCCTACTCATTGCTCTCTCATATACACTATTTTCAAAACATGCTCTTCCCAACCCACCCACCAATGTTTAATCCTTTTACTTCAATTATTTGAGGATTATATAGACAAAATTTGTTAAGACTTTTGCACTTAAAAAAAAAAAAAGAATTCCTCCAGATGGCAGGGTGGACTGCTTATTGTTCTCACTAGAATGCCATTGCAGGCTCTCTTGTTTCTGGTAACTAAGCTGACACTAATTTTAAGAATACAGAATGCTATTAGAATCTGCACGTTGTCTCTGTGTGTGGAGTGATGTGATTTCTTCTGCCTTGTGTTGCTTCGCTTGCATATGTAGTATTGATGTTTGCTTTTAAAAATTGTTTGCATTATAAATGTGTGAATTTAGACTCCCCCTAAAAACATAATCTTGACATCAGGGTGAAGTGTACCACTTGCCTTCTTTCTCTAGGCCTTGCTACCGGAGCAGCGAGCAGTGCATGCAGATTCCTACAGAAGGATTGGGCACCTGTGAACACTGGGCTGTTATTGATGGCATTTCTTACCATGGCAGATACTCAAATGCACACACCCACACACACCACACAAACAGAGACATAAGCTGAGAAATGTTTTGGAATCAAGTGCTCTTTTAAGTTTTTTATTATTATTATTGTTGTTGTTAAGCCTTTGCAGTATTATGTTTCCTATTTATGTAGAAATGACAGATTTTGTGAATCAAATTCACAAATTTCAGCTTGTTATACATAATTATTTATACGATTTAAAGAGTGTGGACTTGAGATTCTTGAAAGGATGTATTCTATATATTTTCTCATTCCATATGTTGTAACTATTTTTAACAAAAGGTACTACTTTTATATGTGAAATTTGAAGAAAATCAGGGTTATTTATACTGTTTTATATAAGATGTATAATACTCTTTTGACAGGAAAAAGGAAATTTTTGATGAAATAAAATAAATTTTAAATATATGACTGCTTTTGTTTTCCCTGTTTCCCCACTCTTTTGCCATGCCCCGTGTTCTTTGAATTAATTATCTGGGGTTTTTTTTGGTTTGTTTAGCTTTTTTTTTTCTTTTAAGGCAAGTAGAAATCTGGCATTTTCCATTTATGTTTGAACTTTAAAAAGCCATTATAACTTTTAAAATATAGGATTTTAGATGTTCTTAAGACCCGGTTTCTTGAAATTTCTGCATTAGTCTTTTGCCTACTACAATTTTTCTCTTCAAATTAGTCTCATGGCGTAGTTGTTTCTTTTATGCTTGAATAAATGCTATTATTTAATATCCAAACAAATGTTGGCTTTCAACTCACATTTGGTCATTCTTTTTGTGCTTTTTAAAGGACACCTTTTGGGGAATATTTTTAAGGACAGGTTATGCCATCAGCCACTAATACCTGAGTCTTGCTTAAACATTTGAAGAACCTTTTAAAATCTGAAATTCTTTATGTGAAAATTTTGGTGGACTGGGAAGAAAGGGCCGTCAGTTGCACTCTAAATCTTGTTCCAGGTCCCTCTGCGCTCCAAAACCCACACACTCCTTAATCCATCACTGTTGTATGAGGAGAGAAGGCTTCTCCTTCTCTCCTCATACAACAGTGATGGATTAAGGAGTTGTGTGGGTTTTGAAAAAGCAGTCCTTTTTCTGCCCTATTGTTTTGTCTAGGAGTTTTTTATGGGGAGATTTTCAATTTTAAATCTGTTCTAATGATAAACCCATCCTCCAATTCAGATATGTGCTTCACATTGACAAGTCAAATTAGGAAACCAGTAACCAGAATAACTAGCAGGAAGAGGCTATTAGAAACACTAACAAACACCCTCACAGTAATCAGCCATTTCAAAGGAAAAACAGACACATATTGCAAGCTAATTGGAAATGTTAGGTGATCCTGAATAAACTCAGTTTTTGATTATTTTGTTGTTGAAAGGCCCACAGTATTGCAAAGACCCAAATCACAGATGAAAGGTTGAGAACCATCTTTTAATTTACTTTGGATACCTATTTTACTATAATAAGTACACACAGATCTTAAATTATGGGTTTTAAGAATTTTGCTTTATCTCAGGGGAAGATGGTAACACAGGTAAGATTCTTTTTTTGTCTTTCATTCTTTCTCTAATAGGGTTACTTTTCTAACATGTGCAACCCATGCAGTGTTCAGAGCTCCCATTTCATCAGAAATCCACCCTTCCTGTTCAAAGGCAAACATTTGCTGTCCTTTCTCTAGGCATTTTATGGGGAAAATTAACTATTAGTGCTTTTGTGTGGCATGATTTTCAAATGATAATACAATTTTTTTTCTTTCCTTCAGGGAAACCAGGAACACCTGGTAACTGTCATGGAGGAGCGAATGATGGAAGTTGAACAAAAATTGAAACTGGTGAAAAGGCTTCTTCAGGAGAAAGTGAATCAGCTCAAAGAACAAGTGAGCCTCCCAGGTCATCTCTACCCACTCACCTCACATTCAACTTTAACTGCAGTTTTACATTCCTCTATTGCTATTAACTTGTTAACTTTTGTTGTCTAATAAAAGCAAATTCTATTATAAATGTTTAGAAGAATTTAGGAGTCACTCTTTCCCATACCACTTCAAAAATACGAATTCTGTATTCTACATTGTTTTTTTCCAAAGTTCTTTTGAGTCATATGTTTGTCTACAATTTAAAAAATGTATATTTGCTAGCAGTGACTCTCATGGACCTAAAGCATTTCTAATGAGGTTCAATTCAAATTGAATTTTTATAGATGTTTTTTTTCCCCAGAGAGGAAATATTCCTATTTAAATAAAAAGAAATTTTATATTGGTAAAAAATTGGGGGATAATAAGTGTAACTTTAGCTTTCCTGTTTGCAACAGCTATGACAGCTTCAAAAACAACCTTATGGCTATAACCAGACCCCAAAAGGTTGTGTTTTGAATTAGAATCTGGACTCTTGGATCCAGGACCACTAAGTAGCCTGATCCTTTTTTCCTGCTGGTGGCAGGTGTGGCCTCAGTGCTTAGAAATTATTTGTGCATCCACTGAAGAGACATACAAGAAGGACTACTTTCTAGGAAAGTTTTATAACTTCTCTGGAATCTGAGATTGAGACAAACTGTGGCGGGAGTGGGAAGGTGGAAATTGCCCAACCTGGTTTTTCAGATATATAAAATCCAAGAAGAATAATTCCAAGGGAAAGTCTTAATGCAGAGGTAGACAGGAACTTTCCTTAGCCCTATATCTTAATACACA
The DNA here is from genome assembly GCF_965194805.1 of Balaenoptera borealis. Taxonomy (NCBI): domain Eukaryota; kingdom Metazoa; phylum Chordata; class Mammalia; order Artiodactyla; family Balaenopteridae; genus Balaenoptera; species Balaenoptera borealis. The sequence continues at coordinate 49,062,308 of NC_138866.1, forward strand.
GAATGGAGAGAAAGAGAAAGTCCTGTATTTACATTTATTGATTCAATCCTTTAATCATTTATTCAACACATAGTTACTACATGCCAGGTTCTGTTCTAAGCACTAGAAATAGAGCAATGAACAAAACAAAATCCTGCCTATATGGAGTGTAGTTCACTTACTACAGCTACTAGTGTAGTTCACAGTACTAAGCATTTGGCCAGATAGCAGTTTCAAAAATAAAGAAAATGGGTAACATGGGGTGTGGTCATCTACAAACACTGGCATTAACCGTTCATCCTGTCCTGGGAGAAGAAAAAGAAATGAGAGATAGGGAAGAGCAGACAGTAGAGGGTCTTAGTGCTAAGCCACAGAGTTTGAATTTCATTCTATAGTAGATAAGAGTCATCAAGGTGTTTTTTAATGGCAGGAAAGGAGGAAAGGTTGTATAAAAACAGTTCGATAGAAAGTATGTTAGTATTATGTTAAACTTGCCAGTCACTTAGGTTCTGGGCTTCAGTGTGATAGTCTTTATCATTGCCCTTTGAAATGCTATTATTTAAATTAATTAGCCACTCCTTAGTTTTCTTTATTCCCTTAAACCTTGATACTTGTAGATGCCCTGCCTGAAACTGGGTGTAAAATGAGGAGTTAAAGGTATAATGAGGGAAAGGAGATTATAAGATATTAACTAACAGGAGCAATAATAAAATTATCCTAAGGCTGCTGACAAGTTTTCCCACCCTAACCAAGACTATATATTCTAACCATAAAGATTAGAATATCTCTTCTAGACAAGGTTTTATACAGAGGAAGAGTTAAGGAAAAGTAACTGCCAAATCTTACCTCTTTATTTTAAAATTTGGCTCATGTATTATAACAATCAGTAGGTTGTATGTGGTTATGAATGGGAAACTCAGGCACCTATTGTTAATAACAGTTAAACACAGTTCACACCCTCAGAAATTTAAGTTATAAAAGTATTTTTATATTTTTAGAGAATGAATAAAGAAATAATACCTAATTTATTAGGTTGAAAAATACCTTCATTTTTGAGCCCTCAAATATCAATTTGTTCTTTTTATTAGTGACTTCTACAAACATATTATGCAAAGAAACAGCCTGGAATAAGTGGATTTGCTCTACTTGTATCCCTGGTGCCAAGTCTGATGTTAAAGCTGTAGTGTAAAATGAAATAATATAATTGATAGAAGCCATTTGCCTTTATAAACAACTGTCCTATGTCAGACCTTAAATTTAAAAGAATTACAGAAATGGAGTCAAGATGTTTCTGGTTCTGTTTCTAGCTCTGCAAGAATACTAAAGCAGATGAGATGGTGAAGGATTTGTATGTGGAAAATGCCCAGTTGTTGAAAGCTCTGGAAATAACTGAACAGCGACAAAAAACAGCGGAGAAGAAAAATTACCTCCTAGAGGAGAAGATTGCCAGCCTCAGTAATATAGTCAGGAATCTGACACCAGCACCATTGACTTCTACACCTCCCTTAAGGTCATAGCCAAGCCAAAGGATAAACACTCATAGTTGTGCACTTTACTGAAATGGATGGAGCATTTCAGTATGTTCTCTCAATCGTTGTTTTTTGTGGGTTTTTGTTGGTTTTTTTTTTTAAACTTTAATCGCTTAAAGTTAAGCCTAACGTAAAACTTCCAGCAAAAGAATTAAAAACTCCATTCATTGTAATTAGTTTTTCTAAATAGACTGTAATGGAAGTTGCAAACAAATACATATTTCACTGTTTGAATTATTCCCAAGCTTCGAATTTTTAAAAATATTCTAATAGCCACCAAGAAGGTGATATGAAAACAACTCAAGAATCTTAAAACCCCAGTTTTGAATGAGTTTTTGAAAATTACTATTATGTATAAGTTTATATGTAAATTGCAGATATTTAAAAGTTGAGAAATCATTAGCTGGCTGTTTTGATCTTTATTTTATAACCAAATGTATGTCTTCTCATACATTTACTTATGAAAAAGTCATTCCGTTTCTAATAGTTCTGGTTTTTTTGAATTAATTGTTAGACTTTGTTTGGTAAGAGAAGCTGGTCTTAATAACCACTGAGGTTAGAAATGCCAGAGTCCATAGAACTCTACCTTCTAACACCTATGACAGTATTACCACTCTTTATGTATTACAGATATAAAACTCATTTACTCAACTGCACTGTTAACTAATGTTAAAACTTTACCTTCTTTAAACAGTCTTTTTCTTTTTTTTTTCCTTCTTAGAAGTTTCATTTGGGAGCTTGTCTTCTAAGAAATGGATAAAGCCACATTCTTAAAGCATTTGAACTATAGGGTAAGCACTGAACAAACTGCTTTGGAGTAAACAGCTACTCCTAGAAGAGAGAGAAGCAAACCATGTGGGTTTTTCTCTCTCTAAAGTCTTGGATTTCATGAACTTATATTTGGGGTTGCCTCAAGAACTCAGGGAACAATACTTTAAGATGTCTTCCTGAAATACTGTAGGGCCTCTTTAAGAATTTGAAATGTATAAACCATGTGACCTTATTTATTTGTCATATATTTAGAGCCATAGTGGGATTTTTATTTCTACATTTTTAGTGAATTTCATTTTCTGGAAAAAGGCCTTGATTTTAGAGTTAAAAACCTCTTCTAACATATGGAAGAGTTATTGTTTGCTTGTTTGTATAATATAGGTCAAAATTTCCATGCTTCCTATTTCTCTGCACCTCAAATCTGATCATAAGAATTTCTTATTGTGATAAGCATTCGCATGCCATCTGAGGTAAAGGAGTGCCAAATAGGATTTTTCCATTCAGTCTCAAGACTAGAACATTATAGAACAGTAAACATTTTGAATAACTTTTTTCCCCAGGTAAAATTTCTGCTTCTAGCCTACTTCAGCCAGGAGTTGGTTGGTAAAGAACTTACTATGTGTGGGACACAAACAGAGCTCATCACAGCCACCTATTTGTTTTTGTGGAAGAGTAATTAGATCAGAAAAATTCACTTTGATATATTCCAGGAAAGCCAAGCCCATCAATTTATAAGAGGTATCACAGCAAAATCAAACACTGCCTTATGGGCAGGAACAAAAGATGAAGCAAACTGCTTAAGAAGCCACGTCAGAAACTCAATATCAACAAAATAATTTGCATTAAGGAACTTTAGAGTTCCTTGGGCCTAACCGTATACTATTAGTCCTACCTGCCAACACAGGAGTCCTTGCTACAAGAGCCCTGACAAGGCAAGGTCATTTGTGGGACTGGGAGTTCACGCTTCAGAAGCAGACCTTTTCACTCTTGAACAGCTCTATTATCAGAAATATCTGATTTTCCCTTGGAAAAGAATTAATTTTAATCCTTCCCTATAATTATACTTCAAAACATTTGATATCTGCTGTCATGCCTCCCCTAATCATTTTTCTCCAGTGCAAACATTACTAGTAAACTCAACTACTTGTATGGCATTGACTTTAACACTTAAAACTGTGGATAGGCCTAGGTTAAGGTCATAAATAAACTAAGCACCTGTGGTGTATTTATGTGATATGCTTTAAGTTATTCAAGGTTTTTGCCATCAGAACTGAACACCAAGCATATTTCTCAAATAGATGGCTTACCATATGATCACATATGTTGTATTTTTTATCTTTATTTTTTACATTATGAAAAGTATAGGTTAATTTGTTTCTTATAAATCTGTATGTGTATATAAAGTGTTGTACAATGAATGTAAATATGACTTCTGGAAAATTTTAGACTACATTTAGAATCCCTTTATCTAAAATCAAAATGCTGCTCAAATGAAAGTTAATTTAACTAACACCTCGGTGCTTACTTCTTGCTTCACTGCACTCATAAAATTGGAAAAAAGATCAATACAAGAAATATATAGTTACCTTAAATTATATATTTGTGCAGCAGATTATTTTTGTAGACTAGAGTGGGAATTTAACTGGCAATTTATAATATAGCTTACAGCTTTTAAAAGGCCTTTTAAAGAGATTAAATGTAAACTATTAAATGTTTAGATTTTGCTTTCAGACTTTATAATAGAACTCTTTACAGTCACCTTATATATCTTATAGGCATTTAACTCCTCATTTATTAAAAGTACTGGTTGTTAAATTCTCTTGATTTCTTAAGAACAGTTATTTAAATTAGTCTTAGGAGATAGGATCTTCATTTCAAGGAAAGAGAATCAAGTTTGCCTTTGTGATAATGTTACCCTTAGAAAAGGAAAGTGTGGATAATAAAACCTACATTGTTCTATTTTGCTTTCTTCTGCTTTTTAGAAGCCTGAGCTATTAAGTTCAAATTTGTGAAGGGAGAGAAGTAGAAGAGAGGGGTAGAACCAATCACAGTATTTATTTTTCTAAAACTTAATAAACCCAGATTTTTAAAAACTATTTTAAATGTGAATTCTTCCCAGAAGCTTCAAATGCATTGTTTATATATTTAACCTTAAACATAAGTAGATCACAGTCATAGGCTTTCAAGGTTTATGAGGAGTTCTTACAGGTCTAGTATTTCGATAATGTACCAATACCCAGGGCAGGTATTATGATGAGGAACTTTTGTTTTTTTAAGAGTGAATAAGACTTTATGGTGGACTTTAACGTGTGAAAATGAATTTTTTATTTTTGTGATTTTTTTTTCTGAGTAAAGGAAAAGAGAAATGTGTTGCTATTGTCAGCATCTTAAAGGTAGTCTGACTCAAGGCAAGGCTAAGTGCTTCGTGATAGTATTAAGCAAGTCTTGTTTTGAACGGATTACCTAATGACTCACTAGAATGATATAAATTATACAAGTATTGCCAAAACTAAGTCAAAACCTAATAACCAAAGCATTCCTTATTTAAAACTTATTCACTATATCATGTTCGGACCTATTCGAACATCTCAGCCCTGTAAAACAGTTTTGGTTTTATGACATATGGATAGTGGTTTAATAATAAATCCAAGTTAGCTTTTTGTTTCTCAGCTTTTTTTGAATGATATACATTAAATCTATTCTTATTGGAAGACATTATCACAGCATGATTGAAGGGAACATTGGTTTTATAAAGGAAAACCCGAGTTCATCAATAGCCATCACTAGGATTCTTTTCATATAAAGATTAATGCTTATGTGTTTATATCGACTTTGTATATTTCATCTTAGCCATTCTATCCTATAAAGATTTTACCATGAGCTTAAAATGTAAATAAATAATTTTGCGAATATGGCTCTTTTTTTCTATACACCTTGAACTTTTATAAACAGTTTCAGTATGTTTATCATTGGTTTTTAGAGTGAAAGCATCAAAACATTGCACTAAACATATTTTATAAATGCAAAATCTCTGGAGCATTCACTCCAGACCTACCAAAATAGAGTCTACATTAAAAAAAAAAAAATCCCCAAATTATTTGTATGTGATTTAGAGCACTGGGACTCCATTTCTGTCACAGAATTGATGACTTTCACACCAGCCAGTTTGAGATCCCTGTACCCTGTGGTGGTTCATAATTTACTTCTAAAATCCTGACAAACTCAGGTGAGGCCCTGCTTGGGATTTTGGGTGCTTCAGAGGTGGCTTTATTTCATTTTGCCATATTTATGGGTGACTCAGACTTTTTTAGTTGAGCTACTTGTAAATGATGAGATATATGCAACTATTGGTATAAAAGTTAACCTAAAAGCACATTAAGTTAATATGCTGAGTACCGAAATTTAGAATGGAAATATTGGCCAAACTAGACCTATCTCACAAGGCTTGTTTTATTTGCAAAGCTTTTATACCAATCTCACACTGCCTTTATGAGGCAATAACTAATATTAACCCCATTTTACAGATGAGAAAACTGAAACTTAGCAAAGTTATGACTTACTCAAGGCCACACAGCCAGCTAAGTAGGGGACTCAGGACTCACTAAGCAGGTTTGTCTGTATTAATATGTTGCAACAGGTATCCATTTCTCTTTCCCGCAAACAATATTTAATTGGTGCGATTGAATACTTACCTTGTGCACTGCACTCTAAAGAAAAATATAAAAAATTCTTGGTTTTCTGTTTACAGACTTGGGTAGAGTAGTAAGATTTATGCACGAGAAAAAATTAGAAAAAATTACATCGATAACAGAAGACAATCAAGTTTTATTGATGGACTCAGTGCTATAGGCACTAAGATATGGAATATTAGTGCCCTCAGGTATTTTAATACAGGAAATGGGGAAAGTTCTTAACCTAGCATTAAGTATAATTCTGCACTTATTTGAGATCAGTGTAACCTGTTTGTTTTGTAGTCTCTTTTATTCATTTTGCATTGAAAAAGTCTTATTTTTCTAATATATACCTGATATACATTTTCCCATAATAATGGTCAAATTTTGTCCAAAAGATCAGAATTTTGACCTAATGCAAAATGTCTATAATCTGTAAAGTTAAATTTAATATAGTTAATATGTTATAAGTCACAAAATTGTTTATTCTTTGTTTGGTTTTGCCTCATTTGCAATCAGGAAAAATGGCTAACTTTGACAAATGGACATGTTAAAAAAATTAAAACTTCAAAAAAGGAACTATAAACTGAATCAGTGAAATGCTATAAATTAAAGAGTAGGTAACAATGTAAAAACAGAGCTGGAAACCCTTAGGTTAAAATAATATTTAATTCTGAGAAATGATTTCATGACATGTGCTTTACTAGTTAAGGCAAAGTAAACAACTCTGAACAGTCCGTATGGCCCAGATGAGCATTTACCAGTCATTTTTCTTTCCTGTTTGAGTATCTGTCTTTAAGATCTTAAGCAATAAATAAGCATTAGAATATGGATGGTAGATTAGAAAACAGTATTGTATCAATGTTGATTTACTTAAGTCTATAAGTACTGTGTTTATGTAAGAGTATATTCTAAGGAAATACACACTGAAGTATTTAGGGATATGTAACTAATGTATGCAAATTATTCTCAAATGATTCATAACAAAATTACAGAAAGGTATAAACAAATCAATGAAGCAAAATGTTTTAAAAAATAGGTAATGGGTATGCAAGCATTATTTGCATTATTCTTGCAATCTTAAGTTTGAAATTATTTCTAAATAAAGCATTTAAAATGTTACAGATAGAAATTTACTAAGTGTGGTACTAGGCACTTAACTTTACCTTCCTTACCCTCATAGCAATTCTGAAGAGTAGACGGTATTTCAATGGTACAGAAGAGGAAACTGACTAGAAACCATTTATGGCAGCCTATCCGCATGCCTGTGGTCTATTATGAAAAGTTCAGCATAATCAAACATTTTTCCTATTTCCCTGGCATGTAGAAAATGGGGAAACAGGGGAAACTGAGGCAGTTGGCAGAAGAGGTAAATGCCAAAAGGAAGCATTAAGGGGGCACATAAGGAACAGGACAGGCTGTTAAGCAAATGAATCCCACACACACACGCAAATGACAGTCATGAAGCAACACCTAAAGGTCCAGTGGGGGCTCAGGATATCTCTAGTATACACTGCCCCCTCCTCTATCTCTACACCTGATAGCACACAAGTATTTTTCTTGAGGTAAAAGAGACACTTTATCCATGTCTTTTACTCTGTTGCTACCTTAGGAAGAATTTGACAAAGAAACAGAAACCTGTTCTGACTAGTCTACGTAAAAGGGGATTAACTATAAGGAATTATATTTGGTTCATGGAACCAAAGGGCAGGAAATACAGACTTCATGAGGCATTAAAACAAAGACCTTTGGTGCTCTTCCCTACTCTCCCCCTCCTCTCTACTTCTCATCACTTGGTCTCATGTTTTTCATTCTCTGCACCTGTTTGTTGAGGCTGGCGGGGTGGGGGGGGTGGAGTTGTTGTTTGTTTTTCCTGCTTTATCTCACTTTCTTGTTTAAGTGCCAAATGGAGTCCAACAATTACTTCCAAGTCACAATTCCAAATTCTCAAGGAATCTGATTGACCACGCATAGTCTTTCCATAATCCAATCAACTATGGCCAGCAAGGGTCATGGTCTTGGGGTACAAGCTGCAGAGGCCACCACATCACAGAGAATACTGTCACAGATAAGGGGTTGGAGCAGTTAGTGAGGGAAATTTGGACTCAAGATGTGTAGACAGTAGATAAAAATGGCTTTAAAAGGTAGGATCTCAAAGAAAGATTTTCCTCTTTACTCACATTTTTATGGAAGTGTACTGTCTATTCAAAGAGAAACACCATTTTAAAATGCTGCCTGGTGACAAATGTCACTATTACTCCTGTTATCCTATCTTTTGTCCTTGTCCCCTGCCCATACTCCTTTGTCCTGATTCCTACATATTCTCTAGATATCACATATAGAGCTTCATCAAGGTGTCCATCCAAGTCACAGTGGGTATAATAAATGCCACCCATCATATCCTACTTAAGTGGCATAATCCTGCAGTAACTTATTTCAAATACTGCCAGAGAAGGCAAAAGTTAGAGGTCTTTTGAAAAATATAATTAAAGGAGATTTAAATTTTGTATTAAGACCATGAATAAAAGAAATTATATTGAACTTTTTCAAGATACCTTCCCTTACTCTTGAAGAATGGGGTAGGAGCCCCTCCTATGTGCTCGCATGAGCACCCTGCACATTCCCAGGTAAAGCAGATGCCACTGTGTGTAACTGCCTACTGACTTGTCTGATCTCCATTAGACTCATCTTTTAAGACAATGATTGCTGTCTTATCACCATGCTATTCCCAGTTCCCAACTCAATGCCAAAAACAAAACTGTTGGTCAATATTCATTATACAGATGGAAGAGTATGTACATTTCTATTTTGAGTTTGTCATCCTGAAGAAATTTTTCCAAGTAATTTAAGGAAAAATCATCTTTCAGCGTGATAAAAGTTAAGTGCTATATTCCAGCAGTTGAAAGAGTATCCCTTTTGGGCCCATAAATCACAATCTAATAACTCTGACAATAAGTAGTACAAGCTCATGATATTTACTCAGATTAGTGGTTTGTAACAACTGCAACAAAGTAAACGTGACATTTTCTAAAGAAAGAGAACAAAATTCTTGTGGCTCTCTTTTTGGTAGCGGTGCTTGGCTTACATTATCTCATATAATATTGTGATGTTTAGTTTTTGCTATTCAATACATTCCAACATTATCATTTTTTCTGATGGAAGCAAAAACTTGAAAGTTGGTTTATGTTCTGATTTCAGGAAGTGGGGTGAGCCTCTGCCTCTAGGTTTGTGCCTAGATGTGATTCAGATGTCTTCCTACAACAAATTTTCACCCACCTGCTTAAATCTAATAATCCCATGGTACAAGAAGACTAAGTCACTTCCCATCTGCTCCTTATTTCTATTTTCCTGCTCATTATACATGTAGTTAAATTGAAGATAAGGCAAGGACCAGAGCCACTTCAGAACAATCCATTAAAATTTTCTCCCAAAATGATAAGTAACTTTGCATCTTCCTAAATTCAAAGATGATACATATTTTGAAAGAATATTCAGGCATTTAAAAAGAGCACTATAAAAAAGGTAAAGATTACCCAAAATCCTACCACCCAGTGGTAGCCGCTATCAATATTTTGGTGAACTCTCTTCCAGACATAATTTTATGCTTACAGACACACATACACACATTCACACTTACACAATTTTATATAAATGATAGCATACACATATATGTGTATACATATTTACAGACATGTACATATGGTTTCTTCCACAATGGTTTTCCTCCCCCTCCCTCTATGTAAAGAATGCCACATTATTTCCTTTAACTAGTATAAATCTGGCTTCAAGCTCCTCATTCTGATATCAGTGATTGGTCATAATTGAATGGTTCTTCTCCTCTTTAAGTTTGTACAGCAGTCCCATCTCCTGACCTTTAGGCTACTGCCCTCCTTTACCCCCATTTATTGAAGAGTTTAGCACCTGGGTCACTGTCTTCTCAACAAATATTCCTATCATTATCCTTGGTGACTTCAATTTGCACATAAATGACAAGAGCAGAGGAAGTAAAGAGTTTAGGCAGCAAATAAGTTGGGCTGTGAAAGGGAGGAGGGAGAGTAGGTGGTAGAGGGAGATATGGCCTAGAGAAAAGACTGTTGTTTTTCAGATAGGAGATGCTTGAGTTTAAATGCTGTGAGAAGATGCCAGTGGAAAAGGAGGGAATAACAGAAACAATGGTCATGATAAAGTGAAAATCGGGGATGTGTCCAGGGTAGAGGTTTAGTTAGGAGCATGGAATCTAAGCTAGGTAAAGAGGGCAGTGAGGACAGGAGTTGGATATGGGTAAGTGGTTGATATACAGAGGGCCAACTGTAAAGGAGGTGAGCATCTATAGACTTTGGTATCTGAGCAGGGGTGAGGGAGTGTCCTAGAACAAATATCCCATGGAAACTGAGAGATGACTGTATGCTGAGAAGTGATAGAGCCAGTGTTTTGGAGTAAAGACATTTTGAAGTGAGGGTGCTAAAGTAGATGAGTTTGAAAGGTAAAAAGTGATGTATAAAAGACTTCTGAGGTGGTCTACATAATGGTGGTAAAGGGGGTAGAGGAAAAGATCAGGAGAAATGAGATCAAGGATCTGAAAGGCCAAGATTTGGGACTGCTTTCTTGTCAGATGCCTGTCCACATGATTTCACCAAATCTGCTTGCCAATGTCACCATGAATGGTAAAGTTACCCTACTCCAACCTGTACTCCACACAGCCTCAAAAAGTAGTCCTAAAATAAAATTGCATGTCACACTAATGTTTAAAATCTTTCAGTGGCTCCCCATGTCCTCAAGTTCAATCTCTGTTCTTTAATATGACTTAGGGCAGATCATCCAGACAGAAAATCAATAAGAAAACACAGGCCTTAAATGACACATTAGACCAGATGGACTTAATTGATATTTATAGAGCATTCCATCCAAAAGCATCAGAATACTATTTTTTTCAAGTGCATATGGAACATTCTCCAGGACTGATCACACACTGGGCCAAAAAGTGAGCCTCGGTAAATTTAAGAAAATTGAAATCATATCAAGCATCCTTTCTGATCACAATGCTATGAGATTAGAAATCAAGTACAAAGAAAAAACTGTAAAAAACACACACACACACACACACACACACACAGAGGCTAAGCAATATACTACTAAATAACCAATGGATCACTGAAGAAATCAAAGAGTAAATTTAAAAAATACCTAGAGACATATGAAAACGAAAGCAAAACAATCCAAAACCTATGGGATGCAGCAAAAGCAGTTCTAAGAGGGAAGTTTATATCAATACAAGCTTACCTTAGGAAACAAGAAAAATCTCAAACTACCTAACCTTACACCTAAAGCAACTAGAGAAAGAAGAACAAACAAAACCCAAAATTAGTAGAAGGAAAGAAATAATAAAGATCAGACCAGAAATAAATGAAACAGAGATAAAGAAAACAATAGAAAAGATCAGTGAAACTAAAGGCTGGTTCTTTGAAAAGATGAACAAAATTGATAAACCTTTAGCCAAACTCATCAAGAAAAAAAAGGGAGAGGGCTCAAATCAATAAAATTAGAAATGAAAAAGAAGTTACAATGGACACCAAAAAAATACAAAGGATCATAAGAGACTATTACAAGCAACTATATGCCCAAAACTTGGACAACCAGGAAGAAATGGACAAATTCTTAGAAAGGTACAATCTCCCAGGACTGAACCAGGAAGAAATAGAAAATATAAACAGACCAATCTCAAGTACTAAAAATGAAACTGTGATTTAAAAAACCCCAACAAACAAAAGTCCAGGACCAGATGGCTTCACAGGTGAATTCTAGCAAACATTTAAAGAAGACTTAACACCTATCCTTCTGAAACTATTTCAAAAAATTGCAGAGGAAGGAATACTCCCAAACTCATTCTGTGAGGCCACCATCACCTGGATACCAAAACCAGACAGATACCACAAAAAAAAGAAAATCACTGGCCAATATCCCTGATGAACATAGACACAAAAATCCTCAACAAAATACTACCAAACCAAATCCAACAAAACAATAAATGATCATACACCATGATCAAGTGGGGTTTATCCCAGGGATGCAAGGATTTTTCAGTATCCACAAATCAATAAATGTGATACACCACATTAACAAATTGAAGAATAAAAACCATATGATCATCTCAATAGATGCAGAAAAAGCTTTTGACAAAATTCAACACCCTTTTATGATAAAAAACTCTCCAGAAGGTGGGCATAGAGGGAACATACCTCAGCATAGTAAAGGCCAAATATGACAAACCTACAGCTAACATCATACTCAATGGTTAAAAGCTGAAAGCATTTCCTCCAAGATCAGAAACAAGACAAGGATGTCCACTCTCGCCACTTTTATTCAACATAGTTTTGGAAGTCCTAGCCACGGCAATCAGAGAAGAAAAAGAAATAAAAGGAATCCAAATTGGAAAAGAAGAAGTAAAACTGTCACTGTTTGCAGATGACATGATACTATACATAGAAAATCCTAAAGATGCTACCAGAAAAGTACTAGAGCCCATCAATGAATTGGGTAAAGTTGCAGGATACAAAATTAATACACAGAAGTCAGCTGCATTTCTATACACTAGCAATGAAAGATTAGAAACAGAAATTAAAGAAACAATTCCATTTACCATCGCATCAAAAAAAATAAAATACCTAGCAATAAACCTACCTAAGGAGGCGAAAGATCTGTACTATAACTATAGAAAACTATAAGAGGCTGATGAAAGAAATCAAAGATGACACAAACAGTTGGAAAGATATACCATGTTCTTGGATTGGAAGGATAAATATTGTCAAAATGACTATACCGCCCAAGGCAATCTACAAGTTTAATGCAATCCCTATCAAACTGCCAATGGCATTTTGCACAGAACTAGAACGAAAAATTTTAAAATTTGTATGGAAACACAAAAGACCCCGAATAGCCAAAGAACTCTTGAGAAAGAAAAACGGAGCTGGAGGAATCAGGCTCCCTGACTTCAGACTACACTAAAAAGTTACAGTAATCAAAACATTATGGTACTGGCACAAAAATCGAAATATAGATCAATGGAACAGGATAGAAAGCCCAGATATAAACCCATGCACCTATGGTCAATTAACCTATGACAAAGGAGGCAAGAATATACAATGGAGAAAAGACAGTCTCTTCAATAAATGATGCTGGAAAAACTGGAGAGCTACATGTAAAACAATGAAATTAGAACATTCTCTAATACCATACACAAAAATAAACTCAAAATGGATTAAAGACCTAAATGTACGACCGGATACTACAAAACTCTTAGAGGAAAACATAGGCAGAACATTCTTTGGCATAAATCGCAGCAATATCTTTTTTGACCTGTCTCCTAGAGTAATGGAAATAAAAACAAAAATAAACAAATAGGACCTAGTTAAACTCAAAAGCTTTTGCACAGCAAAGGAAACCATAAACAAAACGAAAAGACACACCACAGAACAGGAGAAAATATTTGAAAACTATGTGACTGATGAGGGATTAATCTCCAAAATTCACAAACACCTCATGCAGCTCAATATCAAAAAACAAACAAACAACCCCATCAAAAAATGGGCAGAAGACCCAAACAGACATTTCTCCAAAGAAGACATACAAATGGCCAAGAGGCACATGAAAAGATGCTCAACATCACTAATTATTAGAGAAATGCACATCAAAATTACAATGAGGGGGCTTCCCTCGTGGCGCAGTGGTTGGGAGTCTGCCTGCCAATGCAGGGGACTACGGGTTCGAGCCCTGGTCTGGGAAGATCCCACATGCCGCGGAGCAACTAGGCCCGTGAGCCACAATTGCTGAGCCTGCGCGTCTGGAGCCTGTGCTACGCAGCAAGAGAGGCTGTGACAGTGAGAGGCCCGTGCACCACGATGAAGAGTGGCCCCCACTTGCCACAACTAGAGAAAGCCCTTGCACAGAAACGAAGACCCAACACAGCCATAAAAAAAAAAAAAAATTACAATGAGATATCACTTCACACCAATCAGAATGGCCATCATTAAAAAGTCTACAAACAAAAAATGCTGGAGAGGGTGTGGAGAAAAATGGAACCCTCCTACACTGTTGGTGGGAATGTAAATTGGTACAGCCACCATGGAGAACAGTATGGAGTTTCCTTAAAGAACTAAAAATAGAGTTATCATATGATCCAGCAATCCCACTCCTGGGCAGAGCCAGGATGTGAATCGAAGCAGACTGATCCTGGAGCCCTGGAGACTTAACTGAAAATAGAGGCACAGTCAGGTGACCCGGCACATGCCTTCCCCTCTGGTCCTCAGTTTTCCCATCATCCTTTTTTTTTTGGCCACACCTTGCGGCATGTGGAACTTCATTGACCAGGGATTGAACCCACATCCCCTGCAGTGGAAGCTCAGATTCTTAACCACTGGAACACCAGGGAAGCCCTCCCCGCTTCTGGGCCTATATTTGGACAAAGCCATGGTTTGAAAGGATACATGAACCCCAGTGTTCACTGAAGCACTGCTTACAATATCCAAGACACAAAAGCAACCTAAATGTACATTGACAGAAGAATGGATAAAGAAGATATGGTACAGGAAATTCCCTGGCAGTCCAGTGGTTAGGACTCCATGCTCTCACTGCCAAGGGCCCAGGTTCAATCCCTTAGTTCAATCAGGAAACTAAGATCCCACAAGCCGTGATTTGTGGCCAAAAAGAAGATGATGAAGAAGAAGAAGGAGAAGGAGAAGAAGATGTGGTACATATATACAATGGAATATTACTCAGACATTAAAAAGAATGAGATAATGCCATTTGCAGCAACATGGATGGACCTAGAGATTGTCATACTGAGTGAAGTAAGTCAGACAAAGACAAATGTCATATGATATTGTTTATATGTGGAATCTTAAAAAAAATGATAAGAATGAAATTATTTACAAGACAGAAACAGACTCACAGATTTAGAAAACAAACATGTTTACCAAAGGTAGGGGGAAAGGGAAAGGTAGAGGGGAGGATACATTGGGAGCTTGGGACTGACATATACACAGTACTATATTTAAAATAGATAACCAACAAGAACCTACTGTATAGCACAGGGAACTCTGCCTAATATACTGCAATAACCTAAATGGGAAACGAATTTGAAAAAGAATAGATATATGTATATGTATAACTGAATCACTTTGCTGTACACCTGAAACTAACACAACATTGTAAATCAACTATACTCCAATATAAAATTTTAAAAATTTTAAAGATAAAAGAAAAGACAGAGTGGCAGATAGGACTGAAAAAACAAGAGCATACAATATGTTGCCTAAAGGAGACCCACTTTAGGTCAAAGGACACACATAGATTGAAAGTGAGGGAATGGAAAAAGATATTTCATGCAAACAGAAATGACAAGAAAGTGGGCGTTGCAATACTCATATCAGACAAAATAGACTTTAAAACAAAGGCCATAAAGAAAGATAAAGAAGGACACTCTATAATGATAAAAGGATCAATACAAGAAGAGGATTTTACACTCATCAACATATATGCACCTAATACAGAAGCACCCAAACACATAAAATACTAACAGACGTAAAGGGAGAAATTGACAGGAATACAATAATAGTAGGAGACTTTAACACCCCACTCACATCAATGGACAGATCATCTAGACAGAAAATTGATAAGGCAACAGAGATCCTAAATGATAAAATAGAACAGTTAGACTTAATTGATATTTTCAGGACATCACATCCAAGAAAAGCAGAATACACATTCCTTTCAAGTGCACATAGAACATTTTCTAGGATTGACCACATACTAGGACAAAAAAACAAGCGTCAAATAATTTAAGAGTATAGAAGTTATCTCAAGCACCTCTTATGACTACAACAGCATGAAACTAGAAACCAGCCGCAGAAAAAGAAATGAGAAAAAAATGATTACATGGAGACTGAACAACATGCTACTAAAAAACCAATAAGCCAACAATGAAATCAAACAGGAAATTTAAAAATACCTTGAGACAAATGACAGTGAAAACACAACCATACAAATCAATGAGATGCAGCAAAAGCTGTTCTTAGATGGAAGTTCATAGCAATACAGGCCTTCCTAAAAAAAAATACAAACAAGAAAAATTGCAAAAAACAATCTAACCTACCACTTAAAAGAATTAGAAAAAGAAGAAAAAACAAAACCTAAAGTCAGCAGAAGGAAGGAAATAATAAAGATCAGAGAGGAAATAAATAGAGATTTTTTAAAATAGAAAAAAAAAATCAATAAAACCAAGAGCTGGTTCTCTGAAAGGGTAAACAAAATTCACAAACTTCTGGCCACATTCACCAAGAAGAAAAGAAAGAGAACCCAAATAAAATAAGAAGTGAAAAAGGAGACATAACAAGCAATACCACAGAAATACAAAAAACCATAAGGGAATACTATGAACAATTATATGCCAACAAATTCAAAAATCTAGAAGAAATGGACAAGTTTCTAGAAACATACAGCCCACCAAAACTGAATCAAGAAGAAATAGATAATTTGAACAGACTGATCACTAGAAATGAAATAGAATCTGTAATGTAAAAAAACTCCCTACAAACAAAAGTCCAGGACCAGATGTCCTCAAAGGCGAATTCTACCAAACATATGAAGAAGAACTTATACTGAGTCTTCTCAGACTCTTCCAAAAGACTGAAGAGGAGGGAACACTCCCAAAGACCTTCTATGAAGCCATCATCACCCCAATACCAAAATCAGATAAAGACACCACCAAAAAAGAAAATTACAGGACAGTATCTTTGATGAATACAGATGCAAAAATTCTCAACAAAATATTAGCAAACTGAATCCAACAACACATAAAATAGATCATACACTACGACCAAGTGGGATTCATTCCAAGTTCACAAGGATGGTTCAACATATGCGAATCAATCAATGTGATACACCACATTAACAAAAGAACACACAAAAACCACATGATCATCTCAGTAGATGCAGAAAAACATTTGACAAAGTTCAATATCCATTCATGATAAAAACTCTTACCAAAGTGGGTATAGAGGAAACATATCTCAACATAATAAAAGTTACTTATGACAAACCCACAGCCAATATAATTCTCAGTGGTGAACAGCTGAAAGCCTTCCACTAAAATCTGGAACAAGACAAGGATGCCCACTCTCACCTCTTCTATTCAACATAGTATTGGAAGTCCTAGCCACAGCAATCAGACAAGAAAAAGAAATAAAAGGTATCCAAATTGGAAGTGAACATGTAAAATTGTCATTACATGCAGATGACATGATACTATATATATAGAAAACCCTAAAGACTCCACACAAAAACTAGTAGAACAGATAAACGAATTCAGCAAGGAAACAGGATACAAGATTAACATACAGATATCGGTTGCATTTCTTTACACTAACAATGAAATATCAGAAAGGGAATGTGCAAAAATCGTACCTTTAAAAATCACACCCCAAAGAATAAAATACTTAGGAATAAACCTGATGAAGGAGGTGAAAGACTTAAACTTTGAGAACTATAAAACATTAATAAAGGAAATTGAACACAATTCAAAGAAATGGAAAGATAGCCCATGCTCTTAGATTGGAAGTATTAATACTGTTAAAATGGCCATACTACCCAAAGCAATCTACAGATCTAATGCAATCCCTATCAAATTATCCATGACATTTTTCACAGAACTAGCACAAATAATCCTAAAATTTATAGGGAACCATAAAAGACCCACAATGGACAAACAATCCTGAAGAGAAAAGAACAAAGCAGGAGGGCTTCCCTGGTGGTGCAGAGGATAAGAATCTGCCTGCCAATGCAGGGGACACAGGTTCATTCCCTGGTCCAGGAAGATCCCACATGCCACGGAGCAACTAAGCCTGTGTGCCACAACTACTGAGCCTGCGCTCTAGAGCCCGCGAGCCACAACTATTGAAGCCTGTGCACCTAGAGCCCGTGCTCCGCAACAAGAGAAGCCACCGCAATGAGAAGCCCATGCATCACAACGAGGAGTAGCCCCCACTCGCTGCAACTAGAGAAAGCCTGCGCACAGCAACAAAGACCCAGCACAGCCAAAAATAAATAAATAAAAATGTTAAAAATAAAAATAAAAAAAGAACAAAGCAGGAGGCATAACCCTCCCAGACTTCAGACAATACTATAAAGCTACAGTAATCAAAAGAGCATGGTATTGGGACTTCCCTGGTGGTCCAGTGGTTAGGACTCTGTGCTTCCACTGCAGGGGGCACAGGTTCGATCCCTGGTTGGGGAAGTAAGATCCTGCAAGACATGTGGCCACTTGGCATGGCCAAAACAAACAAACAAACAAAAAACAAGAAACAGAAGACAGCACTGTATTGGCACAAAAACACACATACGGATCAATGGAACAGAATAGAGAACCCAGAAATAAACCCACACATATGGTCAATTAATCTTCAACAAAGAAGACAAGAATATACTATGGGAAAGAGTCTCTTCAGCAAGTGGTGTTTGGAAAGTTGGACAGCCACATGTAAATCAATGAAGTTAGAACACACCCTCTCACCATACAGAAAAATAAACTCAAAATGATTTAAAGGCTTAAACATAACACATGACACCATAAAACTCCTAGAAGAGATCATAGGCAAAATATTCTCTGACATAAATTGTACCAACGTTTTCTTAGGTCAGACCTCCCAAGGCAATAGAAATAAAAACAAAAATAAACAAATGGGACCTAATCAAAGTTACAAGCTTTTGCACAGCAAAGGAAACCATACACAAAAGGAAAAGACAGTCGACAGAATGAGAGAAAATATTTGCAAATGATGAGACCGACAAGGGATTAATTTCCAAAATAGACAAACAACTCATACAACTCAACAGCAAAAAAAAACAAACAACCCAGTCGAAAAATGGGCAGAAGACCTAAATAGACATTTCTCCAAAGAAGACATACAAATGGCCAATAGGCACATGAAAAGATGCTCGACGTCACTAATTATTAGAGAAATGCAAATCAAAACTACAATAAGGTACTACCTCACTCCAGTCAGAATGGCCAGCATTAAAAAGTCTACAAATAACAAATGCTAGAGAAGGTGTGGAGAAAAGGCAACACTCCTACAATATTGGTGGGAATGTAAGTTGGTGAGGCCAGTATGGAGGTTCCTCAGAAAACCAAAAATAGAATTAACATATGATCCAACAATCCCACTCCTGAACATATATCAAGACAAAACTATAATTTAAAAAAATACATGCACCTCAGTGTTCATAGCAGCACTATTCACAATAGCCAAGACATGGAAGCAACCTAAATGTCCATCGATAGGTGAATGGATAAAGAAGATATGGTATGTGTGTGTGTGTGTGCATATATATATATATATATATATATACACATAAAAATTATATATATATAAAACAGAATATATATGAAATATATATATTATATATATAAATTTATATTTGTAAAATATATAAAATGGAATAGCCATAAAAAAGGACAAAATAATGCGATTTGCAGCATTACTGGATGCAACTGGAGATCAACATACTAAGTGAAGTCATTAAGAGAAAGACAAATACCATATGATATCATTTATATGTGTCATCTAAAATATGATACAAATGAACCTGTCTATAAAACAGAAGCAGACACATGGACATAGAGAACAGACTTGTGGTTGCCCAGGGGGAGGGGGTTGGGAGAGGGATGGAGTAGGAGGTTGGGGTTAGCAGATGTAAGCTATTATGCATAGAATGGATAAACAAGGTCCTACTATATAGCACAGACAACTATATTCAATATCATATAATAAACCATAATGGAACAGAATATTTTAAAAAAGAATCTATATATATGTGTATAACTAAATCACTTTGTACAACAGAAATTAACACAACATTGTAAATTATACTTCAATTAAAAAAAAATAACAGAAGTATAAAACCAACCAGAAAACAAGTAACAAAATGGCAGTAAGCACATACCTCTCAATAATGACTTTAAATGTCAATGGACTAAATGCTCCAATCAAAAGACATAGGGTGGCTGATTGGATAAAAAAATAAGTCCCACCTATATGCTGCTTAGAAGAGACTCACATCAGAGCTTGATGACACACACAGATTGAAAGTGAAAGAATAGAAAAAGAAATTTCATGCAAATGGAAACGACAAGAAAGCTGGGTAGCAATACTCATATCAAAGTAGACTTTAAAATAAAGTCTATAACAAAAGACAAAGAAGGACATTATGTCCTGAGAAAGGGATCAATACAAGAGGGTATAACATTCATTAACATATATGCACCTAAAACAGGAGCACATTAATATATAAAGCAAATATTAACAGACATGAAGAGATAAGTTGACAATAATAATGCAACAATAGTAGGAGACCTTTAACACCCCACTTACATCAATGGACAGATCTTCTAGATGGAAAAATCAGTAAATACTGGCATTAAATGACACATTAGATCAAATGTACTTAATAAATATACACAGGACATTCCACCCCAAAACAACAGAATACATATTCTTTTCAGGTGAAAAGGAATGTTCTCCAGGTCAAATCACATGCTAGGCTACAAAACAAGTCTCAACAAATTTAAAAGGATAGAAATTATATCAAGCATTTTTTTCTGACCACAACAGTTATAAAACTAGAAATCAATTGCAGAAAGAAAAATGGGAAAAGAAACATGTGAATGCTAAACAACATGCTACTAAAAAAAAAAAAAAAAAAAAAAGGTCAATGAAGAAATCAAAGGAGAAAACAGAAAATACCTTTAGACAAATGAAAAGCGAAACACATTCCAAAATCTATGGAATGTGGCAAAAGCAATTCTAAGAAGGATGTTTGTAACAATACAGGCCTTCCTCAAGAAACCAGAAAAATCTCAAATAAAAAATCTCACCTCCCACCTAAAGGAATTAGAAAAATAACAAAGACCAAAGTCACCAGAAGGAAGAAATAATGAAGATCAGAGATGAAATACAATAAAGAACAAAAAACAATTTAAAAGATCAATGAAACCAAGGGCTGATTTTTGAAAAGATAAAAACAATTGATCAACCTTTCGGCTCACCAAGAAAAAAAGATAAAGAACCCAAATAAACAAAATAAGAAATGAAAGAGGAGAAACAACAAAAAATACCACAGAGATACAAAAAATCATAAGAGAATACCATGAACAGTTATGTGCCAACAAATTCTAACAACCTAGAAGAAATGAACAATTTCTGGAAACATGTAACTTTCCAACAGTGAATCAAGAAGAAATAGACAATTTGAACAGACCGATCACTAGTAGTAAAACTGAATTTGTAATTAAAAAAATAAAAATAAAAACCTCCCAGAAAACAAAAGTCCAAGTCTGGAGAGCTTCACAGGGAAATTCTACCAAACATAAAGTAGAACAAATACCTAGCCTTCTCAAACTATTCCAAAAAAACTGAAGAGAACAAAACACTCCCAAATTCATTCTATGAGGCCACCAGTACCCTGATACCAAAACCAGACAAAGACACCACACACACACACACACACACACACACACACACACACACACACACACACAGAAAAAAAAAGAAAGAAAAGAAAAGAGAAGAAAAGAAAATGACAGGCCAGTATCTTTGATGAATATAGATGCAAAAAGCCTCAACAAAAAATTAGCATACTGGGGCTTCCCTGGTGGCGCAGTGGTTGGGAATCTGCCTGTCAATGCAGGGGACACGGGTTTGAGCCCTGGTCTGGGAGGATCCCACATGCCGTGGAGCAACTGGGCCCGTGAGCCACAATCACTGAACCTGTGCGTCTGGAGCCTGCGCTCCGCAACAAGAGAGGCCGCGATAGTGAGAGGCCCGCGCACCGCGATGAAGAGTGGCCCCCGCTTGCCACAACTAGAGAAAGCCCTCGCAGAGAAACAAAGACCCAACACAGCCATAAATAAATAAAAATAAATAAATAAAATTTTTTAAAAAATTAGCAAACTGAATCTAACAATATATGAAAAGGATCATACACCATGATAAAATTAGATTTATTCCAGGAGCTCCAGGATGGTTCAATATTTGCAAATCAATCCAAGTGATACACTACAGTAACAAAAGTAAGGACTAAAAAATAATCACATGATTACCTCAATAGATGCAGAAAAAGTACTTGACAATATTCAACATCGATTCATTATAAAAACTCTCACCAAAGTGGGTATAGAGGAAACATATCTCAACATAATAAAGGTCATTTATGATAAATCCACAGCTCACATCATACTCAACAGTGAAAAGCTGAAAGCATTTCCTCTAAGTTCAGAAACCGGAAAAGGATGCCAACTCTCACCATTTCTATTTAACAAAGTATTGGAAGCCCTAGCCACAGCAATCAGATAAGAGAAAATAGAGAAATAAAAGGCATCTAAATTGGAAGGGAAGAGGTAAAACTGTCACTATTTGCAGATGATATACTTCCCACAGAAAACCTTAAAATCGCCATCAAAAAACTATTCCAACTAATAACTGAATTCAGCAAAGTTGCAGGATACAAGATTAATCTAGATACCTGTTATTTTTCTATACACAAATAATGAACTATCAGAAAGAGAAAGTTTAAAAATATCCCATTTAAAATTGCATCAAAAGAATAAACTTAACCAAGGAGGTAAAAGACCTATACTCTGAAAATTATAAAACACTCACAAAGGAAATTGAAGATGATACAAAGAAATGGAAAGATACCCTGTGCTCTTAGATTGGAAGAATTAATGTTGTTAAAATTGCCATACTACCCCAAGTCATCTATAGATATAATGCAATCCTTATCAAAATATAACATTTTCACAGAACTAGAAAAGTTATTTCGAACAAATAATCCTAGATTTATACGGTAGAACAAGAGACCCAGAATTGCTAAAACAATCTTAAGAAAAAAGAACATAGCTGGAGATATCACTCTCCCAGACCTCAGACTATACTGCAAAGCTACAGTAATCAAAATAGCATGGAAATAAGGAAACACAAGCTTTAAATGACACATTAAACAAGATGAACATAACTGATATTTATAGGACATTCCATCGAAAAACAATACACTTTATTCTCAAGTGCTCATGAAACATTCTCCAGGATAGATCATATCCTGGGTCACAAATCAAGCCTTGGTAAATTTAAGAAAATTGAAATTGTATGAAGTATCTTTTCCGACCACAACGCTATGAGACTAGATATCAATTACAGGAAAAAATCAGTACAAAATACAAACACATGGAGGCTAAACAATACACTACTAAATAACCAAGGGATCACTGAAGAAATCGAAGAGGAAATCAAAAAATACCTAGAAACAAATGACAATGAAAACACGATGACCCAAAACCTATGGGATGCAGCAAAAGCAGTTCTAAGAGGGAAGTTTAAAGCAATACAATCCTACCTCAAGAAACAAGAAACATCTCAAATAAACAACCTAACCTTACACCTAAAGCAATTAGAGAAAGAAGAACAAAAAAACCCCAAAGTTAGCAGAAGGAAAGAAATCATAAAGATCAGATCAGAAATAAATGACACACAAATGAAGGAAAGAAGCACAAGGATCTATAAAACTAAAAGCTGTTTCTTTGAGAAGATAAACAAAATTGATAAACCATTAGCCAGACTCATCAAGAAAAAAAGGGAGAACACTCAAATCAATAGAATTAGAAGTACAAAAGGAGAAGTAACAACTGACACTGCAGACATACAAAGAATCAAGAGGGATTACTACAAGCAACTATATGCCAATAAAATGGACAACCCGGAAGAAAGGGACAAATTCTTAGAAAAGCACAACT
Organism: Balaenoptera borealis; assembly: GCF_965194805.1. NCBI lineage: Eukaryota > Metazoa > Chordata > Mammalia > Artiodactyla > Balaenopteridae > Balaenoptera > Balaenoptera borealis. The sequence continues at coordinate 49,086,097 of NC_138866.1, forward strand.
TTCTGAGACTGAACCAGGAAGAAATAGAAAATATAAATAGACCAATCACAAGCACTGAATTTGACACTGTGATTAAAAATCTTCCAACAAACAAAAGCCCAGGACCAGATGGCTTTACAGGTGAATTCTATCAAACATTTAGAGAAGAGCTAACACCTATTCTTCTCACTCTTCCAAAATATAGCAGAGGGAGGAACACTCCCAAACTCATTCTATGAGGCCACCATCACCCTGATACCAAAACCAGACAAAGATGTCACAAAGAAAGAAAACTACAGGCCAATATCACTGATGAATATAGATGCAAAAATCCTCAACAAAATACTCGCAAACAGAATCCAACAGCACATTAAAAGGATCATACACCATGATCAAGTGGGGTTTATTCCAGAAATGAAAGGATTCTTCAATATATGCAAATCAACCAATGTGATACACCATATTAACAAACTGAAGGAGAAAAACCATATGATCATCTCAATAGATGCAGAAAAATCTTTTGACAACATTCAACACCAATTTATGATAAAAACCCTCCAGAAAGTAGGCATAGAGGGAATTTACCTCAATATAATAAAGGCCATAGATGACAAACCCACAGTCAACATCATTCTCAATGGTGAAAAACTGAAACCATTTCTACTAAGATCAGGAACAAGACAAGGTTGTCCACTCTCACCACTATTATTCAACATAGTTTTGGAAGTTTTAGCCACAGCAATCAGAGAAGAAAAAGAAATAAAAGGAATCCAAATCGGAAAAGAAGAAGTAAAGCTGTCACTGTTTGCAGATGACATGATACTATACATAGAGAATCCTAAAGATGCTACCAGAAAACTACTAAAGCTAATCAATGAATTTGTTAAAGTTGTAGGATACAAAATTAATGCACAGAAATCTCTTGCATTCCTATACACTAATGATAAAAACTCTGAAAGAGAAATTAAGGGAACACTCCCATTTACCATTGCAACAAACTGAATAAAATACCTAGGAATAAACCTACCTAAGGAGACAAAAGACCTGTATGCAGAAAACTATAAGACACTGATGAAAGAAATTAAACATGATACAAACAGATGGAGAAATATACCATGTTCTTGGGGTGAAGGAATCTACATTGTGAAAATGACTATACTACCCAAAGCAATCTACAGATTCAATGCAATCCCTATCAAACTACCAATGGCATTTTTCACAGAACTAGGACAAAAAATTGCACAATTTGTATGGAAACACAAAAGACTCTGAATAGCCAAAGCAATCTTGAGAAAGAAAAACGGAGCTGCAGAAATCAGGAGCCCGGACTTCAGACTATACTACAAAGCTACAGTAATCAAGACAGTATGGTACTGGCACAAAAACAGAAATATAGATCAATGGAACAGGAAAGAAAGCCCAGAGATAAACCCATGCACATATGGTCACCTTATTTTTGATAAAGGGGGCAAGAATATACAACGGAGAAAAGACAGCCTCTTCAATAAGTGGTGCTGGGAAAACTGGACAGCTACACATAAAAGAATGAAATTAGAACACTCCCTAACACCATACACAAAAATAAACTCAGAATGGATTAAAGACCTAAATGTAAGGCCAGACACTATCAAACTCTTAGAGGAAAACATAGGCAGAACACTGTATGACATAAATCACAGCAAGATCCTTTTTGACCCACCTCCTAGAGAAATTGAAATAAAAATAGAAATAAACAAATAGGACCTAATGAAACTTAAAAGCTTTTGCACAGCAAAGGAAACCATAAACAAGACAAAAAGACAACCCTCAGAATGGGAGAAAATATTTGCAAATGAAGCAACTGACAAAGGATTAATCTCCAAAATATACAAGCAGCTCATGCAGCTCAATATCAAAAAAACAAACAACCTAATCTGAAAATGGGCAGAAGACCTAAACAGACATTTCTCCAAAGAAGATATACAGATTGCCAACAAACACATGAAAGGATGCTCAACATCACTAATCATTAGAGAAATGCAAAATCAAAACTACAATGAGGTATCACCTCACACCGTTCAGAATGGCCATCATCAAAAAATCTACAAACAATAAATGCTGGAGAGGGCGTGGAGAAAAGAGAACCCTCTTGCACTGTTGGTGGGAATGTAAATTGATAGAGCCACTATGGAGAACAGTATGGAGGTTCCTTAAAAAACTAAAAATAGAACTACCATACGACCTAGCAATCCCACTACTGGGCATATACCCTGAGAAAACCATAATTCAAAAAGAGTCATGTACCACAATGTTAATTGTAGCTCTATTTACAATAGCCCGGACATGGAAGCAACTTAAGTGTCCACTGACAGATGAATGGATAAAGAAGATGTGGCACATATACACAATGGAATATTACTCACCCACAAAAAGAAACGAAATTGGGTTATTTGTAGTGAGGTGGGTGGACCTAGAGTCTGTCATACAGAGGGAAGTAAGTCAGAAAGAGAAAAACAAATACCATATGCTAACACATAAATATGGAATCTAAAAAAAAGGTTCTGAAGAACCTAGGACCTAGGGGCAGGACAGGAATAAAGACGCAGATGTAGAGAATGGACTTGAGGACACGGGGAGGGCGAAGTGTAAGCTATGATGAAGTGAGAGAGTGGCATGGACATATATACACTATCAAATGTAAAATAGATAGCTAGTGGGAAGCAACTGCATAACACAGGGAAATCAGCTCGGTGCTTTGTGACCACCTAGAGGGGTGGGATAGGGAGTGTGGGAGGGAGACACAAGAGGGAGGAGATATGGGGATGAATGTATATGTATAGCTGATTCACTTTGTTATACAGCAGAAACTAACACAACATTGTAAAGCAAGTATACTCCAATAAAGATGTTAAAAAAAAAAGAAAAAAAAATCAGAAAAACAAACAGCCCAATCCAAAAATGGGCAGAAGACAAAATAGACACTTCTCCAAAGAAGACATACAGATTGCCAACAAACACATGAAAGGATACTCAACATCACTAATCATTAGAGAAATGCAAATCAAAACTACAATGAGGTATCACCTCACACCAGTCAGAATGGCCAGCATCAAAAAGTCTACCAACAATAAATGCTGGAGAGGGTGTGGAGAAAAGGGAACCCTCCTACAATGTTGGTGGGAATGTAAATTGATACAGCCACTATGGAGAACAGTATGGAGGTTCCTTAAAAAACTAAAAATAGAACTACCATATGACCCAGCAATCCCACTACTGAGCGTATACCTTGAAAACCATAATTCAAAAAGAGTCATGTACCACAATGTTCATTGCAGCTCTATTTACAATAGCCAGGACATGGAAGCAAGCTAAGTGTCCATCGACAGATGAATGGATAAAGAAGATGTGGCACATATATACAATGGAATAGTACTCGGGCATAAAAAGAAATGAAATTGAGTTATTTGTAGTGAGGTGGATGGACCTAGAGTCTGTCATACAGAGGGAAGTAAGTCAGAAAGAGAAAAACAAATAGCATATGGTAACACATAAATATGGAATCTAAAAAAAAAAAAAAAAAAGGTTCTGAAGAACCTAGGGGCAGGACAGGAATAAAGACGCAGATGTAGAGAATGGACTTGAGGACACAGGGAGGGGGAAGGGTAAGCTGGGACGAAGTGAGAGATTGGCATGGACATATATACACTACCAAATGTAAAATAGATAGCCAGTGGGAAGCAGCTGCATGCACAGGGAGATCATCTCGGTGCTTTGTGACCACTTAAAGGGGTGGGATAGGGAGTGTGGGAGGGAGATGCAAGAGGGAGGGGATATGGGGTTATATGTATACATATAGATGATTTACTTTGTTATACAGCAGAAACTAACACAATATTATAAAACAATTATACTCCAATAAAGATGTTAAAAATATAAGTAAATAAATAAAAAATTTTTTAAAAAACAAAACAACAAATCAGACCTAATTAAACTTAAAAGCTTTTGCATAGCAAAGGAAACCAACAAAACAAAAAGACAACCCACAGAATGGCAGAAAAAATTTGCAAACAATGTGACCAACAAGGGCTTAATATCCAAAATATATAAACAGCTCATACAACTCAATATCAAAAAAACAAACAACCCAATAAAAAAATGCACAGAAGGGCTTCCCTGGTGGCACAGTGGTTAAGAATCTGCCTGCCAATGCAGGGGAGACAGGTTTGAGCCCTGGTCCAAGAAGATCCCACATGCCGCGGAGCAACTAAGCCCATGAGCCACAACTACTGAGCCTGCGTTCTAGAGCCCGCAAGCCACAACTACTGAGCCCGCGTGCCTAGAGCCCATGCTCTGCAACAAGAGAAGCCACCACAATGAGAAGCTCATGCACCTCAACGAAGAGAAGCCCCCACTCGCTGCAACTAGAGAAAGCCCGCATGCAGCAACAAAGACCCAATGCAGCCAAAAATAAATAAATAAAATAAATACATTTTTTAAAGAAATTATTTTTAAAAAATGGGCAGAAGAACCAAATAAACATTTCTCCAAAGGAGACACACAGATAGCTAACAGGCACATGAAAACATACTCAACATGGCTAATTACCAGAGAAATGCAAAACTACAATGAGGTATCACGTCATAGCTGTCAGAATGGATATGGTCAAAAAGACCACAAATAACTCCCAGGTATATTTCCAGAAAAAAGGAAAACGCTTATTTGAAAAGATACATGCATGCTAGTGTTCACAGCAACAGTATTTACAATAGCCAAGATACGGAAGTAACCCAAGTATCCATCAACGGATGAATGGATAAAGACTTGGTGTGTATGTGTATGTGAGGGATTAAGAGATACAAACTAATATGTATAAAATAGATAAGCAACAAGGGTACATTGTACAGCACAGCAAATTATAGCCATTATTTTGAAATAACTTATAATGGAGTATAATCTATGAAAATACTGAATCATTATGCTGCATACCTGAAACTAATATAATACTGTAAATCAGCTATACTTTCAAAACACACACACACACACACACACACACACACACACACAAAATGAGGTATCACCTTAAACCTGTCAGTATGGCTATGGTGAAAAAGACCACAAATAAGGATGAGGATGTGGAGAAAAGTGTACTCTTTTTGGGTTTTTGTTTTTTTGTTTGTTTTTTTATACTGCAGGTTCTTATTAGTCATCAATTTTATACACATCAGTGTATACATGTCAATCCCAATCACCCAATTCAGCACACCACCATCCCCACCCCACCGCGGTTTTCCCCCGTTGGTGTCCATACGTTTGTTCTCTACATCTGTGTCTCAACTTCTGCCCTGCAAACCAGTTCATCTGTACCATTTTTCTAGGTTCCACATACATGCGTTAATATACGATATTTGTTTTTCTCTTTCTGACTTACTTCACTCTGTATGACAGTCTCTAGATCCATCCACGTCTCAACAAATGACTCAATTTCGTTCCTTTTTATGGCTGAGTAATATTCCATTGTATATATGTACCACCTCATCTTTATCCATTCGTCTGTCGATGGGCATTTAGGTTGCTTCCATGACCTGGCTATTGTAAATAGTGCTGCAATGAACATTGGGGTGCATGTGTCTTTTTTTTTTTTTTTTTTTTTTTTTAAATAGCACAGTCACTTATGGAAGGAACTTTTTTTTTTTTTTTTAATTTTTATTTATTTATTTATTTTTGGCTGTGTTGGGTCTTAGTTTCTGTGCGAGGGCTTTCTCTAGTTGTGGCAAGCGGGGGCCACTCTTCATCGCGGTGCGCAGGCCTCTCACCGTCGCGGCCTCTCTTGTTGTGGAGCACAGGCTCCAGATGCGCAGGCTCAGCAATCGTGGCTCACGGGCCCAGTTGCTCCGCAGCATGTGGGATCTTCCCAGACCAGGGCTCGAACCCGTGTGCCCTGCATTGGCAGGCAGGCTCTCAACCACTGCGCCACCAGGGAAGCCCTGCATGTGTCTTTTTGAATTATGGTTTTCTGTCGGTATATGCCCAGTAGTGGGATTGCTGGATCATATGGTAATTCTATTTTTAGTTTTTTAAGAAACTTCCATACTGTTCTCCATAGTGGCTGTATCAATTTACATTCCCACCAACAGTGCAAGAGGGTTCCCTTTTCTCCACACCCTCTCCAGCATTTGTTGTTTGTAGATTTTCTGATGATGGCCATTCTAACTGGTGTGAGGTGATACCTCATTGTAGTTTTGATTGCATTTCTCCAATAATTAGTGATGTTGAGCAGCTTTTCTTGTGCTTCTTGGCCATCTGTATGTCTTCTTTGGAGAAATGTCTACTTAGGTCTTCTGCCCATTTTTGGATTGGGTTGTTTGTTTCTTTAATATGTAGCTGCATGAGAAAAGTGTACTCTTGTACACAGTTGGTGGGAATGTAAATTGGTGCAGTGACTATGGAAAACAGTATAGAGGTTTCTCAAAAAACTAAAACTACCATATGATCCAGCAATTCTATTTCTGGGTATATATCCAAAGAAAACAGAAACACTAACTGGAAAAGACACATGCACCCCAATGTTCACAGCAGCATTATTTATAATAGCCAAGCTACAGAAGCAATATAAGTGTCCATCAATGGGATAAAATGTCCATAAATGGATAAGGATGTGGGAGATACACACACACACAAACACACCTACAATGGAACACTAATCAGCCATAAAAAAGAATGAATGAAATTTTGTCATTTGCAACAACATGGATGGAACTTCAGGGTATTATTCTCAGTGAAATAAGTCAGATAGAGAAAGCCAAATACTGTAATGTTATCACCTGTATGTGGAATCTAAAAAATAAAACAAAGGAATGAGTTTAACAAATGAGAAACATACAGTGAACAAACTAGTAGTTACCAGTGGGGCGAGAGAAGGGAGGAGGGGGCAAGATAGGGCATTAAGATGTATGAACTCCTATGTATAAAAATAAATAAGCTACAGGTATATGTTGTACAGCACACGGAATATATCCAATATTTTATATTAACTTTAAATGATACATTAACTTTAAATGGATTATACTCTATAAAAAACATTGAGTCACTATGTTGTAAAACTGAAACTAACATTGTAAATCAAGTATACTTCAATAAAAATTTTTAAAAAGGAAATGTAGTATATATATACAATGGAATATTATTCAGCCATAAAAAAGAAGGAAACCCTGCCATTTTTGACAACATGAATGAGCCTTGTGGGCCTTATACCTTGTGAAATAAGTTCAGACAGAGAAAGACAAATACTGTATGATCTTACTTATGTGTAGAAAACAACTGAACTCATGAAAACAGAGAATAGATTGGAGGTTGACAAAGGTTGGGTAGGCATGGGATGTGTGGAAGAAATTGGTGAAAGTGGTCAAAGAGTACAAACTTCCAGTTATGAGATAAATACCTTCTGGGTATGCAATGTACAGCATGGCGACTATAGTTAACAGTACTGTATTGTATATATGAAAGTTGCTAAGAGTAGGTCTTAAAAGTTCTCACCACACACATACAAAAATTGTACCTATGTGAGGTAATGGATGTGGTAACCTTATTGTGGTAATCATTTTGCAATATATACATGTAAACCTATCATCACATTGTACACCTTAACTTACAATGTTATATTATATATCATTTATATATCTTGTTTATATCTCAATAAAGCTGAAAAAAAGAATGATAGGAAAACTATAGTTATTCAGATCTGGTATCTGGACGTTTTCTTGAAAATGAATGAAGCGAACCTATAATTTCAAGAACTGACTATTATTTATTGTCAGTGACCAAATTTAAGCTTTCAAGAGAAAGTTAGAATTTTGAAAAACCTGTATCTGCTGTCTGACTTTGATAGCTTCCCAATATTTAAAGATATTTTAGGCTAAATCAGTGGTGATATCTATGAATGTGATTTTAAGATATTGTAATGATACACATCAGCAGGTAGAAGACCTGCATAACTCAGTATCAGTAGTTTCCAAATGACCAATGCATGGTGTTATAAAATCATTGGTAGATAAAAGATACAAATTCCAAGACAGACCAATGGGTATTAATGTAACAGAGTACAAAAAGTTCATTGGTATCATTTCAGATTCCACACTACAACCTTCCTTTGAGAAACTACAATTTGTTGTATTCGGTTTAGTATCAATAAATAATATCTGTAATTAACTGGAAAAGATATAAAAATATTCCTTCCTTTTCTAACTACTTACCTATGTGAGACCAGGTTTTCCTAATATTCTTTGAACAAAACAATACAGACATACAACAGATTGAATGCAGAAGCAGATGGGATAATTCAGCTATTCTCTATTAAGCTAAAGAGATTTATTTATAGCTCTTCTCAACAGATAATTTTGTTTTGGAAAATATGGTCAATTCACAAAAATATGTTATTTGTACTAACATGTAATGGGCTTATTATTATTGTCTTAAATAATACTTTAAAACTTTTCTCAGTTTGAAATTCTAACATAGGTAATATTGATAGATATAAGCCATATAAGCAAAATTTCTTTGAGGTTCTCAATAATTCTTAAGAGGGCAAAGTGGTCCTGAGACCAAAAAGTTTGAGAACCATTATTACATGTTATATACAGTTAGCCTACAGACAAATCTAATTTTGTCAACCTGATGTTATTTCATCCACTTTTCATCAAAGAATACATTTTTATGGTACCATAAACCATGATTTATCAATCTATATTCCACTCATTTTTCTGCAGCAAGAGAAAAAGACATATTACATAGAGAGTAACAAAATCTAAAATGACAGTGGATTTTTCAAGAATGTAAGTAAGAATATACTGGAATAACATCTATAAAATATTGAAAGAAAATAAAACTGCTAGCCTAGAATTCTTTACCCAATGAAAAAACAAAAACAAACAAAAAATTATTAAAATAACAAAAAGTGAAACAAGGACTTTTTCAGACATAAACAAGCTGAAATATTACATCACCAGTAGACCTGCACTACAAAAAAGTGTTAAAGGAAAGTTTTACATTGATAGAAAATTATACCAAATGGAAATCTGGATCTAAACAAAGAAAAACAAAATGAAGAGCACTGGAAATTCCAACTACATGGGCAAATATATTATTTTTCTCTTGCTGCTGTAGCAAATTAGCACAACTTCAGTGGCTTACACAATACATATTTATCTCACAGTTCTGTAAATCAGGAGTCCAACACAGGTCTCATTGGGCCAAAAATCAAGATGTCGGCAGGGCTGCATTCCTTTCTGGAGCCTCTAGGAAAGAATCCATTTCTTGATCTTTTCCAGTTTCTAGAGGTCACCTACATTTTCTGGTCATGAATCTCTTTTTCCCTCTTTAAAGCAAGCAATGTTGAATTTCTCTGACCCTTTTTCCATAGTAAGTCTCCCTCTGATTGTAACAGGGAAGGACAAATCTGACTCCATATTGGATCTGTTTCTTTTACATTAACTTTTGTATTCTATTGTTTTTGCTACAAGTTAATCACTAAAGGAATGTTGCCTATAGCTTAAAATATATTACATAATGGCTCACCTCCAGGAACCCTGCCTCCTGTGCCTGAGCTTAAGCTAAAATACCTTTATTTAGCTCATAGGAAACATCCTGACCAGGCCCACCTGTGAATAGCTGCAGGAAAGAAGAAATTAACACATTCTCTCCAGAGTCTCTCCAGAACAAGGAAATATTTACAACAACTTACGGCCTTTTTCATGGTACCTTCTCACCTCCTCCTCTTTGCTCTATACAAGAAACTAGCATCCAAACCCAGGCAAGATGGTTCTTTGGGACACTAGCCCACCATCTTCTCAGTCTGCTGGCTTTCTGAATAAAGTGTTATTCCTTGCCCTAACAGCTCGCCTCTCAATTTACTGGCCTGTTGTGCAGGAGCAGTATGAGCTTGGTCTTGGTAACATGATTACAGCTGGGAAAAGTTCTTTGCTGTTAAGGACCTGTGATTAAATTGGACCCACCTGAACAATCCAGGATAGTCTTCCCATCTCAATACCCTTAACATGATCATGTCTGCAGAGTCCCCTTTGCCATGTAAAGAAACATATTCACAATTTTGAGGATTAGGACATGGATATCTTTGGGGACTGTAAGTGTGCTTACCACAGATGTAGAAGACTTGAACACTATCAACAAATTTAAACTGACATTTATGGAACATCTCACCCAACAACAGCAGAATACACATTCTTTTCAAGTGCATATGGAACATTTACCAAAATAGACCATGTTCTGAGCCATAAAACAAATCTCAATACATTTAAGAGGATTCAAGTCATACAAAGTAAATTTTCTTTTAAAAGATTTTTACTAAGTATGATGAACTCCCAAAACTCAACAATAAATAAACCCAATAAAAACTGACAAAGGGACTTCCCTGGTGGCGCAGTGGTTAGGAATCCACCTGCCAATGCAAGGGACATGGGTTTGATTCCTGCTCCGGGAAGATCCCACATGCCACAGAGCAACTAAGCCCGTGTGCTGCAACTACTGAGCCTGCACTCCAGAGCCTGTGAGCCACAACTACTGAGCCCACGAACCCTAGAGCCCACATGCTGCAACTACTGAAGTCCATGCACCTAGAGCCTGTGCTCTGCAACAAGAGAAGCCACTGCAATGAGAAGCCTGCGCACCACAACCAAGAGTAGCCCCCACTCGCCGCAACTAGAGAAAGTCCATGTGCAGCAATGAAGACCCAAGGCAGCCCTGCCCCCCCAAAAAACTGACAAAGACTTGAACAGGCACCAAATAATATATAAGAATGGCAAATAAGCACATGAAAAAAATCTTAACATCATTAGTTATTAGAGAAAGGCTAACTAAAACCACAATAAGATATCACTACATACCTACTAAAATGGCTAATGAAAAATGACTGAACAAAACAAGTGTGGGTAAGGATGTAGAGTAACTGAAATTCTCACACACACTCACTGATGGTGAGACTGTAAAATGGTACTTTGGAAAACAGTTCGGCAGTTTCTTAAAAAGGTAAATATATGTATACCTTGTCATTACTTTCCTGATATTTTACCACGAGAAATGAAAGCACATGTTCACAATAAGGCACGTACATGAGTGTTCATAGTAGCTTTATAATGGCCAAAAACTAAGGACAGCCCAAATGTCCATCAACAGATGAATGTATAAACAAACTGTGGTATGTCCATAGAATGAACTACTATTCCAATAAAAAGCAATGAGTTATTGTACAAACAACATGGATGAATGTCAAAATAATTATTTTGAGTAAAAGAAACCAGAGAATAAGAGTACATATGTATAATTTCATTTATATAAACTTCAATTACCTGCAAACTAATCTGTAGTGACATAAAGCAGATAAGATGGAAGGTTGTGGGAAGGAGTGGAAAGGGAGAATACAAAAGAGGACAGGGAAACTTTTGGGAGTGATGGCTATGTTCATTATCTTTATCACGGTGATGGTCTCTCAGGTTTTATACACATGTTAAAACTTATAAAATTGTATATTTTAAACACATGCATTTTATTTTATGTAAATTAAACCTCAGTAAAGCCATTGAGAAAAAAAAAAACATGAAGGGTAAACCTGATAGAAACTTGTGTTAGAACGCAGATGAGAAAAAAATATGGAAGAATGTGTTAATCACAATCTATGCTCAGGTGTATATAGACCTGTGTAGTATATGTATATTTATTTCCTATAATTGTTTTTCCAATTGCTTGTATCATTTTGGTAACAAAATAGCACAGTGGGTCTGCTAAGCTTGCCCTTTTACCACGAGATAAGGGATTTCTGATACTTTTATACCTACTACTTTATGCTTTTCTTTTCTTTTTCTTTTTAACTCTAAAACGCATGATATGATACCCAGCCTAACTCAGAAGACTCAAAGTGGAACTTATTTCTTCAAAAATAAAAAACAATTCAGGTCAAATTTTTCTTCCATGCCTTCTTACTCTACTGAAATGCATTAACATTGTTAATATATACTTTTGTGGATCTATCGGGTTCAGGATACTTGTGTGAGATGAAAAGAGAGATAGAGGACATAACCTACACCATAGCAAAGTTTACAGACTACTGATATGAAAAGGGACATGAATAGAAAAAAGCAGAGATCAAAGAGAGACACTCTCATACATTGCTGATGGGAAATTTGGCAATTAAAACCTTGAAACTATTTGCAAACTCTCTGCATTAGTTTCTTATTGCTGCTGTAACAAATTACTACAAATTTAGTGCCATTAAAAAACACAAATTAATTACTTACAGTTTTGGAGGTTAGAAGTTCAAAACCAGTCTCACTGGGCTAAAGTCCAGGTGTCGGCAGGGCTGGTTCCTTCTGGAGGCCCGGAGGGGAGAATTAGTTTCCTTGGCTTTTTCAGCTTCTGGAGGCTACTTGTACTCCTTAGCTCACGGCTCCTTCCTCGAATCACTCCAACCTCGTTTCCATCATCGAATCACCTACTTCTAATCTTATACGTGTTGCCAGAGCCGCTCCAGGCCTTTGCTCAAAACCCGCCAACCCCCACCTTAGCAGGAGTTAACATAAATCTTTAAGTCAAATGTTCCAGAAATAAGAAAGAAAGCTACAAACAAACAAACAAAAAAAACCCAGATGGAACCGGCTGAGACCAAGATGGCGACGAATGTGACCTCCAACAGACCCTGAATCTCGCATTATACAATCATTTTGTTACATTAACATATTAAATGACACACCTACCGATGGCCATGACCAGGCATTAAGGACCAAAACAAGGATTAAAGGGGGTGGCACCACACTCCCTCGAAAAAGCACTGCCCCCTTCCCTGGTAGCCTAACGTGTATGCCTCCCCATCATTAGCCTCACGATCCTCCTCCCGCTGTCTCTACTCTTTAAAATTAAAACTCTCTTGCCAGGTGGGCGAGAAGTTGATCTGTGAACTTAGTTCCCGCTTCTCCATTCTTTGGCCACGAAATAAAGCTTGTGCTGCCTCGATCTCAGCTTTGGTTTCGTTATTGGCTGCTCGAACCCAAAAAGAAAAAGAACCCTCCCCCGCTGAGGCGGAGAGCCTCAGGTGGGCTAGGGCCCCAGCAGAGTCTGTATGACTTAATTCGGTAACACAGAACGCTTATGATTAAATTGGGCCCACCTGGAAAATATAAGCTGCTCTCCCCATCTTGAGATTCTTAACTTATTCACATCTGTGAAGTCCCTTTTATTATGTTAATGTATTCAAAGGGTCTAGGGATTAGAGTGTGGACATCTTTGGGGTGCCATTATATAGCCTACTACACTCTTTGACCGAGATATTCTGCCTCTAAGAGTTTAATCCAAAGGAAATGTGCACAGGAATTCAATTATAGGAGTATTCACATGAGGGACCAATCACTGATTTGATCCTAGAAGAAGGAATTTTCTCCATATAACAAAAGCTACAGTGCTTGTATTTATCTGAACTGTCCTGGCCATGTATCCTCATATTACACTCAGTAGTGTCAGTACTACAAATATTAGTTACTAACGTTACTATTAATAATATTAGCTATTAATATTAATATTACAATAAAGTTTAGTATCTAGATGGAAGCAGTTTTGTAAGAAATGATGTGTGTGTTTATGGGGTGAAAGAAATGGAGACAGTAAAGAAAGTAGGCTGAAATTTCTTTTTTTCCCCTATATTCTCAGTCATTGTAATCCCAAATCAAAAATACCATCAAAGTTGTCATTGGAAAGATTGATGATACTATAATTAAGAAAACTGTCTTGCAAGGGCTTAATTTCCAAAAAATACAAAGAGCTCATACATCTCAAAAACAAAAAAACACAAACAACCCAATTGAAAAATGGGCAGAAGACCTAAATAGATATTTCTCCAAAGAAGACATACAGATGGCCAACAGGCACATGAAAAGATGTTCAACATTGCTAATTATTAGAGAAATGCAAATCAAAACTACAATGAGGTACCACCCCACACCAGTCAGAATGGCCAGCATTAAAAAGTCTGCAAATACAGGGGTGGGGGGAGGGATAAATTGGGAGATTGGGATTGACATATATACACTACTATATATAAAACAGATAACTAATAAGGACCTACTGTATAGCACAGGGAACTCTATGCAATACTCTGTATTGACCTATATGGGAAAAGAATCTAAAAAAGAGTGGCGAGGGATTTCCCTGGTGGTCCAGTGGTTAAGACTCTGAGCTTCCAATGCAGGGGGTGTGGGTTTGATCCCTGGTTGGGCAACTAAGGTCCCCCATGCTGCACAGTGTGGCCAAAAATAAAAATAAAATAATAAAAAAGAGTAGATATATGTTTATGTATAGCTGATTCACTTTGCTGTACACCTGAAACTAACACAACATTGTAAATTAACTATACTCCAATAAAAGTTTTTTTTAAAAGTCTACAAATAACAAATGCTGGAGAGGGTGTGGAGAAAAGGCAACCCTCCTACACTGTTGGTGGGAATGTAAGCTGGTGCAGCCACTATGGAAAACAGTATGGAGGTTCCACAAAAAAATAATAATAAAGTTGCCATATGATCTAGCAATCCCACTCCTGGGCATATATCTAGAGAAAACTATAATTCAAAAAGATACATGCACCCCAATGTTCATCATAGCACTATTTACAATAGCCAAGACATGGAAACAACCTAAATGTCCGTCGACAGATAAATGGATAAAGATGTGGTAAATATATACAAAGGAATATTATTACTCAGCCATAATAAAGAATGAAATAATGCCATTTGCAGCAACATGGATGGACCTAGGGATTATCATACTAAGTGAAGTCAGTCAGTCAAAGACAAATATTACATGATATCAGTTATATGTAGAATCTAAAAAATAGTACAAATGAACTTATTTACAAAACAGAAACAGACTCACAGACACTAGAGAACAGACTTGTGGTTGCCAAGGCAGAGGGGGAGTGGGGGAGGGATAGATTGGGAGTTTGGGATTAGTAGATGCAAACTATTATATATAGAATGGATAAACAAAAAGTCCTACTGTATAGCACAGGAAACCATATTCAATATCCTGTGATAAACCATAATGGAAAAGAATATGAAAAAGAATGTATATATATGTATAACTGAATCACTTTGTTGTACAGTAGAAATTAACACAACATTGTAAATCAACTATAATTCAATAAAATAAATTTAAAAAAATTAAAAGCTCAAGAAAAAGAAAAGAAAAGAAAAGAAAGTTGTCTTGGCTGACAGATATGATCATTCAGGTCTTCTAACTAATCATGTATGAGATAATCAGGCCCTTGAATGCAAGTCCATACATGCTCTAAATGTGGAGGACACTATTATGGAAATCCCGAACATTAATTTGTTTAGAGGCCTAATAGCACTGTGAATTTAACAATGAAGCACATCAGTGAAATACAATGGTTTCATGGTACTATTAAACGATTTGGAATAGAAGTTCCAAAAAAACTTCTCAATAGAAGTTCTAGAATTTAGAGGCCTCTGAGTAATATATGAATCATAAGGAAGCAATCTGTTATTTTTATGCCTTTTATTTATATTATCCTGGGACATTCCCTTCATCCTTTTTCAGTGGCTCATAGTTTGTTTTTTACCATATTCCATGTCTCTGACATGCTGCCTTCACATTCCTTAACTTTCTCATTTCCATCACTTCCACCTCTACTACACGTACTGGCTAACATGGCCAAACTTGCTGTCATTTAAAACTCTTGAAATTCCCCTCTGACCGCAACCTCCTGTTCATGCCCTCCAATTTGCTCACTCCACTGAATCTACCCTTTGTCTACAATGTTATTGTTAGTTCCTCAGTCCTGATCAGCATGAGGTAAACAGATCACTAGCCAAAGGCAGAGGATCTTGATATTTAGTGTCTTGTTCAGACCTGTCTTGACTAAATGCATGATTTGGGTTAAGTTTTTAAAGATATTAAGCTCTTAAGGAAAGAATTTTAAAGACATATTGACATGGGAAAACCCAAGGCAAAGTCTGCTTTCTTTAAAAATCTTGATTCCCACAATTGTTTAGGCTTTTCTATATTAAAGTGTTTTTAATATTTATCACCAATCCATTTTCAACTACTCCTCCAATCCCAAATTTTAAATTTTGACTAATCTTGGTTTGTTGGATTTCATCCTCAAGCAAGTCTTTTCAGAAGGGTCACAATGCTGTATTCCCTCAAGTTTTTCATGTTTCATTGCCTTAGTTCCTTGAATGGTCAGCCTTTATCATCTTCTTAATTTGTTCCAAATTGTACAGATTTCTTAAGTTCCATCTTTTCCTAGGTACTTCCTCCTAGAATCCTCGTAAATTCCAATCTGGATTAATTAAGTTCCAGCTGTGCAGCTGTGATACTGAGACAAGTTCATTTCTCTCCTGAGTTAGAGTCACTATTTCTTTAATCTCCATTTTCCTATCTTTGTTTTGTTTGTTCTTTGTGGTGTGAGAATTATAACATCATTTTGTTAGAACTTATCTTCTGGTAACTTACTAGGATAGGATATTTTCCGAGTCCCTTCATGCCCCAAAATGTCTTTATTCTCCCCTAGCTTTTGATTGCCCTTTTGGGTGGATATGGAATTGTAAACTAAAACTGATTTTCCCACATTTATTAGAAGGCATTGTTCCATTGTCTTTTCGCAGTCCCTGATGATTAAAACTATGATGCTAGTCTGATTCTCATTCCTTTATAATTGACCTTTACTTTCACTGGAAGCTTTTAGGATCTTCTCTTTATCCTTGGTCTGAAATTTTACAATGTCACATTAAGACATGGATCTTTTTTCATTATTTTGTAGGGCACTTGGGAAACCCTTTCAACTGGGAAATTCCTTTCCTTCATCTTTGAAAAAATATCTTGTATTCGTTTTTGATGATGCCCTCTCCATTTTCTCTATTATCTCTTTCTGGAACTCACATTTTCAGGATACTGGGCCTCTTATATAGAACCTATTTCTCTTATCTTTTCCCTCACATTTCACACCTCTTTTTATTCTGTGTTCTGGGAGATTTGCTCAACCTATTCTCCTAACTTTCTTTTGAATATTTTACTTGGCAACCCCTATCTTTAATTTCTAAGAGCTCTGTATTGCTGATCGTTCCTTTTTTATTTTAATTTAAAAAAATTTATTTATTTTAGGCTGCGTTGGGTCTTTGTTGCTGCATTCAGGCTTTCTCTAGTTGCGGCATGTGGGAACTAATTCCCCGACGAGGGATTGGACCCGGGTCCCCTGCATTGGGAGCACGGAGTCTTACCCACTGGGCCACCAGGAAGTCCCTCTTTCCTAACTTTTCTTAACTGAACCAGTTAATTGTGCGTCCTAAGTCTCTTTTAGATCTTTGGCTGTATGTGCTTTCACAAGTATTTTAGGCTGTGGCTTCCTCTGTCCTCCTTCCTCTGCTCTCTTCAACCTCTTTTCTACCTTGCCTCAATCCCATCACTCTCTAGTTGAAATTCATTGATGTCATGTCTACCAGTGGCCCATCTTGTGTTCTCATAATGAGTTCATTCCCCTTTTATTTTTTCATTGTCATTTAAGTGGGGTTCCAGGAGGGAGAGAAGATATATTTATGTGGCCAGTCTCCATATGGAACAGGACAGTTCCATTTTGTTTCCCTTAGAGCTTTGCATTCTGGCTCTAACTGCAAGAATTCTACTTAAACTGCTTTCTTGAAAATATTTCAAACAAGTGTATTTTTCATTCCCCCCTTCCCCATAAATATGTTTACCTTGCACCCTAAGCCTAAGCTTATTGCCCCAGAGAAAAATATCAGTGGGTCCTTCAAGAAAGCAGGCCACAAGATAGGGAAGAGGTGATATAGAAGAAGTTCCCACAAGACATGAAATGAAAGTAAAGAAATTTTGGCAGGGAGAAGAAAGACTTTGAGCACATAAAGTAGGTCCCAGGCTTGAGTAAGAGATGGTAGCATTAAGAGTCTAGTGAAATCCGTACAGCTATTGAAGACAGAGGAATGCTTTATCTTGATTTCCATTTGAGACTCCTGAAAATCACCTTTGCAGGGGGCCTCTGCATCAGCCTGGAATGGCCACAGCGAAAAAGAAATAGTGGTGTGGCTTGTTAGATGGTGTTTCTGATTATCCCTTGGCTCCCATGTGGTGTAGAAGGGATGCAGGTGTTTCCCCAGTAGATATACATCAGTAGACCCCTCAGAATGAGAACCCTGGGTGAATTTTTACTGGGTTCTCAAAAAAAAAATACTTACTAAAAGCCAAGTAAATATTCATCATTGCGAAGAATAGTTAAAAACAAAGTTGAAAGTGACTGAAGACACGGCCAATGTTGGAAGATAAAGGTTTCTAGGGTTAGAGAGGCAGAGAGACAGAAAGGCCTATAAAGACAGGCAACTGAAGTCAAAGGCTAGCGTTGCCAAGCATAAAAGATTCATTTTGGCTACCTATCACAGTTTTAGAGGACCTCTAAATCCAGGCAGTAATAGTATATAGGAACCAGACCTAAGGTTAGTAACACTGAATCTCCTAGCTTGATTCCTTTTGATCAGACTTGTGATACTAATTTTCTGCATTATTTGGGGGTGGGGGATGATTCATCAGACACTAGAAGAGTTTGGGAACCCAACTTAGTTGTTAATACTAAGTATATATTTTCAGAGCTGTATAGACATCACAAATCCTTCTCCTTCATAGGAAACAATTAAAGTTTCTGCTTAAAAGGGTACTCAGGAATTTACCTTCCCAGATTTTAAGAGTAAAACTTCGGAGGCTTGAAGAGCCAGCCCTATATTCTAGCATAATCATTACTTCTTCCTGAGACAGATTGTTTATCTTGTTATATGACCAGGAAGAGTGGGTTGGAGAGTAGAAGATCCTCTTTTTTTTTTTTTCTTAAGAGGCTCCATATATAGGGCTTATTTCCACTTCCACTTGGTTCTTTCTTGGACAATCCTCCATTAGATAGTTCACCCTTTTAAATTTCACATGCTTCTAGCAAGAGAAAGTAAAAATAGGATAACAACTTTGGCTCTCTCTCTTTTTTTTTTAATGTTTATTTATTTATTTATTTATTTTCTTATTAGTCATCCATTTTATACACATCAGTGTATACATGGCAATCCCAATCTCCCAATTCATCACACCACCACTCCCATCCCCCGTTTGGCTCTCTTTGAAAGTAGCAACTTGGCATAAAATTTTATTTTTATGCTAATGATGACTTTATATGATGCTGATATTTTAACACTTGCTTTAACAGTTTTTTAAATTTAATTTACTTTTAATTAAAAATTAATTAATTAAAATATTTTCTTTATTGCTACGGTTTTATCTAAAAACTGTTATTTAATCTTTTAAATAACAGTTTTTAGATAAAACCGTAGCAATAATGATAAATATTTTTAAAGAAATCACCTATATCCCTATTATACTACTAGGATAATTGTTTTTATTTTTGTATACTTCCTTCTGCCTATGTGGCACCAAACTGTAGGCCTGAAAGACACTTTGGAAAACAATTAGTTCAAATTCTTAATTTTCATGTGAGAAAACTAAGATTTTTCTCCACAGAGAATGCAACTGCAAGGGGAAAAAAATATCGCTATTATGTAATATAATATTAGCCTTCTCAAAAGCTATGTCTGGAGAATTATAGCTGCAAAATCTAGATTCCTTAATAAAAACTACCAGAAATCCAGGAATTTCTAGAAAGTAGATGTGAATTCAAAGTGTCTGGATTTAAGGATTTGAATTCAAAGTTCACATAATGCTACTGCTGATGCTGTCTGCAGACTGTTGATTTTGGAATGCACCCTCCTTGATAAAAAGGCAAATTACATCTCTTAAAAAGAGCACCTAGTTGAGGCTTTCTCTCAATTCAAAGAATTGAAATAACACTGAAAAGGGGAGTTCTTTGTTTGGAACATGAATGGCTTTCAAAATAACTGTTAGAAACTGGACTTGCATTAGCGGGACTCTTCATGTGCTGGAGCAGGAAAAGGTCCAAAATGGGAATAGAAAACTCCAGTTCTGAGATGTGTTTGCTACTGACAAGGAATAAAATCTGAAGCAAAACATTTAACTTTTCTAGCTTGGTTTCCACATTAATAAAGTGAGGTTAGCCTAGCTGATCTAAGATTCTTTTCTAACTATAAAATCCTATATTTTTCCTTACATAAATGTGCAAGGCATCCTGTATTTCAGTCTCTAGGAAAACCACAAGTGTGAAGAGTTGGCTATATTAACAAGGTCTTAATATGCTTTTGTTCTCTTATCCTTCTGAAGTAAGCCCTAGGCAGAAACCCGGCACTTCTTTGGCGCCCCCTTCCCTCCCTTCATCTCTCGCCATCATACCCTATCTGTAACAAAACCCCATTGTCTCGCCATTTATGTTTCATCACTCCTCCCCATCCACACGACCAACACTTTAGTACTGGTCCTTATATCTGAACAACAGGAACAAGTAACTGCTTTTCTGATGTTCCTCTCAGAGTACAATCTGCTATTCTGGTGAGATTCTATTCTATTCTTTTTTTTTTAATTGAGATACAGTTGATATACAATATTATATGTTATAGGTATACAACACAGTGATTCACAATTTTTAAAGGCTATACTCCATTAATAGTTATTATCAAATATTGGCTATATTCCTTGTGTTGTACAATATATCCTTGTAGCTTATTTATTTTATACATAATATTTCTGTTTTATTGTTAAGATTTACATACCCACAGGAGTGATCCTTGATTTCTCTCTCTCACATTCCGTATTCAATCTGTTAGCAAATCCTGTTGGCTCTGTCTTTAAAATATATCCAAAGTCTGACCACTTCTCATCATCTCCACTGCTGTTAGCCTGGTCCAAGCCAGCAATAGCTTTTGACTGATCTCCCTACTTTTACCCTTGCTCCCATTCAGTCTATTTTCAACACAGCATCCAAAGCCATTCTATTTAAAAACATTAACTTAGATCATGTAACTCCTCTGCTCAAAGTGAAATTCCTTACCTACAAGGCCCTAGGTGCCATTGTTACCTCTCTAACTTCATTTCCCACTACTACTCTGCTCCAGCTACATAGACCTTCTTACATTACTTCAAACTGCCAGGAACATGGTAACTTGCAGTGACTTTGCACTTGCTGTTCTTTCTGCCTGGAATAATTTTCCTCCAGATAGCTGCATTGCCAATTTCCTTTGTCACTTAACTCCAGTGGCTCCTTCTCATGAGCTAGTCACACTAAAATCACAAACCCTCTTTTTCCTGTTTAATTTTCACCTCAGCACTTATCACTATGTAGCACAGTACATTTTATTTATTTTTCTTCTTTATTGTCTCTCTTCCCTATGAGAGTAGGGATTCTTTGCCTATTGCTATAT
This sequence comes from Balaenoptera borealis, assembly GCF_965194805.1. NCBI lineage: Eukaryota > Metazoa > Chordata > Mammalia > Artiodactyla > Balaenopteridae > Balaenoptera > Balaenoptera borealis. The sequence continues at coordinate 49,107,441 of NC_138866.1, forward strand.
CCCAAGCACCTAGAACAGTGCCTAGCAGAGTGGGTGATCAATAAATATTTGTTGGTTATTGAATGAATTGTGAGAGATTTGTACCAAGGGACCATAACAGTATGCAAAGATGGAGACAGGCACTAGACACAATGTCTTATTTGTTTGTTCATGGCAAAACAAAATTTGAACAGCTTCCTAACCTTGTATAAGTAGAAAATTCCTTGCCTTTTGTTAACTGTTTACATCTCTTGTAGGATGTTTCCTATCTCAGGGAAAGCACTTTCCATTGTCAAAGCCTCAATTTGGTCATTTGGGGTTGGATCCCATCTTATTTTCCAAATGTTATCCTGTACATTTTGCCCCTCTGCTAAGTTATATAGAAGAAAGTAGGGTCTATTTTTGATTCAGAAATCCCAGGTCTTGACCTTTAGTGCTCAAAATTCTCAAAAAATCTAATACTGGAATATTTAAGAAAGAAATGTTCACATATTGAGCTATAAGGAAGTCATTCTGGATTACACGAGTTAACTTTATGTTAGCTAAAATAGCCTGTGGCCTATCAAACACACATTGTACATGTGCTTTAATTATTAAAAAAAAGAGCTCACTTACCAAAACTAAAGAATGTCCGTGTTAAAAACAAAAATTAAATGCCTCCCTTCCTGGGCCACCAATGCTGTTACTGCTTCAATGATAAGACGCCCTTCCCAGGTGCTAAGGCCATACTGACTCGCTGTATTCCAAACTGATACATTTTTTGGAAACCTTGAAGGAACGCATCCCTGACTTGTTGAATGTTCTTTGTTCCCACTAGACAGAAACCTACGCCGAAAACTATGCTTCCCCCAGCACTTCCTTAGAGTTATCTGAGAAGCTGTCTTCTGGGCTTATACTTCCCAGTTTGGCTCAAATAAAACTCTTTTCTATGCCTATTGTAGATTATTTATTGATTTTTTCCATTGAGAACTCCAAGAAGAAATATGTGGTTAGTTCGTATAATAATGATAGTGGTGATTAAATAAATTATGCTAATAATCAAATTTATCTTACATCAGAGATCGTAGAAACTCCATTTTGGCCTCTTCCTCCGTTTTTTCCTTTATCAGAAAGATGCACACTCCCCGGCACTTGGGAGACTACAGATTCATACTGTTTAATTAGTATTGGCCAGACTAATGTTTTCAACAAAAAGAGGGATCTAGATTTTTTTTTTGGTGCGGCACTAGCCTAAGCGTGGTGTTCCTTAAACTCTATTGGTGTTCTGTGCTATCACGGACTTGAATTTACCAGCCCAAAAAACTCCAAGAGGGACGTCCTCTTTCGTGGCCGGGGACGGGAACGCATCTTGGGGGCGTCACCGGCTCCCTCGAGGTCCTGAGAGAAAAATCTGCGGGTACAGGAAGCTCCTTTGCAGGAGCGTGCCACGGCCTCCCGCGCTCACTCTGGCGGGTTTCGTCCTTCGTGTCCGCGGGACCTGCTTCTCGCCAAGGGGTAGTGAGGGAAGCCGCAAACCCTCCTGTAGACACCGGGGCCAGCCCGTTAGCTAGGAGCTCAGCAGGCGTCCGGCAGCCCGAGCCGCGCCCCGGAGCTGGGGTGGGGGAGGGGCGCCGGCGCTCGTGCTGCGTCGAGTTTCCCAGAATTCCCAGCGGCCGCGGGGAAAGTTTACGGGACGTAGGCGGCGGCGGCGGCGGCGGCAGCCGTAGCGGTTATTAGGCGGCCCGCAGCGGACCATGGCCCTGCGCGGGCGTCTCTGGCCTCTCTTCTCTGAGTTCTCGGGCAGCGTCGCGGAGCGGGCAGACTTCCGGGAAGGAGCTGACAAGAGATTGAGCGGTGGCCGGCGCGCTTAGCGCCCCGAACATGCGGCAGTCCCTGTGGGCGACCCGGGGCTGCGGAGAGGCGGCGGCGGCGGCGGCGGCGGCTCGGGAGGGAAGGAGGCGGCGGCGCCGGCGGAGGTGGCGGCGGGGACGCCCGGCGCCCGGCGCGGAGCCCTAGGGCGGCTGCTTGGTGTGGCCTGGGGCCTCGTGGACAAGGATGCTGTCCCGAAAAAAAACCAAAAACGAAGTGTCCAAGCCGGCCGAGGTGCAGGGGAAGTACGTGAAGAAAGAGACGTCGCCTCTGCTGCGGAGTGAGTGTCGGGCGCCGCGCCCACACCTGGCCGGGGCAGCCACGGGCTGCCACGGGCTGCGGGGACCCGGGCGGGGTGCCGGACGCCGCTCCCCGCGGCTTCTCATTCCTTTTTGGTCTCTGTGGAATATTGGTTTTTGTTTTGTTTTTGTTTTTTAATTTTATTATGCCTGGTGTTCGTTGTTTGAAAGCTGATAAAGAGTAAGAAACTTAGATTAGTCCACCTCCGCCCCTCTCCCCCCAAATAACCACAGACTTCCCGGTCCCCTTGTGGCAGTGTCGTTGGTTTTGATTACTGGAAGAAAGAGGTTCTTTAGGAAACACTTAAATTGCTGATCCCCTGATTTTATAGGAATTAAAGTGTTTACACTGGGGCACACGTTTTTCTCTTCTCGTTACGTCGAGATTTGCTTTGTGTTTGTAAACATTGAGGGTGTCACTCGCCCGTGCTGGAAGCTGTGCGAACACTTGGGTAGAATTCCTTAGCCCGTCAGCTGTTGGATGCAGAAGTAAGGAGGTGAAAGCTGACCGTCGTTATTGTAGCCACTACCCAAAGCCTCATCCATAGTAGATCTCAGGGTGGAGGAGCCAAAATTATGTTTGGCTGTGTTCGTGAGAATTGCTTCAAATAAAGCACCCTAGAGACCCAAAAAAGAAAGTACTCAAAATAAATTCTATCATATTTCAGGGTACATTACGAAAAAGTTTTTTTTGTTTTTTATTTGGTTTTTAAAAAAAATTTAATAGAGTGCATTTTTCTCCCCCCCCCGCCCCCCACACTGGCGCTTTTCTTATTTTCAATTTAAGTATTTGACTCTGATTTTCCGGCGGAATCTTTTGAATTTTTAATTCTTGCTTGTGTGTTCAGAACATCTGTGAGCTTAGGAGCTAATTTTTTGGTGCTCATACTGCTGGGCCCTTTGTGTAAGTTTACTTCTTGGAAGCTGGTGACTTTGTGACTTAAGCATTACCTCATATTGTAATTGGGAAAGCTTTTCATAGAGGTTCCTAGTAATATTTGCCCAAGATCACACAGAAAGGTGTGGAGAGCGTGTTTTTTCCCTTATAACCACATCATCAACTTTCCAGATTTATCCTTGTATTTGCAGTGCTTTCTTACAGAACAGAAGAGATCAGATGGGTACATCAGTAACCTGAAACTTGATTTTTAAGCCTTTTTTAACATTTTGATTTTTGGTTACACCTCCTCTTAGGATTTTGGCTAAAATAGCTTGCAGTTTGCTGCAAATAAAGTTTATTGAACATTACTTGAAATCATGAAATACATTTGCCACACCTTTAAGCAAATAACTTTTGATATAGTACTTTCTTAGTTTCATCAAATGTTGAGCCTTGTTTATTTGGATACTTATTTTTGTCTAGTTAGCTTTTGTTGCATATTAATATGAGTGCTCTCCGATACTGTTTACTTAATGAACTAATAAAACGGTCTCCAAATCCAGTTTTCTTCTTGCTATAAAGGTATTTGCTTTCTAACCAGGAATACCTAAGCTATTTAAGTTCTGTGTTAAGAAGTACTGTATCCTTAAAGCCATTGTTCTGTTATCTTCTGTTTTGAGTTATAATTGTTCTTAAAGGAGCCATAGTTTTAGACTTGGCGTTTTTTTTGAACTGATTCAACATTTGTGTGTCTCTTTGAAATGAGATTCTTTTTTTTTTTTTTTTAAAGATTTTTGGCCGCACCCTGCGGCATGTGGGACCTTAGTTCCCCGACCAGGGATGGAACCCACGCCCCCTGCATTGGACGGTGGAGTCTTAACCACTGGACCACCAGGGTAGTCCCAGAAATGAGATCTTTTCATTTTTTAATTTTCATAGCTAAATTTTTAGTTTTTCCGTGTTTTGATTGCTGTACTACTGCTACATAATTCCAAGAGTAGGAAGGCCAGGTTAATAATATTAAAATCTTTTTAGAGGAGTTCACCTTTACATGTTTGGGAATAGCATTATGTTCTGTTTTATTTTTTAAATTGTGTTTGTTTGAAGAAGGGCTTGGGGAATTTTGAAAATGAAGTAAAATCAGCAAAACAAACTGTAATGTTAAGTTATGCTGGTAACTTTGTATCCATTTGTTAGATTGTTTACACGTTTATTCATGAGTGTTTCATTAATGTGTATTTCATAGTTAAGCTTATTGACATTTAATCATATTATGTATGGTAGTATGCACAATATGTCCGATTCTGGCAGAGCTTACATATAACATGTTTATACAAATTATAAATTCATTTGAGTGGGAAGACGTCAATCAGCCTCAATTTAAAAATACCCAGGGACCTCCCTGGTGGCGCAGTGGTTAAGAATCCACCTGCCAATGCAGGGGACACGGGTTCGAGCCCTGGTCTGGGAAGATCCCATGTGCCTCAGAGCAACTAAGCCTGTGCGTCAAAACTACTGAGCCTGTGCTCTAGAGCCCGCGTGCCACAGCTACTGAAGCCCACGCGCCTAGAGCCCGTGTTCTGCAATGAGAAGCCACTGCAGTGAGAAGCCCGCGCACCGCAACCATGAGTAGCCCCCGCTTGCCGCAACTAGAGAAAGCCTGCACGCAGCAATGAAGACCCAACGCAGCCATAAATAAATAAGCAAACAAACCCAAATACTTTCCTAGAATTTTAAATTGTGTTTTCTTAAGTCCAAATTTTAAATTGTGTTTTCTTAAGTCCATTGAAATTTTTCATTTTGGGGTGATAGATGTAAATGAACAACTTTTGAAAAGTGTATTACTTACTGGTCATTTTACTCTTTGTTCTATTATAGATCTTATGCCTTCATTTATCCGGCATGGTCCAACAATTCCAAGACGAACTGATATCTGTCTTCCAGATTCAAGCTCTAATGCCTTTGCAGCTTCTGGAGATGGAATAGTTTCAAGAAACCATAGTTTCCTTAGAACTCCAATTCAAAGAACACCTCATGAAATAATGAGAAGAGAAAGCAACAGATTATCTGCACCTTCTTACCTTGCCAGGAGTCTAGCAGATGTCCCTAGGGAATATGGCTCTTCTCAGTCATTTTTAACAGAAGTTAATTTTGCTGTTGAAAATGGAGACTCTGGTTCCCGATATTATTATTCAGATAATTATTTTGATGGTCAGAGGAGGCGCCCACTTGGAGATCGAGCACACGAAGACTATAGATATTATGAATACAACCATGATATCTTCCAAAGAATGCCACAGAATCAGGGGAGGCATGCTTCAGGTAACTTAAAATTAGTTTGTATTTAGGTTTATTAACACTTCATTAAAAAGATGTTCTTTTTCTAGATTTTCTTGGGAAGCTAACAGATACTTCTAGAGAACTACTACTCCATTTTGCTAGTCTTGCTAAGCCTGCTTGCAAATAATTATTAACCTACATTGAGGGAAAGAATTTTGTGTCCATTAACTCACCTAATTAACTTGTTTTATAAAAACTTGATACGTATCTGAAGGCTATCTAGACTGTTAACAGTATGAACCTTGAAAACTTAGAGATTTTAATGTCTGTAGTTGGATTGAATCTATGTTTAGATTTGGTAGAATGGGACGGTTAGGGATTCAGAGAAACTGGACTTAAACCTGGGAAAGGAAAGGCAAATAAGAATTGGGCATGGTAGGTGATACCACGGGCAACTGCATCATTACTTAGCTAGCACTTGCACTGTTTCTTTTTTAACAGAACTGTTTTTGTAGTTAAAGAATTATTTCCCTAGGTTAAAAAGACTTATTGTCAAATGATTGTGTGTTAAGTGTGTCTTTTTGTTGTTGTGCTTTTTGCAATGGGCAAAAATATTTGCCATATAATTTTCAGAAGTCTGCTCTCTATATTTCATGACTTTGGGATAATTTTCCTGACAGGGAGCAGAAGAGATAGGAGAAATGCACAGTTCTACTTTATTCCTAAAGTACTAGATTACACTAGGTAAACTGAAGCAAGCTGAAAATTAAACTTTTTAATCTGATTGGTTTTTTTCCTAGTAACTTGTAGGCTTTAAATTTTGGCAGGATAAAAATAAAAAATACATGAGATTTACTTTTTTAGCCCATGAAACTTCAAATAAAGTGACTTAAAAACAGTTTGGTGTATGAGCATTTTGAGTGTAGAAAACATTTCATTCACTTAGTATTAATCATTTATGATTTATGTGTCTATCATTTTCCCTTTTGGTATCTGACTTCTGGTACCTTATTTGGGAGAACAAAACCAATATATGAAAAATGATGACAGAACAGTTAGTTGTTATACTATGTGGTACCGACTGAGTGCATTAGGGAGCCAGAAGAGAGAGAGATCAGGGTAGGCTAGAATACTTAGAGAATGGTTCATGGAAGAGGTAGGACCTGAACTATTTTTCTTTGTGCTTGGACTGTAGATTGATACGGGATATAGGAAGGACATTTTAGGTGAAATAATCAGTGAAAACAGCAGACATGTAAATCCAAGTAACTGTGTAATTCTGTCTAGTTTGAAGAAATAAGTTGTAAGATGGAGTGGAGATTAGTGATGCAACAACAGGCTGTAGGATTTAAACTTGAGTCAAGCAGAAGCCATTGCAGATTTCAAAAGGACAAGATTTTCATTTTATGAAAGCAGTGTTCAAAGATTAGTTTACTAGCTGTACTCAGGATAGATTGCTAGAGAAAAAACCTCAGGTACCAGTGGTAATGCAAATCTATGATGCTTTTGGAGGAAAAATGAGACTTAATTATGGTTTTGGGAGAAGGTAAATCACTGAAGTTTTGAAAATTGAAGAATAGTATGGAACAGTTGGCAAGAGCAGCTTATTTTGTGAAAGCTGACGTTCAAGTCTCACTGGGATATTGAAGAGGAGAGGTTTTCTAGGCATATAGAAATACTGTAATGAAAATAGGTGAGTGCCGTTTTTGTTTGTAAAGAAATTCGAGGTTAAAGGATTAGACAACTTGCATACTTCAGTGTTTATTTTGGCTATTTCTGATATCATGTAGTTTTAAACCTCAGAAATGATTTGTTATCCAATCAAAATAGTAAGTTTTAAAAATAAATTCATTCTAATATATTTTTTAGAGTAATACCTGCTTATTATAGGAAATTTGCAAAATGCAGAAAAGTAAAGGTAAAGCACTCATTATGCCAGAGGTTCTTTGTATTTAGTTATTTCCTTCATCTTTTTCCATGACATTTTTTTTTAACATTATCGTGATTACACTCTGTACAGTTTCATATCCTTGCTTTTTTACTTTAATGAGTTTCTTAATGTTAAACACTATTTATATGTAGTTTCAAAGCTCCATAGTTTTCCATTTGGTGTATGTCTTATGGTTAATATTTTAAATGTTAATGAGGATTTGACCTAGGCTGGGGACATTTGGAAAGGGGCGAAGTGAGACACATCTGCATTGATGGGCCTTGGCCACTAATGGTTATTGAGGGATAAGGGAAAGAGAAGAGTCAGATAGGATTAGCAAAGCACTTGACTGTATAAGAGGTGCTCTAAAAATGAATGGTTGAATAAGTGAATGGATCCACAGATTTCAAGTCTGGAGTCTTAAGACATTTTTGGTAGCCAAGGGGTAGCGGGAATAATAGCTTATAACAATCTGTTTTTCATTAATACAGATTGCTGTTCTTCGTACTTAACATTTCCCATGTATATTTATGTTGCAAACATCACTGATAGCTCATGACACTTTTATGCCTGAAGTATGAAGAATTAATGATACCAAGTTAAAAATCTTATTTTAAAATTCTGATTCACAAAATATCTTTGAGGAAATACTGTAAAAACTAAATTTCTACTGATCCTCTCTTAGGACCCTTTTTATGCAATTTGATATAGTTTTTGTAATTTTTATGACAGACTTTAAAACAGCTTTCCCCAATCATATTTTAGAAATGAAATACAAGTTAATTGGATACTTTTTCAAATTAAAGAATGTCATTTAAAAAAAGATCTGCACTTATTACGACAGTGATACATGCTTGAGAAATTTCACTTAACATTAATTTATATCAGGGCAATAAGATTAATGTTTTACCTTTCAGAAAAAAACGGAACTTCTTTGCAGGGGTCTCTTAAGTGGCAGGGAAGGATTAACAACCAATTATTAACCAAACAGAAAAGCCTAACAGCTGTGTCTTCCAGAAGAAAAAAAATCTGAATATGAGACAATAGCTGGAAGTTTCTTGAATTCATCTTGAAAAGACTTGTAACTTCTTATATTTTCCAGATTTATGCTGGAGAGAGTTCAGGGAATTTGAATGAATGGAAAGGAGAAAGTAAGTTTGTGGGAGAGTAAGGATGTGCTATAGACAGATTTATTTTCACAAGGTTTAAATTTTGATTGCTGTTACTAATGTAATAAGCATAAAAAAGGTGTGAAAGAAAATAGTTTTGTAGTGACTTGACAGTAGTAATTCCTGCCAATTAGTTATTACTTAGACTTTTAGGAAACGCCTTATCTCAGGGGTTAATTTCATCGTACTGTATTGAGCAGAAGTACAAAAAAACAAGTTGTATAATATCTTAAAGGGTTTTAGGGCCTAGGACAGTTCTACATTTAGCTGTGAAATTTGACCTTTAACATTTTGGCCTACAGGCAGTTACTGTATGTGCCAGAGGAAGGAATTCTGCTGTTAACAGGAAGTCTTTAGTTGGAATACTAAAGGCAGATTGAATTCCTTTGTTCTGCGCCTAAATAATTTAGTTCTATGCAATTTTAAGTAACAAACTTTTAACTTTTATTGTTAAAGACAGCTAAAGAAATCAAGTAATAAAGATCAAATTAAAAAGTTCCAGGCTTTACCAAAAAAAAAAAATACTAGAGTTGTGTTTACTCCAGGAAATGCATAAGTATTAGTTAACCAGAATCTTCTTTTGAGGAAGTGTTAATAATCCTTAGGAGCACAACTTTATTTGTAGTTATTTTGGAGAGGAGGAAAAAAGGCAGTTGGCTTAGTTTAATCCTTATATCTTTTTATCAGCGTCTTGATTATAACATGGGCTGTAATGTTTAGTATTACCCTGGAGCTTGTAACCTTCATTAGAGTTCCATATTCTATTTTATTCTTTGTAGCCACTTCAACATTAGGAAACTAGAATTTTTGAGCTTGTCTCTAAGGGCAGATCTCGTAGAAATCTGCCAATTTTGTATGACAGTAAGTTCTTTGGAGGCATATCTAATGTGAAAGCTTGGTGGAGAGACAAAGTAATACTTTATCTGTGTCTTTGGGAAATCATGTATGTAGCTTATTAATGTTCTAGTTTATTTTATGTAAGTGGAAGGTGCTTGTGCTATTAATTCCTGCAAATGGAAGTTATTTTGAAGATTATGAATGCCACTCATTCTTTTCTGGGACTAATAATTGAAATTATGGAAAACTATTTTTTTCCTTGTAGCTCAGAAACAAGTTCAGAATTATAGATTGCATTTTCTTTTATTAGTGGCAGTCATATTTTCTTTGAAGAATTACAGTTGATCTTTTGGGGTAAGATTACGTGGTTGGTAATAAATTTGTCATTTGACCTTATATCATCTGTGTGGCCTTCGGTAAAATAACTTACTTGAACCTTTGTTTCCCCATCTGTAAATTGGTAATGATACCACTACCTCATAGCGCTGACTGAGTATGAAATAGTACACATGGAAAGGGCCAGGGACAGAGTAGACATTCATTTGTTAGTGCTCATGTTTTTTGTAAGGTATCATATGCTCTTGTATGCTTTTTCCAGATTTGGCATGTTTGGTTATTGAAGTTTCAGCTTTCTAACTGAACTTAAGAGTGGAGGTCTTGTGTGTTAGAGCTTGATATAGCTTTTTTTTTTTTAAGTCTGCTAGACTTATTTTATTACTGATAATATTTTATGTTTTAGATTGGTGGTTTCCAGTCTTTTTGTACAATACATTCATCTCTCAATAGTTTTATAGAATTATCCAAATAATAGTTTGAAAAGAATTTAGTGCACATGGCAACTTCAGAAAGTGGGGGGGTGGTTTGTCATTGAAACTAAATAAACTGTTTATAGACAGCTCTAAAAAGGTTAGGAATCATGGTTTCACATGGCATTGGTAAAGCTGATGAACCTATTTGGGACTTTGTGGACTTCATGGCTCCCTTATCAATAACTTGTCAAGGTTTAGTTCCTGGACACAGAGGTTTTACAGAGAGGTCTTTGTGTTTCCTCTAAATGTGAATTTCAAGTTTATCATGGTTTAAAATCTGCTGTTTGGTACCTACTATTGTTTACATGTAACAGTACATGTGTTTCTAGATTTAGGCAAGTTCAGTATATGGAAATTTGGATTTTCTAAGCAGATGAATGAAATTGTCACAAACTCTCTAAGCCTGTACAGTTTTAAATTACTGTAATAGCTTTTTGTTTTTAATGCTGCATTTAGAAATCTGTGTGTTTCCAGGGGGACCTCTGTCGGGCCAAAATGTTATAGGTCTTATCAATAACTCAATTTGAATACATTGAATTGACTATAATTCTTTTTAAAAATTGCTATCCTTGGTTGTGGCTAGTACTACAACATTTTTAGTGATGGAAGTATGAGAAAGTATAAAGCCACTGCATGCTTGAACAGCATGATTTTAGTTATTTGCTATGTATGTCTTTAGTACATTGGCTTATTTCTTTTCTCTTTAAATATTTTCTCTTTAAGTACTGAAGTTGCTTAAGCTACACTTACTAAATAAACGTTCATTTGCAGGTGACAGAAGCCAAAGTCAGTTTCACCGAAAGGCTTGTTAGCTTTGTTTTGTTTTATAGTCACCATATGTTTTAGAAATATATGCCTTTCTTCCCAAAGGGTACTGAGCAAGAGTGATTTTGTTTTCTTTCTTGCATTTTCCGTTCTGCCAGAGTGCTTCATAGGTGGCGTTGTGTACGTTCTATTGCATCAGTTCCAGACACACATAATGACTGATTTCTCTTTTTGTGATATTAAAATTGATCATGGGATCAGATGTCATACCAATTCATCATCATGATGTTGTCCATCAGCTTTTCACCTATTGATTTGGAAGCCATTAATCATTATTGGCTAGATCCAATATTTCGTTAGCTGTTGCAAATAGTGACAAGTATTCCTCAAAACTGTCGTTTCTTTATTAGTTGGAATTCTGTCATGAAGAGCTCTATAATGAAGAACTTTCCTTTATCAATTATTTGGTTTCATTTATCAATATTTTGGCTCTTCATATAAGACAGGATAAATGCTAGATCTTTTCCTTTCTTACTATTTTTCAGAATAATCAGTTGATACCCTAACCACCTCCAGAGGTAAACAATGAGGTTTATTTTTTTAGTGTCTTTATGAACTCAAGGATTTTAAAAAAATTAAATACCAAGCTTTATTTGGATTTCACCAGCTTTTTCCTTAATACTCATTTTCTGTTACAGGATCCAGTGCAGAGTACCACATTGCATTTAGTTGTCATATTTCCTTAGTGTTCTTTGGTGTATGACAATTTCTTAGTCTTTTCTTGTTCTTCATGACCTTGACAGTTTTGAGGAATACTTGTCAGATATTTTGTAAACTGTTCCTCAGTTTGGATTTTGTCTGATGTTTTTCTCATGATTAGACTGGGCTTATTGGTTTATGAAAAGAATACCACGGAGGTGAAGTGTCTTCATTATATATAAAGGAGATACATGATCTCTATATGACATTGGTGATGTTAACCTTTAGCACTTGGTTAAGATTTGCCAGGTTTCTCCACTGTAACAAACACTGCATGTTTGTTCTTCCAGTTTTTATCTTCATCTTTATTTCTTTCCTAAGCACACCTATTTTCTCTATTGTCTTTACGTCTGTTTTGGGGGTTCTTGCTTTGCTTCTTTGTGGTCTTCCTTCAGAGAGTTGATTGCTTCATTCTTTTTTCTCTTTTAATTTATGGCAGTGGCAGAATATTTAATTTCATTTTGCTCTCTGCTTTGGGACTTTTTTTTTTTTAATAAATTTATTTATTTATTTATTTATTTTTGGCTGCATTGGGTCTTTGTTGCTGCGTGCGGGCTTTCTCTAGTTGCGGCGAGCGGGGGCTATTCTTTGTTGTGGTGTGCGGGCTTCTCATTGTGGTGGCTTCTCTTGTTGCAGAGCATGGGCTCTAGGCGCGCGGGATCCAGTAGTTGTGGCTCACGGGCTCTAGAGCGCAGGCTCAGTAGTTGTGGCGCATGGGCTTAGTTGCTCCGCGGCATGTGGGATCTTCCCAGACCAGGGCTCGAACCCGTGTCCCCTGCATTGGCAGGTGGATTCTTAACCACTGTACCACCAGGGAAGTCCATGGGACAAAATTTTTTTGAATGTTCTTTTTTAATCAACTTTGTACCTTTTTGCCTCTTTAATTTTTCTTATAGAATTGATGTTGGGCTGTCCTAATTATACATTATTGAATAATTAGGGATTTTCCTCTGCCAGTTATTTGAAATTGGCTCCTGTGGTTGCGAGGGGTGTAGGGGGTTGCGTAGGGAAAAGGAAAAATTACCAGGGTAGTGTGTTGAGCTACTTGGTTTTGCGCAGTGCTCTGTTCTTATTTCCACTTCTTTCTTTACTGTTCTTCTAGCCCAGCTGCTTTTGGCAGTTTTTGTATGTATATTAGATTTAGGGATTATACCTCTCTAATTTTTTTTTGAAGTCTAGTTGGTTTACAATATTGTGTTAGTTTCAGGTGTACAGCATAGTAATTCATTTTTTGCAGATTGTATTCCACTATAGGTTATTACAAGATATTGGGTATAATTCCCTGTGCTATACAGTAAATCCTTGTTGCTTATCTATTTTATATGTACTAATTTGTATCCGTTAATCCCGTACTCTTGATTTGTCCCTCCCTTCCCCTTTTGGTAACCATAAGTTTGTTTTCTATGTCTGTGAGTCTGTTTCTGTTTTGTGTATAGATTCATTTGTATTATTTTTTAGATTCTACAAATAAATGATATCATATAGTATTTGTCTTTGACTTATTTCACTAAGCATAATATTCTCTAGGGCCATCCATGTGTTGCTGCAAATGGCAATATTTCATTCTTTTTTAGAGCTGAGTAATATTCCATTGTGTGTGTATGTGTGTGTGTATACATATATATATGTATGTATACACACACATATATACACCATATCTTCTTAAGCCAATCTGTTGATGGGCACTTAGGTTACGTCCATGTCAACTATTGTAAATAGTGCTGCTGTGAACATTGGGGTGCATGTATCTTTTCGAGTTAGAGTTTTCCTCTTTTCCAGATATATGCCCAGGAGTGGAATTGCTGGATCATATGCAACTCTATTTTTAGTTTTTTAAGGAATCTTCATACTGTTTTCCATAGTGGCTGCACCAATTTACATGCTCACCAACAGTGTAGGAGGGTTCCCTTTTCTCCACACCCTCTCTGGCGTTTATTACTTGTGGACTCTTTGATGATGGCCATTCTGATCAGTGTGAGGTGATGCCTCATTGTAGTTTTGATTTGCATTTCTCTAATAATTAGCAGTATTGAGCATCTTTTCATGTGCCATCTGTATGTCTTCTTTGGAGAAATGTCTATTTAGGTCTTCTGCGCTTTTTGATTGGGTTATTTGTTTTTTTAACATTGAGTTATGTGAGCTGTTTGTATATTTTGGATAGTAACCCCTTGTTGGTTGCATTGTGTGCAAATATTTTCTCCCATTCCATCGGTTGTCTTTTCATTTTGTTTATGGTTTCCTTTGCTGTGCAAAAGCTTGTAAGTTTGATTCGGTCCCATTTATTTGTTTTTGCTTTTTTTTTTGCCTTGGGGACTGATCTAAGAAAATATTGCTACGATTTATGTCAAAGAATGTTTTGCCTATGTCATCTTCTAGGAGTTTTATGGTGTTATGTCTTAAATTTAGGTCTTTAAGCCATTTTGAGTTTATTTTTCTATATGGTATGAAGGAATGTTTTAATTTCATTGTTTTACATGTAGTTGTCCAGCTTTCCCAATGCTGCTTGTTGAAAGAGACTGTCTTTTCTCCATTGTATATTCTTGCCTCCTTTGTCATAGATTAATTGACTGTAGGTGAGTAAGTTTATTTCTGGGCTTTCTATTCCATTCTGTTTATCTATGTGTCTCTTTTTGCATCAGTACCATGCTGGGGTTTTTTTTTTGTTTTTTTTTTTATAAATTTATTTATTTTTGGGTGTGTTGGGTCTTCGTTTCTGTGCGAGGGCTTACTCTAGCTGCGGCAAGCGGGGGCCACTCCTCATCGCGGTGTGTGGGCCTCTCACTGTCACGGCCTCTCCTGCTGCAGAGCACAGGCTCCAGACGCGCAGGCTCAGTAGCCGTGGCTCACGGGCCCAGTTGCTCTGCAACATGTGGGATCCTCCCAGACCAGGGCTCGAACCTGTGTCCCCTGCATTGGCAGGCAGACTCTCAACCACTGAGCCACCAGGGAAGCCCACCATGCTGTTTTGATTACTGTAGCTTTGAAGTATAGTCTGAAGCCTGGGAGACTGATACCTCCAGCTTTGTTCTTTTTCTCAATATTGCTTTGGCAACTCTGGGTCTTTTTGTGGTTCCATATAAATTGTAAAATTATTTGTTCTCATTCTGTGAAAAATGTCATGGGTGTTTTGATAGGGGTTGCATTAAATCTATAGACTGCTTAGGGTAGTATGGCCATTTTAACAATATTAATTCTTCCAGTTTAAGAGCATGGAATATCTTTCCATTTCTTTGAATCCTCTTCAGTTTCCTTTATCAGTGTTTTGTAGTTTTCAGCATATAGGTCTTTCATCTCCTTGGTTAAGTTTATTCCTAGGTTTTTTTGTTTCTGTGTTTGTTTTTTTTGGATGAGGTTTTAAATGGAATTGTTTTTATCTTTACTTTCTCTTTCTGATATTTCATTATTAGTGTATAGAAACGCAACAGATTTCTGTATATTAATCTTGTATCCTGCTGCCTTGCTGAGATCATTTATTTGTTCTAATAGTTTCTGTGCAGAGAATTTAGGGTTCTCAATATAGAATATTTTATCTGTGAATAGTGACAGTTTTACTTTTACCCTTCCAATTTGGATACCTTTTATTTCTTTTTCTTGTCTGATTGCTGTGGCTAGGACTTCCAATATTGTATTAAGTAGAAGCAGGGAGAGTGGGCATCCTTGTCTTGTTCCTGAATTTAGTGGAAAGGCTTTCAATTCTTCACTGTTGAGTATTATGTTGGCCATGGGTTTGTCATAAATGGCTTTTATTGTGTTGAGACATGTTCTCTGTATACCCACTTTGCTGAGTTTTTATCATAAATTGTTGTGGAATTTTGTCAGTAGTTCTTTCTGCATCTGTTGAGATGATGATATGGTTTTTATTCTTCAACTTGTTAACGTGGTGTGTCACATTGATTAATTTGCAGATATTGAACCATCCTTGCATCCCTGGGATAAATCTCACTTGGTCATGATGTATGATCCTTTTAATGTATTGTTGAATTTGATTTTTATATTTTGTTGAGGATTTTGCATCTATGTTTATCAGTGATATTGGCTTGTAATTTTTTTGTGGTGTCTTTGGTTTTGGTATCAGGGTGATGCTGGTATTGTAGAATGATTTCATGATCATTCCTTCCTGTTCAGTTTTTGGAATAGTTTGAGAAGGATAGGTGTTAACTCTTCTGTAAATGTTTGGTAGAGTTCTCTTGTGCAACTGTCTGGCCCTGGTCTTTTGTTTTTTGGGAGTATTTTTTTATCAATGATTCAGTTTCATTACTAGTAATTGGTCGGTTTGTATCTTCTATTGAATATTTCTTCCTGGTTCCATCTTGGGAGATCGTGCATTTCTAGGAATTTGTACATTTCTTCTAGGCTGTCCATTTTATTGATGTGTAATTATCCATATTAATCTTTTACGATCCTTTGTATTTCTGTGATATTTGTTGTAACTTTTCCCTTTTTTTCCTGATTTTATTGATGTTAGCCCTCTCTTTTTTTCTTGATGAATCTGGCTAAAGATTTATCAATTTTTCTTATCTTTTCAAAGAACCAGCTCTTAGTTTCATTGATCTTTCCTATTGCTTTTTTAGTCTCTATTTCATTTATCTCTTCTCTGTCCTTTTTGATTTCTTTCCTCTTAGTAACTTTGGGTTTTGTTCTTTTTTTCTAGTTCCTTTAGGCATAAGGTTAGATTGTTTATGTGAGATTTTTCTTGTTTCTTGAGGTAGTTTTGTATTGCTATAAACTTCCTTCCCTTCCTCTTTCGTTCTCTTCTCTTGTGATTTGATGACTAACTTTAGTGTTGTGTTTGGATTCCTTTTTCTTTTTTGTGTGTGTATTTATTGTAGATTTCCGGTTTGTGGTTACTATGAGGTTTTGATATAGCAGTCTGTATATAAACAAGATTGTTTTAAGTTGCTGGTCTTTTAATTTCAAACGTATTTCCAATATCCTGCATTTGTGTTCTCCTTTTCTCACAATTGCTGGTTTTGATATATTTGTATGTGAATGATTTTCTAGCTTTACTGTATGTTTGCCTTTACCTGTGAGCTTTTCCATGTTTGCTTGTCTGTTCTTCAGTTTTTCTAGGTCTTTGTTAAACATTGTTCTTTTGCGGGTTTCATCTTGTTCCATCATCTGGGACCTAATCCTCTGCCGTCTCCTTTTGTCTAACTTTCTGTGATTGCTGTTTCCTTTCTGCAGGCTGCAGGATGGTAGTTCTTGCTTCTGCTGTCTGCCTTCTGATGGATGAGGCTGTCTAAGAGGCTTGTGCAGGCTTCCTGGTGGGAGGGGCTGGTTCCTGCCCAGTGGTGGGTGGAGCTGGGTCTTGTCCCTCTGGTGGGCAGGGCTGTGCTCCAGGAGACTTTTCAGCCACTTGTCTGCTGATGGGTGGGGCTGTGTTCCTGCCCTGTTGGTTGTTTGGCCTGAGGCAACCCCAGCACTGGAGCCTACAGGCTGTAGGGTAGGGCTAATGGCAACCTCCGGGAGGGCTCACACCAATGCATACTCCCCAGATCTGCTGCTGCCAGTGTCTTTGTCCCTGCCATGAACCACAGGCACCCCCCACCTCCACAGGAGATCCTCCAGTACTAGGCAGGTAGGTCTGGCCCTGTCTCATATGGGGTCACTGCTTTTTTCCCCTGGGTCCTGGTGAGCACGAGACTTTTTGTTTGCTCTCCAAGAGTAGAGCTTCTGTTTCCCCCAGTCCTGTGGAAGTCCTGTGATCAAACCCCACTGGCCTTCAAAGCCAGATTCTCTGGGGACTCCTCTTCCTGTTGCCAGACCACCAGGCTGGGAAGGCTGACATGGGGCTCAGAACTTTCACTTCTGTGGGATAACTTCTGTGGTTTAATTGTTTTCCAGTTTTTGGGTTGCCCAGCCAGTGGGTATGGGATTTGATTTTATCGTGATTGCGCCCCTCATACTGTCTTGTTGTGGCTTTTTCTTTGTCTTTGGTTGTAGGGTATCTTTTTTGGTAGGTTCCAGCGTTTTTTTGTCAATGGTTGTTCAGCAGTTAATTGTTATTTTGGTGTTTTTGTAAGAAGGGGGTGAGCTCACATCCTTCTACTCTGCCATATTGAGCTAATCTCTTCTGTTATAAACTTCCATCTCAGAACTGCTTTTGCTGCAGTGTGTAGATAGTGGATTCTTGTGTTTTCGTTTTCATTTGTCTCCAGGTATTTTTTTAATTTCTTCTTTATTTCTTCAGGGATTCGTTGGGTTGTTTATTAGCATAGTTTAGCCTCCACTTGTTTGTGTTTTTTGCTATTTTTTCATTGTAGTTGATTTTTAGTCTCAAAGGGTTGTGGTTGGAAAAGATGCTTGACATGATTTCAGTTGGCTTAAAGTTACTGAGATTTGTTTTGTGGCCTAGCGTGTGCTCTATATCCTGGAGAATGTTCCCTGTGCAGTTGAAAAAAGAATGTGTATTCTCCTTTTGTGTGGAATGTCCTATATATATTAAGTCCATCTGGTTTAATGTGTTGTTTAAGACCAGTGTCTCCTTATTGATATTCTGTTTGGGTGATCTGTTCATTGATGTTAAGTGGGATGTTAAAGTCCCCTAGTATTGTTGTGTTTCTGTGAATTTCTCTCTTTACATCTTTTAATATTTGCTTTATGTATTTAGGTCCTCCTATGTTGGGTGTATACATATATATACAATTGTTATGTCTTTTTCTTAGATTGCTCCCTTAATCATATGAATGTTCTTCATTGTCCCCTGTTACAATCTTTGTTTTAAAGTCTGTTTGGTATAAATATTGCTATCCCTGTTTTCTTTTCATTTCCATTTGCATGGAATACCTTCTTCCATCCTGTCATTATCAGTCTTTGTGTGTGTTTGGATCTGAAGTGAGTCTCTTGTAGGCAGCATATATATGGGTCTTTTTTTTTTTTTTTTTGTATCCATTCAGCTACTCTATGTCTTTTGGTTGGAGTGTTTAGTCCATTTACATTTATAGATGTGTACTTATTGACATTTCTTAATTGTTTGGGGGGTTGTTTGTAGTTCCTTTTGTTCTCTTCTCATGTCATTTGATGACTATTTTTAGTGTTATATTTGGGTTCTTTTTCTTTTTTGTGTATTTATTATAGATTTTTGGTTTGTGGTTACCATGAGGTTTATATATAGCCATATATATGTGTGTGTATATATATGGTTAAGTTGGTGGTCTCTTAAGTTCAAATGCATTTTAACAACCCTGCATTTTTACCCCCCCCCCCACATTTACCGGTTTTGTCATGTTTTATTTCTTTTTGGTTTGTGTATCCCTTAACTTCTTATTGTGGATATAGATGATTTTATTACTTTTGTCTTTCAACCTTCCTAATAGCTTTATACTTGGTTTTCTGTTGGGCAGAGCCATGTCCCAGGGTCCCTGGCTATAGGGCCCTGTGGGATCCTGGAGCTGGTATTGGCCCTCAGATGGGTGGGGCTGGTTCCGGATACAGCTGTCGGCATGGTCCTGGCAGTCCCAGAGCTTGTGTTGGACCACTGGTTGGTGGGACTGGATCCCAGGTTGGCTGCCTAAATTGGCTTAAGGTGTCCCAGATCTGGTTTTGGCCTGCTGGTGGATGGTGCCAGGGCCCAGGGGGTCCTGGGGCTGGTGCCATCCTACTAGTGGGTGGGTTGGGTCCTGACAAGCCAGGCTGCAGGGCTGTGGTGGTCCTAGGGCTGATGTCTGCCCACTGGCAGGTGGGGCCGGGGCTCAGGGGATCCAGGGGCTGGTGCCTACTGACCAGTTGGTGAAACCAGGTTCTGGGGCTAGTGCCACCTCACTGGTGAGCGGAGCTAGGTCCTGGGGTCTCTGACTACAGGGCCCTGGGGGTCCTAGAGTTGTTTGTCAGCTTGCTGGTGGGTGGGTTCAGGTCCCAGGGGGTTCTGAAGCCAGTGCCTGCCCACTGGTGGGTGAGGCTGGTCCTGGGGCTAGTGCCAGCCCACTCGTGGTTGGAGCCAGGTTCTGAGGTATCTGGCTGCAGGGTCCTGGGGATTCCAGGACTAGTGCTGGTGCACTGGTGTGTGGGTCTTGGTCCTAGGCCCTCTGGTGAACAGGGGCATATCCTGGAGTGGCTGTGGTCACAGGGGGTTTTAAGGCAGATGGCCTGCTGGTGAGTGGGGCTTTGTCCCAGCTGGGTTAATTGCTTGGCTTGACCTGTTGTGTCCCAATACTGGTGCCCATAGGCTGGTGGGCAAGGCCAGGTTCTGGTGCTAATAAGTTAGAGGGAGAATTCCAAAATAGTGCTTGCCAGCACCAGTGTCTTTGTGGTAGAAGAAGCTCCCAAAATGTCTGCCACAAGTGTCTGTGTCCCCAGGGTCAGCTCCAGTTTCCTCCTGCCTCTCTGGGAGGCTCTCCAAGATTAGCAGGTGGGTCTGACCCAAGCTTCTTTAAAATTACTGCTTCTGCTCTGGGTCCCAGAGTGTGTGAGTTTTTGTGTGCACCCTTTAAGAGTGGAGTCTTTATTTCTCACAGCCCTCCAGCTCTCCTGAAAGTGAGCCCTGCTGGCCTACAAAGACAAAGGTTCTGGGGACTTGTCTTCCTGGACAAGGTCCTTCCTGGTGTAGGACCCCTGGGCTGGGGAGCCCAGTGTGGGGCTTGGGCCCCCTTGCTCCTTGGGGAGAATCTCTACAGTTGTAATTATCCTCCTGTTTGTGGGTCGCCCACGTGGGGGTAAGGTTCTTGACTATACTGCGTTTCCACCTTTCTTATGGTTCCTTCTTTGTATTTTTAGTTGTAGAAGATCTTTTCTGCTGGTTTCTAGTCTTTCTCATCAATAGTTGCTCTGTAAATAGTTGTAATTTTGGTGTGCCCAAGGGAAGAAGCAAGCTCAGGGTTTTCTTACTCCACCATCTTGACCACACCCATTTCATTTCTTTTGTCAGTGTTTTGTCATTGTCACCGTACAGATCTCACAATTTTTTTTGTTAAAGTGATATGTAAATATTTAATTTTTGGGAGCTAAGTGGTATAATTTATTTTTAATTGTTGTTAGTATAGAGATACTTAATTGATTTTTGTATGTTGACCTTATACTGTGTTATCTTGGTAAACTTACTTAATAGTTCTATGGTACAGCCAGGTTACTTTTAAGAAATTACAAACTGGGAATAGTTTTACAAGTTCATTTTTGCTGTTTTAGATGAAATGTCAAATCTTAAATCTTGAATGAGGTGAATTTTTCTTTTCCTCACTTTTTCTTTAGCAGTATACATGTAATATTTACTTATTAGCTTTGTTAGTAGTTAAATATTTGTATGGCCTGGTGATGGAAGCATCAACCAAAAAAGCCTGATTTCAAAGAGGGAGCCTAGTTTCTCTCTTCTTTTGTAATTAAATAATAGTAACACTGGCTAGTTTTATGAAAAATTTTATTTGCAACAGTAAAATCGTGATTTTTTTTAACAGGAAGAATACGATTGGGATAGTTAATTTTTTAAGTGTTTTTCATATGGCATATTTTTTAGCTATGAATAATTGTTCTATTTCTTCTCTTTTTCTCTTTCTTCTCAGGTATTGGGAGAGTTGCTGCTACATCTTTAGGAAATTTAACTAACCATGGTTCTGAAGATTTACCCCTTCCTCCTGGCTGGTCTGTGGACTGGACAATGAGAGGGAGGAAATATTACATAGATCACAACACAAATACAACTCATTGGAGCCATCCTCTTGAGCGAGAAGGACTTCCTCCAGGATGGGAGCGAGTTGAGTCATCAGAATTTGGAACCTATTATGTAGATCACACAAATAAAAAGGCTCAATATAGGCATCCCTGTGCTCCGAGGTAGACTATCAACTTTATCTTAACTCTTGGTTTTGGGATTGTCTAATGTTAGATTTTGAACTCATATTTTCATCAAAGAGAAAGATGTCCTGAAGTTTGATTTAAAAACTTTATTTTTCACAGCTTATGAGATTTTTTCCTCTGGACTTATATTTAGTAATGAATGACTTTAATAATTAAAAAACAACTTTTTAAACAAACCTCAAAAACAGGATCAATATTCTTATGATCAGATTCTGCTTTCATATGCCAGAATGCTTTTGTTAAAGATACCCAGAAATTAAAGTAAATAAATAGAATATCTGCCTCTTTACATTTAAATTTCTATAAAAAATACACATCTACCTTCTAATGTGTCAGAATATATTTTGAATTATAATGTTTTGCTGATTTTATTCAATTTAGAGATATTTTATGTTTTTTAACTGTTGCCACACAAGAAAGTGAAAATTATCTATTTTATTTATTTATTTTTGGCTGCATTGGGTCTTTGTTGCTGTGCGTGGGCTTCCTCTATTTGCAGTGAGTGGGGGCTACTCTTCATTGCACTGTGCAGGCTTCTCATTGTGGTGGCTTCTCTTGTTGTGGAGCACAGGCTTTAGGCACGCGGGCTCAGTGGTTGTGGCGCACAGGTTTAGTTGCTCCATGGCATGTGGGATCTTCCCGGACCAGGGCTCGAACCTGTGTCCCCTGCATTGGCAGGCGGACTCTTAACCACTGCACCACCAGTGAAGTCCCTACATTTTAATATTATCACCCAGAAAACTAAGCTTTGTCACTATTGCGCTGTTTTAATCATTTTACATACTTGGATTTTTAATTCAAGTTTGAAAAACAGTTTTTTTCCAGTGATTCCATTTAGTGGCACTCAGTGTTTATTGAAAAAGTGAGGTTGTCATCCCTTCAAAAGAACCAAGTCAGCCTCTCTGCCTGTGTTGGGCTCTGGCCCCTTTGCCTGCTCTCCTTACCATCTCAGGCAAGCTGCTGCTCTCCCTGGCTTCAATTTGCAGGCCGGTGACATAGGGGTAATTTGTAGCCTCCCTCCCACCTGATCACAACCCTTACCCAAGGGCAGGGATGAGTTCCACGTATTCCTGCTGTGTCCCCGGCACCAAACACAGAGACACACACAGGTAGATGTTTTGTTGAATGAATAAATGATAGAAATGCACAAAAAAACCCCTAAAAACTCCCAACAAAACGTGGTTACAGTTTGCTGTCACTGGATCTCAGAGGCTTTCTGGTCCATAGAACCAGATTTGAGAGTATATTGAGCTTAGTTTTCTGTTTATCATCATTAATTTTATATTGAATATTATTATAGAATTTTATAGTTTACAAAGCATTTTCACAATTAGTTAATTTGCTTCTCTCAGCAACTCTGTAGACTTTAAGCAGGAGAGAATAAACACCTTCCTTAAGCTCAGATAGGTAGTATTGGCAGCTATTTGGCTGTCTGTATTATGCTAATCCTTATACAGAACTCTTGACATATATTAGGTCATTTAATCCTTAGAAGAGTCATTTTTGGTATGAATTTATTCTGGTTTTACAAATAAAAAGGCTAAGGTTCAGAGAAGTGAAGCAGTTTCGCTTACATTCGTGCAACTTGTAATTGGCCAAACTGAGGTTAACCCGCACTCCCCCCAGGGTGTATCTGACTTCGAAGCCTCAGTTCTTTCCCACCTCCCAATTGTGCTATCAAGGAATATTTGACTTTGCACCTACTTATGAAAGAAGAGTTGAAGATAAAATTCAGTGCCATTTGCACATTGATCTTTAAATTGTTAACTACAGTCTAATCCAACAGTTACTTTAGTCCTGGTTTAGTATTGGAATGATCTTTCCTGATACACACATAAACCTTTATGTTTGGAGGCAGGCTCTTCCAGTTTTATCTCCAAGTCTGGAATAGGCCATTATGGTCTCCCAGAATTCAGTCTTTAACCTTCAAGTGGGTCAGTGCTTTC
The DNA here is from genome assembly GCF_965194805.1 of Balaenoptera borealis. NCBI lineage: Eukaryota > Metazoa > Chordata > Mammalia > Artiodactyla > Balaenopteridae > Balaenoptera > Balaenoptera borealis. The sequence goes on from NC_138866.1 coordinate 49,130,728, forward strand.
CTTAGCATCTTCCCATTAAGAGCCCTTACCCCACCTTGCTGTTCTTTCCTTCCCCCCCAACTTATAGGCTGTTAGAACTAATTAAAAGCACGGTCTTTTTTTTTTTTTTTTTTTAAGTCTCTGACTTAAAACAGGTTCTAATCAACGCTAACTCCCATATGCTCTCTTAAGGTGGTAAAAGTGGAAAGGAAATAGTATAGTTATGTGGATATTTCAAGCACAGTACTCACTCCTACTGTAGTACCTGTTCCAAACCCCCTTTTCAGCCTAAAGGAGAAAGAAAATATCCATTCTTATTTTGAGAAAAATTATCAACTTTTCCAGTATAAATTTATAGCTAATTACTAGTTATTACTAAAATTTGATTCTAGTTTTAAGCCTCTGTATAAAGATTATAACAGCTCTGACTTTTTTAATAGCCTTCTTTAAAGTTGCCCTTGAAAAGAATAAATATCAGCCAGATGAAATCTCTTAAAAATATGTAAAGATTTAGCTTAGTTTTATATCCATCACTAATGACCTACAAGTTTCCAAGAGAAGGTGCATTTTACTTCCCCTATAGTATGGTTTAAAAAAAAGCCAGATCCTTATGTTTTTTAGGTGGTAGAAGTTTGGGCAAGAGGCATATTGAAAATCACTTAAATATTATTCTTATAGTTCATGTTTTATTTAGGGCCTTTATCCTAATGAACATTGATTGTTTCTTCTTAGTGTACCTCGGTATGATCAACCTCCTCCTGTCACATACCAGCCACAGCAAACTGAAAGAAATCAGTCCCTTCTGGTACCTGCAAATCCTTATCATACTGCAGAAATTCCTGATTGGCTTCAGGTTTATGCTCGAGCCCCTGTGAAGTAAGTGAATTTACAGCACAGATTTTTGTTGAGTGGTGAGTAGAAGCCTGAATGGAGTCTCAGGGCTGCTTAAAACACACAGCACCATTTTTTTTTTTAATATTATTTAAAAGCCCATTATTATTTAAAGAAGGGATATCACAGCTTATGAAGTTGAAAAGTCATTGATTAGAAATAGAAGTTTTACAAATATTTATTGAATCTTCATTTTCTATTGTGTGCAGACCTAGGCTATTACAGGGATGCAGTAAAAAGCTTACATTCTCATAGGGGTAGAATAACTTGTAAATAAGTGATGCAATACCTTGTGATAAAAGGAAGGAACCAGGTAAGTCCTAGGTACATAGGTGAATCAAAGCAGGACACAAGAGTGTTGAGGAAATAGTATGTGTGGTGGCTCAAGTTCTGGGAGGAGATGACCTGTGTTCACTGATACTTTAGCTTTGTTACCCTGGGGAGGGTGCTTAACTTAGTTTTGTTTTCTGTAAATTGGAGATAGTAATAGTACCTTCTCTTAAGGTTATTGAGTATTCAATAAAATAATGCATCTAAAATATGTATCACAGTGTCATGCACATTGAGAGAGCTTAGTAAATGGTTACTGTTATTATTGTGGGTAAAGGTATAGAATAGTGGTTAAGATCAGTCAGGAAGGAAACTGGAAGGAAAGCGTGATTTCTGTCTCCATCACCTACTTACCGAATGACCTTGGGCAAGTTATTGAACTTAGTTCTAAGTGTTTTTCCTCTACTGAAATACAGGGGATAATAATCTTATCTACTTTACTTGGTGTGGTGAGGCTTAAAAGTGATCATGCTTTTTTTTTTTTTTAATATTTATTTATTTTTGGCTGCACCGGGTCTCAGTTGTGGCATGCAGACTCTTAGTTGCAGCATGCATGCGGGATCTAGTTCCCTGACCAGGGATTGAACCTGGGCCCCCTGCATTGGGAGCATGGAGTCCCAGCCACTGGACCACCAGGGAAGTCCCTGATCCTGCATTTTAAATCAAATGGCACAGTGGCTGACTTGAGTAAGCCCTTAACAATGGTTTCTTATTATTATGAGTGAGCAGGGAAAGCTGCACCAAAAAGGAAAATACATGCACTAGTTTTTAAAGATGGCTATGAGTTTGCTGGCTCATTGAGGATATTTATTGGGTGCCATAGTAGGCACTGTTCTTGGAATATAATCATGAATAAATGAAATATTTGCCTCAAAGAGCTTCTCTCTTCTGGGAAAACAGAAGTAGGTATTCAGATCAATAATCCAGTGTGGGTAAGGATCAGTGACAGTGGTATATACGAAGTGCTATGATTTCAGAAAAGGGGATGTCTGAAAGTAAATAGTTATTGATAATCCAGTGCTTCCTGTACCATACTGTGCTAAACTTTTACATATAATCTTCCCAAAACCTATTTTACAGCTGAAAAAAACTCTGTCTTTGCTAAGATCACACAAATATTAAGTGGTAGATTTCAAACCTTTCTCTCTAACTTCAAAGTTCATACTCTTAACTTTTGTCATTACTACTTCTTATTTAATAATAATTATCATTTACTAAGTATCTGTTAAATTCCTGGTACTTTGCTAGGTATTTTACACATAATAATTGCATGTACAATACTGTTAACAATTATATAAGGTGACATTTTGCAGCCTTACTCTTAATATTCCATTCGTATTTCAAAAACCAAAACTATCAGCATAAGATAGCCCAAAGAAGAGTTTTTAGAAAGCTTAAGATGATTGTACAATGAATTCAGAATAAAATAATTAAATCTCATAACGTTACTGGTCATTTACTATGAACTATTTGTTAATTCTTGGCCAACATAACATTCCCTTACATTCCCTCTGATCTTTTCAGACTGTAAATTCATGGCTGTTGATCTGTGTGGCCTGATGCAGAGAGACAAGATGATATTATAAGGGTTGTAGTCTAAAATCATCAGTTTTTTTTTTTTTCCTAAGTCAAATTTAAGCCTTGTCAGTGTAATTTTTAAAAAGGTTTTAATTATAGATATTATTCTACAGAGTATAAACAGTGCTTGTCAGAAGTTTGGTTTTAGTTTATTTGAAATTACGTACACATTCATCCATAAAATTAAGCATGGTTTGGTGTCTTAGCTAACCTACAGAAACCTCTTTATCTGATAATATCCATATACTGTAGGAATAGGATGAGGAATGATAGCAGATGGACTTTTCTTCCCTTTTTCCCCTCTCTTCTTTCACTCTTGATACCACTTGATCTACTGCTGTCTGTGGCCTTTGTTCATATGCTGATCCTAAGTCATATGTAATATGTGCATGTATTTATATTTCCTTAAGTCTGGAAGAATATGTGCCTAACTGTTTAACCTTTGTTATTTCTGGGAGTTGATAAGATTGAGTAGGGTTATTCTTTCTTCTTTATGTTATTTGTACTCTATAGCCGTTGTTAGAAAGAAATAACATAAAAAGCTTTCCTTCTTGGGGGAAAAAGATGGTACTTAAATGGAATTCTTTGCTTCTGATGAAAAGAAATGACTCCTAAAGATTACAGTCCCTTTCAACTCTGGCTCTGTGAGCTAACTATTAGAACTTTAGGAAACTAGCAACTTAAGTTTTTTTCAAATAGATCAGAACTCCTCCCAGAATGGGCCAGTGAGAAAAGAGAGCAAGTACTTCTTTACTGCTTAAAACAAGAGGTCTAGGTCTACCTTTTAGTTGATACTAAATTTTTGTCTCTAAAGAGGATTGGAAATGGTTAATATTGTTCTATCAACAGAAGGTGAGTTGTTATCCATGAATTAGGTAATGGAGAATCAATTACTTATCCAAAAAATTAGCTTATTTCTTCCTTTTGTTTAACAAACAATTGACATTATCTAGCTTTCTAAAATGCTTTATTTCTATCTCTAGCAGTAACTTACCAAAATAATTTTTGCATATACTTCCAGAACTGACTTAGAACAGATAATGTTCTAAATTTTTATTAATTTTAGTAAAGGTATGTTTCTAAGTTTGCTCTCAAAAGTCTGTAATGTATCATGTACCTGTAAGCAAGCTGAACTATAGGATAAAATTAAAAGATTTAATCTTTAACGGGAAAAAGACCATCAGGAACATGTTTACTTTCCATTATTCCTCATGCCCGCCCCACCCCGCAACACCAGTCCCCAACAGCATTGTGGCACAGACTCTATTTTATCCCTGTGTCTGTGATCCTGCAGTATCACTGCTGACTCACTTCTGGGTGTAGGAGGAAAGGAAGAGTGGGCATACTGTTACATAAGACAGGCACAGGGAGCTTGGGCTACATTACAATACCCGGGGCTGGAATAGCAGTACTTTTGGCTCCTGAAGGCAGCATCCACTGGAGTGTGAACAAGGTTTTTTGGTAGCATTACAGCAATTGCTGTTTGCCTATATGGGTTATTTATAAGTACTGTTTGAATAGGATACTGCTGTAGGAAAAATGTAGCAAGAGAGATGCTATGAGAAAAGGATACTGGAGTAAACAGCCTATTTTCTGAACGATTTACCTGTATATTTAGAGTATAGTGGCTAAAAAGTTAAACTGAAGCAGATTATTTGGCTCCTTAAGAAGAAAAGAATGGGAATTACATACTTTTCTTAAGAAAAGTAAATGGCGGGCATAGGCAGAAGGGAAGTCACTATATAGAAACAGCAGGGGCAAGGATTTGGAATGGAAATTGACACATTGCATACTTTTCTCATCTGTGGTCTTCCTTAGAGTACTTTTTCTTCTTCCCAAAGTATTTTCACTAAATATTCTGATTTTCTTGCTTCTACACAAAATCCTATTCTTGATGCTAAATGCTGTGATTGGGAAGTCAGAAAATTGTCTGAAGCTTTTTTCTTTTTCCCTTTAAAAAAAAACTTAAATGCTTATACAGAATGATATTCATGTGTTACAAACAAGTTTGATATTTACCAATATTACCATATTCTTCTCCCTTCTTTTCCTTGCTAGAATGTACCCAGATGATACATGGGCTTTAGTGTTCTTATGGTTCACCTGGCATAAATTTAAGTATCTTGAATCAGTAGACATTGCTGAAATGCCCCTTAGCAATGGAATTCAGACTTGGGAAGATTAAGGTTTTTTGTTAGGAGTTATGAATTTGTTTCAAACAAATAAGTAAAATCTTAAGGTACATGAATGGCAGAGGTTCTAGGAAACACCTTGCAATTGTTTCTTCATGGAGGCTCATTGAGTATTTCTTGTAGTATTTCTCCAATATATGTTGGCAAATAGTTGGAGTTTCCCACTAAAGAGAATATAAAGCTTTCTGCCAAGTATATCTTTTAGTAAATTTGCAGTGCTCGGTAAGTAAATTAGTAAATTTGGGATCCAACAAAATACGTTTACCTTGTGATTTTTGTGTACTGTGCTGTGCTTTTGGTATTCCTGGTACACATAACCAGGTTGTACAGAAATGTATGTCAGCATACCAAGCACAGTATGTAGCTCATACTGGCTGCTCTGTATTTGTTTACTGTTTCCCTTTTTTAAAAAATATTACGTGATCCCCTTGGAATAAGATGGTAAATGAATTACCAAACAAAGGAAATGGGTAGGAAATGTTATAAATGATTATTAAGAATAAATTTACTAGAATTTACATTTAAAGTTCTTTCTTCCTATTATGTCTGTTGTGCAATGTGATTTGAGAAGTGTAACTTTAATATTATATAGGTATATGCCTTGCTCCATAAAAACTTGTTCAAGTTTTTTCTCTAGTCTTAGTAGGTATTATCATTCAAAACTATTACTGTGATGTGCCTTGGTCCATACAGTTCTCTGCCTTTCTGATCTTTTAATCACTAAACAATTTTGCAAGAGATATGTATATAGCCTCTTTAGGTTTCATCTATAAAATGAGAAGATTGGAGTAGAGTGCTGTCTTCAGGTCCCTTTCAATTCAAAGTGTAAATTACTGCTTTAGTAGTTTGTTGCATACTTCATCTCAGTATGTGATCTACTTACCACTGAAGAAGGACTAAAAACCTTCTGAACTGTATATAAATAAACTTATGTGAGTCCGGCCCCATATTGTGCAGTCTTCTACAGTCTGTTTATTCTGTCATTTTGAAAACAGCTTATTCTTTCCTTTCTGCTTGAGTTTTTCTGTATTTTTTGTTGTTTGTTTGTAATATTGTATACTCAACCTCAGGATTATTCAGCCCACAAATGATGGTTCCTTTTCATTCCTCTACCTGTTTAGTTCCTTGTTTGCTGTAGTAAACAGTATGCCTCAAAAAGCTTTATCAACACTAATGACACAGATGATCTTGCCTATTTTTCCATATTATTCATTGCAGGAACAATGTGGTCTAAAGTATTCTTACCTTCCTGACAATTAACTTTGGATGAACTTATGAATAGCATGGAATATGTTCTTCAGAAATTATAGAACCACAGTGGTTTGAAATCTTTGTTCATTATTATCTAGCATTAATATTAGAATAACTGATACATAAGATGAATGGAAATGGGTATTTTTTAACTTAGATTGAAATGAAGTAATATTAGTAGTTTTCTCCTCTCCCTAAAAAATAGTGTATTTAACTAGCAGTTAATAACTCGGTTATTTTAAATTGAAGTTTATGGTTTATTTAGTTATAATAAAATTGAAATTTATAAAAATAGAACAGTTTATTGTTATAAATACATATTTATGAATATGTTGTGAACATATGTCTGATTGTGTTTTAAAACAGATATGACCACATTCTGAAGTGGGAACTCTTCCAGCTGGCTGACCTGGATACATACCAGGGAATGCTGAAGCTGCTTTTCATGAAAGAACTGGAACAGATTGTTAAAATGTATGAAGCCTACAGACAGGCTCTTCTCACGGAGTTGGAAAATCGCAAGCAGAGACAGCAGTGGTATGCCCAGCAACATGGCAAGAATTTTTAAGTTAATTTTTTAAAAATAAAATTTAAGTTTTATAAGGGCTTTAAAATACTTTCACAGATTTAAAAAAACCTGCAAACAAGTACTTTGGTTAATAAAGGCAGCTTACTTTTTTGGAAATTATAAAATTCTAATTTTACATGTATTTTGTTATTAAAAATATTCTTTTATTGAGAAAAAAATGAGTTTATCATTTTAAGAGCCAACATGGCAAACACTTCTAAATGCTGTATATTTGGAAACTGCTTTGAATATTCTCGATGGAGACAAATGCAACAAGAAATGTCATTTAACCAGATATTAAATAGGAAATGATCAGTTGTTAAACTCTCACAGTAGCAGTACCTTTCTTCAAAAAACAGAATGAGAGAGATAACCTATGCAGTATTTAAAAAAATACGTTTACTGCTTTAGTGTGGAATATTGTCTGGAATTGGATGGTTGAAATATTACCATTGTATAGAGCAAAACATAAAATGGGACTTGGGACCTTTATTGTGATAAATTTTTATATGTAATGTATGGAGTCACCCCCCCCCCCCCCCGCACACGAATGTAAAGACCCCTTTTAAAACATGTTGAGAAAGTATTTTTTGGTATGAAAGGGTGAAGGGTCTATAATGTTTCAGGAATAAATTTAGGTATAAGGCCTTAGCCTGTGTGGGAAAAGTGTGCACAGCACTCAAGAGTTGCTAACATTACAGTACTTCCTTACTTTGGACTAGGGCTTTTATGGCATTTAGTAACATGGTGCTGATGAGACAGTGGAGGCTTTTCAACAGCATAGCACGTTGCCATCCCAACAGACTGGGTTGAACTGCCAAAAATGACAATCAGGGACTCATTAAGAAATCTTGGTCATTAAATTGATTCTACATATCTTTTATCTTCTAAGAGTTTGTCACAGAACTTTAAAACCCAGTATTTCTCTCCCAGTTTTTTTTCCTTTGGTTTAATAGTTATTAAGACATTGTTCATAATTAGCACAGTACGTTTGATTGCAGGCAAATTTATGGCATGTCTAGCCAAAAATCTCTAGAATTCTGTGAATTTCAAAACTTGTTGAAATAGCTCTTCAGTTATATTTACATGTGTTGTAAATATGTAAATAAATTTTTAGTTTAGGTAATCTTCCAAAATATAAAGCTCTCCCAGTTAGATATCAGTGAATCTGAATTATTGATAAAATGTTGAAAATGTTAAATGTTTGATTTTATATAACAAGCTTATTAAATATATTTTTGTGGAAACTAAATGTGTTGCGTTTGAGTCCATGTTTTATGCATAGCACTTACATATATTCGATTTTTCCATTCAGAGGCCCATAGGCAAAGGAAGCAGTATAATGAAAGGGGTATTCCACAATGAAAATTGACTAGTGGAATGTTATCAGTGGGAAAAGTTATTTTGCAGGGCATGTGATCAGACTTTCCTAAGATGTGAGCTTAAATATCTTATGAACTCTCACACACTCTTCTATTTTAATCATTCTTTACTCCTTACTAAATATTACCATTTCATTTAATTAAAGCTTAGCCATTTCTAAGAAAGTTAGAAATTACTCTGTTTTAGAGCTCCCAGATCAGAGGCATTACTTTTTTTTTCATTACCACACTTTTTTTTCCTCTAGAAAGTAAGTTCAATGAAATTCCACTACAGATTTTAGTAATTAGAAAAACAATATAGAATCACTGGTTTAAAAGAACTGGAAGATACCTAAAAGGGCTTAGTGTACATTCCTTAAAATGGAAACCTAAATTTGTTATGGTGTCAACATTAAAGAAAATGCATTTTGAATTTAAAAAAAGAGATAGAAATCTTCATCATTCTATATCATCACCTCCCAAACATTTCCAAATTCAGTTGTTTTTAATATTGGGAACCAGAGTAAACTTTAATAATAGTTCACATGTTAAAAGAATAAACCTATGATGAATACATTTCTTTGTGTACCAAATGAAAAAATATACAATGCAGTGAAACTCAAATACATATACAAAGTGATTTTTTGTGCATTTTTGATCAAGAGGTTTATATTCTATATTAAATCATGATAGAAAAGCAATATATAGTTTTTGATAAAGCAACTGAAAAGCTCTCTTATATGTCTTTTATAATAAGAGCTAATGGTATATGTAAGATGGTATAGATTGAATCAAGCCTATTGAGTTATGATGCTATGTTTTAACAAATGACTATGTGAAATAATTTAAAAATTCTTCTGTAGAAATTAAATGAGCATATCCAAATGTGGAGTAATATTACTACATGGTTTAACTATAACCCGGTAGTAGAATTTAGTAAATTCAAGCAGAACACGTGTACTGTTATCATAAATAGACAAATTCTTTAAATTATAACAGCATATTTGAAGACAAAATCAGGAAACTGTACATGTTAACAAAATAAAACCATGCATACATACATCTGCTTATTAAACACTGAAATAAAGGAACTAAACCATTTTGCAATCTTCAGAGGTGCTTGGTATTTTACCCTGTTCTGATGGAAGCACTTTGAATGTTTGCATGGAGATGTAAAACAATATTTAACTGACAGCTTGGTCATGCACACCTGTATTTTTGAAATTTTGGATTAAATTTTCTTCTTTTCTGATTGTTCAGTAGATTCTGACTTTGGTGCAGGAAAAGCTTGATGATACAGATGTCTGTGGGTTGCTGCTGCACTATAAAGCTTGTATAAAGCCTAGAAATAAAAGAATCAAGATTATAAAACATTGTATTAAATACACAGATATAAATTTTTTCCTTTTTAGTGTAATTAGTTTATGGTACGATATCAAATTTAGCATGCTAAATTTGGAATCCTTGTATCATTAATCTGTATGAGATATACATTAATAGCTAATATCTTAGAACGCAAAAGTATTTTCAGCTGTCCAATGTGTGGGTCGATCTTCATGGTAAATGTCCTATTCTCAGACTGCATTTTCTTTTACCTTTCACACCTTTTGGAGCAGAGCTTCCTAACCACTGTGCCCCAGGGGTGTGTTGAAAACTCATACTGTGAATATTATTAGTTTTAGGGGAATTATAGGAGCTCATAACTTCTGACTGCCAATAGCTACTTTATTATACATAGGTAGACCACTTGCTATTGGAGCTTCCTGATAGGTTTTTTCAAAAAGGGACCACTTTTATTCTCCATGATTTCCTGATATGGTCATGCAAATAAGCATGTGTGTTACCCTCTCTCCTGCCACACTGGGCTCTCTCAAACATGCTCTCTTGCCTTGTTTCCATTAATTAGTTCATATCTTACGAAATGTTATTCAGAAGCGTTACCTCAGAAAGTCTTTCTTCACTAAAACTACCTCTGTCATTGTCTGTTTAAGTGTGTTTGAATCATAGGAATTTTTATTGCTTTATGTAAGTGTCCATAAATATTTTTATGTTCTTTTCTTTCCCCTCAGCTAGTGTCTAAGATTCATTACCTCCTCTGACTTTCTCATAATGAACACTCAGTTAAGACCAGTTTATCTGATGTAATTCTGAAGTCTGTAAAAAGTCTGAATATTTTTAAAAGTTGGATAAAAGCTTGATATCCTTAAATAGTAATCAATTCCCAGGAAATTCCATTCATTTTTATCTTTTTGAGTCTGCATGGCTACTTTCTTTTGATTTTCTTAAGTCTGAATTGTACCATCATCAATTCTATGAATGCATATTGGTGCAACCTTAGTTCTATTGTATTATGATTCTAACACATTCAATTTAATCCATGTTCTCTTAAAAGCTTAGATTTTTTTCTTAAGGCTTGATTTACAAAGTTGAAATTTGTTTTTACCTTTTTAGTGAATTCATTTTACTGAATCTTAACATAAAATAATTCCTTATTGACTTGTAAATATTAAATGTATCCTTGGTATTTGATTGGAGGACGTAATCTAGTTATATATGACAGCAGAAACTGAGGAAAGAATTATGTGCTGTCTCTGTAGTTGTTGAAGATCAGTTTTGCTTCCTGAAGATAATGACCTAAATGATTCCACAGAGATAATTTTTCTTATGTAACAAGTGATTTCTTCTTAGAAGCTTAGATTTTTTCCTCCAATATAGAGTTTTGTACATGTGCAGTGGGAGAAATGAACACTAATGTACAGGAAATTTACACTGCATACTGGTCTGGAACCTGCTTAAAGTGGTATAGGTAACTCACTCAGAAGCCAAAGTTAAAAACAACTTCTAAAGATTGTAGCTCCATTTACTCTCCAGTAGTTAAGTTTCCTGAAGATTCATAACTGTACTTGTTCACTCTGCAGTAGAGCAAAATGCCCAATGTTGGAGCTTAAGAATTTTGAAATTTTCTAAACATTCAGGAAAAAAAACAAAAAATATTCATGATAATTCTTATGTTTCATATGCAGATAAAATCATGTCCAGAATAAGTTAAATATTTTAAAACCATTGCCAAAATTCACAATTAAAATTGTAAATGCTAGAAGAACATAGGAGCTGTAGTCACCAAAGATTTTTTAATCTACATTGAGATATCCTTTAATGGCTACTTGGTTTATAAAATATCATAATGTTTATAAATACATGCTCTTAATTTAAGAAAAAATTTAACTTACCTCATTTGTACTTCCCTGTGGCAAAGGCAGTTTAAAAGGGAGAAAAGAAAAGTATATATCCTGCTTCATTAATAGCATTATGATAATCAACTTTGTTTACAGTAGTAATTTGTGAGCATTTAAGAACAAATAACCCTGCAGATTTTTTCAGTTTAGATTACATATTTAATGTGAATCTTTTGAAGAACCCAATTCTATATTCACAGGTTTCAGCATCATATTCTAGGTGGGCTTTGGGATTTACCTCAAATAGCTTCTCTTCATCTTTTGAGGTTGAAGGGCTATTTGAGGCAGTGGCTCAGAGGATCCAATTTTAATTCATTCTTTTCCCGTAGTGTTACCATTTATTTATCTCAACTAGATTCTTCAAAGACACACGGAAAATCCATCAGTTACAATTCTCTTTTAAAGAGTATGTATAATTACACTCTTAATGCTGGGAGAACTGTACCTATTACTTGCTACCTGGAGACCATAAATACAAGTCTTAACTCCAAACTTTTAGGAAGAATCTCAACTTTAGCTTCACTAAATTCCCCTAAATTTAACTGAAGACACTTCCAGAATGACAGTGAGTTGATTATTATTCTAGGTGTGTTTATAATTGTCTCCCCTATCCATACTCAATTATTTGAACAGTGGACCATGGTGACCCTGGGTTGGTTAATTGGACCATAAAGGACAACTGACCCATAAGCAGCTGATCCAGAGGTTGACCTGGACTCATGCCAGGGCCTGGTACAAATGTAAAGTTCAAATAGAGACAATGTGAAGTGATCAGATACTGTGTTGAGGGCTTTTACTGAAAGAGACAGTGATATGACTTCAGATGGTGGTTTATATATGCTCCTAACAAAGCCAGTGCTAGTCAAATGATAGGTTTTAAGTATGAAGTAATCAACACATAATTGAATCACAATCAGCTAAATAAAAACTTGATTGTGTCTTCTCACTTAACAGCTTTAACTTTTAGGATAAGAAAAAGTGAAAACACTACCTAATCCACGTATTTTTGAAAAATATTGAAATGTTGACTGGAAAACAGTTGTGTAGGACTTTACATGTTATATTATAGTTAGCTGTTTGTATCTGGCCATCTTGACAGATTCTAAAGTTCTTGGAGACCGGGGCCCAAGTCTCCTGTTCACCTGTATATTTACAACATCTAACATAGTGTCTGGAACATAGATAGCATTCAAATGTGTGCTGCATTTAGTTGAAGAGAATTAAGTGTTCCTACCTGGTCCCACAAGGCTGCAGCCACTTGGTCTATTACAGCACCCAGCTCTCGGTATTCTCCAGAGTACCGGATGTATGCCCAGGTGCACAGAGTGATAAGGGTCAGTCCCATTATCATATTGCATAGGCTAGCTATGATGTCCAAACCAATGAATCCAGTCACACCAGCAATCACATATGTGATAAAGATGACAACAAACAGTGTGGCTGGGGTACGAGCTGCATGGAAGATATTTTTGCTATCATTGTGCTTGATGTACTGGATGTAAAGGTCATCTATTTCACTCTCCAACTGTTGCAGGTAACGCCGGCTAAATTCCTCCCCACCCATCTTCTTCACCCCTCGGAATAGCTTCACAGATTCTTCCTTAAGTTCCAGATGTCTCGTCTGCAGGTCATTAGGGGCCAGAAATGGTTTGTCACCACCACAGATCTGTATCGGATAGAGAAGTATTCATGCAGTGCAGAGTACAACTAGCAACTGTATCACAATTTTGCACTTAGCTAGTTGAATTTGTTAGAACACATTACTAATCAGAAGGAGCCTGCATTATGTTTTGTCAACCCACATCTTTCCATACTCCATTTCTATCAGGCGGGGTTATAAGTGGGACTTGTACTTTATAGGTGACTTATATAAAGCCTTTCTTAATTTTTATTCTCTTTTCGACATGGGAAGGAATATTCATGACTTAATCCAATTTCCTCAAGATGAGGAGGTGAACTGCAAACTCAGTTCATTCATAGAATGAATCCAAATTTAAGAAAACTACTTACAGTCAAGTTCCTGTAGGAAATTTATTCTAACTACACTGAACTAATTTTGACCAAATGAAGTTTAATTTAAAACAATGAGCAATGCTATAAAGCCCTAAAGTAAAATTGTGAAAAACATTTCCTTCAGCAGTTTCACTGAGTTTTGTTTGGAGCCCATTCGGTATTTTCTTCAAGAGACTAAATGGAAGCGTATTAAATGTTCTTGGACCAAATTTTCAACTTTTTTTTCAAAAGTTACATGGGAAATCTCAGGTACCCATACCATTCACTTCAGTTATTTGTGATTTAACTATATAAAGGAGACTCATTCCACTTCCCCTTTAATTATGTTGTAAACACCATTCCATATACTGTATTTCCCTTGATTCTAAGACTCTATCAATTTTGGATGCAATTTTGATTTTATAACATTTTCAGTGGAAAGAAAACTCATCATATTAGTAGATACACACCATAATCATTAGATGCCCCCTAATTCAGAAAGTTAAAAAGAGGAAATATAGTACTTAGAAATATTGGTCCTTGCAGTTTATTTTTTTCTAACAGGTTTTTATATTTAAGATAGAAGTTGGACTGTGGAATGTAGGGAGGTATAGTGGAGAGGGTAGCATATGTTATTTTAGCCACTAGATCTTATAAATAGTGGGAAAATCTGTACCCCTCCACCCCCGCAAAATGTGTGTGTTATAAAGAGATAATTCATTTAAAATACATTTAAATTGTGCAAACGTCATGTTCTCTTCTTGATTGGTTTTTAAAATATTTTAGGAATACCATAAAAAGAAATGTGATACACATAGTTTGAGAAAGAATAAGTAAAAGCCACTTCTGCATGTGTATACAGTGTAACTTGGAAGAAAAAAGAATGAGCTCATGGAAGAAATACTGATTTTATTTGAAACATCATTTAAGGGACTTCCCTGGGGGCGCAGTGGTTAAGAATCTGCCTGCCAATGCAGGGGACACGGGTTCGAGCCCTGGTCCGGGAGGATCCCACATGATGTGCAGCAACTAAGCCCGTGCGCCACAACTACTGAGCCTGTGCTCTAGAGCCCGCGAGCCACAACCACTGAGCCTACGTGCCACAACTACTGAAGCCCACGCGCCTAGAGCCCCTGCTCCGCAACAGGAGAAGCCACCGCAGTGAGAAACCCGCACACCAGAACGAAGAACAGCCCCCACTCGACGCAATTAGAGAAAGCTCGCACACAGCAACGAAGACCCAATGCAGCCAAAAATCAATCAATCAATCAATTAATTAAAACATCATTTAAAATACTATTTAATTCTTACCTCTTCCATTTTTTTATTGTATGTATCCTTGGCAGTTGCCACGGCTGCTAAATTGTTAGCTTCTGCTGTGGCCTTTGGACAAAGTACAAAATATGATGTAAAATGGAATTCATATTTTAGTAAACTTCCACAGGCAGTTTTCATATATGAGCATCATGTGCAAGAAATACGCAAGGACCCAAGGTCATCACATAATTTGAAAAGTGTTGAAATATTTCTACTACATCTTTTAAAATTAGTAAAATTAAAATTTCAAAATGCATAAAATATAGTTTACTCAATAAACCATAGTTCTAAAATGAATTTTCATTTAGAAGATTATTCCTCTTTATAAATATTTTTAAGCCTTTCACCAAATATGGGGGGGGGTCTATAAATCCAAACACATGGGAAATAATATATAGTACATTTTATATATACTAATATATAAAAAAACATGTCAACTTTAAGGATTACTGATAGAACAATGTATCACTGATAACAAAAAGAAACCATCAAGAACTTAAGAAATTTAAGAAATAAGTATGGAAAAAGTGAGTTTTTCCTTTCCTAAGTATAGAGGCCACTTGTTTAAAACCTGCTTTTCTACTTCTTGTTACATGTGTGAATCTAAACCACAGTCTGAGTCTTCTCTAAACACATTTAGTACAAAGACAATGCAGACTCTTGTATATCAGCATAAGTGAGGCTGCTATATGTGTATGTGAAAATGTTTAGATGAACACACAAATGGGTAGTTACTAGAAAAATAATCTTCCAATAAGTCATTCCATCTACTATTTTTATTTGGTGATTTCCAACAGCCAGATTGGAGCATATCGTTAGCTTAGCTTTAGTGACAGTATGTTTTAGAATGTCAAGCCTCCTGATGGATAAATACCTGTAACATGGATTTGGGATGTGGTAATTCTTCACCTTGATAGATCTTTATATAAGCCTAAAAAAAAAAAAAAAAAAAGAGAGAAAAAGAAAAAAAGAAAAAGACTCATGTTCAAGTAATTGCATTCAATATTTCTCTAAGCCTGTTAAATTGTATTCTAAGGTCGAAGGTCTTGACGGTTCAAAAAAATAAATAAGGTCTTGATAGTTTCAGGAACTGTTATCTCTTTCTCATACTTTAATTCCCTCTTTCTTAATTCTTGTTCCCTTTTCCTGAAAGGTCCTTTTCACACATCTCCACTTGCCAATCCCACCCTTCTTAAAGGCTTAACTCGCTACCACCTCCTTTAAAACTTTCTGAGATCCCTCTGCTAGAAGTAACATTTCTTTTTCAGTTACTCACAGGAATTTGTACCTGCTGCTGCCACAAGCTTTATGGAACAGATCTGTTCAAGGGCCCTGAGTTTCCTACTAAATTCTAAGCTCCTCCACAGTGTTTTGTGCACAGCAAGAATTCAAATTTTAGATAAATAACATGTCATTTATTGCTGAGAGTGGTGAAGGTAAATAATCACACAGGAGATATACAACCACATTTTAAATGACAAAACGTGGATTTTAAAAATTGATATTTTAGTCTTTGGAGCATCAATCCAAAAATTATATTGGTAACTGAAATCCACTATATATGTGTGTTGGTTACAAAAAAAAGTGTTGTATTTGGGGCTCCCTGAGGTAAATAGGTAAATGCAAATTAAAATAGTTCCACTTCAAATTGGCCCTTGGTGCAGAGAGCAGGAAGTGTGGAAGAATTTTCTCCAGTAGGAAGGCCAAGTATAGCCCGTTAGGGAAAATCTTCAGAATGAAGGTGAAATTCAGTACAGGTCATGACTGAAGACTAAGTGGTATGAACCCTGGGAAACACCTCCTCCCCCAAAAAGAGACAGACTTTTCCAACTCCTGGATACATTTATGTTTCAAAATATATTTCCCTCAAGATGAAAGGCGATAGTAAAGTTACCTCAAGGAGTTTTCTCAAAAAATAATTTCAGAAAGCAAGCTCCTCTTGGGAGTCTAATCTTTTTAAAGATCATTTCTATATAGTCCTCATGCCTTTGCCCCTATATTACAAAGTCTATAATTTTTTGTTGTTTAAAACAGGAACTGCATTCCCAAACATGTCAAATCTAAGTACTCACAAATTCTCTAGAAATGAGAGTGATACCTTGAAGTACTCCACCAGACCTCGGCAGGTGATTTTGTTCCCATTGATCTCTTTAACGTCTAGGCTCTCAGGACTAAGTAGCCAAGGAATTAGTATTTTCAAGTTTTTGATGAATTCTTCATCTATTTCTACAAGTAAAAGCAAATTCATCATTATTTAAAAAATCCTGTCCAGTCCTCCATGCCATAAAATAAAACATCCTTTGATTTCCTCTGTTTCTTCCCCAGTGATAAAGCTATTACATACTTTCCCATCATCTAAATTACTCCCGAAACCCACTTTTCTCAGGGTGAACGATACTCCTCGCCAAGTCTCCTATGGCTGATCTTTCTTATCTTCACTCCAATTACTTATTTATCTTGTCTTCCACCTATAAAATAGCTTTCTTGATATTAAATGCTATACAAATGTTTTACACCCCATTCACATAACCAGTTCATGTATTCTGATGCCTTTAAGTCCTGTTCATGGTTCATGGTTTTATATATATAGGGTCATAAAGGGGGAAAGGGTGGATATTTACTGCTTTATAAGATGCATTCCCTCCAGAAAATGTATCCAAAAGTTGTTCTGTATTTAGTGTGCCCACCTTAGGACAAGTGTATAGAAGTGGGTAAGGTGTGGTAACTACGACTCAAGTTCAAAAAGATAGTGATGCCGCTGCTGCCTCTAGTAGTGAAACGCAGCAACACAAAATAACATCGAAAAAGGCAATGGAGGCCTCGTAGCTAGTGGATCAGAGGTAGTCTGAGTTATTTGGTACGATTGATTGCCCATAACCCATTTTATAGCATTAGGTTCAAACTTAACATTACGGATTTAGCAAAGTAATACGGAAAACAGATCTTCAGAGAAGACTTTTGAACACAGCAATAATTTTTTTAAATCATTATTTCAAAACATATAGAAAAATACATAAAAAGCAAGATATGTCCAGAGACTTGGTATCTAAGAAAATGCAGTAACTGCCTATAATTTTTTAAAATCTGAATTTCAGCAGAGTCACTTCAGCAAAGTCAGGCTTTGGGACTGGTGATTTCTGAGGTCTTAAGGATAAAGATTCAAACCTTATGATTGTGTTTGCATGTTCCCTGCTTGTTATTATGACCCCAACATACACTGAAATACTAGTTCACATACGAATTTATGGTTCTCTTCTTTTGCTTACTGCTTTTATGACATGTATGAGCATGACACTGGAAATTCTTCCAACTTTTTTGCTTCATGTTTTGTACAGCTTTGAAATTCGTGTCCGTATTTCATGAGGACTTGGACAGGAGTTTATTCAAATTTATTTTTCTGTTTGCACTGTACCAATTTTTACTGATAATTGTGCTTTGTATTAGTATAGGTTTATTCAAATGTATTTATTATTGTGGTTTGCTTTTAGTTACCAATTTTCACTGAAATACTGGTATTTGTATTATGTTACTATGTTCCTTTGTTGTGTTTTGTTGCCTACTATGTATTCGTATTCACTGATGCTAACAGTTTCCTTTTTTGCTATATGATTTTATGCTTTTTTCAACATTAGTAGAATATTACTATATATCTAGAATATATGAATTCTTCCTGAATTTCTGTATAAAACAAAAAGATTTCTCCTTATAAAACCACTTTAAAATCACCTTCAAAACATGTACTTAAATTCCACTCCCCCCAAAAATTTCCTTATAAAATTGTTAATGGAGTAAGATACAACCTGTGTATCTAATGCACCAGCAACTGTGTGAATTATCATCAAAGTAACCAGTGTAGCACCATACATTTGGATTAAAAATGTGTTCTGAAGATAGCATTAGCCATAGTCTATTTCTACAAGTGTGTTGAAAGAGTATGTGAGAAACTATCATCAAAGAATTTTTGCACAATTGTTTATTCAAAGACATTTCTTCCCCAGAGGCAACCACTCAGATGCCAGCCCTCTGGAGAACAGCATGGCCAGCAGACAAGACATCCTGGATAGAAATAACACAACATTGTAAGATTCAGGATGGAAAAATAATGTAGATAGCAGACTTTCAAAACTGCCCAAAGAAACAATGAGGCAAAGTAGAACATTTGGGCACACAGAGGGATTTAGCAGCAGTTCTATAAAGCCTCAATTAAAATGGAAATTTGATGGGCAACTGAAGCTGCCTTTCATTTCTCTTTCTCTCGGGCTAGCCACTTTGGTAAACTCGCAACGTATGGGTAACTGTAAACCAACTGTATGAGTCAATATATGTTTAGACATGTGAGTAAAATTAGATGGAGAACAAATCTATTAAAAAGTACAATTTATATCTGCATGATTGTCTTAAACTCTCTCCCTGAGTTCTTTCATTGCAAACTGTATCCATTAATTTAAGAACTGTAGCTGTGTACTACAGGAATGAAACAAGGCAAAGTACTTTTTTGTCCCAGTAAAGGACTGTTGTTGAAGGCCTGCCCCTGCTCTGCCTGTTTATGGCTCTCCAACCCCAGAGAAGAAAGAAAGGCCTTGTGGGAGCCCTCTCTTTATGTAACATATTCAAAACACATTGAAGCCATTAGGTAATTGCACAGTATCAAGAGGTCTGTGTGCTCACTAGTGGGTTGGAATTCATAAGTGACAGTGAAATTGTAGGATCCTGGAATCCATGCATTAATATGTGCCTACAGCTGTCTGTTCTGTTGTATAAAGAAGAGACAATTTAAAACATGTATAAAAACAATGCTGATGATTGAGAAATTGGGGGTTCTATTTATGATATTAGCTGCCATAGTGAAATATAAGTTATCTGAGAATAAACGCCATGGATACATGGGGAAAAATATAGGTTTGCTTTTCAAACTTGCCAGTTCCATAAAACTGGACACAATGTTATGTTGTCCTTTTTAAAAGTAATTTCAAAGCCCTTTGAGAACAACTGTGCTGCAAAGCTTGTTATGTCACTGTCTCATCACCCCTGGCACAATGCAGAAAGGCCACAGTAAATTAAGCAAATGTCTGAACTCAGTGGTGTACTCAATGCTAGGCTTACAAGTAAAGAAGTCAGAAATGTCTTTGTACCACCTTGTATCAACTGCAAAGCAAATATCTAAAGACCTGGTGATTATTAGGCAAGATTAGCTTCTGCTTCTGCAGACCCCTGCCTCCACCTCCCACTGCCCCCTCCCCCTTTTTTTTTAACAATTTGAGTTGCTTTGGAATCTTTAAACATTAGTCATGCCTCTGTTTAAGAGATAATTACATGCTGTTAGTTTGAAAAACACTCTGGTGCTTTTGGTTTTTTAAGAAACCGGTCCTCATCCAGAAGAGGATTTCATTATTACTGAAGTTTTTAATGATTTATAATTAAATTCTTTAGCAGCAGTTTTAAAGAGCTTCACTTCAGTACTATGCAATATTTCTTTCTATCTCTAATTATATAACTTAATACAAACATTCCAATAATATAGGCATCTATTTTCCTTTTTCATGTAAATAAGGAAAATTAAAAAGAAAGATATTAAGGAGCATTTCTCAATACAGAGGTGAGCAGGAACCTATGAGAAAGGGCGAGGGTTACTGCCTCCCAGGTGAATGCAGGATTTAGCCTATTTTCTCAGTGTACGTATTCAGTACCCATAGAATCCCACAGTTCACCAAGGAGGTACTCTAGCATGAGCCCGGGATTCCCAATCCTCCTGAAAATTTCTAATCATTAGCCTCACATCAGTGGATAAACTAAACTAGCAGCCATAAGCCCAACGGATAAAATGACATTTTTGTAATCAGACTAAGTGATATAAACAAATACATTAAAAGACAGACAAACCTTTCAGTTTTCCATCAAAGTTTGGATTGGTAGCTACTTTTAAGCCAGGATGAGGTAGCAGAAAACAGGAAATTTTGGTGAAACAGGAATGGATGTGTTTTCGAACATTCTGTAGTTCTTCATGCTGGTTCCCCGAGACCTGTAGTAAATCATTCTGAAGTTTAAACTACTTTCAACACAAATTGAACTCCAAAAGAATTCTGTGGCATTTATATTTGCTGTGTCTGTCTGGTCACAATGATAAAAAATGATAGGACAGGGCTGATACTAAATAAGGAAAAGTTTGGGGTGAATTTGCCACATGGCCATATCTAAGTATAGCATACATATGGCATTATTATTACAATTAACAATCGTCTACTCTTACGCTAACTTAGATGGGCCTTCCCATTTTTTAGTATAAATTAGTGGGGTTTCACTCTAGCTAGTTCCTACAAATTCAAATTTTAATTCAAAGTACTCACAAGAGACATGAGTAGATCATAAGATATTCCTACCTTCTTTTCAGGAGGTACTCAAGACAGCCTCTTGTCACCTGGTAGGTATACATTTAAATTCTAGAAAGGCATCTGGATAGTTGGATGTTTATTTGAAAGCTAAACTGCCCCCTTTTTTCACATGTATTTGACATTTAACAGTACAAACTACCCTAAAAGTAACCATCATTTAAAAAGGTAAGCTTAGAGATCCTGATTATCGAGGAAGAGTTTTTAATCTCCATTTTTTTTTTTCTGATTACTCAGTAGGCATTTTGGGAGATATCTGTTCAGTGTAAATAATTCATTCAGTATTGAACTATCATGACACAGCAAGTGGAAAGCCTCCTAATATCACCTTCTGTGAACTACTAGCAAAATGTCCTGAGATTGACTTTGGGGATTTCAAAAATTAAATATTTCTGTTAAATTGACTTTAAACCTCTATTAAAACACGAATCGAGATATTTGTATGTCAGTCTTGAACTGATTTAATTCTTCAAATTAAAAGTTTTATCTTTAGGAATAAATCATGGTTTTATAGATATTTACAAAAGAACTCCTTTTCTGTATCATAATTATTGATCATGTTTACAGTTGTAACTCTGACATTATTTTAAGTATCAATCTTAGTTTGTTCATAGAGATACTATGAAGGTCAAATGAGATTGTGACTACTGAGTATCTATTCAGCAAATCATTCAACAAAAATAATTTAGGTTACTATTGGCGAAACTTCATGCACCTAAATAGTTAACAAACCTTGAGGCGTTTTTCCAAGAATTTGGAGCCACCGTCAGCTCCATATGAAAATTCGTATGGGAAACTCCAGTCTCGAACAAGAAATATCAGACTCTAAGAAATAATAAGAGAAGATTGATAAAGGAACTCTAAATTTCCTCCCTCTGTTTTTTATTGAAATATATTAGATACTATTGTCATTTGAATAGTGTTCTTCTCCACATAATGGAATTAATAAGCAAACATAAAACCTAAGAAAGTTGTTTCTGAGCAATCTCCCCGCTCTGAGATCATCCTCCCTGTTTCCACTGAATGTGAACAGAAAGCTGCTCCCAGACTGATTATTAAAGTTACATAGTGCCATTCAGCCAGTTTGGGGCATGTCTGTCAGTTTTCAGGAAGCTTTTTATGACGATTCAAGTTTTATTTGAGGAAAGTTTTCTCCTTTCATCTGTCTAAATATTTTTCCTCTATTACATTTGTTCCACTCTCTTCTGCAGGGGCTCTCATTATGCATATCTGGTAGGCAGAGGGGTGAGAATCCAGGTTTTGCGGGGCCCTGAAGGTTATACAACCTGGGGGGGGAGGGCTCAATAGGAAAAAGGTACAAAAATGGGCTTGAAAGTTAATTTATTTAGAGTAAGATACCTTTGTAATCCTTTTTTCCCCCCAGTTTTCAGCTGCAAATGCTTTGATCACTTCTTCATATGATAGTTTTGAAATATTTTCTGTTGGAAAGCTAATTCAGTCTTTCCTCTAACAAGGCCAAAACTTTTTATTATAAAAATGTTTTTATTATTAATAGTTTAGAAATATTTCAGCTTCACAATTTTTTATGTGTAATGTCATATACATTTTTAGTTTCTTCATCTGTCAAATAGAAATAATAATGGAACATGCCTCACAGGAATACTAAATGAGATAGTATATATAAGGCATTTCGAACAGCGCCTGGCACCTAATGCTACGTTAGCTATTTGATTTTGATTTCAGTGCCCACATAATATTTTCACACACAGATAGGCCATAGTTTACTTTGCCATTCTCCTAGATGTCTTCCAGTTTTTCTACTATTCTAAGAAATACATTGATAAACATTCTTGAAGCTGAATATTTGTTCACATCCAGAAGGATTTTATCAGGAACTGTTTCCCAAATTAGAGTAATCATTAGAATCATTCGAGAGGCTTTTAAAAGTACAGAATTCTTGGGTCCCACCCCATACCTACTGAAACCAAAGTAAGAGTAGCTTTCATTTATTGAGTGCCTATTATAAGCCAACCACAATACCAGAATTATACACATGGTATTTCATGCACTCCTGCAACAGCCCCAAGAGAGGTTATAATTTATTATTCACCTTAAAAGAGATATATAAAGATCACCTCCACCCTCACCTGACATTAAGTAATATGCCCAAAGCCACACAGCCAGAGTGGAAGAGTTGGCATTTAAACTGGGCACTTATTCAAAATCCCTGCTGCACTGCCTCAAAGTTAAGTATAAAACATATAGTTTACAATCTGAGGCATTAAAGCACTCTTTATAAGTTAGATTAAGTTATAGTTCAAATTTTAGTTTCTGAAAAAATGTAGGAAGTTGAGAAAAAGTAAGAATATTTAATGAAATTAGCTATCTTTGAATATTCTAAGAGTTTACATCTTTGGGTTTCTAATTGAAGCTTTTAGTCTTCCCCATTAAATTTTATTGATATCTCTTCTAAGCTATAGGTTCCTTTTCCATCCCTTTTTTCCCTTCACAGTTTATCTGCTGAAGAACCTAGGAATTTGACATGTAGAGAGTCCCACAACCTGGACCTTGCTGACTGCATATTCACGGGGCATTAACATGTTCTTTTGTCCTCTGGATTTCCTGCAAATTGGCAGCTGGATGCAGAGGCTTGATCTGACTCTGGTTTTATTTTTTTGGCAAGACTATAGGAAGCAGAGTGTTCTTTTATTAGGAGGCACATAGTATATGATTATTTCTCCTTTGGTGAAGTTATGTCATCTTTGCTTAACTGAAGCTCATTCTTCAGTAGATTTCTCATTAAGGGCTCATGGAAACAACATTCTTTGTGTTCTTACATGCTGATAACAGTTTGTGCCCTTTATAAGTGAAAGTCAGTTTTGCTGGATATAAAATCCTTGGCTCACATTTTCTTACCTTAAACAGGGACACTTCTTAGTTTGAATTATGGATATTTCTTGTTTCACTACAGTGGAAGCCCGTCCCCCCACCTCTCGCTCGCTCTCTCTCTCTCTCTCTCTCTCTCTCTCTCTCTCTCTCTCTCTCTCTCTCTCTCGTGTGTGTGTGTGTGTGTGTGTGTGTGTGTGTGTGTGTGTGTGTGTGTCCTGTGGATTCTTGTGGGGAGAGGAGAGGTTCTTGTGGAGAGGAGACTTTTAAAACACCTATATACACTATCTTTAAATAGTTCACTATCTTTAGATAGATGTCCATTCTTGTCAACATTTTGTCAAAATATGATAATTTGTATTTAGAACACTTCTACCTAAAACATGCATTTTGAAAACAGAGGTTAGCTAAGAAGCAACTTTTGCGAAATAGAGGCTCACGAACCAGGATAAATGAAACCAACTATGTGGATTTGGCAATTTTCGCATTTTTCTTGGGAGCGTTTAGTCTCATTTCTTGGTCTTTTTCACTGGGCATCTTCCCAAGTCAACATAATGAGGACCATGTGTAGAACAGGATCAAAGATGAAGTCTTATTTTCTTAATAAGCAATCTATATTCTATCTCCCTATAGTGTCAAATTCCAAGCTCCCTGCCTAATGGTCCCATCCAGTGACGTGCTGGTGTAAACTGGCTCTCCAGCAGCAGCAGCATGCCTTGATTTGTAGCAATTGACAATTTCTGTTGTGCAAACATGCCTACCATGGCTGATGTTAAGCTACTAACAGTTTAATACTTGGCTTATATAATTCCTGAATATTTACTAGTTAGCTCTCAAAGTGGTATGAGCCAGCTACAGTACCACCACTGGCCCCATCCCCTCCCAAAATAATTTGTATGCTTTACATTTATCCTGTATGGAATGCTGTGAATCTCAGTTCTTATTTCAAAAGCCATCCATTTTTCCACACTGCTGAATTTTGATTTGTTCATACATATAGGTAGAGATAAAAAATCAAGAATACAAATTACCCTAAATTGCTCAGATAAGAATATCCGAAGTCATACTTTTTAAAATAAATTAAATCCAGTCAGGCAACTGGGGCAAATGATGGACCTACACCATGCGTATCCTACAAATGATCATATTTTTTAAATCATGAAAAACATCGTAACCTTTGTTTATTTCCCTTTGGAGACCATATCCTTTAGGAAATTATTCAAAAGGAGTGCTATAGCACTACTATTAGTAGTAATGAAAATGGAAAAAAAAACCCAAATGCTTAACAATTAATTGGGAATGGCTATACAAATTATGGCATATTCATATATTACATAGCTATTAATATTACAAAATGTGGAATATATCAATACATGTGTTGATTATGTCAGTATAAAAAAGCCTATATAAAACAATGTTATTTGAATTATAATGCTAAATTTATGTGCACATCCATTATAAATATGTGAAAATACTCCCAAACTCCCAGGAAAAAACTCTTGTAGAGCCATGTAGCCAGTAAATACCTGAACTGGTTGTAACCTGTTTAATCAATCAATTTCAGTTTTAATTTCAGTTTCGGGTAATAAGTAAATACTAGAGCTTGTTTTAAACCCATCTTATTAACTAGCAACTCACTTCAATCAACAGCCCACTGAAAGCCAACCAGTGACAGCTTCATACTTTAAAACTCAGTCAAGTAGCAGAAGACTTGCTCCAGAAAACTGACTGAGGCGGGTGTCAACCCATTTCTCACCTCTATAACCAACACGAAACATGCTTCTGTGTACGACAAAAAAATCATTCAAAAACTGATGTCAACCCATTCTTGTTTCTTTAAACCATGCAAATCCAAAACAAACAAGCCCCTAAATCCTACATATAATCGTTAGTTTGTTCTGCTCAATGAGACTGTGCCTCACAAGCATAACTCTTTCACTTAACTCACCAATAAATTCAGCTTTAGTTTTTGTATCAGATTTTGAGTGATGGTCTCATCCTCTGGCGATTCTGGAAGCCCCACTGAGACAGTTTTAAGTGCCCTCACTTGGCAGCTTTCCCTATGACCCTCAGACTAACATGTGCATTCTCCTTGTCCTTGGTTCCCAAATTTCATTTGTCCTTCGAATTTACTTGCAGGTGAATTTATCTCAACAACGATCTGATCTGAGTTCTGATTTGTTTCACTGAGCTCTTGTTGCTGATTAATTTGTTACCCTAGGATTTTTGTTATAAAGACTCAGTGGGTCTTTATATGGGTCATTCGTTCTAAGTCTTTGTTTAACCTTTAGTTTTGGAAGTGTACTCATTTTATAAATAATTATACCTAATTTCTGTATAAGGTTATTAGAAATTTTGGTTTAGAGGTATACTATTTAGGAAATGTTTTTGCCATTAATCTGTTTATGGTTTTGCTGCTTGCTTTACCTTCTTTTGTTTGAAAATTTGTACAAAGTCTTGTCTTATGTATTTTATCTTGAATTGTCTTTTGTCACTGAATGTACAAGGAAGTGCTCTATAAAGGACAGATAGAGGCAAAGGCCTAAAAAGTCCCCAGATTAATCAGGATGCCCCAAAGACTAATGGCTGGAGGTCGGTTAAACTAGCAACAAATTTATGCAAAAATAATTAGTCAAATTTTGCCTTGGGTCCTCTAACAAAGCTTTCAAGAGGACACTCTCGCTCTTGTCAATTTGTGAGTCTCTTTGTTTAGTCCATAATGCAGGATCAATGATTGTCAGATTATTGATTGTACAGCACTGTTCTAACCTCTCATTGCTTGAGGAACCAGATGCTTTTCATAAACACACAATTTGACCAGCTTGTTTGTTACAGGCGTGTATATATCAAAGCTGCAATCTCCTCCTGGAAGAATTTCTGCTTCCTATTTGCATTGCATTATAATCCTAATATTTGCACTTACAATAATAAATGATCTTTAAAAAATTTAGAATAACATTGTGTTGAGCTCTGGACATGTCAAAATAAATAATTAATACAGTTTAGAGGTGCTCTATAAAAATCAAGAGAAAATATCAAACACTCATTAGTTAGCTTCTTTGATTAGTAAACTGAGGCCTCAAAACAAACTGCTGACTCCCAAATAATGTTTGATTCAACTCTATCTTTCTGTAATTACCCTCCCGTATCTCTCTCTACTCAGTTTTGTCACCAATCACTTCACCCCTTCAATTCCTTCTGCTCCTTCCCCTGACCTCCTAAACCATTTCCTAAGGAATTTTTGCAGGAAAAAAAAGTAGTCACATTGCCCCAAACTACTTAAAATTGCTAGACCGGAAGGCTGTTGTAAAGAAGCTGAATTTAAACCCTGGTCTAGAGTTCAGTTTTAACGAATTTCTTTTAGCCCAGGAAGACAGAAATTTGCTGCAGAAATTCAGGATTTTGTTACTTACTGTCCTGAACTATCAGTTATTTTCCAACTAGTTCACTTAATTGTTAGTCCCTCAGGTGGGAAAAAAATGGCTAAAAGCAGTAGGATAAGAAAGCCCAGAAGGACATTTAAATAACTCAGGTCATTACAAAAAAAATTAAAAATTTTTAATAGCCTTTCAAGGGCAAGAAAAATAGAAAAAACACCAAACAAGGCCATTTCAGAAGACTTTCTCTTCAAGATGAATTGGACATAGATTCAAAATTGTGAACAATATAAGAATGAATCAATAGGAAACTTTAAAAATAGGGTTCAGGAGATTTTCAAACAATACTCTGGGTACCTAAATAGTCAAAGTAAAGGGAACCCTGTCTTCTCTTTTTAAAATGTGCTCAGACATAAAATACAGGAATCAGAAAAAAACTTGAATGAGAAATTATCAACTTAGAAATTTCCAATTTATGGGTGGCTTTTCAGAAGGGCTTGGATAGTTAACAAGGTAGAAATAAAAAAATTTGTGGCCCTCCAGATAAAAACGACCAAAATATCCTCTGTTCTCTAAGACTCAGGGAGCTTATCCATGAGGACAGCTATAGATACTGCAAGCAGAAAATCCACTGGAAGAAACAAAGTTTCATATTAGCTAAAGATACCTACAGTGTGTATGATTCAAAAAGAAACTGAAGAATCTCTTTGAGTAAAAGTCTCTAAGGACATAGACAGAAAAATTAGAGAAGACTCTATAAGAGTCCAGATTAACCCCTTTCAAATTATCATAAATCTTTCTTTTTTATATACATAAAAAGATTAGGTCATGGCAGGTATTAAATCAGCAACACGGTCAACATCAAAGACTCGTTGCCTTTTATGGCCTATTCCTTGTTTCTGTAGCCAAGGCTTATCCTCCTTGCCTCAGAGCAGTTGCAGCCTTGTTAATTACTTGAAGCATCTACAAACTGTACTAGGACCACCTTTAAATCTGATGGTACAACATACAATCACTATTGCTAACTGAAAACACCTCACTTTTTTCTGTTCGTCTTAACTAATGCAATGTGGTGTTTTGGTTTTTTTTTGGTATTACCATCCATTGATTTAATACTTTCAATTAAGAAACTCTACTAACTTTATCCATTGAAAAATAATTTCATGATGGTGTTTCTGCAGTTCAAGAAGGGCCATGGCACCTAGTATAAATATTTTGGACACTCTCACACCAATTTATGACTTACTCTTTCTTAAAAATGTAAAGAGGTAATACTAGGCTGGGTACATAATAGCACACCAAACTTGAATCCAGGTATTCCAATTTTGAGTCCAATGAGTTTACTTGTATAAAAACCATATACAATCCTAAAAATGCATATAACACCATAATTAGCAAATATTAATTGGACATCTGCTGTATGAAAAGTAGGTGCTCTAGACTAAAAAAAGTAAACTACAAAGCTCCTGTTCTTAAGATATTTATAATTTAGTTAGTGGGATGGGATGTGCACATTCAAATATAAGACCACAAGCTATAGCTCAATAAGTGCCTAGGATTAGGAGGAGGAAGAGAGACATTAAGGTGTGGTGGTGAAGTGCAAGGGCTTTGAGCCTGTGGCCTAGGTTGAAGGCCAGCTCTGCAACTTAAGGATACATGTGACCAAGGACAAGTTTCTTAACTACTTTAAGCTGCGGTGTTTCCTCATCAGTTAAAAAACAGAAAGAAAAGAATAAAAAGGAGTAATAACATTACTTATTTTATAAGTATATATAACTATAATGAACATTCATTTGAATCATGTAAGAAACATATTTAGCACAGTGCCTGGCACAAAAATAAGTGCTCAATAAATTATTATTATGTAGGCCTTCCAGACATTTCATGTACCTACATGTGGCCATTGGGAGAATCCTGGTCTACACTGCTGACCTAATTCTGTGTAACCAGATGAATATTTTATTCTAATTTCATGTTATTCCCAGATCACCTAA
This sequence comes from Balaenoptera borealis, assembly GCF_965194805.1. Lineage (NCBI taxonomy): Eukaryota > Metazoa > Chordata > Mammalia > Artiodactyla > Balaenopteridae > Balaenoptera > Balaenoptera borealis. Next base: position 49,160,027 of record NC_138866.1, read on the forward strand.
ATTGCTCTCCAAACAGAACGTGGGATAAGGCAACTTTCCCAGACAGAGAGAAAGCTTTTCCTTTTCCTCAGCCCCACCAATGTGTCTTTTCCTTTCATTTACAGCCCAAGGAGCCAAACGACAGCTTCTCATTTTCTCAGTGAAATCATGGATTTCTCTGGTATGACTTGGCAGTTGCAGTCATCATAGATATGACCAAGGATGTTTTGTTTCAAAGTCGCTGAAATCACTATCAAAGAATTTTATTCTGTAGAGGAACACTCTTAAATCATGGGAAAAAGGGTCCTTAAATATAATTAAGTAAACTAGTGTAAAATAATTCCTAATTTGCCATATGTAGGCCTAATTTGAATGGGAAATTGTGAGAAACAGGTTTATCCTAATATAATAGTACATTATTATATGCTTCCTCTACTATTATTTTCTAGCAATCTTCAGTTTAACCTTAAAACTGGCATGGACTGATCTCCTCTCTAATAATTACAAATCTACTGAAAAGAACATGAAGAATTGAGTTTCACTCTTATCTCACAAAGAGAATTCAGATCTTTTTTTCCCACTTTTTTTGAGATATAATTGACATATAATGCACTGTGTACATTTAAGGTCTGCAACGTGATGATTCGAGATACCTATATACTGTGAAATGATTAACACAGTCAGGTTAGCAAACACCTCCATCACCTCACATAGTTACCATCTGTGTGTGTGTGTGTGTGTGTATCTGGAGAGTCAAATCTATTTCTAAGGTTTAGGGTACTGGTGGGCCTTTAAGTGTATAAAAACGGTTAATAAAAATGCTATGGGAGAAAACTGGGATGAATTAATCCAGGAGATGGAGTACTTAATACTGGGGAGATGAAAGAGAAGAGAATAAATGTAATTAGTCCTAAAACATATGCTCAAGAATCTTTCATTCTTGAGCATAGGCTTCTAAGAGAAGGGAATTCAAGTTTGCGTGCAAGAAAATTTTTTTAGGGTTTATTCTTCTTTCTATTACAGGCAAATCTTAATTTACTAACTACCTGCGCACAGAACTGTACATAGAAATGGTACCCTATCTCTCTGCTACCAGAACCTCCCCTACCATAGATGTCCTCTGCTGGCGTGTACCCAGTTGCTAATTCAGCCCCCAAATATCATGTACTTCAGAATGACCTGGCGAGGGGCTTCCCTGGTGGCGCAGTGGTTAAGAATCCACCTGCCAATGCAGGAGACACGGGTTCGAGCCCTGGTCCGGGAAGATCCCACATGCCGTGGAGCGACTAACCCCGTGTGCCACAACTACTGAGCCTGCGCTCTAGAGCCCGTGAGCCACAACTACTGAGCCCACGTACCACAACTACTGAAGCCCACGTGCCTAGAGCCCGTGCTCCGCAACAAGAGAAGCCACAGCAATGAGAAGCCCGCGCACCGCAACAAAGGGTAGCCCCCGCTCGCCGTAACTAGAGAATGCCCGTGCACGACAACAAAGACACAACACAGCCAAAAATAATAATAAAATAAATAAATTAAAAAAAAAAAAAAAAAAAAGAATGACCTGGCGAGTGCTGATTCCCTGGTCCCAACACAAGGATTTAATTCAACAGAACTGGGATATAGCTCAGAAATCTAACTAATAAGCTCACCAGGTAATTCTAATCTAGGTGCTTATAAAATCTTGCTCTGTGTCTATCACCAAGGCTGCAGATCTCATTAAAAGCCATCTCTTCTGTGTTAGCACACAACCTAAATACTGACAGCAGTCTTACCAACCTATCTCAGGGCTCCATGCCTCAGAGAGGTCCAGGAATTATTGGATATATTCAAGGCTCTGGCTTAAAGGGACCAGGATTGAGGAATAGGACCAGGATTGAGGAATATTGTGGCTAGTATTTAAACTTACTAGAAATTAAATAGGCTTTTGTAGACTGGCTTATAAAGATACCCACCATACAGAAATGCCACTGGGAAATGTACTGATATCTAAAAATTGGTTCAAGTGAAGCTTGAGAATATACTTTAGTAAATTGGGGGATGTAGCCTATATAATTAGAGGACATGAAATGGTTAAAGAGTAAACTCCTGGGCTGCTATAGCCAAAAGGCACATTTCATGACATGAACGCTTCTTAGAGTTCACTTGCCAGCTTACTGGGGAATCCTTTTCAGCTCAGGCCCAACAGCAAACTTACTGTTATCACCACATTATAGAACAAGTGGAAATCCTCTCCACTACCTCAGCCCAGCAGCGTTGAGAGAACATGAATGCCCAGCACACAAAGAGAAAGCTGTAGAGCCACGAAGTGGAAAATGAGCCTTTCCCAGGGTAGGAAGTAACTAATGGCTGACCATTTAGCACAGAGCATTAGAGGAAGACAGTCTTGCTTGGTACTGAAAATCAGTCTGCAAATGAAACAGTTCATTTAAAGTGCACTTCAAATAAGGTCTAACAATCTGAAAAACTCCTAGTAAGGATTTTGTAATAAGTAATAAGGATTTCGACACAAGGATGTAATCATCTCACTGTAGAGCTATGTGGGGCCTTATGACCAAGGAAGAAAAATTCATAGACCCAGATAGAGACACATCTCCTACCACACCTGCGGAGATATTTTCACCAGGTCCTTAGAGCAAATTGGAAATTATTACCTAAAGTCCTTGTCAAATATGTATGGGTATTACATGTTTAAATTAATGGAAATGTATTCATTCTCAACCAAACCTCTTGACGTCCTAAGGTAGAGAAGCTAAAGAACCTAGTTATTTTTAAAGAATAGTTGTATTAATGAGGTAGCTCCTGCTGGATCATTATACTTAAGATTCAAGTGCTCATCGTGAGCAAACCAAGTGAGAAAATAAGTAACGTCACTCAGAGAATGCTATATTATGCCTTAATTTGGATTATACTTCTTGAGTGTAGTTTACAGCTGGCTTTTATAGGCTTGCAAGGAAGACTTATTACAATTTGAGGAATTTTACAAATCAGGTTTGTAAACAAGCTATAGCATGTTGGTAGCTTGAAACTGGCCACAGTAGAAGTATTTACACCACAGAAATCAGCAAATGCTACAAATCAGACCCACCTCCCCCACTTCCCTAGCCAGTTGTAAACATTAACCAGCACACCATTGGCTAAACTTAACACTTCAAAATTGCTTTTAAACTGAATTCACTTAGCTTTTAGTTCTCTTTTTTTAAATATAGTTTTAAAATACAATTAGCACAGATATTTTGTTTGCTTGGTATAAACTGGCTTTTGGTTTAAGAATCCAATTACTCTGTTAATTCAGCTATTCATTTCATTGGCTAATTGCCCTCACTTTTGCTGCCTGAGACAGATCTTGTTTATTATTTATAATTTCACTCTGTTTCAGAGTTAAGAATTCTTCTATTTTAAATTTGTTAAATTTAGTTTTAGTAAAAATTATTATTTTAAAAATATTATTGCCCCTCACTTCATTTTCTCAGGCAGTATTTAAAATTTCTCCACAATTTTATCCAAATAAATAAAACTATCTTCTCAGATAGAGGAAGAGGGTAGAAAGTGACCTGCTTAAAAAACTGCTGAAATTAATTAAACTTTTATTTAAAAGTTATTTTATTTTGGAATTTTTTCTATGTTTTTTCTAATTTAAATGTGAATTATTTTGCTGATAGCTTAAATGTTCTGAGATTTGAGTATATTTGCATTTTATCTTTTAATTTCATGATGTGTAGTATTTTTGTCTTGAATTTGGTTGCTTTAATTTTAAATATTATTTTTAAAAATAAATTTATTTATTTATTTTTGGCTGTGTTGGGTCTTCGTTGCTGCACGTGGGCTTTCTCTAGTTGTGGCGAGCGGGGGCTACCCTTTGTTGCGGTGTGCGGGCTTCTCGTTGCGGTGGCTTCTCTTGTTGTGGAGCACGGGCTCTAGAGTGCAGGCTCAGTAGTTGTGGTGCACGGGCTTAGTTGCTCCGCAGCATGTGGGATCCTCCCTGACCAAGGATCGAACCCGTGTCCCCTGCATTGGCAGGTGGATTCTTAACCACTGCGTCACCAGGGAAGTCCCTTAAATATTATTAAAGTAGCTTTGGAAGCTACTTTTGCTACTTAATGAGTTTCTCATTTCAATTTCAGATACTTAGATTTATAAGTCCAAACCTGTTCAGGAGTCACTCTTGACTCAGTCAAAACTTTTTCTTTTCATTGACATTTGTTAACGCCAACAGTTTACCAACAAGTAGTGATCTCTTAAAGCTTTTTCTATTGTTTGTTTTAAGTTTGTTGTTTTTTGTTAGTTAGTTTAGTTTAGTTTTGTTTTACCAAAGGTCTGTTTGCCTGCCTATCTATCCATCTATCTATCTATCAACAGAGCACTGGTTGGTCTCTTTTGGTTTTAGTTTATCTAGCAAAGTATAAGAAGCAGTGACATCTGCTGGTAAGACTGAAAACTCCTTTCCAGAATTTACTATGAAGTTACCCAATCTATGTCAATGAGTCCTGAGGTAGCAAGTTCAGAAAAGAGAAAAGTCAAAGCAAATAGCCTAATCACTATACAACACTTCAGCTATCAACATGACGAATGATTTCTAAAAAAGACAACAGAGTCTAACGGGTATTGTAAACCACACAGAAGATTGTAAGCAGGGACTTATTTCATTTTATATCAGCTCCTCTCCCAATCTGCTTTGCCAGATCTGAGAGGACAGATTCATACTCCTTCAGTCACAGCACACCAACATCTCTCCATGCAAAGGTCCCTTTTTTGTTTTACTTTATCATATTTTTTCCCAGATTCCCACTCCCATTCCTCAACTGTCTGCTCTCAACTACACTTACTCTAACATATATGATTTTGTGTATGTAGAAGTTTTTAAATCACAGATAGTGTCATACTATAGAACTCAAACTTTTTCCCGACTTAATTCAGTATTAATTTTAACACTTTACTCATGCCACTCTATACTTTGGGTTCATTGCCTTTGGATGTTGCAAAATATTTCAGAGTATGCTTTTCACCTTATTTTACGTATCTGTTCTTCTAGTGATGGACACCTAAGTTGCCTACAACTTCCTGCTACTACAACTCTATCAGTGCTACAGTGTCCTTATATATTTGCCCTGCTCCACAGAATAGTTGTTCCAATCTGCACTTTAACCAACAGGGCTTGAGTGTTCCCATTTACCCAAATCCTAGCTATCATTTCATATTTATCCCCATGTTCTACTTTTTTGCCTATCTAATGAGTATAAAGTGGTATCTCATTGTTTTAATCTTTAACTGATTATCAATAAGACTTAACATCCCTTAGAAAATGTGTTAGCCATTCAGGTTTCCTTTCTGTTAATTGTCTATACATCCATTGCCTAATTTTTTTTATTAAGTTCAGTTTATCATTTGTGAATGGCTTGGGATTTTTTAAGACCTTCTTTTAGAGCAGTAAAACTGAGAGGAAGGTACAAAGATTTGCCATATATATACCACCTGCCCTGACACATGCATAGCCTCTCCCACTATCAACATCACTCGCCAGAATGGTATATATTTTTTTAAGCAAGAATGAACCTACACTGACATCATAATCGCTCCAAGTCCATAGTTTATCTTAGGGTTCACTCTTAGTGTTGTACATTCTATGGGTTAGGACAAATGTATAATGACATACATCCATCATTATAATATCTTACAGAGTATTTTCACTGCCCCCCAAATCCTCTGTGCTCTGCCTGTTCATTTCTCTGCCCCTCATGCTGCACCTTTGGCCCACCCCGAAACCATTGATCTCTTTATTGTCTCTGTGGTTTTGCCTCTTCCAGAATATCATATAGTTGGAATCATACAGTGTGGAGCCTTCTCACATTGATTTCTTTTGTTTAGTAATGTGCATTTAAGATTTCTCCATGGCTTTTTGTGGCTGATAGCTCATTTCTTTTCTTTCGTGTTGAATAACATTCCATCGTCTGGATGTACCACAATTTACATATCTATTCACTTACTGAAGGACATCTTGGTTGCTTACAAGTTTTGGCAATTACGTATAAAGCTGCTACAAACATCTGTGTGCAGATTTTATGTGGACATAAGTTTTCAACTCCTTTGGGTAAATACCAAAAAGCACGATCATTGGATTGTATGGTAAGAGTAGGTTTAGTTTTTTAAGAAGTTACCAAACTATCTTTGAAAGTGGCTGTACCATTTTGCATTCTCATCAGAAATTTATGAGAGTTCCTGTTGCTCTACATCCTCATTCGTGAAGCATGTGGTGTTGTCAGTGCTCTGAAATTTGGCCATTCTAATAGGTGTGTAGTCGTTCCTTTGCCTGTTTTTGATGGGCATCCCAGTCTTATTTGCAAAACCTCCTTGCACATTCTATATATTAATCCCTTATTGATTTTTGACATTGTCATTATCTTCTACCAATCCAGTTACTTTGCTTATAGAGTCTCCTGATAAATAGAAATACTTTATTCTGATATAGTAATATCCATCAATTTTTCACTACATTTTTTTTTTAGTGGGGGGGGGTCTTAGTGAATAACTTTCTTCACCCCAGTTCAGAAGGATATTCTCCAATATTTTATTCTATTAACTTTATAGTTTTAAATTTCATATTTAGTTCTTTAATACAATTGGAGCTCTCTTCCACATATGGTGTTCAGTAGAAATTCAACTTTTTCTTCAAAAAGTGAATTAGCTTTCCCAAACCCCAGCTATTAATCCATCCATTTCCCACTGGTTTATGACATGACCTCTACTGAATACTAGGTTTCCATATATAGAGGGATATTTCTGAACTCTGTTTAGTTTCATCTGGTTTTCTCGTATCTGTGCAGAATCACACCATTTTCATTGCTATGGTTTTCCAGTATGTATTCAATCCCCCAATTTGGATTTTCTTTTTAAAAACTGACAAATCAAAAGAGAACTTAATTTTTCCATGTAAGTTATAGAAAAATGTGTTGAATTTCTCAAAAAATCCTGTTGTAGTTTTAATTGGAATTGCACTGAGTTTATTGATTAATTTGGGGAAAATTAAATTCTCTACAACATTAAATCATCCTGTCTGGAATCATATTATATCTCTCTGGTTTATATAAATTTTCCTTTATGAGCTTTAATGAAACTTTGAAAATATTTTCTCCATAAAGGTCTTTATATTTTGGATTTTGGTAGTTAACTATCAAAGCTTTTTTTTTTTTCTTTTTTGCTATTGTGAATGGAGAAAGAAACATGACCCTCTCAATTAATATACCTGGTTATAATCTTCAGGAAACTCTAATAAGAATTTATCATCATTTTATACCCACTCACCTGAAATGGCTTCAGGAATGTTTCCTCCATTGCCAGCCTGCCATACTCAGTGAAAAGCTACAAGGAAAATCACACCCACCCACACACACACACACACACACACACACACACACACAGAAAACTTCAGTATCTGCGAAGTTCTACTTCTTGGTTTTCTTCCACTAATTTTTTTCTCTAGCTGTAACATAATACTATATTATTAAGATTAAAATAATCATTTTAAGTAACTAAGTATTAGATAAAGCAGAGCTACAGTAATTATATATTTTAAAATTAAGGACATAAAGTACATTTTAAAAATGAAGTTTCCATTTTAAAGGTAACACCTTTTATATCTAAAATGTAGGACAACTTTTTTTGTGGGGAAGATGGGGGACAAAGAAACATGTTAAATGACCTTTCAAAGCAAAACTTGCATAGATTAGACCAGAGAGCTATAAACTAAGTAGGATAATTTACTGTTGTTGCCAGAGGAAATTTAATGTCCCGATGGTCTTGATCATTGCAAAGACATACAGGCATTTGGTTTAAGAAGTGAAGAGTCAAATACACCACCTTCTTTTATTTTTTTATTGCTCCCAATTGAGAGGTACCATATCATTTTGTGTTGCCAGAAATGTAAAGTTTGGGAGAACGTAGACTTGAGGGGGTGATTGTGATTGGGCCTCTGGTGAGAGTTCCGTCCAGATTGGCCAGGTGGATTTCCCCATATGTACACAGGAAATGCCGCTTCATCACACAAGAGTACCAAGCCACAGAGGCTTCTCAGAGCTGGGGAAGGATGCTGGCACAGAGGATTCCCCTCCTTTGCCCCTTTAGAATAGCCCCCAAAGTACCACACTGCCTCTCCTGTGAAAACTATGGGAATCTAGAAAGCAAATGGTAATAACTAGGCATCTGATTAGAGTGATTAAATGAAAGTCTAGAATATGTCTAAAAGGCAGCAGGTCCAGGGATTAGAATCATTACTCATTCTCATTAGAATCATTTACTAACATAATTTGAATTCACAATCTTTTTTGAGGAAGGATGAGGTGTTGTCATTTACAGGAAAATTTTTAAATGATCTCAAAAAAGATCACCTAATATCAAAGTCCAAAATCAGTCCTTTTTTAGAAATCCTAAACTGGTATTGAACAGTGCCATGTCATTAACTTGCAAGGCAACTGGCTAGGTTATGACACATGCCTAAAGAAGCAATTGCACTCATTCTAAGATACGTCTAACAATTATTGGGCATATTGCCTATTTGTCATAAATGGTCAGTGTGATGTACTAGAAACATATTTGGGAGTAATGCTAGATGTGAACTCCAAATGATATTTCCACTCTCACAGATCACCCTGCATTATCATCCTTTGTTATTTGTTAAACTGCACAAGGTTCTTATTGGCAAGATAAAATAATACATTGAAAGCAAAATTTTCTATAAAATATGCAGAGGAAAACTATCAGAGAAACAATAGGTTTTTCTATGTAGCCAAGAATAACATGAATTGAAAAAGAGTAGACAGCGTGACAGAGATGTGAACTATCTTTAGGAAACATCTGATCTTCTACTTATTTGAGATTTAAATGCTGCTTGGAGAGTGGAAGAAGCACCGAGTCCAACCAGATGATCAAATTTCTATTCCCACTCTGCCACTAACTAGCCACATGAGTTTAGGCAAGTCATTTTTTTTTTTCAGAAAAAAATTTCTCATCCATAAAATATTAAGGATAAATTAGGTGTCACTGAGATCTTTTTCAGATATAAAATAGAATTCTATGAGTAATCATCACGTAGTCCCCCATAGTTCTTAGCTATAAAGTGGTCCACAGGAAAAAAAATCTGGCATACAACTGATATCATACTAACAATTATTAAATCCCTAACCATAAGACTTCAACTTCACATTTTGGGTCACTTTTAAACCAAAGGTTCTTTCTCCACTCTAATTTGCCATATATTTTTCCATATACAGGGTTGACAGCAAATAGCTTTACTGAAACAAAGGACTTTGAAAACTGAATTAGAAAGAATATAATCATACAGGGCTAGAACTAGAAACCTGGAAATGGGACAACCTCCATTTGGTTACATTTTTAAATCTTTCTGACTGTTATGTTTTCCAAGTACAAGAAAACCCCCAAAAATCCTAAAGTTCTGCTGTACATGCCCAAAAGATTACCAGACATACAAAAGAGACTGTAAATATTGTTACCTGAAGGTGCTGAAGATCATCCTCCTGCACATTTTGAGATAAGTTATATACCTTGATTAAGAAATAAAGTCAAAATAAGAAAATAATTAGCAGCATACTAAGCACTTATTTTGTTATTCTCTATTTTTTGAAATATCAATTTCACAAAATCAAACTCTCTCACATATATTTATAAGACCTTGAGAGAGGAGTAAAGAAAGCCTGAGAGACAATAAATAATGTACAATGATCATAAAACTTTTCCAGAAATACAGTAGCTACCTGATTTGGAGACAGAATATTAAAATTATTTTATGAATCTAATTCAACAATTAGTAATAAAATAATCATTCTTACAAGCATATCAAAATAATAATAATCTAGATCTTAATAACCCATATATAAAATTTTGTCTTGAAAAATTATGTTGGCTTCTTTACAATCAATTATTTAAGTCTATAGAGAGTTCCATCACATGAAAGTTAAGTTCTGAATATCATGCTTACATCCTCAAACATATGCATTATTGCTTCACGAACAGATCACAGCATTAAGGTGAAATTCTTTTTTTCTAAGTAGGAGGATAAATATCAGTAACTTCAAAGAAAAGTTAATGATGTTTATATGTTTATATACTGATACAAACAGTATACTCTGTGTACTTATTTAAATAATAGACCACTTCTCAGATAATAATAAAAAATAGTCATACTAAGGACTTAGATTTTTCAGCAAAAATATTTAATGTCTCCAGGAAAAATATAAATAGTAAATAATAAATATTTAAAAGGCAAAATCAATCTGGTTTTAATTGACTTGTGTAAATTGCACATACTGTTGACTATGAAGAAGTTAGATATTAAGTTGGTATTTTAAAGGCTAATTAAATTAAGAAGTATATTTTTAAAAGTTAGTCAGTCTTACACCTACATTAATGAATAGATCATCCAGACAGAGAATCAATAAGGAAACACTGGACTTAAACAATACATTAGATCAGATTGACTTAATAGATACATAAAGATCATTCCATCAAAAAGCAGCAGAATACACATACTTCACAAGTGAACATGGAACATTCTCTAGGACAGATTATATGTTAGGTCACAAAACAAATATTAATAAATTCAAAGAAGAATGAAATCATATCAAGCAGCTTCTCCAACCACAATGGTATGAGACTAGAAATCAATCACAAGGGGAAAAAATGGGGAAAAAAACCACAAAAATGCTGAGATTAAACAATGTGCTACTGAATAACCAGTGGATCATCAAAGAAATCAAAGAAGAAATTTTTTAAAAACCTAAAGATAAATGAGAGCAGAAATACAACATACCAAAATCTATGAGATGTGGCAAAAATGCTTTTGAGAAGGAAGTTCATAACAATATAGGCCTACCTCAAAAAAACAAGAAAAATCCTGAATAAACAATCTAACTTTACACCTAAAGAGACTAGAAAAAAGAACAAACAAAGCCCAAAGTTAGTAGAAGGAAGGAAATAATAAAGATCAGAGCAGAAATAAATAAAATAGAGACTAAAAAAAAAAATAGAAAACATCAATGAAACTAAAAGCGAGTTGAAAAAATAAAATCAATAAGTCATTAGTTAGACTAACCAAGAGAAAAAGAGAGAGGGTTCAAATAAATAAAATCAGAAATGAAAGAGGAGAAATTACTATTGATACCACAGAAATACAAAAGATCATAAGAGACCACTATGAACAGTTATATGCCAACAAATTGGACAACCTAGAAGAAATGGATAAATTTCTAGAAACATGCAATCTTCCAAGACTGAATCATGAAGAAAAAAAAAGTCTGAATAAACTGATTACTAATAAGGGATTGAAACAGGAGTCAAAAATCTCCCAACATACAAAAGCCCAGGACCAGATGGCTTCATTGGCAAATTCTATAAAACATTCAAAGAAGATTTAATACCTAGCTTTCTAAAAATATTCCAAAAAATTGAAGAGGAGGAAAATCTTCCAAACACATCTTATGAAGCCAGCATTATCCTGATACCAAAACCAGAGAAGGACACCACAAAAAAGGAAACTACAGGCCAATATCCCTGATGAATATAGGTACAAAAATTCTCAACAAAATATCAGCAAACTGAATCCAACAATACATTAAAAGGGTCATACACCATAATTATGTGGGATTTATTCCAGGGATATAATGATGATTTAACATCCACAAATCATTCAACACAACACATCACATTGAGAAAATGAAGGTTAAAAATCATACGATCATCTCAATAGATGCAGAAAAAGCATCTGACAAAATTCTTCCATTTACGATAAAAACTCTCAACAAAGTGGATATAGAGGAAATGTACCTCAACACAACAAAGGTTATATATGACAAACCCAGAGCTAACATCATACTCAAGGCAAAAGGCTGAAAGCTTTTTCTCTAAGATCAGGAACGAAACAAGGATGCCCACTCTTGCCACTTTTATTCAACATTGTGTTTGAAGTCCTAGCTACAGCAATTAGGCAAGAAAAATAAATGGCATCTACACTGGAAAAGAAGTAAAACTGTCACTGTTTGCTATTTCATGATACTATATATAGAAAGCCCTAAAGACTCTAACAACAACAAAAAAAACTGTTGTAAAGTTTTTTTATCCCAGTAAAGTCATGGGATACAAAATCAATACATAGAAACCCATGGCATTTCTATATACTAATAATAAACTATCCGAAAAAGAAATTAAGAAAACAATTCCATTTACAATTGCATCAATAAGAATAAAATACCTAGGAGTAGAGTTAACCAAGGAGATGAAAAACCTGTACACTGAAAACTATACACCACTGATAAAAAGTTAAAGAAGACACCAAAAAATGGAAAGGTATTCAGTACTCATGGATTTAATATTGTTAAAATGTCCATACTACCCAAAGCAATCTATAGATTCAATGAAATCCCTATTAAAATGCCAAATGCATACTTTACAGAACTAGAACAAATAATTCTAACATTTTTATGGAATCAAAGAAGCCCTTGAATAGTCAAAACAATCTTGAGAAAGAAGAACAAGGCTGGAGGTATCACACTCCCTGATTTTAAACTTTACTACAAAGCTATAGTAATCAAAATAGCATGGTACTGGCACAAAAAAGACACATAAATAAATGGAATGGAATTGAAAACCCAGAAATAAACCTATACATATATGGACAAGTAATCTATGATAAAGGAGCAAAGAACATACAAAAAGGAGAAAGGACAGTCTCTTCAATAAATGGTGCTGGTAAAACTGGACAGCCACAAGCAAAAGAATGAAACAAGACCACTATCTTACACCATACACAAAAATTAACTCAAAGTGGATTAAAGACTTGAATGTAAGACCTGAAACCATAAAATTCCTAGAAGAAAACATAGGTGGTAACCTCACTGGCATCTGTCTTAGTGATGCTTTTGTGGATCTGATTTGAAAGGCAAGGGAAACAAAAGCTAAAATAAACAAATGGGACTGTATCAAACCGAAAAGCTTTTGCAGAGTGAAGGAAACCATCATTAAAACGTAAAGGCAACCTACTGAATGGGAGAAGATATTTGCAAATCATATGTCCAATAAGGGGCTAATATCCAAAATATATAAAGAACTCATACAACTCAGCATCAAAAAAACAAACAACCCAATTAAAAAATGGGCAGAGGATCTGAATAGACATTTTTCAAAGGAAGACATACAGATAGCCAACAGGCACAAGAAAAGATGTTCAACATCATTAATTATCAGGGAAATGCAAAACAAACCACAATGAGATACCACCTCCCACCTGTTAGAATGGCTATTATTGAAAAGATAAGAAATAATACATGTTGGAGAGGATGTGGAGAAAAGGGAACCCTCATACACTGTTGGTGGGATTGTTAATTTGTGCAGCCACTAGGGAAAACAGTATGGAGATACTTCAAAAAGTTAAGAACAGAACTACCATATGACCCAGCAATTCCACATCTGGGTATTTACCTGAAGAGCATGAAAACAATATTCAAAAGGATATATGCACCCCTATGTTCAATGCATCATTATTTACAACAGCCAAGATATGGAAACACCTTCAGCATCCAACAATGGATCAATGGATAATGAAGATGTAACACACACACACACACACACACACACACACAAAACACACACTGGAATACTACTTGGCCATAGAAAAGAAGGAAATCCAGACTTTGTGACAACATGGATGGACCTTGATGGTATTATGCTAAGTGAAATAGGTCACATGGATAAAGACAAATACCATGTGATTTTACTCATAAGTGGAATCTAAAAACAAAAACAAAATGAACAAATAAAATAAAATAAAAATGAACTCATAGAGATCAGATTAGTGGTTACCTGGGGAGAAGGGGGGGGTGAGGGCTGGGAAAAATGGATGAAGGGGGTAACTGTATAGTGATGGGTAGTATCTAGACTTGTGGTGGTGATCACTGTATACAGATGCTGAACTATAATGCTATACACCTGAAACTTATATAATAATTTTTTTAAAAAGCTAGGCAATCATAGGTTATAATCATGACTTATTTTAAAGTCCTTTACAAAAAAATTCAGTCTTCCTTCTATCCATCCTTTCATTGTCCTAACTACACATAATGCCCTGGTTGCCGGTTCACTAGCTCCATTCTCCCCACATACTTATAATTTCAGCTTTGACTTACTCATCCTAACCACTTTGCCTTTCCTACCTTTTAAAACTATTTTACCTTTCTTTGATGGTCTGCTTCTTGGTTACTGTCTCTTCTCGCTCTTTCCAGTGAATAGAAAATCTAAAAATTGTCTTAAAATTTTTATGCTATGTGTTCTGTGATCATAGTAAAACCCTCAAGGACTTTCAGGACAACTTATAAAGCACACAATAACTTCAAAAACAATACTTAAAAAAGAGAGAGAGAAAAGGAAAGAAAGACATTTACTTTCCTAAATGCACATTAAGATACTACAAAAAGTTGTGAACATATATAAATGTTTTTACATTTAGAAATGTTTCTACTGGCTATGTAAAACAAAATTTGCATTTATAAATCTTACTTCATTAACTGTAACTAATAATAGGTAGTCTCAGTGCATCTACATACATTTTAAGATTTAATATTATTGACTTTACTGTAGGCTTGAAGTAGAAAAAATTATCAATAAGATAATATAACATTTTCTGACTAAAGCAGGCAATTTGAAAACTGATCAGAAATTAGATTACAGTAATAAAACAATTCCACTCTTAAGGAAATCATAAGAACTGGTATGCTAATTGAGTCAAATAATATTATATAATTTACCATTTCTGTTGTTTGTCTCACTACCACATGTATATAGAAATACATATATTCATAATTTTTATTTAAAGAAACATCCATCAAAATGGATTTATTTTATTCCATACCTGTATTGAGCTGATCATTGTGCTAAGGGCAAATACTGTGGCCGAATCTCTCAAAGTTGACTGACTATCAAAGGTTCCCTGAGTATCCATCAATAGCACTGCAACCTATAGGCAAGTAGAGTACATTATTGGTATTTTATAGAACATGCAGGGTATTAGGGTTACTACAAAGTTAACACCATAAGAACTAAAGCAAACCATTAGCAATGAATACTTAATAGGTAATTTTTCACATGTGCCATGAATGCCACAGAAAATAAAAATATTAATTAGCTGCTGACTACTGTAATGATTAATTTTCACTGGTAATTCAACATAACAGAAATAGCACTGAAACAAAATATAGATGTTAGCTAGCTGATCTGCTGTTCTATTGTCCCTATGATTTTGCCTACTGTGATCAGTAGAAAGGGAAACTGGGAACATGAAATAGGACGCTACCCACTGCCCTTTTAAACTTCATGTCAAATGGTCAAAATTAGTTTTCAAAAGAGCATTTTGGAGGACCCTGAAAAGTGGTAACTGTTGGCAAGTGAAAACTCAATTTTCTTTAAGAAGTTCACACCATACCTTTTTACCGTCAGGTTTATTGATAAGGAAGACTTCACTCCATATCTGGATTCCCGTGGTCTCTCGTTCAGATCCACCTCTCCACGAGAAGCCAGTCAATGGTTCATTGTAATCTCCAACCCAATCAACTGATTCCTATAAATTAAGAAAGTCTATGATATTGAACTAGATATGTAGTACAGGTTCTTCCACTCATCCATACCAGTTTGTATCCCTCCCCAACTCTAGACAAAAGGAAACAACGTATGCACATCTATTATATTGATACACTTACTTTATTTACTCATCCAAAAAATAATTATGAAGGAGCAACCATCTGTCACATTTTATGCTACATCCTGGGGATACAAAGATATCATTCCAGAAAAGAGGAAGCTCACAGCCTAACAGGGGGACAGACGTGCTAACAAACCATTATGAGGCACTATATGCATGCCAAAATGGGCGTGTATACTAGATATAAATGGAAGCACAGGAAAAGAAACAACTAACTCTTGGTCAGTTAAGACTTCATAGGAGAAGTGATATTAGAGCTAAGACTTGAAGGACGTTTAGGAATTTTCCAGGTGAGCAAACTCAGGGAGGGCATTCCAGAAACAAAGAAATAAAGGTATAAGAGAGCGTATTATGTCAGGATATATACAATAATAATATACACAAATGTTTTGCTGTTGGGGGAGGAGGGAGCGAACAGCAGGAGGAGAAGCACCTAGTAAAAAAAAAAACAAATCTGTTACACTTTAATCCGAGCAAATGTTATTTACCATAAGCAACATGACAAGTGTTATTGAGTATTTCATTCTAATGTTTATCACACAGTTAAAATTATGAATATGCCTAAAGCTATATAATCCCAAAGAATGGAAAGTATACTAATTTTGTTCACTCAATTTTCCCACCTACGTTAAGTAGTGTACTAATGTTGGTATGATAGAAATAGAAAGTGGTAAGAATTTTGTTTGCTTTCAAAGCCTGGAAGTATTTTGGTTGTTCTGTTCTTGATTTGTTTGGACTGAGGCTAGAGATAGAAGATGTTAAAGTTAACATTACCAAGTTGTTCAAAAATACCCTACCTATAAAAGATCAATCTAAAATGGATAATTATGATATAAATGCATAATACAAAGTTTCTTTGGGTAGTATGTCTATTCTGCCTCAACATCCATATTGGCATCCGAATTACTAAGGGTAAAAGTGTAGAAAAAAAATACTGGTATGCTCTCTACTCCTAACCTTCTGTTCCCCAACTCTAATCTCCTATTTATTCTTCTGCTTTTGGTTGATCCTAGGCCCCTTAAAGTCTCCTTTCTATGCCACACTATTGTCTCAAATGTTATGACACTGTTGGTTGCCTTTGGGGGTGGGTTAAGGGTGAGACTGAGCGGGAAAAGATAACAGAACTTTGTGGGATAACAGCAAGATACACTTGATAGGTTTTGGGGCTACCCAGGTATTTACATTTTCCAAAAAAAGCAAATGTACACTTCATACTGGTGCATGTAACTATATGTAAATTTTACAACAAAAGAAAAAAACTAAATAAATACTGAAATATATAATAATGATGCATATTGAAATATTTATAGGGAAGCATACTGAAGTCAACAATTTACTTTGAAATGAACCAAAAAATAAGATGGAGCAATGGATTGAAACAGGGAAGAATAGCTGGAGACACATGTGATAAAGCAAGAATATTAATGTTAATGGTAGAATCTAGGTAGTGCATATCCAGGTGTCTACTGTAAAATTCTTTTAAGTCTGCTGCATGCATGAAAAATGTCATAGTAAATGTTGGGGGGGAAATGATTATAATAAAAATTATGACAAAAGTTATTTGACATTTTAAACACTATTTAAGATGTAAAGTTTATAACCATATCACTGTACTTGTCTATTTTCAAAAGAGTTTAAAAAATGTTATGTTCTAAGGGAAATGTAGCAAAGTGGCTTCAGACAAAAGTGGCCTATATAGTTTGGTGCCAAAAGCACCAAAGTTGGAATGGTTACACAATAGCATTTTTAAACTAGTTCATCTTTAGGGAACATAATAATGGAAATATTGGACACTACTACTAAATAAAAACACAAAGTCATGAAAGCACAGAAATCAGAAAACTTTTCAAAGCACCTCTTCCCTACCTGCTTATACATGTATCTCAACATGAAGTCCATCAGGAATGATTTTCCTTTTCTAAATGCTCCAGCAACAGATACAGCAACAACCTCCTTGTCCCTGATAGCCTCTGAGAGAAGGATCCGATTTAGTGCAGTTTCATCTAATTCAAAGGAATGGTCATCTCTGACAATGAGGACTTGGACTGGTCCTGCCTTTTTCACTGGCTCTTCCTCTTCAGAGCTCCATTCACACCCCTTTTCTGAAAAGCCGCCTATTGAATAAAATAAGAATTTATTCAGCAAATGATCTCAAAACACAGGAAATGGATATGTACCTCTCAACATTCAAACATCTGAAACAGGAGCACAGTGGAATTAGAAATGTTCATTTCATTGACATATATTTATGTCATTTACACCATATCTCTGAAAGACTTACATCTGGTCTTTCTGATCAAGTGGCCAAATCAAACAGAATTTTATTTTTAAGAAAGCTCTAAATCAGTACAGAGATCTCTGTTTGCTGAGTAAGAAAAAAAAAAAAAAATCAAAGCAAAGGACTCTACTTTTGGAGAAGAATAAAATAGCCTTAGTTTACACTTAATCCCTTAGAAATAAGTTTAGTTATTCACATGAAAGATCCTTGCAACACTTTTTAAAGTTGAACATGCATATGAGGAAATACACAGAGGGACTCAGAATCACATATTCTTGAAACTGGAATAAATCTCTAAAGCACCCAGTTCCGCTCCCTCCAATGCATGCAACCCATCTACAAAATCTTAGACTCTTAATTGTCTAAAATTATATTTTCTAGCAATGGAAGTTACAGATAATTAAATTGGGTAGGGCCAGATTACAGAAGACCTTCAAATCTATGGAAAAGAGGTCTGGATCTAATTCAATAAAAAAAAAATAAGAAGCTTTTCAAAAGTTACTTTGTGTGGAGATCTTATAAAAAAGGTTTGTGACTCTGGGAAATTACTAAATCTCTCAGTTTCTCTACCTGTAAAACAGAAACTATTAATAGTACCTATTTAATAGGGTTGTTGGAAAGATTAAGGGAGTTACTATACGTGAAGTGTTGAGAACAGTGCTTGGCACACAGCAAGCTCATAAAGGTTAGCTATTATCATCATCGTCACCATCACTACCTTGGGATTATAAACTGAACTAAGTATTCCCGGAAGAAGTTTCTGCCTATTTTCTATAAATTTATGTGTTTGTGTATGTGTGTGCATGGATGTGTGTGTTCACATGTGCGTGTTTTCAGAGTTTTCTATTTAATTGTCAGAAACACTGTTTCTGACAGAGGTCCTCTTTTAGAAATCATCCCTAATATACAAGAATTTTAGAACCCTAGACCTTGGCATTTGCAGTATATTACAAAACAACTTCAATGTGTCAAGTGACACATTCCTATATCCATAACCTTTTTAATGTAACTTTGTAATGTCTTCCCACTTTGACTCCGGGGTCAGCCATGTAATTTGTTTTAGCAGACATGACACAGCAGAGACTTGAAAAAGCACTTGTGTGTTTCCATTTTGCTCTTTTGTCTCTGCCATTCATCATGAGAATATTCCCAGACTAGTCTGCTGCAGGATGAGAGACACTTGGAGCAGAGGCAAACTGTCCAGGTCCAGCCAAGGCCCATAGCAAGCCAACCCCCAGCCACATGAGGGAGCCCAGCCAAGATCAACAGATTTGCCTAACAACCATTTCAACATGTGACCAATAAATACTATTGTTCTATGCCCCTGAGGTTTTGTGACTATTTATTATGCAACATAACAGGCAATAAATAACTGATACACCCTACAACCCCTTCCTCTAGAAAGACAGTATAGTGTAGTGGTTAAAAAACACAGGCTCTGGAACCAGACTGCTGAGATTCCAATCAAGACTTCCCCATTTCTTAGCTGAGTAACCTTAGATAAGTTGTTTAATCTCTTTGTGTCTACCTCATAAAGTTGTTATGAATTAATATATGCATGTAACACACTTAGAACACTGGCTGGTATATGTATTGGTATATGCTATTAGCATTATTAAGATTTACAAAACTAAAGCCAAATATGTAACTGACTTTGCCCAAGGAAAATAAATGCAATTTCTATATCAGGCAATCTACCATGGATGCTTTCTTGTGTTATTTATTTATTGCTTTCAATATTGTAGCAAGGTATTTATTATTATCTGTATTTTTGACACATGAGGAAGAACTAACTGGATTAAGTAACTTTCCCAAGATCACACCCACTAGAGTTCACATAGTAACTGTCAATTTGGGTTTAGATCCCAGGTAATTAAACTTTCATCTCAGAACTTTCCACTACAATATTCTGCCTCTTTAGTGGAAATCAAATAACTTTTGGACAACACATAAATGGGCTCATTTGCCTTCTATCAAAAGAACAGAAAGTCAAAACATACATCAATTAATTCCTCAGATCAGATATATGACCTAGCCTCAAATCAACCCTTAATAATATTAATTTTGAAATAAACTGGGCTCTTAAATAACCTTTCATCCAAATTTTTGAAAACATATTTAACTAGACATTCTTCATTATGTCTATTTGATAAGAAGTCTCACAACTAGAGAAAAACAAGGCAGTTATATCTCTCAGCATAATTTTAAATGTTTTCAGATCATATTAATGTATGTATACACATATATCACGTTGATAACTACATATATTGCTGTTCATCTGTAAGATAATGCTACTGAAATATTACAAATCTAACACATAATTTTAGTTTTTCATTAGTGGAGATAGACATACACCATTACTTTCTGAGCAACAGTATGAAGCATCTGGAGACAACAAAACCACTGCGTTAGCCATGAATCAGAGTCGTTCTCTCTGCAAAGTTAAGAAAAATTGATTTTACATCCAACAGACAATAGCTTCTATATTGCCATATCACAGATGCTGGAGTCAAGAGAGTCTTTGTTTAAATCCCAGCTTCACAACTTACACATATAAGAAGTTGTGGAATTTATTTCACTTCTCAATGACTCACCATCTTCCATCTGAAAAATGAGATTAAGAATGGTACCGGGCTTCCCTGGTGGTGCAGTGGTTGAGAATCTGCCTGCTAATGCAGGGGACACGGGTTCGAGCCCTGGTCTGGGAAGATCCCACATGCCGCGGAGCAACTAGGCCCGTGAGCCACAACTACTGAGCCTGCGCGTCTGGAGCCTGTGCTCCGCAACAAGAGAGGCTGCGATAGCGAGAGGCCTGCGCACTGCGATGAAGAGTGGCCCCCGCTTGCCGCAACTAGAGAAAGCCCTCGCACAGAAACGAAGACCCAACACAGCCAAAAAATAAATAAATTAAAAAAAAAAAAAAAAAGAATGGTACCTACGGGACTTCCCTGGTGGTGCAGTGGTTGAGAATCTGCCTGCCAATGCAGGGGACATGGGTTCGATCCCCTGGTCCAGGAAGATCTCACATGCCGTGGAGCAACTAAGCCTCTGTGCCACAACTACTGAGCCTGTGCTCTGAAGCCTGCAAGCCACACCTACTGAAGCCCGCACACCTAGAGCTCGTGCTTCGCAACAAGAGAAGCCACTGCAATGAGAAGCCCGTGCACTTCAACGAAGAGTAGCTCCCGCTCACCGCAACTAGAGAAAGCCTGCGCACAGCAACGAAGACCCAATGCAGCCATAAATACATAAATAAATAAAAGAATGGTACCTACATCTGAGGCTTTGTGATGATTAAATGAAGTAATATTCATTAACTGAAGACCAAAGAGCTTGATAAATATTAGGTACCTAATAATGGTGACCACCTAATATTGCTATTATTTATTACCTATTCATATTTTATTCCAGCATTACTTACCCATCTTATTTCAGCCTCAGTAAAAGGTTCTTTCTGAGGACAACAACACACATTCTTTGATGAACCTCCTTACCTATGGTGTAGTTTTAATCTGCATATACAACTGATGTGAATCAGGAAGGCTGCCTAGACATAATATTTTGGATAGAAAAACATCTTCAGAGCTGAAAACTAGATCACAACTTTCTACAGACTGAAATAATTCTCTAAGATTGCTTGTAGCTAACTACATACATGCAAGAGGTACTCTGAATGGAATTTATGGGTTGTAATTTTTGTCAAATATTCAATTTCACAACGTGCTCAGAAATTTTTTCTAAGTGGCTGTAGCAAATTCTCACTCCCCACCCACTCCCAGCAGTTTATTAGACAGTCTATTGACTCACATTCTTTCCAACACTTGGTTTTGTCTGACTTTTAAATTTTTGTCAATTGGATAGGTATAAAATGAGTAAGTGGTATCTCACTATAGTCTTGATGTACATTTCTCTAAACGCTAATGAAGTGAGCACATGCCTTTTGTTCATTTTTTTCTATTAGATTGTCTTTTTCTTAATGATTTATAGTGGTTCTCTATATATTTTGAATGCTAGACCTTTGTTAGTTATGTGTATAGCAAAAATCCTTTGGTTTAGAGCTTGTCATTTCACTTTCCTTAAGCTGTTACTGATGAACAGCAATTATTAATTTTGACATAATAGATTTTATTAATTATTTTATCATTAGCACTTTGTATGTCATGTTTAAGAAATTATTCTTTACAAAAGCATGAAAGACATTCATATATATTGTTCTAGTTTTTAAGTTTTGCTTTTGATATTTAGGTCCTTAATCAACCAGGAGCTGCTAACTGTATAAGAGGTGAGATAGAATTCCAACTTGATTTTTTCAATATGAGTAACAAAATTTTCAGATTTCTATTTAACAAAGCCACTTTTTCCCTCTAGTGGTCTGCCACATCATAGTTAAGAGTTACACACACACACACACACACACACACACACACACACACACACACACACACACACACACGGACCCAGAAAGAGACAGGGAGACAAGGAAAGAGAGACTTTGTTTCTGACCTCTCAACTTTTTTTCTTTTTTTTTAACATATTTTTTTTAACATCTTTATTGGAGTATAACAGCTTTACAATGGTGTGTTAGTTACTGCTTTATAACAAAGTGAATCAGCTATACATATACATATATACCCATACTTCCTCCCTCTTGCGTCTCCCTCCCATCATCCCTATTCTACCCCTCTAGGTGGTCACAAAGCACCAAGCTGATCTCCCTGTGCTGTGCAGCTGCTTCCCACTAGCTATCTACTTTACATTTGGTAGTGTATATATGTCCATGTCACTCTCTCACTTCGTCCCAGCTTACCCTTCCCCCTCTCCATGGACTCAAGTCCATTCTCTACGTCTGTGTCTTTATTCCTATCCTGCCCCTAGGTTCTTCAGAAGCATTTTTTTTTTTTTAGATTCCATATTTATGTGTTAGCATATGGTATTTGCTTTTCTCTTTCTGACTTACTTCACTCTGTCTGACAGACTCTAGGTCCATCCACCTCACTACAAATAACTCAATTTCGTTTCTTTTTATGGGTGAGTAATATTCCATTGTATATATGTGCCACATCTTCTTTATCCATTCATCTGTCGATGGACGCTTAAGTTGCTTCCACATCCTGGCTATTGTAAATAGAGCTGCAATGAACATTGTGGTACATGACTCTTTTTGAATTATGGTTTTCTCAGGGTATATGCCCAGTAGTGGGATTACTGGGTCATATGGTAGTTCTATTTTTACTTTTTTAAGGAACCTCCATACTGTTCTCCATAGTGGCTCTATCAATTTACATTCCCACCAACATTGTAGGAGGGTTCCCTTTTCTCCACACCCTCTCCAGCATTTATTGTTTGTAGATTTTTTGATGATGGCCATTCTGACTGGTGTGAGGTGATACCTCATTGTAGTTTTGATCTGCATTTCTCTAATGATTAGTGATGTTGAGCATCCTTTCATGTGTTTGTTGGCAATCTGTATATCTTCTTTGGAGAAATGTCTATTTAGGTCTTCCACCCATTTTTGGATTGGGTTGTTTGTTTTTTTGATATTGAGCTGCATGAGCTGCTTGTAAATTTTGGAGATTAATCCTTTGTCAGTTGCTTCATTTGCAAATATTTTCTCCCATTCTGAGGGTTGTCTTTCTGTCTTGTCTATGGTTTCCTTTGCTGTGCAAAAGCTTTTAAGTTTCATTAGGTCCTATTTGTTTATTTTTGTTTTTATTTCCCTTACTCTAGGAGGTGGGTCAAAAAGGATCTTGCTGTGATTTATGTCATAGAGTGTTCTGCCTATGTTTTCCTCTAAGAGTTTTATAGTGTCTGGCCTTACATTTAGGTCTTTAATCCATTTTGAATTTACTTTTGTGTATGGTGTTAGGGAGTGTTCTAATTTCATTCTTTTACATGTAGCTGTCCAGTTTTCCCAGCACCACTTACTGAACAGGCTGTCTTTTCTCCATTGTATATTCTTGCCTCCTTTATCAAAAATAAGGTGACCATATGTGCATGGGTTTATCTCTGGACTTTCTATCCTGTTCCATTGATCTATATTTCTGTTTTTGTGCCAGTACCATACTGTCTTGATTACTGCAGCTTTGTAGTATAGTCTGAAGTCCAGGAGCCTGATTCCTCCAGCTCCATTTTTCTTTCTCAAGATTGCTTTGGCTATTCGGGGTCTTTTGTGTTTCCATACAAATTGTGCAATTTTTTGTTCTAGTTCTGTGAAAAATGCCATTGGTAATTTGATAGGGATTGCATTGAATCTGTAGATTGCTTTGGGTAGTATAGTCATTTTCACAATGTTGATTCTTCCAATCCAAGCACACGGTATATCTCTCCATCTGTTTGTATCATCTTTAATTTTTTTCATCAGTGTCTTATAGTTTTCTGCATACAGGTCTTTTGTCTCCTTAGGTAGGTTTATTCCTAGGTATTTTATTCAGTTTGTTGCAATGGTAAATGGGAGTGTTCCCTTAATTTCTCTTTCAGAGTTTTCATCACTAGTGTATAGGAATGTAAGAGATTTCTGTGCATTAATTTTGTATCCTGCAACTCTACCAGACTCATTGATTAGCTCTAGTAGTTTTCTGGTAGAGTCTTTAGGATTCTCTATGTATAGTATCATGTCATCTGCAAACAGTGACAGCTTTACTTCTTCTTTTCCAATTTGGATTCCTTTTATTTCTTTTTCTTCTCTGATTGCTGTGGCTAAAACTTCCAAAACTATGTTGAATAATAGTGGTGAGAGTGGGCAGCCTTGTCTTGTTCCTGATCTTAGTGGAAACGGTTTCAGTTTTTCACCATTGAGAATGATGTTGGCTATGGGTTTGTCATATATGGTCTTTATTACGTTGAGGAAAGTTCCCTCTATGCCTACTGTCTGGAGGGTTTTTATCATAAATGGGTGTTGAATTTTGTCAAAAGCTTTTTCTGCAACTATTGAGATCATCATATGGTTTTTCTCCTTCAGTTTGTTAATATGTTGTATCACATTGATTGATTTGCATATATTGAAGAATCCTTGCATTCCTGGGATAAACCCCACTTGATCATGGTGTATGATCATTTTAATGTGTTGTTCGACTCTTTTTGCTAGTATTTTGTTGAGGATTTTTGCATCTATGTTCATCAGTGATATTGGCCTGTAGTTTTCTTTTTTTGTGACATCTTTGTCTGGTTTTGGTATCAGGGTAATGGTGGCCTCGTAGAATGAGTTTGGGAGTGTTCTTCCCTCTGCTATATTTTGGAAGATTTTGAGAAGGAGAGGTGTTAGTTCTTCTCTAAATGCTTGATAGAATTTGCCTGTGAAGCCATCTGGTCCTGGTCTTTTGTTTGTTGCAAGACTTTTAATCACAGTTTCAATTTCAGTGCTTGTGATTGGTCTGTTTATATTTTCTATTTCTTCCTGTTTCAGTCTCGGAAGGTTGTGCTTTTCTAAGAATTTGTCCATTTTTCTTCCACGTTGTCCATTTTATTGGCATATAGTTACTTACAGTAATCTCTCATGATCCTTTGTATTTCTGCAGTGTCAGTTGTTACTTCTCCTTTTTCATTTCTAATTCTATTGATTTGAGTCTTCTCCCTTTTTTTCTTGATGAGTCTGGCTAATGGTTAATCAATTTTGCTTATCTTCGCAAAGAACCATCTTTTAATTTAATTGATCTTTGCTGTCATTTCCTTCATTTCTTTTTCATTTATTTCTGATCTGATCTTATGATTTCTTTCCTTCTGCTAACTTTGGGGGTTTTTTGTTCTTTCTCAATTGCTTTAGGTGTAAGGTTAGTTTGTTTATTTCAGGTATTTCTTGTTTCTTGAGGTAGCATTGTCTTGCTATAAACTTCCCTCTTAGAACTTCTTTTGCTGTATCCCATATGTTTGGGTCATCGTGTTTTCACTGTCATTTGTTTCCTGGTATTTTTTGATTTCCTCTTTGATTTCTTCAGTGATCTCTTGGTTATTTAGTAGTGTATTGTTTAGCTTGCATGTGTTTGTATTTTTTACAGATTCTTTCCTGTAATTGATATCTAGTCTCCGAGCGTTATGGTTGGAAAAGGTACTTGACATGATTTCAATTTTCTTAAATTTACCAAGGCTTGATTTGTGACCCAAGATATGATCTATCCTGGAGAATGTTCCATGAGCACTTGAGAAGAAAGTGTATTCTGTTGTTTTTGGATCGTCCTATAAATATCAATTAAGTCCATCTTGTTTAATGTACCATTTAAAGCTTGTGTTTCCTTACTTATTTTCATTTTGGATGATCTGTGCACTAGGGAAAGAGGGGTGTTAAAGTCCCCCACTATGATTGTGTTACTGTCAATTTCCCCTTTTATGGCTGTTAGCATTTGCCTTATGTACTGAGGTGGCTCCTATGTTGGGTGCATAAATATTTACAATTGTTATATCTTCTTCTTGGATTGATCCCTTGATCATTATGTAGTGTCCTTCTTTGTCTCCTGTAATAGTCTTTATTTTAAAGTCTGTTTTTTCTGATATGAGAATTGCTACTCCAGCTTTCTTTTGATTCCCATTTGCATGGGATATCTTTTTCCATCCCCTCACTTTCAGACTGTATGTGTTCCTAGGTCTGAAGTGGGTCTCTTGTAGACAGCATATATACAGGTCTTGTTTTTGTATCCATTCAGCCAGTCTATGTCTTTTGGTTGGAGCATTTAATCCATTTACATTTAAGGTAGTTATTGATATGTATGTTCCTATTACCATTTTCTTAATTGTTTTGGGTTTGTTATTGTAGGTCTTTTCCTTCTCTTGTGTTTCCTGCCTAGAGAAGTTCCTTTAGCATTTGTTATAAAGCTGGTTTGGTGGTGCTGAATTCTCTTCGCTTTTGCTTGCCTGTAAAGGTTTTAATTTCTCCGTCGAATCTGAATGAGATCCTTGCTGGGGAGAGTAATCTTGGTTGTAGATTTTTCCCTTTCATCACTTTAAATATGTCCTGCCACTCCCTTCTGGCTTGCAGAGTTTCTGCTGAAGGATCAGCTGTTAACCATATGGGGATTACCTTGTATGTTATTTGTTGTTTTTCCCTTGCTGCTTTTAATATTTTTTCTTTGTATTTAATTTTTGATAGTTTGATTAATATGTGTCTTGGCATGTTTCTCCTTGGATTTATCCTGTATGGGACTCTCTGCGCTTCCTGGACTTGATTGACTATTTCCTTTCCCATATTAGGGAAGTTTTCAACTATAATCTCTTCAAATTTTTTCTCAGTCCCTTTCTTTTTCTCTTCTTCTTCTGGGACCCCTATAATTCGAATGGTGCATTTAATGCGGCCCCAGAGATCTCTGAGACTGTCCTCAATTCTTTTGATTCTTTTTTCTTTATTCTGCTCTGCGGTGGTTATTTCCATTATTTTATCTTCCAGGTCACTTATCCGTTCTTCTGCCTCAGTTATTCTGCTATTGATTCCTTCCAGAGAATTTTTAATTTCATTTATTGTGTTGCTCATCATTGTTGGTTTGCTCTTTAGTTCTTCTAGGTCATTGTTAAATGTTTCTTGTCTTTTCTCCATTCTATTTCCAAGATTTTGGATCATCTTTACTATCATTACTCTGAATTCTTTTTCAGGTAGGCTGCCTATTTCCTCTTCATTTGTTTGATCTGGTTGGTTTTTACCTTGCTCCATCATCTGCTGCGTATTTCTCTGTGTTCTCATTTTGCTTAACTTACTGTGTTTGGGGTCTCCTTTTTGCAGGCTGCAGGATCATAGTTCCCGTTGTTTTTGGTGTCTGCCCCCAGTGGCTAAGATTGGTTCAGTGGGTTGTGTAGGCCTCTGTCTGTGTTTTGGTGGATGAGGCTGGATCTTGTCTTTCTGGTGGGCAGGACCACATCTGGTGGTGTGTTTTGGGGTGTCTGTGACCTTATTATGATTTTAGGCAGCCTCTCTGCTAATGGGTGGAGTTGTGTTCCTGTCTTGCTAATTGTTTGGCATAGGGTGTCCAGCACTGTAGCTTGCTGGTCGTTGAGTGGAGCTGGGTCTTAGTGTTGAGATGGAGATCTCTGGGAGAGCTTTCTCCATTTGATACTTCGTGGAGCCGGGAGGTCTCTGGTGGACCAATGTCCTGAACTCAGCTCTCCCACCTCAGAGGCACAGGCCTGACACCCGGCCAGAGAACGAAGACCCTGTCAGCCACAGGGCTCAGAAAAAAAGGGAGAAAAAAAGAAAGAAAAAAAGTAAAATAAAATAAAATAAAGTTATTAAAATAAAAAAATTATTAAAAATAAAAAAATTAAAAAGTCATAATGAAAAGAAAGAAGAGAGCAACCAAACCAAAAAACAAATCCACCAATGATAACAAGTGCTAAAAACTATACTAAAAAAAACCCCCCAAAAAACGGACAGACAGAACCCTAGGACAAATGGTAAAAGCAAAGCTATACAGACAAAATCACATAAAGAAGCATACACATACACACTCACAAAAGGAGAAAAAGGAAAAAATATATATATACATATATCTATATATATTTTTTTAAAAAGAGAGCAACCAAATCAATAAAGAAATCTAGCAATGATAATAAACTCTAATTACTAAACTAAGATAAACATAAAACCAGAAACAAATTAGATGTAGAAAGCAAACACCAAGTCTACAGTTGCTCCCAAAGTCCACTGCCTCAATTTTGGGATGATTCTTTATTTATTCAGGTATTCCACAGATGCAGGGTATATCAACTTGACTGTGGAGATTTAATCCACTGCTCCTGAGGCTGCTGGGAGAGATTTCCCTTTCTCTTCTTTGTTCACACAGCTCCTGGGGTTCAGCTTTGCATTTGGCCCCACCTCCACATGTTGGTCACCTGAGGGCGTCTGTTCCTGACCCAGCCAGGATGGGGTTAAAGGAGCAGCTAATTAGGGGGCTCTGGCTCACTCACGCTGGGGGGAGAGAGGGGTAAGGAATGCGGGGCAAGCCTGTGGTGGCAGAGGCCAGCGTGATGTGGCACCAGCCTGAGGCATGCCGTGTGTTCTCCCGGGGAAGTTGTCCCTGGATCATGGGACTCTGGCAGTGGCGGGCTGCACAGGCTCCCGGGAGGGGAGGTGTGGAGAGTGACCTGTGCTTGCACACAGGCTTCTTGGTGGCTGCAGCAGCAGCCTTAGCATTTCATGCCTGTCTCTGGTGTCCGTGCTGATAGCTGCGGTTCGCTCCCGTCTCTGGAGCTCATTTAGGCGGTGCTCTGAATCCCCTCTCCTCGTGCACCCCAAAACAATGGTCTCTTGCCTCTTAGGCAGGTCCAGACTTTTCCTGGACTCCCTCCCAGCTAGCTGTGGCACACTAGCCTCCTTCAGTCTGTGTTCACACAGCCAACCCCTGTCCTCTCCCTGGGATCTGACCTCCAAAGCCCAAGCCTCAGCTCCCATCCCCCACCCGCCCCAGCAGGTGAGCAGACAAGCCTCTCAGGCTGGTGAGTGCTGGTCGGCAGTGATCCTCTGTGCGGGAGTCTCTCTGCTTTGCCCTTTGCACCCCTGTTGCTGTGCTGTGCTCTCCTCCGTGGCTCCGAAGCTTCCCCCCCGCCACCCCCCCCCCACCCCGTCTCCACCAGTGAAGGGGTTTCCTAGTGTGTGGAAACTTTTCCTCTCTCACAGCTCCCTCCCAGAGGTGCAGGTCCTGCCCCTATTCTTTTGTATCTGTTTTTTCTTTTTTCTTTTCCCTATCCAGGTACGTTGGGAGTTTCTTGCCTTTTGGGAAGTCTGAGGTCTTCTGCCAGCGTTCAGTAGGTGTTCTGTAGTTGTTCCACGTGTAGATGTATTTGTGACGTATTTGTGGGGAGGAAGATCTCCATGTCTTACTCCTCTGCCATCTTGAAGGTCTCTCTGACCTCTCAATTTTGATCCATTCACCAATTTGTCTATACCAGCACCAACAGTACACTATCTTAATCAAAAGCTTTATAAAAATTCATTATATATAGTAGGTCCAGCCTCTCTTATTCTTCTAATTATTATTGGTCTTGGCTATTTTGACCCTTCCATATAAATATTAGAATCAATATGTTAGTTAAATTTTCTGAAGTTACATTAAATTTATAGATCAATTTGGTAGGAATCAGTACTGTTATGGTATAGTCTTCAAATCCATAAACATGAGATAGCTCTCCATTTATATTTGGTCTTTTATCCCCTTGAATAAAATTTTTATAATTTGGAGTGGTGGGGGAGAGGAGATTTGTTACATTTATTGCCAGAAACATTAGTTTTTGTTGCTAACTATAACTGGTGTCATTGTTGCTTTTTTTAAAAAAGAATTATTTATTTATTTATTTATTGGCTGCGTTGGGTCTTCATTGCTGCGTGTGGGCTTTCTCTAGTTGCAGCAAGTGGGAGCTACTCTGTTGCGGTGCACGGGATTCTCATTGCGGTGGCTTCTGTTGTTGTAGAGCATGGGCTCTAGGTGTGCAGGCTTCAGTAGTTGTGGCTGGCAGACTCTAGAGCACAGGCTCAGTAGCTGTGGCACACGGGCTTAGTTGCTCCACAGCATGTGGGATCTTCCCGGACCAGGGCTCGAACCTGTGTCCCCTGCATTGGCAGGTGGATTCTTAACCACTGCACCACCAGGGAAGCCTCCATTGTTGCTTTTTGAATTATGCTTTATAGTTGTTGCTTGAGTAACGAAATGTAACTGACTATAATACATTAGTCTCATGTTGCAACTTTTGCTAAACTATTATTTCCTATAAATTTTGTGTAGATACTTTTGGTTTCTTTAATGTAGAAATAGAAATAATTTTTACAAATAATGAGTTTTATTTCCCCCTTTTTAATCCTTATGTATTTCTTTTCTTTTTCTTGTATTATTGGACGTTGACTACAATGTTGAATAAAAGAGGTAGTAGTGGGCACAACTTCCTGATTTTAATGCAAGTGCAATATTTGAGGTTGTATTTGTTATAGTTTGGTTGATAGATACACTTTATCTTATCAGGCTAAGGGAGTTCTACTTCTAGTTTACTATTGATTTTTTAAAATCATAAATGGAAAATAAATTTTATCAAATGTCTTTTCTGTATCTATTGAGATGATCATATGGTTTTTCATCTCTAGCCTGTTAATGTAGTGAGTGATATATCTTTTCACTTTTGTATGATCCTAATATTTTCAAGGTGCAGTAGCTTAGTTATACACTATTGGATGCAGTTTGCTAAAATTTGTTTAGGACTTGCACAACTATATTCATAAATGAGTTGAGTCTATGACTTTCCTTTCTCATTTTGTCTTTGGCTGGTTTTATTGTCAAAGTTACATTAGCTTTATAAAATGAATTCGCAAGTTTTTCCTTTTCTGTCTTCAGAAAGAGTTTATAGTAAAACAGTTTTTTGAAATTTTGATAGAGCTTGCCTGTAAAACCATCTGGGTCCGATATTTTCTTTGTGAGATAATTTTTAACTGCTACCTCAATTTTATTAATACTTATGATGCTATAATTATATTAGTAGTAATAAAGTTTTGTATTTCTTCTTGAGAAGCTTTTGGTACATTATATCTTTCTAGGAATTTTTCTCCATCCTCTAAAATTTCAGACAATATGTCAGTAAAGATATAGATTTGAACAGTATCATTAGTCAACCTGACCAATCTGACATCAATAATTATAGAACCAGGCATTCTTTTTAAGTTCATATGGGACATTTACCAAATAGACCAGGTACCAGTTCATAAATCAGATCTCAGCAAACTTCAGAGTATTAAAATAATACAAAATATGTTCTCTGACAATAGAGAAATTAAACTAGAAATCAATAACAAGAAGATATTTAGAAAATTCCTAAATGTTTGGAAATTAAGCAGTAAATTTCTAAATAACTTATGAATAAAAGAAGAAATCATAACAAATTAGAAAATGTTGTAAACTAAATGATCTAATGAATGTTCTGATCCATTCATCAATCTGTCTATCTACAGCAGCAATACTACACTATCTTAATCAAAATAGCTTCATGAAAAGTCACTATATATAGTGGGCAAGCCCCTCATTTTTTTTTTTTTTTAATTTTTTTAGGATGAGATTTGTTTTTTTTTAAAAATTTATTTATTTATTTTATTTATGGCTGTGTTGGGTCTTCGTTTCTGTGCAAGGGCTTTCTCCAGCTGTGGTGAGTGGGGGCCACTCTTCATCGCGGTGCGCGGGCCTCTCACTGTCGCGGCCTCTCTTGTTGTGGAGCACAGGCTCCAGATGCGCAGGCTCAGTAGTTATGGCTCACGGGCCCAGTTGCTCCATGGCATGTGGGATCCTCCCAGACCAGGGCTCGAACCCGTGTCCCCTGCATTGGCAGGCAGATTCTCAACCACTGCGCCACCAGGGAAGCCCCATATTTTAAAATTATTATTGGTTGTGGTTATTTTGATTCTTTCCATATAAATACTAGAATCAATATGTTAGAGTATAGTATCTTACTTATATAGAAATAGAGAAATATGACATGTTGGAAACTTGCCTAGAGGAAATTAACACCTTGGAATGCATTTAGTAGAAAAGATGTTTGAAAAATCATAATCTGATATCCATCTCAAGAAGTGAGAAGAAGAATGGCAGACTAAATGCAAAGAAAAGGTAGGAAATAAACATAATGTCAGAAATCAATAAACTAGAAATACAGATTAACAAGATTAATTTAGTAATCTAAAACTAAGCAAAGAAGATAAAAGAGAAAAAAACAAATTATCAATATCAGATATGAAAAAGGGGTATCACTACAGATCCTACAGATATTTAAAAGATAATATGAGGATATTACGAATAATTTTATGCTAACAAATTTGTTAACTTTAATGAAATGGACAAATTCAAAGAAAAACATTTATTTTAAAAATCACACAAGAATAAATAGAAAATATGAATAATCTTACATCTGGAAAATAAGTTAAATTCATACTTTAAAACCTTCATGCAAAAACAAAACGAAAAATAAAACTCCAGTCTCAGCTGGCTTCCATGGTGAATTCTTCCAAACATTTAGAGAAAACAATAGGCATCTTACACAAACTCTACCAGAGAACAGAAAATGAGGGACCATTCTCAGCTTGTTTTGTGATTTCAGAATAACTATCTTACCAAAAAGTGACAAGAACATTAAAAAAAAAGAATATTATAAGCCAGTGTCTCATGAAGATAAACTCAAATATTTCAAAAAAAATAGCAATTCAACTCCAGAGACAATAAAAAATATAATACATCACAACTATACAGTATTTATTATTATAGGAATTCAAGGTTAGTTTAACATTCAAAAGGCAAGCAATATAATTGGCTACATTAAGTGAAAGAGAAAACCATATCCTCTCAATAGATTCATAAAAGCAGGTATGAAAATGCAACACTTATTTCTAATTAAAAAAAAACTCTTAACAAATTAGGAATAGAAGGAAAATTCCTTAAACTGATCAATGGTATTGACAAGTACAGCTAATATTACACTTTTTAAAAAATTTTTTATTTTTTATATAGTCATCCTAGTGAGTGTGAAGTGGTATCTCATTTTTGTTTTTGGGGCCACACTGCATGGTATGCAGGATGTTAGTTCCCCAACCACCAGGGAGTGAACCTGCACCCCCTTCAGTGGAAGCGTGTAGTCTTAACCACTGGACCACCAGGGAAGTCCCAGATTACACTTATTTTTGAAATACTGAAAGTTTTCCCTGAAATTGGGGATCTGACATGGATCACTCGTTCTAATCAGTATTATATTGGAAGTCTTAGCCAGTGCAATAGGGAAGATAATAAACCAAAAATAAAAGGATTGGAGAACAAGAAATCACATAGCATTAACCACAGATGACATGATTATGTATGTAGAAAATCCAAAAGAATATACAGATAATTATTAATAAATTTAGCAAAGTTTCCAGATATAAAGTTGACTTTTTATTATATTTTATTTTTATATACTTGCAACAAATAATTACAAAATGAAAGTTAGAAAAACACTCACAAATATATAGTCAATTGACTTGTTCTTGGTCAGTTGACTTTTTGCAACAGTTTAATTGGGATGTAATCACATACCATATAATTCACCCACTTAAAGTCAAAAATCCATTTGATGGTTTTCAATATATTCAGAGTTGTGCAAACCATCACCCTGATTAATTTTATAACACTGTGGTCACCCCCAAAAATACCCACACCCTTTAGCAGTCATCCCCATTCTCCCTTACCCACCTCCAGCCCTAGGCAACCATTAGTCTGTCAAAGATTTGCCTATTCTGGACATTTCAAATAAATGGAATCATACAATATGTGATTTTTTGTGACTGTTTTTTTTACTTAGCATAATGTTTTCAAGGTTTATCCATGTTGTAGTATGTATCAGTACTTCATTTTTTGTGGCCAAATAATATTACATTGTTTGGATATACCACACTTTGTTTATCCATTCATTAGTCGATGGGCATTTAGGTTGTTTCCACTTTTTGGCTAAAATGAATAATGCTATTATAGACTTAATGTACAAGTTTTTGTGTGGACATATGTTTTCATTTCTCTAGGACGTTCAATTGATTTGTGACAAAGATGCTAAGGCAACTCAATGGAGAAAGAATAGTCTTCACAACAAATGGTGCTAGAACAACTGGATATCTAAATGCAAAAAAGTAAATTTCAATATATCACACCCATACAAAATATTAACTCAAAATGGATCATAAATCTAAAGGTAAAACCAAAACTATTAAATTTTTGGAAGAAAACAAAAGAAAAGTTTTATGACCTTGGATTAGGCAATGATTTCTTACACATGATGCCAAAAGCATGACCCATTGTTTTAGTCTCTTCAGGCTGCTATAAGAAACTACCACAGACTAGGTAGCTTATAAACAACAGAACTTTATTTTTCACAGTTCTAGAGGCTGGAAGTTTTGAGATTAGGGTG
Source organism: Balaenoptera borealis (assembly GCF_965194805.1). NCBI lineage: Eukaryota > Metazoa > Chordata > Mammalia > Artiodactyla > Balaenopteridae > Balaenoptera > Balaenoptera borealis. The sequence goes on from NC_138866.1 coordinate 49,194,904, forward strand.
CCAGCATGGTCAGGAAAGTAGCTTTTTCCAAGTTGCAGACTTCTCATTGTATCCTCACATGGTGGCAGAGACTAGGGAGCTCTGTGGGAGTCTCTTTCATAAGAGCATTAATCCTATTCATGAGGCTCCACCCTCATTTCCTAATCACCTCCCAAATGTCCTACTTCCTAATACCATTACATTGGGCTTCAGGATTTCGACATATGAATTTTGGGGAGATACAAATATCCAGACCATAACACCCATAAAAGAAAAAATTATAAACTGGACTTCTTCAATTAAGAATGTCTGCTCTTTGCAGAGGGCGATTGCCCCACCCACTCAGGCCCCGGGAGCCTGCTGAGCTCCCAGGCGGATCCCCTGTCCTCTAAAGCCCCCTCCAGGTCTGGTGTGTCCTTGGGCATAAGAAGTAGGCCGGGGGGATCAAGAGAGGCAGGCGGGAGGGGCCCTCTGGGGGGGGAGTGGGAGAGGAGTGGAGGGCGATGGTCCCGCCCACTTGCGCCCCAGAAGCCTGCTGAGCTCCCAGGCCAATCCCCCGCCCTCCAAGGCCCCTCCAGGCTGCATGGGTCCTTGGGGGCATAGGAAGGAGGCCAGGATCAGGAGAGGCAGGCGGGAGAGGCCCTCCCAGACCCAAGACTGGAGGAGCAGGAGAGGAGAGGAGGGCGTTTGCCCCACCCACTCGAGCCCAGAAAGCCTGCTGGGCTCCCACGTGAGGTCCCCTGCCCACTGAGAAGAGGGGTGGGGGGCATGCCTGGGCCCCTTCTGTTCTTTGAGCCTAAGTTCCACCTCCCACAGCCCCCAGGGCCCTTTTTGCCACCCCACGTGGCTTGCGGGAGGAAGCTCCTGTGGTGGGAGCTCAGAGTCTGAACGACTGGACTAACAGAGGACCTCAGACCCCAGGGAATATTCATCAGAGTGAGGTCTCACAGAGTTCCTCATCTCAGCACCAAGACCCAGCTCTTTCCAATAGCCTACAAACTCCAGTGCGGATAGCCTCAGGCCAAACAACCAGTAAAACAGGAACACAATCCCACTCATTAAAAAAAAAAAATAATGAGACGGCAAAAAAATACGTCACAGATGAAGGAGCAAGGTAAAAACCTACAAGACCAAATAAATGAAGAGGAAATAGACAATCTACCTGAAAAAGAATTCAGAGTAATGGTAGTAAAGATGATCCAGAATCTCGGAAATAGACTGGAAGCACGGATTGAGAAAATACAAGAAATATTTAACAAAGATCTAGAAGGACTAAAGAACAAACAAACAGAGATGAACAACACAATAACTGAAATGAAAAATACACTAGAAGGAATCAATAACAGAATAATGGAGGCAGAAGAACGAATAAGTGAGATGGAAGACAAAATGGTGGAAATAACTGCCAAGGAGCAAAATAAAGAAAAAAGAATGAAAAGAATTGAAAACAATCTCAGAGATCTCTGGGACAACACTAAACGCACCAACATTCGAATTATAGGTGTCCCAGAAGAAGAAGAGAAAAAGAAAGGGACTGAGAAAATATTTGAAGAGATTATAGTGGAAAACTTCCCTAAAATGGGAAAGGAAACAGTCACCCAAGTCCAGGAAGCACAGAGAGTCCCATACAGGATAAACCCTAGGAAAAACACACCAAGACACATATTAATCAAACTAACAAAAATTAAATTCAAAGAAAAAATATTAAAAGCAGCAGGGAAAAACAAAAAATAACATACAAAGGAACCTCCATAAGGTTATCAGCTGATTTTTCAGTGGAAACTCTGCAGGCCAGAAGGGAGTGGCAGGATATACTTAAAGTGATGAAAGAGAAAAACCCACAACCAAGATTACACTACCCAGCAAGTATCTCATTCAGATTCGATGGAGAAGTCAAAAGCTTTTCAGACAAACAAAAGCTAAGAGAATTCAGCACCACCAAACCAGCTTCACAACAAATGCTAAAGAAACTTCTCTAAGCAGGAAACACAAGAGAACAAAAAGACACACAAAAACAAACCCAAAACAATTAAGAAAATGGTAATAGGAACATACATATCGATAATAACCTTGAATGTGAATGGATTAAATGCCCCAACCAAAAGACACAGACTGGCTGAATGGATACAAAAACAAGGCATATATATATATATATGCTGTCTATAAGAGACCTACTTCAGACTAGGGACACATACAGACTGAAAGTGAAGGGACGGAAAAAGATATTCCATGCAAATGGAAATCAAAAGAAAGCTGGAGTAGCAATACTCGTATCAGATAAAATAGACTTTAAAATAAAGACTGTTACAAGAGGTACGGAGAGACACTACATAATAATCAAAGGATCAATCCAAGAAGAAAATATAACAATTGTAAATATTTATGCATCCAACACAGGAGCACTACAATACATAAAGCAAATGCTAACAACCATGAAAGGAGAAATCGACAGTAACACAATAATAGTAGGGGACTTTAACACCCCATTTACACCAATGGATAGATCATCCAGACAGAAAATAAATAATGAAACACAAGCTTTAAATGACACAATAGACCAGATAGATCTAGTTGATATTTATAGAACATTTCACCCAAAAGTGGCAGAATACACTTTCTTCTCAAGTGCACACAGAACATTCTCCAAGGTAGATCACATCTTGGATCACAAATCAAGCCTCGGGAAATTTAAGAAAATTGAAATCGTATCAAACATCTTTCCTGACCACAACGCTGTGAGATTGGAAATGAATTACAGGAAAAAACTGTAAAAAACACAAATACATGGAGGCTAAACAGTGCGCTACTAAATAACCAAGAGATCACTGAAGAAATCAAAGAAGAAGTAAAAAAAATACATAGAAACAAATGACAACGAAAACACCATGACCCAAAACCTATGGATTGCAGCAAAAGCAGTTTTAAGAGGGAAGTTTAGAGCAATTCAATCTCACCTCAAGAAACAAGAAAAATCTCAAATAAACAATCTAACCCTACACTTAAAACAACCAGAGAAAGAAGAACAAAGAAAACCCAAAGTCAGTAGAAGGAAAGAAATCATAAAGATCAGAGCAGAAATAAATGAAATAGAAACGAAGAAAACAATAGCAAAGATCAATAAAACTAAAAGTTGGTTCTTTGAGAAGATAAACAAAATTGATAAACCCTTAGCCAGACTCATGGAGGAAAAAAGAGGATGCAAATCAATGAAATCAGAAATGAAAAAGGAGAAATCACAACTGACACTGCAGAAATACAAAGGATTATAAGAGACTACTACAAACAACTATATGGCAATAAAATGGACAACCACGAAGAAACGGAAAAATTCTTAGAAAGGTACAATTTTCCAAGACTGAACCAGGAAGAATTAGGAAATATAAACAGACCTATCACAAGTAACGAAATTGCCGTAATTAAAAATCTTCCAACAAACAAAAGTCCAGGACCAGATGGCTTCACAGGCGAATTCTATCAAACATTTAGAGGAGAGCTAACACCAATCTTTCTCAAACTCTTCCAAAATACAGCAGATGGACAAACACTCCCAAATTCATTCTACGAAGCCACTATCACCCTGATACCAAAATCAGAAAAAGATATCACAAAAAAAGAAAATTATTGACCAATATCACTGGTGAACATAGATGCAAAAATCCTGAACAGAATACTAGCAAACAGAGTCCAACAGCACATTAAAAGGATCATACACCATGATCAAGTGGGATTTATCCCAAGGATGCAAGGAATCTTCAATATACGCAAATCAATCAATGTGATACACCATGTTAACAAACTAAGGAATAAAAACCATATGATCATCTCAATAGATGCAGAAAAAGCTTTCGACAAAATTCAACACCCATTTATGATAAAAACTCTCCAGAAAATGGGCATAGAGGGAAATTACCTCAACATAATAAAGACCATACATGACAAACCAACAGCAAGCATCATACTCAATACTGAAAAACTGAAAGCATTTCCACTAGGATCAGGAACAACACAAGGATGTCCACTCTCACCACTATTATTCAACATAGTTTTGGAAGTCCTAGCCACAGCAATCAGAGAAGAAAAAGAAATAAAAGGAATACAAACTGGAAAAGAAGGAGTAAAGCTGTCACTGTTTGCAGATGACATGATACTATACATAGAGAATCCTAAAGATGCTACCAGAAAACTACTAGAGCTAATCAATGAATATGGTAAAGTAGTAGGATACAACATTAATGCACAGAAATCTCTTGCATTCCTATACACTGATGATGAAAAATCTGAAAGAGAAATCAAGGAAACACTCCCATTTACCACTGCAACAAAAAGAATAATATACCTAGGAATAAACCTGCCTAAGGAGGTGAAAGACTTGTACTCAGAAAACTATATAACACTGATGAAAGAAATCAAAGATGACATAAACAGATGGAGAAGTACACATTGTATACAGTGCAATCCCTATCAAACTACCAATGGTATTCTTCACAGAATTAGAACAAAACATCTTACAATTCGTATGGAAACACAAAAGACCCCAAATAGCCAAAGCAATCTTGAGAAAGAAAAACGGAGTTGGAGGAATCAGGCTCCCTGACTTCAAACTATACTACAAAGCTACAGTAATCAGGACAGTATGGTACTGGCACAAAAGCAGAAATATAGATCAATGGTACAGGATAGAATGCCCAGAGATAAACCCACACACATATGGGCACCTAATTTATGACAAAGGAGGCAAGAACAAACAATGGAGAAAAGACAGCCACTTCAACAAGTGGTGCTGGGAAAACTGGACAGCTACATGTAAAAGAATGAAATTAGAACACTCCCTAACACCATACACAAAAATAAACTCCAAATGGATTAAAGACTTAAATGTAAGACCAGACACTATAAAACTTCTAGAGGAAAAACACTCTTTGACATAAACCACAGCAAGATCTTTTTTGATCCACCTCCTAGAGTAACAGAAATAAAAACAAAAATAAACAAATGGGACCTAATTAAACTTAAAAGCTTTTGCACAGCAAAGGAAACCATAAACAAGACAAAAAGAAAAGCCTCAGAATGGGAGAAAATATTTGCAAATGAAACAACAGACAAAGGATTAATCTCCAAAATATACAAACAGCTCATGGAGCTCAATATCAAAAAAACAAACAATCCAGTTAAAAAATGGGTGGAAGACCTAAACAGACATTTCACCAAGGAATACATACAGATGGCCAAGAGGCACATGAAAAGATGCTCATCATCACTATTAGAGAATGCAAATCAAAAGTATGATGAGGTATCACCTCATGCTGGTCAGAATGGCCTTTATGAAAAAAGCTAGAAACAATAAATGCTGGAAAGGGTGTGGTGAAAAGGGAACATTCCTACACTGTTGGTGGGAATGTAAATTGATACAACCACTATGGAAAACAGTATGGAGGTTCCTCAAAAAACTAAAAATAGAACTACCATATGACCCAGCAATCCCACTACTGGGCATATACCCTGAGAAAACCATAATTCAAAAAGAGACATGCACCACAATGGTCACTGCAGCACTATTTACAATAGCCAGGACATGGAACCAACCTAAATGTCTATCGATAGATGAATGGATAAAGAAGATGTGGCACATATATACAATGGAATATTACTCAGCCATAAAAAGAAATGAAATTGAGTTATTTGTAGTGAGGTGGATGGACCTAGAGTCTGTCATACAGAGTGAAGTAAGTTAGAAAGAGAAAAACAAATACCGTATGCTAATGCATATATATGGAATCCAAAAAAAAAAAATGGTACTGATGAACCTAGTTGCAGGGCAGGAATAAAGACGTAGGCATAGAGAATGGACTTGATGACATGGGGTGGGATGGTGAAGCTGGGGCAAAGTGAGAGTAGCATCAACATATATACACTACCGGATATAAAATAGCTGGCTGGTGGGAAGCAGCAACATAGCACAGGGAGATCAGCTTGGTGCTTTGCGATGACCTAGAAGGGTGGAATAGGGAGGATGGGAGGGAGGCTCAAGAGGGAGGGTATATGGGGACATGTGTATGCATATGGCTGATTCGCTTTGTTGTGCAGCAGAGACTAACATGGTATTGTGAAGCAATTATACTCCAATAAAGATCTATTAAAAGAAATATATATATATATATATATATACTTGATTTACAGTTTTGTGTTGATTTCTGCTGTACAGCAAAGTGATTCAGTTATACATATATACCCATTCTTTTTTAAAATATTCTTTTCTATTATGGTTTATCACAGGGTACTGAATATAGTTCTCTGTTCTATACCATAGGACCTTGTCATGAAAATTTTTGATAAGTATGTCGGCTAAAAAAATATTCACAACCGAAAAAAAAAAAAAAAGAAGGCCCGCTCTTCAAAAAATATTGTTAAGAAAATGAAAGGACAAGCCATAGACTTGGAGAAAATACTTGCATATCATATATCTAATAAAGAACTTATATAAGGAATTCATAAAGAACTCTCAAAACTCAATAATAATGAAATAAATTACCCAATTAAAAATGGGAAAAAGACTTGAACTGACAATTAAGGAAAATATATGGATGGAAATTTTACTGTATGTATATTATACCTTAATTTTTTAAACAATAAAAACACCAGTTACACGTCATTATAAAACCTGATACATCTAATAATAAATTTAAATGATGTGCTGGTAGATATTTAACAACCAGCTCTTAGAGGTAGGTGGGTGTGGAAAAGTCCTGATTTGTAGCATTTGCCAATTTCTGTGATATAAATACTACCACTATGACCCCTTTCAATCACGGAGTGTGCTGCTGGGTAAAGATGCACCTGATCATCTCTCATGAGCTAGTATGAGCTGGCTCCAATGTACCACTGAAATCTAATGACAGATATTTAAGACTTGTACAGAAATATACAAAACATTATTGACAGAAGTATATATTGATACATGTTCTCAGATTAGAAGGCTCTCTGTTATAAATGTCAATGCTCTCCTGGATTCTTAATTTGGTTATAATACCAATCAAATTCTCAGCAATATTTCTAGTTGATTAACAAGTTTATTTCTTTCTTGTACAAATCCTTTTTATGACGATTAACTAGCTCATATGGAAAGGCTAAGAGCCAAGAAAACAAAGACCACCTTAAAGAAGAACAAAGTTGGGGGATTTACACTAACAGACACCGATAGATATTTTAAATCTACAATAATTAAGGCAAGGTGATATTCTCACAAGGATAGACAAGTAGACGAATAGAGAAGACTAGAGATTTCAGAAACAGACCCACATAGACACAAGCATCTGACTTACAACAATGTGCAATTGCAATAAATGAAGAAAGGATGATCTTCAATAAAGGATGCTAATTAAATTGGATATTCATATAGGGAAAAAAAAAATGAACCTTCATCCCTAGCTCTCACCATAAATAAAAATCAATTCCAAATAAATCTTAGATCCAAATGTGAAATAGGAAAAGTGGACAGAGGATACGAACAAGCAACTGACAAAAACCACAATATCAAATGGTTCCACACACAGGAAAAGATCTTCATTCTCATGCAAATAAAAATGAAAAAATATATTGATACATTTTTTACATATCAGATTTACAAAGATCAAAGATAATTCCTTTCATTAGTTGGAATGTGAATCTGTATCCTCAGACACTGCAGGTAGGAATTTAAATGGATTCAGCACCTTCAGGCAGCAATTTGGCAAATAATTATGAAAAATACAAATATACATACTCCTTGACCAAGCAATGCTATTTCAAAGAATTCATCCTGCAGACAGACTCATACACATGCAAAAAACCAGAAGCAGTGTTAATGCCCATCAACAAGGGACTGATTAATGAACTATGGTTCATTCACCTATGAAATATAAGGTAGTTACAAAGAATAAGGAAGCTCATTTGAAATAACTGCCAATATATATTATGAAAAAATAATACAAGGTATAAAACAGTATGTATTGTATAGTATAGTATCACTGGGGAAAAAAGTGTGTAGGAGAGTGTGTTTGGCATATGTGAGGAACAGCAAGGAGTATGGTATGGATGGAGCAGGTTGGGAAGATTATGAAGGGCCGGATCATGCAAAGCAAGACAAGCCAAATCTGAAAGGATTTTGGACAGAGTGGATATTGAGGGTGAGGGAAAGAGAAAAGGCATCAGTGGATGTTTGTATATGATTATCCTGTCCAACTCTACCTTTATATGTTAGGTGTGGATGAGATACATAACTCTGAACTTTTAGTTTAGATGTTCAAGGTCTTTGAGGAGCTACCAACAGGCTAAATGAAGAGGAAGGAGATTATATATTAAGTGTGACGTAAGTATGCTGTAAAATAAAACAAATATCTGAGTTGTGACTTTAAAACAATGAGATAGTTTACAGGAAAAAGTCTCATGACAATGTAAGCCAATTACCATATTAAATATTCCTTTTTGGTATGGAAACTTTTAAAAATACAGAAATATTTTGTTATTAATAGAATGAAAAATGGAATTGAATTAATCTGTGGAATATTCATAAATATATAATCATTAGTTTGTATTTCATCTAAAGTTAAGAAAGGCTTCCTATCTAAAACCTATTGCTACCATCAATCTATACATATATTTATGGTAATCAATATTTACATATAAAACTATTTAGATAAGCTAAACCCAGATGTCTATCAACTGATAAATGGATCAACAAATGTGGTATACCTATACAATGAAATATTATTCAGCAATAAAAAATGCAGAACCAATACATGTTAAAACATGGATGAACCTTGAAAACGCAATGTTAAATGAAAGAAGCCAGTCACAAAGGACCACATACTGTATGATTCCATTTATATGAAATGTCCAGAAGAGGCAAATCTATAGAGACAGAAAGTGGATTAGTGGTTGCCTAGGACTGGGGAGTGGAAGGGGATTAGGGGGTGATGGCTAACAGGTATAAATTTTCTTTTGGGGGCTAATGAAATGTTCCAAAATTGTGGTGATGAGTGCACAGCCCTGAATACACTAAAAGCCATTGAATTATACACCTTTAAGTGGGTGAATTGTATGGTATATGAATTATATCTCAATAAAGCTGTTTAAAAACCTATTTAGAAAAACTTCAGTTTCTGTAAAAAACGTCAAAATTGAAAACACAGACTGAAAATATCTGGAGAGCAGAGATTGTCTTACTCATGTTTCCATTTCTTAAAAACTTGTAACAGAAGCTTACACAGTAGGCACTCAATAAATATTTATATGAATTTAACAGAAAATAACTGAAAAGTATTAGAATATACAGGATAATCAAGAACAAATATTTTGAGCTTGATTCATTATTCGTAACTATATTTTATCTAAGCAATAAATATTACTCTTGCTCTAAAAGAATCCAAAAGTCCATTGGAATGCATGCCAAATCTCTTTAGCACCAGATTTCTACCTTCTTAAATATGTTTTGCTTAAACTAAACTTAGTTTCAATTCCTGGAGCACTATGTAAATCTTTAAAAAGCAGGAAACAGGTCAGAAGCAAATCAGATTGGGATTAGCATTTTACTATGGATAATACAAATGTATAGCTTACAAGGAGAGAACCAAAAAATATATATCGTTTCGCCTTTTTACAGACTAAATCTTATATTCAGTAAAGGGATTTTAGGGACTTTTCCATTCTATGTGGTGTTTTAAATCACTGGAAGCTGGCCACTCAGCTACCGAATTAAGATATGTTGAAAGGGAATCTTCAAAAACTTATATATGGAGAATAATCATTTTAATATACTGGAAATGCTGTGGGTGTGTATTTCTAATTTTAATTGTAAACTCTGTAAAAATAAAATCTATACTTCATGTCTCCAGCAAAAATTAAACCTCACAAGATGACTAACTCTGAGTATGTTGAAGCCTTTATAGAGAAAAAGACATAGCACCTAGGAAACCGTCTCTTGGCAACTGAAATTAAAAGGAAATATTATTTCTTCTTAAACTATTATGTCTCTTTCTAACAGTAGAATTTGAAGAATGACAGAGAAAACATTTGAATGAGCACCTGAGCATGACTTCCAAAAACACAGCAAAAGGGAGTATATACAGAAAGGGACAAATAGAGTTGAGGAAACAAAAACAAAAGATTAACTCATAAAACAAATTTTAAGAATGTTTCAGCAAGAGTAGAGATAGAAATTACAATGAGATGATTACACATAACAGACCACAAAACACTACCATGCAGACTCTCAGATTGTTCTGCTGTTAACACCCTTGAGGAGGAGGGTTAAAAGGAATAATGCAGGTCCTGCAACTTCAGAGCCTTGGAAGAAACAAGTAAATCATTTGGCAGGCTGTTTATTTATACTGAATCCAAAAGCATTGCATAAATGGTTAAATGATGCCTCTAGAAGAACAATGTCATCATGATTAGGGCACTGTGTGTGTATATATATAAAATATATATACACATATATTTCATATGTTCATGTATATACATGAAAAGACTTCAATAGAAAGATAAGTAACTGATAAAAAGAAGAAATACTAATGATTAATAGACACAGGGGGAAAAGTTAGGTCTTCTCAGTAATTAAAGAAATAATGCTAATTAAAAGGAGATAAACTTCTTAGCTTTTATAACTTGCAAAGGTTAAAAAATATATACACTCAGAGTTGGAAACATTAAAAAACACTAAAAAAATATATATACCCTTTAATGAAACAATTCAATTTCTAGGAATTTATCCTAAGGAAATTATCAGGATTGTGCATATGTATTTACCTACATAAAGGTTCATTACAGCATTATTTATATAACAAAAAATTGGAAGCAATCTAAATCCCTAACTCTAGGGTACTGTAAATAAATTATGTCACAGCTATACTATGCAAAATATGGAGCCATTTGAAAGCATGTTATAGAAAAATACCTAATCATGAGAAAATATGTTCACATATTTTAAGAAAAAAAAGCAGATGGGAGTGTAATCCCCATTAAGGAAAACAAATCCTCATGCAGTTATAGTATTTGTTTTCTAAGGAACTGTCTCATCCTTTAATCACCTCTGAGTCAGCTATTTTGAAAATGAGTGGCTACTCTTTCTGCTGAATATTGTCTGTGTCATGCTCAGGTCTATCTCCACCATTCTAAGCTCTTCTTTTTTTTTTATTTAGCCACTGTTTCTTCTTTTTTTTTAATTATTATTTTATCTTTATTTATTTATTTTGGCTGCATTGGGTCTTTGTTGCTGTGTGCGGGCTTTCTCTGGTTGTGGTGGCAGGGGGGCTACTCTTCGTTTTGGTGTGCAGGCTTCTCATTTCGGTGGCTTCCCTTGTTGTGGAGCAAAGGCCCTAGAGCGCGCAGGCTTCAGTAGTTGCCGTGCGTGAGCTCAGTAGTTGTGGCTCGTGGGCTCTAGAGTGCAGGCTCAGTAGCTGTGGTACATGGGCTTAGTTGCTCCGCGGCATGTGGCATCTTCCTGGACCAGGGGTCAAACCCGTGTCCCCTGCATTGGCAGGCGGATTCGTAACCACTGTGCCACCAGGGAAGTCCCTCTAAGCTCTTCTTTACATTGCAGAGACTGGAAGTGTGGAAACTACAGTACTACAATTCTTACAATCCCTTCTTAGCAGGGTTCTGGTCTAGACTTTGCCCATGAAAGGCACTCATGACATTCGGAGGCAAGAGTGAAGATGAAACCTTTACTGCCTTCTAACAGAGTGGACAGATATGTGAGCAGATATGTGAGCACCTATGAGGCTTGCAGCACATGCCAAAAGGAACAGAACTGCAACAATTCACAGACAGTAGCCAACATTTTGAAGGTACTTTCAAGAAGTATGTGCCTGGACCTTTGGAGTGGGAAGAAAGTGTAAGAATATTTGGTCCCATGTGAATGCTTACCAAGGGGCATTTACTGTAGAGGAAGCTCTCAAAAATCAGATGGACAAGGTGACTGACTCATTTTGTGAACGTCAGTTAGCCTCCTACTCCAGCCACTCCTGCTCAGTAGGCCCATAGACTAAAACAGCAAATGACGTATGAAGCATCTATATTAGTATCAGACAAAATAGACTTTGGGGCAAAAAGCAATACTCAGGAGAAAGAGGTTCACTACATAAAAATAAAAGGCTCAGTTCATCAGGAAGATGTAACAAGTCCACATTTGTGTGCACCTAACAACTTAGCTCAAGGTCCATAAACAAAGCTTAAGGGAATATTAAGGGAAAATTGGCAAATCCACTGTCATGTTTTAAAACATCTCTCAGAATTTTAAAGTATCTATCAGATATCAGTATCTGGTAGATCAAGCAGTCCAGAAATCAGTTAGAGTTTGAAAGATATGAACAATACATTTAATAAGCTTGAGCTAACAAACATATATAGCACACTGCATCAAAAATTAGTAAACAAAAAGTGCTTTTCAAACCTACATGGAATATGTATAAAAATTAAACACGTAGTAGGACATAAAACAAGTTTCAACAAAGTTCACACCAGGTATTCTATAAACCTGAACTGCCCAATATTGCAGCCACTAGCCACATGTGGCTGTTTAAATTAATTAAAATTAAATAAAATTAAGTGTTTGGTCCTCATTCTCACTGGCCATACTTCAAATACTCAAAAGACACATGGCTAGAGGCTACCATATTGGACAGTATAGATACAGAACATTTCTATCAGCATAGTAAATGGTGCTACTGTACAACATATTCTCTGACTAGAATAAAATTAAGTATGAAATCAATATCAACAAAAATATAATTTAGAAATCCATACTTTCTGTATATTCACAGGTAAAGAAAGAAATCATTGTGGACATTTAAAATACTTCATACTGACTGAGATTGAATCTACTGCATATCAACACATATAGAATACAGCAAAATTGATATTTAGAGAAAACCTATAGCCCTAAATGCATATATTAGAAAAGAAGGCAAGCTCAAAATAAATGAGCTCAGTATCCAACTTTTTTTTTTAAGTTAAAAAGAGAATATAGAATGAAACCAAAGAAAGTACAAGAAGGAAATGATAGAGATGCACAGAAATTAGGTAAATATAAAAGAAAAAAAGGAGAGATTAACAATAAAAGATATAATAAGGAAGATACAGATAAAATTAAGCAGAGAAAATAATAGAAAATTAAGAACACTCTCATGCCAAGTTGACAAAATGGACCGATTCCAAGAAAAATATAAATTACTAAATCTGACTCAAGAAGAAATAGAAAGCTTTAATTGTTCTATAACCAATACAGAAGTTGAATCAATAGTTCAAAATCTTACTAAAAGAAGACAGGAGGTCCAGATGGTTTAATAGATTAGTTTTCCCACACTGGATCATTCTAATCTCACATAAACACTTCTAGAGAATCAAAAAGAAAAGAAAAAAAATTTCCCCCCACTCATTTTATAAAGTTAATATAACCTTGATACCAAAGTCAGAAAAGGAAAGTATAAAAAAAGAAAATTAGTTGTAAACATGCTTGGAAATATCTTTAAAAGATTAGCAAACCCAGCAATGTATTTAAAAAGGTAATACAGTAGGTCTAGCCTGGGTTTATTCCAGGAATGCAAGATCACTTCAACAAAGAAGATCTTTTAATATAATTAAACACATTAAAAAATTAAAGAATACAAGCCATATGATTATTTCAATAATTACAGAAAAAGCAGTCATTATAATTCAATATGCAGTGATGAGGTTTTAAAAAAATATTACTTAGGAATAAAGGAGAACATTCTTAATCTGATTAAGACAGTAAAAAGACATAATAGACAAAGATTAAAAGGAATGAACAAAGCAATAACTACTGCAGACGATAGGTTTCTTTATGTAGAAAACCCTAAAAAATCAAAAGGCAGTTTAGCTGAATTAATAAGACAGTTTAATAAGGTTCCTAGATATAAATATGTAAAAGCCGATTACATTTTATATACTATTAATAGCCAAATATATATATATGTATATATATATATATACACATACATATATATATATATATATATACATATATATATATATATATACACACACAGTTGATATTTGAACAACACAGGTTTGAATTGCGCAGGTCCACTTACACGTGGATTTTTTTTTTCAATAAATACACAGTTGGCCCTCCATACTGGCAGGTTCTGCATCAGTGGATTCAACCAACTGTGAATCATACACTATGTTTACAATTCGTGGTTGGCTGACTCTGCCTAAGCAGAACCCACAAATACAAAGGGCAGACTATAGGACTTGAGCATCTGTGGGTTTTGGCATCTGCAGAAGGTCCTGGAACCAATCCCCCACAGATACTGAGGGATGATTGTAATAGGGGAAAAAAAATCATAACAACAAAAAATGTAAGGAACATAAGAGCAAAACTAACAAATGATAAGCAGGCCATTCAAGGAGAGTTTTTAAACTACTGCAAGGAGAGTTTTTAAACTACTGCAAGACCTCAAGAAACAAAAGCTAAATAAATGAAGGAATATGCCACGTACATGGATAGGAATATTTAATATAGTAAAAATCTTGATTCTATCAAATTAATCTACAAATTGGATGCAATTTTAATTTTAAAAATCCCAACTGGGCTTTCCAAAGAACTTGAAAGCCAAAAGCCAAGAATAAAGAACAAGAAAAAGCTATAAGGCATATAGAAAATAAAGAGCAAAATGACAGAAGTAAATCCCTCCTTATCAGTAAGTTACATTAATGTAAATGGATTCAGCTCTCCAATCAAAAGACAGAGACTGGTATAATGAATAAAAAAAAATATGATCCAGCTACATGTTGTCTACAAGAGATTCACTTTGGATCCAAAGACACAAATAGGTTGAAAGTGAAAGGATGGAAAAAGATATTCCAATTCTAATGGTAAGCAAAGGAGAACAGGAGTGGTTATATTAATATGCGGACAAAATAGACTTTAACTCAAACAGTTGAAACAAAGAGGGACATTATATATTAATAAAGGTTCAATGCAGCAAGAAGATATAACAATTATAAACATTTATACATTTAATAACAGGCCATCAAAATATGTGACGTGTTAAGTTGGAGACTTCAATACCCCACACTCATAATGGATAGAACAATCAAACAGAAGATAGGCAAGGAAATAGAGAATCTGAACAACACAGTAAATCAACTAGGTCTAACAGACTTATATAGAACATTCTACCCAACAACAGAATACACATTCTTCTCAAGTATATATAGGACATTCTCTAGGATAGATCATATGCTAGACCACAAGATTATATGCTAGACCACAAATTAAGTCTCAGTGGATTTTTAAAAGATAGATATCATATAAAAAATATCTTCTCTAACCCATAGTGGAATTAAGTTAGAGATGAGTAACAGAAGTAAAACTGGAAAATTCACAAATCTGTGGAAATTAAGCAGCACACTCATAAACATCCAATGAATCAAAGAAGAAATAAACAAGAGAAATTAGGAAATGAAATGCAAATAAAAACTACAATGAGATACCACCTCACACCTATCAGGATGGCTACTATTCATAAAAACAGAAAAGAACAAGTGCTGGTGAGGATGTAGAGGAATTACAACCCTTGTGCACTATTAATGGGAAAGTAAAATGGTACAGCCACTGTGGAATACAGTATGAAAGTTCCTCAAAAAATTAAAACTATAACTACATGATTCAGCAGTTCTACTTCTAGGTATATACCCAAAGAATTGAAAGCAGGTCTCAAAGAGATGTATTTGAACACCCATGTTCATAATAGCGTTATTTACAGATGCCAAAATGTAGAAGCAATGTAAGTGTTTATTGACAGATGGATGGATAAGCAAAATGTGGTATATACAGTCAATGAAATGTTACTCAGTTTTAAAAAGGAAGAAAATTC
The DNA here is from genome assembly GCF_965194805.1 of Balaenoptera borealis. NCBI lineage: Eukaryota > Metazoa > Chordata > Mammalia > Artiodactyla > Balaenopteridae > Balaenoptera > Balaenoptera borealis. The sequence continues at coordinate 49,210,761 of NC_138866.1, forward strand.
TGACATATGCTACAACATGCATGAAACTTAAGGACACTACGCTAAGTGAAATAAGCCAGTCATAAAAAGACAAATACTTGATTCCACTTATATGAGATACTTAGAGTAGTCAATATCACAGAGGCAGAAAGCAGAATGATGGTTGCCAGGGGCTGGGGGAGGAGGGACTGGGGAGTTAGTGTTTAATGGGTACAGATGCTTTGCAAGATGAAAAGAATTCTGGAGATGGATGGCAGTGGTGGTTGTACAACAACATGATGTACTTAGCACTACTGAGCTGCACACTTAAATATGGTTAAGATGGTAAATTTTATGTTATGTGTATTTTACCACAATTTTAAAAAAATGAAAAAAAAGAGACATGCAAAATTTTAAAACCAAATATTATAGGAGAAAATTTTATAACTTTGAGGTAGAGGAAGATTTCTTAAAACACAAAGAGCACAAACCATAAAGGAAAATATTAAATTGACTATTTTTAAATATAAAATTTCTGTTTACTAAAATATACCATCAAGAGAGCAAAGTCACATCACAAAGTAGCAAAGGACAAATAACCTGAAAAAAGATCAGCAAAGGGCAAACAGGCAGAGTAGGAAATAGTAATGGTTAATAAATGTATGAAAATATACTCACACCTCATTGGTAATCAGTAAAACACAGATTTAAACCATAGTGAGATATCATTTCACATCTATTATAATACCAAGTGTGGGTATTATAAGTAAACAAAATACTTTGTGGAAAAATGTATATGCTAGATTCCATTTATTTTAGGTTCTTAAAAATGTAAAACTAAATAATATATAATTTAGTGATATATGTTACATATATATACATATACATATATATTATATATATAACATATATATAATATATATGTTATATATATAATATATATATATATATATAAAATGATCAGGAAATGAGAAACACCAAATTTATGAAAGTATTTATAAGGAGACGTTGCCATAAAGGAGGGGCACCCAAGCAGTGTCAAAATATTGATAAAGTTCTATTTTTTCAGCTGGGGAGGGGGGATACAGGTGCTCATTATTATACTTTTTAAAACTGAACATCTATGTTTTATTTTTCTTTTGCATATATAGACATTTTTATAGAATAATTTTTATGTAAAAGAGCCTCCAAATTTTAAAATATGCAACTATTTTTTATGACTAAAGTTTCTCACAGTAAATCATTTTCCTGATGATCACAGGTTATACTTACAGTCTAGTCACTGGTTTCTAAAGATAATAAAGGCTACAGGGTTTGAAATGGAGGAAAGATATAACCCAAGAGCCATCAAGACAAGGTAAACAGATATAAAGTATGAAATATATATATATGAAAAAATATGTAGGGAAGGCAAATTAAATTAGAATAATGTGGAGGGAAGAGTCTGTAGGGGAAGTACATGTATGACCCAATAGAAATTTTATTTTGTTTCAGGAGGAACAGATATATAGAAAATAAGGTAAGTACAAAGGGACACAGGGTCTCATTTCAAGGAAAACAGAATACAGCCAATTGGAAAAGAAAGATCAGGAGATTACTATAATCAAGGTTGTTTTTAACCTTTCCTCAAAAAACAAAAACAGAAACCTAAAAATTAATTTTCAACAAATGCCTTTTCAATAAATAGACATTTCCTACACTTACTGAGAAGCTAAGAGTTTTTTTTAAAGGGGCAGGAAAAGCTGACACTTTAGTGCAAATATTCTTCTTCTAAAGCAATATTGCACCAACAGTTTCTGTTATATTGCAGAAAACTCAAATTTCCAGGTGGTATCCCAAGTTTTTAAGCAACTGTGATTAACAGAAACAAATAAATAAAAACGGGTACACTTCTGTTTTGTTTCTGGGAGTACTTAAACTCTAAGCCCAACATTGAAATACTGCTTTCTGGGCTACTGCTTCTGATATTCATCTGTCTCCTTTGTCTTCCATACTAGCATATTCTTTGCCTTCTTTTCTAGTCCAAAGCGATCAAGTTTATAGAGCATTGATTTCTTATACCAGCTTAAGCCTAGACAGGCTTGTTGTGGCACCTATTGGATTCTATTTTAATTCCTTGTCCTCATCACATGGACCAGGTAAACAAACAACCCTTAATTTAAATCCTAGGTCTATAACATAAATTATCAAACCTCTGGGAAGTTATACTCTCTGAGTCTCAGATTCCTTATATATTAAAATAAGGATAATAATGCCTACCTTTTAAGAATTGACTTTTAAATGCTTAAATTTATTCAAACTTCTAGTTCAGTGTAGATTCAGGTACAGGTGGTGGGATTCTCAGTTTTGGAAGCACAGATTTGCTTCCCAGTTGTATGTATGGGTATGATCCTCAAACACCACCCAACTCTGGGTGTCAGCAGAGATGCTTTTCTGTTTTCTAGCTTCCATGGCCCCTGTAGGACCTAACAGCTCTCTGACCACTCAGATAAAAATAATACCTGTTATTGGTCCTATAGGGCCCTTATCTGAACTTTAGGTCCCCCGTACAAATTTTGCAAGTATCTCTCTTGCCCTTTTCTTGGAAATGCTATATTTTCCAATTCTGGATAGTTTAGCTTTCCCCTCTGCCCTTTGATTTCTAACTCGTCTGAAAAGTATGTGTTTAGCTAGATGATAAGGTCAGTTTACTGTCTTCCTTTCTAAGCTATCACCTGAGTTTTTTTCTCATCAGAGACCTCTGCCTTCTATGAGGGCCTGTTTTCTCTATTAATCTCACACCATGCCCCATTAAACATAAAAACACTCCATAGCATTATGTTATAGAAAATAAATTAGAAGACAACTCTAGGTTCTAATCTCAGTCCTTTAACTTACTAAATACTATGTGACTTTCACCAAGTTATTTAACCTACCTGAGACTCAGTTTTTTCATCTGCAAACAGGGAATATGTCTTGACAACTTAGGAGGCGAAAGATCAAATGCAATAATGCAGATGAATGTGTCTTTAAAACTATAGTTCTGGGGCTTCCCTGGTGGCACAGTGGTTGAGACTCTGCCTGCCAATGCAGGGGACACGGGTTCGAGCCCTGGTCTGGGAAGATCCCACATGCCACGGAGCAACTGGGCCTGTGAGCCACAACTACTGAGCCTGCGCGTCTGGAGCCTGTGCTCCGCAAGAAGAGAGGCCGCGATAGTGAGAGGCCTGCGCACCGCGATGGGGAGTGGCCCCCGCTCGCCGCAACTAGAGAAAGCCCTCGCACAGAAACGAAGACCCAACACAGCCAAAAATAAATAAATAAATAAATAAATTTATTAAAAAAAAAAAAAAACTATAGTTCTAAACAGTGCGGAAAGTATTATCCATTTAACAAAATACTGGCGATGGCAAAAAAATCAAGTCAAACTGCCAGAGTTGGAGTCCTAGCTCTATTATTTACCTTTTAATATGTAAAATGAGGATTATAATACCTACTTCATATGATATTAGCTCAGTGATGTTAGTTATTATTGTTATTATTAAATGCCTATTACATGTTAGGCATTGTACTAGATGCTGGTAATAAAATGGAATCAAGACAGACATGGCTAACATCTTTGCCAAAAACTTCTACTATGTCCTACTCCATATGCTACATTTTCTAAGTCATTTATGTCATATACACTTTACAGCAAAGAAAAATCTGAGTAGTAAAGCATTTCCATAGAGCATCAAGATAAGACCCCACAATTCCACTATTTCTTTTCTGTGAAATTTCCAGTGAACACATAGTAACTGTGGTATTTCTTTTCTTAATTCATCACTTGACTCAAAACTCTTTTCACGACTTCTGGGTAAACTGCCTAGAATACGTTTCTATCAAATGTAAATAAGACAGTGTTTCTGAAGGTAACATCCAAAGATGATCTGCTTCTCAATCACCTAAAATGCTAATAAAAGGCAGATTCCTAGACCTTATTTCAGACGTATTGATTCAAAAGCTCTGGCTGGAAGATGTGGGAATCTGCATTTCTAATAAGTTCCCAGTGTGATTTTTATGCAAATCCCATTTGAGAACCACATTCTCAAGAAAGAAAAAACCTCCACTACATAAGAAATTTATAACCAAAGGCAATACTGAAAAATAATGATCCAAAGCTTCGTGAAGGAGAAAAATTTTAATCGTCAGAATAAATTTTCACATGCCTGTCTCTTAACAGGGTTGAGTCAACAGTGCACAGACACACCTTAACTGTGACTGTTCAAGAAACTCCTATTCTGGAGGCCAAGGGAAAGGATGGAACGGGGACACTCTGAAAAACTTTACCGATATTTCAGAAGACGCAAACAAAACGGTGTTATTGCAGTAGTCACGCCTACTAAAATTGGGATTTGGTGACAACAGAAAATGGAACCGATTTCTCTTAAACTCAGACAACTAAAGACAGACCTCCCTGCTCCAACTTCCCACATCTACCATAAACCTTGGATAATCTCTCAAATGTAGACTTTGTCTACTTGGGAGTTAAGCTGGTCCTGTGACCAATCAGAGGCAAGGAAAAATATGATCTTTTGATAAAAGATAATCAATTTTCATAAAAGATAACCAAAATGACTAATGAAAATTTAAATTTATACCTCTCAATCTGATGGACAGTTATAGAAGAGATCTCACTGAGACACGGAAGAGAGTCAATTAAGGAGCTCTGAACTCCTAGTGCCTGTAAACTTTCCAAATAACAATTCAAAGCTAATGAACAAACTACTTCTCTGCCCACTAAGCCACACTGGTCTGAGATCTGCTCTGGTGCAGATAATAAAATGCCCTAAGATGGCAGTGGGTTCACTGTGACTGGAAGAAGTCGGGAGCCCAAAGAGGAAAAAGACGCCCAACCTGCCCACACTAACCGTCCGTCCGCACCCAGTATGGAGCAGCAGAGCGGGCGGGGCTGCGATTTCTCCCGCATCACTGCGCTCTCTCTTCTCCGCCTGCGTGAGCGCCGCCCTCCCACTCGCGGCGTGAACCCACTGGGCCTAGCCTTTCCTTCCCCCTCCCCTCGGCCTGATGCTGAATCATGAGCCCTATATCTCCAAAAGGTAAAATCTAAGAACAATGCCACCCTTAGGGCCGGCCTGAATGGGGTACCAGGTCGGGGTGGGGCGGAAGGCTGGAAACCACAACTTTGCTCCCCTTCTTCCCAAATTCCCCACCCAACCCCCAGATGACAATGAGTACTGCAGCCTTAGGGGATTCCCAAGCGGCACCCCTTCTCAGGCGTCGCTCGGGTTGGCAACGGTCAGACCTGGGCCCGGCGCGCTCCGCCTCATTGTTCCAACGCTGCCTACCAGCCCGCCCGCCCTCCTGCCCGAAGTCCGAGCCCTGCAAGGCCGGGGAGCTCGCAGCTCGTGGGGAAGGGGTGGGCGATCTCCGCCCCTCTCCTGTAACCACCGCCCCCTGCCCACCACCCTCGCCCTTCCTGCCAACCTCCTTTCGCTAAAGCGGAACCAGCGAGTCCCCCGGAGGCGACCGGGTGGGTGCTGTCCAAATGCTGGGAGGAGGAGGACTGGGGTGGGGAGGGTGGGGAGAAGCGAGAGTCTTCGGCCTGCGCTCGGCTGCAGCCTTCGCCCCACCGCCCCACAGCGAGATGCCGGTTCCACGGGTCCCGCTCGGCCACGGTTCCTCCCGCCCGACAGGGAGCCGCTCGGCGGTGGCCATCTCCCAGCCCTGGATGCTGGCGCCGAGCAGCCCTTGGCCCTCCTCGTCTCCAGAAGCAGAAGGCGGAGGGCCCGTCCCCGTGCAGGCTGCAGAAGTCACCATATGCTACTCACCCCAACTGTTTCTGTCCCTGCGGTTCTTGGCCATGGTGGTCCGGGGACTGGTGGCGGTGGGGCGCTGTCACGGCGCTCGCTCTTCCCCCGGCCGCAGGTTGCTGGCGGTGGGAGGCTCTGTGCCTGCGCTGGGCGCAGTTCACTCAGACTCTGAGGATGTTGCTGTGGCGCTGGTGGGAAGGAGTGGGGAGGAGAAGGGAGGAGAAAGGGATGAACCAAGCTCGGCATCACAAGCCCAAGTTCACACAAATACCAGCGTCACACCCTCCCTACCTCAGCCCACCCCCAGAGCCTGAAGACAGTGACAATGTACTGCAACATTTTCGATGGAAAAAACATACAAATAAACAGCACCCCCTTACACACTCAAAGAATTTAACAGCATTATACAGTCAGAAATAACACAAGCCAATATACTGCATGACTCTGTATGTTCAAATACCTGTTTCCTAGACCAGTTACATATTAGTAGAAACATGCTGGCAACATTTATATAGCCAAAGAAATTTTAAAAATCTGCATTTATCTACCAGGTACCATTCCCCCCCTAATTTAAAAGCAAGGTCACATTAGTAAAGAGGGCATCATGCATTCTTGTACCTGTATACTGAACAGGCCTGTCTTTTAAAATTAGGATATCAAATTTAGATTAAGATCAAGATAAATGAAAGCTGGAGATTCACCATAATCTGTAACTAACTCCATTCTAGAGGGCAAAATTTCCCACTAGATGTGCAGAGATATCATCTGGCATTATACTGACAAATATTCTAAGTAAAGTCATACTACATAGTCTGGAAGAGCCTTGGCCGTAACAAAGGTTGCAGGCAATTTTGAAAGCAAAAGGCAGTAAATACTTTAAAAAAACACTCTCAATCTCTCCCTTTTCACTGGTTTCTTCCTCTTTCCCAATAAACTTAATTTTCAATGTCCTAGAAACACTGTCCCTTCATGCTACCTGACCCTCAAGATACCATCATCCCATTCCTCACCTCCTCACACAGTTTTCACCTGCATTTGGTTGTTGCCCATACTCTACACAGATCAGTTCTGCCTAGGAGATTATTGCTAGCTTCTTAATTACCAGATCCTTGGTCTCTGTTTACTCCTCATCATAAGCAACTCTTCACTCTGTGTGCCCTCAATGTAATTTACTATGATGGCTTCAGACAGGACCTCCATCCATGCTGTTGATTCCCAAATCTACTCTTCTAGTCTGAAGCTCTCTTGAGGAGAGATAATCATCATTCCAGAGCTGAATTTATAACTGCCTGAGGTCATCTTCACTTTGTTTTCCTACTGACACTTCAAAATCAATATGTCAAAAACCAAACTCTCTCTCTCACCACTGCCAAATCTTATGCATTTCATATTTCAGTTAATGGTTCTATGACCTCAGAACACTGTAAACAAAGTTTACATTACGGTTTTAAAGGAGACTGTGTTCAACAGAGTTGCATTCCCTAAACACTAATGAGACAACATAGGAAGATAGAAATTAACTCACCCCATACCTACAAACCAAATTCATTAAATAAAAAGAAGCGTGTTCTGCTTTTCTTGTATTTCTTTACTATAATTCTCAGCTCACATTCTAGCCTGACAATCCCTTTCAGGTGAATCCCATTAAAAAAGAGTACAGTAGATTCCACCCCAAAAATGTTATATATGTAATTCAGTATCTATTCCTAATTGAAAAAGAAACTTATCTTTAAAAAACCCTTTTTCTGTTGTAATCTGTGAGATAATACTTGAGACTGTGTGAATGTCTTGGCCAAGAACTTTTCATCCAATGGTTTTTAGCATCCACTGACATCCTTGCCTGAACTGACTTTACATTAGTGATTTTAAAATAATTATACCACTTCTTTTACATTCTACATTTAGTAGTTGGCATTTCTTCTGCCACCTTTGTTTGTTGAGTACCACTATCCACTTCATGGATTCATAAAATCTAAAAAAACTTCACTGTATCATTTACCATCATTATTCTTTCTAATGCTCAAATTGCCCTAAACTTGACCAATGGTAGCCCCTTCAAGTTAACACCTGTGTCCTTTTAACATGTCCTATTTGTCTTTGATCATTTTCCTTGTTTTCTGGCACAAGAAAATGTTTCAAGTTTCCCTTGTATTTTCCCTGCCTCAGAACTAGGATTAACTGGTCCTCCAAGAAACTCTGGCTGCTTTTAATGAGAAAAGGAATTTAGAAACCAAGATCTGAATGCTAGCTGTGCTCACTGCTAGCTGGAATTTCACTGTTTCTAGACTCTTTCAGTGGACATTGTTAGAACACATTTATTTTTTAAAACCATAAGTTTAATCTACTCTAAAGAAACACCTCCAACAGTACAAAAATACATACATACAGAGTAATTTATTGCAGCATTTTTGTTATTGCAATATGTTGGAAATAACCTAAATGCCCATATATAGGAGAGTGGTTAAATACACTATAATACATGTGCACAATGGAATACTATGTAGCTATAAAAAAGAATACAGAAGATCTTTATGAACTGATAAATACTGATTTCCAGAATACACTGTTAAATGGAAAAAAAAAACCCCAAAGCACAAATACTTTACCCATCCTGTAAGAAAGAAAAGCATATAAAAAATGTATGTGCTCCTCTGTGCAAAAGAAATACAGGATAAACCAGAAACCAATGAGATAAGTTATCTACAGGAGATGAGTGAGAATAGGATGGAAGCAATGGAAGAATGGGAATAGGGTAGCAAGGATTAGGAGGACTGATGCTTCTCTAAGCGTAACCTTTTCATAAAGCCCTGATTGTTAGAACCATGGCAATGTTTCACATTCTCCAAAATAAATAACTAAAATCAATCATGGTGGGATGAAGTGGGAGATTGGGATTGACATATATACATTAATATGTATAAAATAGATAACTAATAAGAACCTGCTGTATAAAAAATAAATTAATTAAATTTTAAAAAATAAATCAATCAGGATATGGGGCTAGGGGTGGAAGGAACTCAAAATGGAATTACAAACAGTAAAAAAAAAAGAAAAGTGAACCTAACTATATTACAGGGGAATAACATAACTACACTGAAGTGCTTTCTAAACCTGAGGAGCTTTAGAAAATAGTATTTTGATTGTATGCTGTAAGACTAAAGACAAAAACTGTATACAAGTATTGCTCTTTAGTTCATATTTTTTTTTCTCCCAGGACATACGTGGGTTAGCAATTCTGAAATTATTTATGTTTGCAGTATAATTGCAGTAATTTGCAGTAATTTGCAGTATAAATATATCATGTGTAATCAGAGCCAGATTTCTTGCTTTTGGAGATGAAGTTATAATAAGGAGAGTGGAAGGACAGAATGAACCCTGTGGTGTTGAACTGGAATCTGAGGTATCAGTATGATACAGTAAAAACACAAATAGCAGAATTAAAAAAAAATGGGCAGAGGCTCTAAATAGACATTTCTCCATAGAAGATATACAAATGGCCAAGAAGCACATGAAAAGATTATTTAATGTTTTTAGTCACTAGGGAAATGCAAATCAAAATTTGAAAAACTACAATGAGACATCACCTCAGACTGTAACCAAAAAGAAAGACAATAAAAAGTGTTGGTGAGGATGTGGAGAAACTGGCACTGCTGGTGGGAATATAGCCACTTTGGAAAACAGTCTGGCTGCTTCTCAAAAAGTTAGATATAGAGTTACCAATTGGCTCAGCAATTCCACTCATAGATATATACCCAAAAGAAATGAAAAACACATGTTCATACAAAAACTTGTATAGGAATGTTCATAACAGCATTGTTTGTAGTAGCCAAAAGGTGGAAACAACCTAAATACCAATAACTATCAATGGATAAACAAAATGTGGTATACCCATAAAATGGAATATTATTTAGCCATAAAAAGGAATGAAGTACTGATAAATACTATACCATGAATGAACCTTGTAAACATTATGCTAACTGAATGACGCCAATCACAAAGACCACGTATTGTATGATTCCGTTTATATAAAATGCCCCAAATTGACAAATCTATAGAGACAGATAGTAGATTAAAGGTCGCCTAAGGCTAGAGAGGGTGGGTGGGAGGTTGGGGAGAAATTGGGGAGCAATTGCTACTGAATACGAAGCTTCTTTTGGGGGTAATAAAAATGTTTTAAAATTGATTGTGAAATCAATTCTGTTCAACTCTGTGAATATACTAAAAATCACTTAGTTATATAAATTGGTGAATTATATGGTATGTGAGTTATATCTCAATAAGGCTGTGTTTTAAAAGTCAAAGTCAAGTTTATTTTAAATCAGAAAAAAAGAAGAAAAGGTATTTGTACTTTAGTACTCTAGATCCTCTCTTCTCCTGACTCCTCTGGGATATTACTCCAAAAATTATTCCCTCCCTCCTATATCCTCAATTATTTTTTCTTCTATTGGTTCCTTCACCATGCTCATTTTCCCCCAAAAAACTCTCAATCAGGAGTTTTTCAGTAATCGATGATCCAACTTGCTCCTTCCCTCTATAACTAGCAATCTTGGAAAAGTATATCAGTTAGAATGCTTTTGGCTGTAACTCAAAATGGCTTAAATAAAAGGACATTTACTGTCACATAATTTTTTTGAAGACAGGTTGGTTCTATGGTGGTTCATTCATCAGTGCAACATCATTATGGATTAGTTAGGATAAAGAATTGGCTGCTGTAAAAAAAAAACTACAGTGGCTTAAGACACTTATTTCTCTCTCATGAAATAATCTGAGTGTAAGCCATCCAGGGCTAATATGGTGGCCTCTTTATACTTTCTTCCACCCTTAACTTGGGACTTCCATCATGTAATCCAAGATGGCTGCTTGGACAGTCACATCCTCATTCCAGCCATGTAGAAGGGAAGAAAAGGAAGAAGTGGATATATCCAATCTGAGGGTACAACCCAGAAGTTGCACACATCACCTCACCTCAAATACCATTGACCATACATGTCCCATGCAGTTGATAAATATACCATGTATTTAACTAAAATTTTGGGAATCTAATACCACAGAAGGAAGGGAAATGGATATTGGAGAATATAAGCAGACTATTTCACTAGGACCAAGATTGCATTCTACCATACTGTGTGTGGGCTTATTTTCTAATGCAGGCTCCTGCCATAGTTCCAAAACGGCATCTGCCATTCCAATCATCAGAGGCAGACAGCCATGCCTAGAGACAGAAAAAGGCATGTCTATGTCTTGTGTACCTTGTTAAAAAGCACTCCAGCAGACTTTTCCTCATGTATCATTGTCCACAATGGTCTAAGCCTAAACCATCCCCTTAACAAGAGGAATGAGGCTAGGCCAATCGACATTTACCCCCTAAGATTGGGGAAGGTCTCAGTCTCCTTTAATGGACATAGCCACTCAGAAAAGGTCCACAAAACTGTGGTTCTGATAATACAGAAAGAGGATCGTTTCTGAGCAGAATGCCCAAGGTCATAACCATAACTTCCATTTCCCCCTTACCCTCCACTAGTATCTCAGCTGGTAGGGCGATCCAAACTTTACTCCCATAGGATCCAAGTCCTTAGTGGTCTTATATTTACTGGATTGCTGCAGTTTCCCATTGTTCAGTAATTTTGGACATATGAAAACCAAGAGGTACCCTAGTGCATACCTGGGTTTCCAGATATAGTCCTTATTCTCTTTGTCGAGCAACAATCAATTTCCCCTTGGTAATTAAGACCAATCACTCCAACCAGTACAATGACCCCCTCTCTAACTGTTGGCTCAGTGGTCTGAACACCTCATATAGCCCAGGTGGTAGTGTCAGCTTCCTATTTAATGGAACTGTGACTGGGTTATCTGGGGAAAGTATCTGTCCCTTGCACACCAGGGCCTTCAGATCCACCAAGCCCGATGTTTTAGTCAAAGTTGTACAGACAAAAATTCTTCAAGTGAATTACTAGGAATAATAAAAGGGTCACTCCTACCTCCACCCCCTGGTTCCTCGGCCCATGCATTCTGAATATGGGGTAGATGGCAATATATAGTGGCTACTGAGTTAAAACCTCACAGGGGTTATCTCTCAGCCAACTGATCCTTCAGCGGGACTTTCCTCCATTGTATCATACTAGATGCTTCTAAGTGATGGGTTTGAGGTTAAGATCAGTTAATTTCATGGGCATGACTCCATTGCCACACTTCCTCATAGTAAAATGAGCTTCTTGCTCAAAGTTAATGTTGTTTGTGATACATAGTGATGAAATAAGGCATTCTGTAAGTCCATAATTGTGGTACTAGTAGAAGCTTTCCAAGCAGGGATGGTAAACCTGTATCTGGACTATGTATCTATTCCCATGAGGACAAATTGCTCTTCCCTCCATAATCAAAGGGACCTGGTTTAATTAAACTGCCACCAGGTAACTGACTGGTCTGTCTAAGGAATAGTACCTTACTAGGGTCACTGCAATGGCCTCTGCTGTAAGGAAGTTAAATACACCATAGAGGCAGTAACCGTATTACCCTTGGCAAGTGGAAGCCCGTGCCACTGAATCCGTGTTTAGCTTCCATTCCTATTGCCACATGGCCCCACTGAACTAGTACTAGGGTGACTAGGTAGAGGCTGACTGACATCCATTGGACAGATCATCTTGTATACCTGATTACTGGGACGGATGCCCTCTTGTGGGCAGTCAAATGGTTCACAGACATTTTCACATTCCAGGTTAATTTTGAGACACCATCCATAATACATCTCCCACTGACTTCCTTATTTCTGATCATCTTCTTTCCAAGTTATTGCCAGCCTATTAATTACTGTGCATAAATCAGTATAGATCCATACCTCAGGCTATCTTTCATTCCTAACACAGAGGACAACCAGATGTTTTATTCAAAATTATGCCCTCTGGGAAAATTTCTCTTCATCTCTATTTTTCAGGTCCACTTCACTATGAAGTAGGGCCATAATTCAGTGGGTGTTAGTGTATCATCCAGACCATTAATAAACCAGGCCCAACTTTTCCTTCCTCTGCTAAATGACCATGAGCCCAAAGATAGGTTCAAAAAAAGGTGGCAAAGAAGTAGGGGCAGGTACAATGAAAGTTAGTCCATGTACTTTACTTGTGCCTTCCAGATCAGCTCAGGCCACCCCAGTATATACCTTTCCATTTGACAATGGAATTCTGCTGCCCATGTTCAATTTATGAGTCATCAGATAAAACCCAGTTCCTAAAGAGCAGTTCGCAGCACAAAATCACTTAGAATCCTGTGGTCAGGTGTTTAGTATCTGCCGAGCCCTGGTAGCAAGCCAAGAGTTGCTTTTCAACTGAGCTGAATACAGGAACCCTGATATCAATTCTCATATAAACTTTAAAACCACGCTGGGGATCAAAGTTACATATCAGATGATCAATTTAAGCTGGATAAAAAAAGGATGTGCACTGCCTTCCTCAACTCTTCTTTTTAAAACTCCCATTATAATGACCGGATACTGATTCTGAATGAGACACATGTTCTACTGCTCTCCAGAACAAAACAGAATTCTCCTACACTTTGAAAACACAGTTTTGGCCTCAACAGACAACTGATCTTCATTAGTAACAGAAAGAATAGTTTAACTATTTCAAAATCCAAATGATAATTATGGCAAATGTCTTCCAATATTTAATTGATTTATATTTAACAAACCTATAAAGCTCAATCACATAAAATTACATTTTGCAACTAGTTTATGTTGGAAGATTCATCAGGAAATTATATTGTTTAAGCCTATATGTTCCATACTAAAATTATTGTCCTCATGCTCTGTTTTGTCACACTTGAGGGTTTTAATTAGCCATTCTGTCTTGGTTACTAAATTGTGAAACTTACCTAGGTAGAAGTTAAAAAAATTTTATGTCCTTCATTTTGTTTTCTGTTTTTTTGGCTGCACTGTGCTGTATGCAGGAACTTAGTTCCCTGACCAGGGATCTAACCCACGCCCCCTGCAGTGGAAGCGCAGTGTCTTAACCACTGGACTGCCAAGGAAGTCCCTGTGTCCCCCAATTTTAAAAAATTAAGCCTTGGCTAAAATTGAAACAAGAGGCCACAGATTATAATTAGCATTTTACTAAAGAACTTTGAAAGAAGGGAAAAACACTATAAAGCATAGAGCAAACCATAAAAGGTTGTTAGGCAGATAACAGGAAAACATGGAATATATTAACATGTCATATTATGAAGACACAAAGAATATATGACAGTTATATCAAGCCATACTTATTCTTACTCAATACCTTGGCATTATGAAATTTGGTAGTTTGTAAGAAACTCTTCTGTGCTCAGTTGAAAACTTTTTATTGTTATGTTACCTTCAACCTTGAAACCATGTGCTTAATTGTTTAGGACGTAAAATTAAATTTATGCACTGTATGTTTATTCTATGGAAATTGAATGTGAATTTCTTTACTAACCATGAAATATTTAACAGACAAGCTATGACTTCACTGATCTTGATAAAATTAACTCAACCAGTATTTAAAAATTCTAAAGATTCTCTTGGAGTTAGTATAAAGCAGATGTTTTTTGCTTGCAACAATTGTGGTACAAGTAAAAGAACGATTATGGCAGGCACTTCTTAACCACCACATAAAATCTTGACTTTTTCCATGCTAGCCACCTCTGGGTTGATGATCAAAGCATGTGGATCTGCCATTACTGGCAGCATAAAGTATCTGCACTCCAGGGTCTTGTTGAAGCCTATGACCTCAAACTTTTTATTGCCTAATTCAAATCAAACATTGTGTTTCAAGAATAACATGCTTAAAGGAGTGTCAGAAAGACATTTATCCTTGTTTCAAACTGGGAATTCAGAGTTTCCATTTTAGGAAGGCCCATGAGGTAAGTTTTCCTAAACTCTTAGTATCAGGAAAAGATGCAACTCTCTCTCAATTAATTGGTTTACTGTGGTCTCAAAAACACTATGAAACCCTCTGCTTTGGCCAATTTGCTGTATTGTTCTGGTATCTTATTTTTCCTTTCTTTAACATCATACCTATTTCCTCATTTTTATCTTGTGTTATAGTATGCATTTTCTGTATGCTGCCTCAAATTCTCTGAGGAATAATGTAGGTATAAATAAGTAACGATAAATAAATTTCAGACTAGAAAAAGGATCAATGCTTATAGGGTCAAAGGGGGAAAAAAAGAAATCTATGACAGTAAATAAGTACTAGGATACCAATAGAACATTTGAAAAGATTTTGAGTCATTGAAGCCAAAAGTATTTGCCCACCAAAACAAGTGCCAAGAAGCTTTGAAAGAAGGAACTGTTCTTCAACAATTTTTTCAATGCAGCAAACACATAGGCTTTGTCCATAGAGCATGTAAGTCTGAGCTTACTTATGTTCCCTAAATAAGTGCCCTTTGTGCACGGAGCACAAGAAAATACATATATTCCCTGTCCTGTTAAGGTGTGAATTTAATTTCTACATTATGCAATTGATTACAATGATCAACAACAAGGAGTACATTGCCCAAGAATGGAATTGAATTGGATGTTCAAAGCCACAAGCCAACATCTGCAACTTGCTCTTTTGTGATTTTTTCAGTCACTAAATGCAATGGCCAAGTGTTAGCTGGCTTTTTTGTTCAAAACCTTCACAGGGCTCTAGAAATAACTTTGCCAGTATACAAACTGGCAACTTTATTTCTACCTTCAGACCAAGACTGGAACTGAAACTACAAAACAGCTTGTTAAATATCAGCCCAATTACTTCCCTAAACTCCTGTTTCATATTCTGTGCATTGTGAAGTATTTTTAAACCTTTTATATTTTGAGAACCCTCTTTATAATCCTGTAAAATGCTTTATAAACACTTCCTTGGGTGTCAGATGCAAAACCTTATCCTCTTCATGCTGCAGATAAGGAAACGGAGACATTGCCAAATACGATGTCTTTCTTATCCCAGGTCACATACTGAGGAAGCGGTAGAGCCAGAACCAGGTCCCTGACTTTGTTTCAGATTCTGCAAAACTCCTGACCCAAGGAGCGATACCCGCGTTCAGACAGCGCGTGTGCCCAACAGGGATAAAGGCCATCGAGACTACCTAGGAATTCAGACTTTCAGAAATGTCTTGGGAAAACTCAGTAGAAGACAGGTTGCGCAGGTGTGCAGTGAAGCCTCAAACTCATACCACTGAGAATAATTTGCAAAACAGGACGGTGCAGTAGGGTGTGCCGCGACTTAGTTAATCTGGCACTCCACTCCCCCACCTCCTTCCCTGGTGCCCCACTGCCAGGTGACTTCTCACCTGGCCCAGTGCCCTCAACGTACCTTTTCTGAACTGGGAGGGCTGCGTTCCCTTCGCCCTCGTGCTCACCCTTCTCCCTCTAGCCGTCACCTTCTAAGATTACCCGACAAAGCGGGGGGCGGTTTAGCGGATGCGCTTCGGCCCACGAATGCCCGGGGGCTTCCCTAAGCCCCGAGGGTGGGAAGCAGAGCCTGGGCCCGGAAAGGACGCGCCGGCCCGGGGGGGCGCGGCGGCCCGGCCGGGAGAGTGTCGTGTCCCGAGCAGGCCTCAGGGCGGCACTCTGGCCCTGCGGCCGGCGTGCTCGGGCCGGCAGCTGGGCGCCGACCTACGCTGGCCGGGAACGTGTCTCCCGGTGACGCAGCCCCGGGTGGAGAACGTGGTGCGGCGGCAGCGACGGTACGCCCCTCCGCCGTCCGCGAGAGAACGTGCGGTGCAGCGGTAGGCGGCGACGGCGCCGGACCGGGAGCGGCCGGCGGGCGCCGGGAAGCAGGACGCTGGCGCCGGCGAGGAAGTAGGTCCCGGGCGCGGCGCTCAACAAAGAGTGGAGCCGCCCCCCTCAGGTACCCAGCCGGCCCCGGGCCCCGGCGGGCGGGCAGACCCGGCTTGGCAGTTCGCGGGCGGCCGGGGAAGGGGGAAGGGCCGAGGCCGGAACGCGGCGGCTAGGCGCCGGGGAGAGCCTTTCAGGCCCGCTGGTTCGCTGGCCCCAGCCGGGCGGAAGGGACGGGGCTGGGCCGCTCGGGGTTGTAGCCTCTGCTCGTTTCTCGTGCAGGCGGAGCTGCGGGCAGAGGCTCCATGTTAGGAAGCGGCGCCGCTCGTCCTTGTTAGCGGGAATCGGGGCGCCGCGGGCAGAGCCGGCGGGAGCCGGGCCCTGTGCGAATATGGAGGCCCCTCTGCGGCCTGGCGCGGACATCCTGAGGCGGAACCCGCAGCAGGACTACGAGCTCGTTCAGAGGGTCGGCAGCGGCACCTACGGGGACGTCTATAAGGTGAGGCAGGCCGGGCTCTCTCCCTGCGGTCCGCTGGCTCCCGGGTATAGGGCCACTTTCTGGGGAAGTATGAGGAGGGGGGAGGATGCTTTTATTGTTGTATCTTGGAGATGCCGCGGCCGGGTTCCGTGTACTCGATTCAGGGCACCTTCTATTCACTGCTTGCTCTAATCGCTCCAACAAGCAGAACTAAACACACCTTTGCAAACTACCGTAGTACTTTTTTGTGGTATAAAGGCTTTTTAACGCCTATTTATGGTATCCAAGGGAGTTCGAATCCGCTTATGGAGTTGCACTTGAGGATATTCTTGTCTTAGCATGGAAGAATGCTTCCTGGAAGACAGTAGACAAAGTATGTTGGCATTCCGACATTTGCATAAAAAACTTTTTGATGGATAATCTTGGTTTAAAAAGTCCTATGAAACCCTGTCTCTCAATTTTATCTGTAAGCAGGCTAATACTGGGTCAGAGTGACTTGTGCACAAACATTACCCTATGAAGAACGATTCTTTTCCCGGCAGAAGTTTCATTATTTGTATCTGATTGATGATTCTTTTTCGACTTTAGCCGTTCCTCTCTTTGGGATTTATAACATACCATGACCAAGAGTGGTTAAGAGCTGCTGTATTTTTATTATGCTCGTTTGTTTTATTTGAGACAAATGATGAGGATGAGTTACTCTTAATTTGAGATTTAAAAAAACATCATAGAGAAGCAAACCCAGTTCTCTAAATCCACTGAGTTCTTGAAGGATGAAGAGGAAAGATTGTTTTACATTGCCTTATGCTTTTTGTTCTCTGTTCCAAAAAGGGAGCACTAATGCAACTCACATGGGTATATCAAGGGGCATTTCCTTTGATTTGGAACAGCTTTGTTTATTGGATTTAATCATGTTAGGTATCCCATTATTCCAAACAGCACTCCTGCATATACCTGAAATGGCCTTGTGTCATATGGGTAATTAACCAGTAGAAGCCTTTAGGGTATGTTGTTTTTTACAGGTAATATGGAAGAAAAAACATCCCTTTTTCCTAACCTTTCTGTTTTTGTTTAATATTCTCCCTATTAATAGTAACAATTTGAGGTTGTGTTATGACAGTTCTAGCACTGTTTGATTCTATTGAGATGAAATGTAATGGGTAGGCTTTTTATTCTTTAAACAAGGATTTGAATCTTCTGTACTAGGTACTGTTCTGTATGGGATGTTGAATTGGGAGGAAGGTTCCAGCTTTTGCCTTGTGAATAATTTTAATTCAAAGTAGATAATTATAATAGAATCCTCTTCTTTATGTAGAATTAGGGATAGTTAACTCTTAGTTGTTTATTCATGGATTAGCCATTTTGTGGAATGCTTTTTAAAAAATTGAAATTCCTTTTTCCCTTCTCAGTCCCACTTTTTGGTCACCTCCATCTTATGATTCACTATGTATTACACTAGTTCATGTTAGTCATACAATTGGTAATCATCAATTCAGTTCATGTTCATAATACAATAATCTGAATTCCAATTCTTGTATATTTTCTCTCCTCCCTACTACAAGAAAATTTAAAATGTTTTCCCCACAAAAATCCCAAGGCCTTCACCTTTTTTCTTTATAAATATAACAACTAAAGCAACTATCTGGAGCAGGATTTTATCCTTGCCAGGGAAAGCAAAGGGTTATATTAAAGGGACAGCTAATGCTTGCCTTTTACCCTGGTGCCTCCCTGCCCTATCTCTCTCTTCAACAGCTCCTAAACAGAGGATCAAGAAAATATTTATCATACACCACTTTCAAACACCCTCCCCCCAAATGATCCCCTTCCCTCATATTCATGCTCCCTCACTTTATGTGTATACTCATTCCACACCAAGCCAGCTTCTAATTCCTAAATATCCTCAAAACCCTGGTTCCTTGTCTTTGTTTTCCTTTGTTCTAATTACCTGGCATCACCTCCCACCCCCGTTTCCAACTGTTATAGCCTGCCTTACTCAAAGCCTCCAGGAGGCCCCAGCCCCTCCGCCTTATCTCTCCAACCTCATTTATTACTCTTCACCCTGCTTCACTCTCTTCTAGCAACACTGGCCTGCTTGCTCTTCCTTAAACATAAGGAAGAGCAAGCAGGCCAGTGTTGCCATCTTCCTACCTTTGGGCCTTTGTTCTGGCTATTGCTTCTGCTCAGAATGTTTTTCTTCAGACAGCCACATGGCTTGCTCCCTTCCCTCCTTGCTTTTATATCCTCTCAGTCTTTTTTTCCTACTTCTTTTTTCTTTGCACTTACCACCATCTAATGTCATTTTTAAAAAATTTTATTGGAATACAATTGCTTTACAATGTTTTGTTAGTTTCTGCTGTACAATGAAGTGAATCAGCTATATGTATACATATATCCCCTCCCTCTTGGACCTCCCTCCCCCCCACCCATCCCACCCATCCCACCCATCTAGGTCATCACAGAGCACCAAGCTGAGCTCCCTGTGCTATATGGCAGGTTCCCACTAGCTGTCTATTTTACACATGGTAGTGTATGTATGTCAAACCTAATCTCCCAATTCATCCCACCTTTTTACTTATTTTTTCTTGTTTATTATCTATCTCAATCCACTAACCTACTCTCTATGAGGGCAGGAATTTTATCTCTTTTATTCACTGCTCTATCTCTAATAGTTCCTAGAATTATGCCTGGCACAGAGTAAGTACTTTCTGAACATTTGAGGAATGAATGAATGAATGGCTATCAGTCTTTCTGCCCCCTAATTCTCTGGGCATATACTTTATACTTTATACTTACTGGGCATATACAACACTAAGTTAGCATTTAATACTCTATATATTCCTGTAATGCCTATTATGATATCCTGTATATGTATTTTTATTACAAATTTCAATTATTTGAGCCCTCCAGGAAAAATATTTCTGGAAAACTATTTCATAGCATATCCATTTTCAGCATTCGAAGTCCTATAGAATTTTATCAGTTTATATTTACTCCTTAATATGCCTAAAAACATGTAACATTCAAACTGTAGTGCTGAAGTTTTTAACTCAGAGCACTTAGAGTAATTTTGTTATTTATCACTGTGTCTAGGATGAGCTGAAAATCCTAGGAAGTTTTAGAAGAATTTCAATCTGTGATGTAAACTAGCAAAATAATTACAGTTAAGAATAATGCAGGTAAATTAGTTGCTGTTCTAGTCAGATATTATCCCTACTTCTTTTTTTATCTTATGGAGCTGGAGCTTTAAAAGTACCACAGCTTTGAGATTTTTTGTGAATTATTTTTATGTTTTTCAAAAACACAGATCCCCTTTGAAGCGCCTGTCTTTCCTGAGACTCCTCAAGAGGGGAGAGCTCAATCTTAAACTGGCTATTCCCTGGTTGAAAGAAGAATACTATAAAGCTTCTTTTAGATAAATAGGGTAAATCATTGAGGGTGAAAGCAGGAAATAGTGGAGGGGAAAGAAACACAAAAGAGAAAAGAAATGTGGTGGAAGATGAAGGATTAAATTTTAACTGAGCAAATTTTATTTATAATTATCATTAATTTTTAAATCTTCTAACAGGAAGAGGAAGCTTGGAGATTTAGTGCCTCTCCTACCTTCTGTCCATAGTGACCTGGACTATTGTAGTACCATGATACAGTTCACAATTAACAGTACAAGCCATTTGGGTGGTCTTTATCCAAATATTTAGATCAAAACTGTCCGCAATCTAGATTCCAGAGAAGTTTTAGTAATTTTTTTTTATTTTTTGTGGGTTATAAATTTGGAGTGGGCAATCTCATGTATTTTTTTCTAACCTGTATTGCTTTTTCCGATTGATTATAAAAGTGTGACATGTTTAGCTCCAGGAGGACAGGAACAGATGTCTCCTGCTTTTCACTGTACAGTAGCAGACAGATAGATGCTCAATAAATATTTATTGAATGATATTAGTTGTAGAAAATTACCAGAGATGAATACTGTTAATAATTTAATATAGTTTATTTCAGGCTTTTTTCCTAAATGTTTTTAAACCAGTATGTTTAAACATGGCTTTTATAAAATTGGGATCATGATGTATCTCTTTTTTCTACTTGATTGGAATGGCCATCATTTTCCCGGTCTTTAAATAGTCTTCAAAAATACCATTTTTAAAGGATCCATTGAACAAACTCTCATTTAGTTAATCGTTATGAGTTTCATATTTGTTTTCAATTTTTAATTTTTGCAATTTTAAATGTTACAATTTGTGTAGAAATCTGTGTCACTCCGTCATATCACTTCTGTGGGTTCTCTGGGTGCTGGATGAACTGGGCCCACTGTAATGAATCCCCTTTTTATATATGCCCTCCCTCTCTCTTCCCCAAGCCAGAAGTCACAATTCTGGAACGGCTTTTGATACTTTAAAGCTTACCCCAGGATCCCATCGTATAGAGACAAAGCTTGTTACATCACAACACTTCTGTAAACATTCATTTATTCAAGAAATACTTATTGAGTGCCAACTGTATGGTAGGGTATGGGGATGCAAACACGAGAAAGAGAAAGTACACTGTCAACATATAGGAACATATAATGTAGTCAGGAAAACAGACATATAAAAGCAGTCATAATTTGGTAAGTGCCAGAATAGAAGTGAAGTGGAAGATATGCCCAACTTTGTTTTTTGTGGGGACTGGGGAAGGGAGGAAAGGAGAGAGAACTATGATGTGAACCAGGGAAGATTAAAAGCGAAGGGGACATTGACTGGATTTTAAAAGAGTGCAGGGTGATTTCCAGGTGGACAAGACAGGAAAGAAATTTTAGGCTGTGGGAATAGGGTGTGCAAATACCTGGTGGCTTGAGAAACCATAGTGAGTCTTGAGGGATCTGCATCTGCTTTCCAAGTTTGGTGTGACCAAATCTGGCAGGGATTCCATAGATGGCAAACAAAAGCTATTTTCTGGCAGAAAAGGACCAGATAATGGACCTTGTATGTCATAGCAAAGAATTTGGACTTCTTCCTGTAAACTGAAGAAAGACTTTAGGAGGGAAACTCTCATGGTGTAGAGGCTGGATTAGACAAAGTTTCTGGAAGTATAGGGAATGAAAGGAAGTGATAGATTTAGATGATCAAATTTACCTGGTGATGAGTGAGGGACAAACAGGTAGTCAGTGGCATTTAGAATTTCTGCCTTGGGTGACTACATTTATTGGTGCCATCAACAGAATTAGGAACTACCAAATTTGTGGGGTCTGGATCTTGTGTTTGGTTTTGGATGTATGACAGTGTATAGGTGGTTATGTCCAGTGTATGGTAGGAAATTCACCTCTGGCCTTAAGAGAGCTGGACTGGGGATACAGGTTTGGGAGTCATTGTCACTTTATGGGGTGGTACCTGTGTACTATAGGTGAGGTCACCCAGGAGAGTACATTTGTAGGAGAGCTGAGTAAAGGCAGTAGTCTTAGAGTAGTGGCAGAAGAAAATAATGTATTGAAGGTGTCTGAGAAGAAACAAAATGTTATGACAAAGTTCTTTCCATAGAAATCAAGTTTCAAGAACTCTTCTCTATCATCACCTGTGTTCATTCTTGTTTCCTCCCACTCTAGTAAGGCAAATGTTTTCATCTTCCAAAAAATATAAATCTGAGGTTTTGTGTCATTCCCTTTTATTCTCCTTGTCCATAGAATAAAGTCTTAGAATGATATGGCTTTTAAGGCCCTGCCTGTCCTGAGACTAACCATACTGAATTTCCTTCGGTTCTTTATATGCACTCTACTCTTGTCCTTCAGGTTTCTGCAGGTACTATCTCCTTTAACTAGAACAGTCTTCCTCTTGTCTTTCATCTGTCTTCTGTTTGCATTTCTCTTTATAAACATTGCATTTTCAGTGAGGCCTGTCCTTTAGATAAGGTCATATCTGTCTGCTGTTTGACTTCTTACATAATACCTACCATTTGTCACTCATCATTGTTGCTGTCAGTCTTCCTTCTCTGCTCAAACTGCAAGACCAGGGACTTGTGTTTACCACTGAATCAGCTAGCCTAGCATAGTGCCTGGCATATAATAAGTGCTCAATAAAAATGTTTTGAAGGCGTGAGCAACATAGTGGTCATTTAAGTAAGGAGTTGAAAGGGTTCATTAAGAGCAGAAGAGTTGAGGTGTGAATGGTCAATAAGGAAATAGGAGAAATGTAGACCACTTTTTAAAGCAGCTTAGCTATGAAGGGAAAAAGAAATGAGACACACAGATGTTTTTTCCACTGTTTCTGTTTTTTTTTCTTCCATTGAGTCTGATTATATTTTTTCAGTTATTATTCCTTAAAATTGTTTTATCACTCATTTGACCAGGAGTATTGCTGAGTTTAGAGAAGGAATTTCACAGAGAAGGCAATCAAGACAGAATTTGGGAGGAATTGAAAATTTAGGAAGATTAAATGTAAAAATTTAGGGTGGAATTGTTGGGGACCAAGGTAGGGGATAAATTTAAAACCTCCTTCCCTCCTTTTCTTTTTCCTCCCTCTTTCCCTCTCTCCTTCTCTGAAATAGAGCCTCCATTGATTTCCAGCCCCAGTTTTTCCCCTATGGGTATGGTTAGGATGAGGCACATTGATGAATGGGGAACTGGAATGCAGCCGGGGAATGACAGGGTAGAAAGGAGTATTTAAGATTCAACCAGTATTTATAGAGAGCCTCTGATGTGCCAGACACTGTTCTGGGGTCTTGGAATACACCAGTGAACGATGTAGACAAAGATTCTTGCCCTCAAACAATAAACATAATAAATAAGTTGTATGATATGTTAGAAGGTGATTAAAGATGTGGAAAGAAGAAAACACTGAACAAGTTAAGGGGTTCAGGATTGCCAGGGTGGGATGGGGAAGGCAGGTTGAGGAATTATATTGGGATGGACAGGGTAGGCCACATTGAGAAGGTTAGATTTGCGCAGAGACTAAGGAGTTGGCCAAGTGGATATCTGGGTAACCAGAGGAAGTCTTAACTATCTCTCTCTCTTACTGAATCACCTGAACCTATCTCTACAGCTAAATTGTAAGCTTAGGGTTAGAAATTAGAACTGAGACACAGTCATTGCCACCATTGCATCTCATTGGCTTGTGCAGGGGTATAAGTCATTGTGATTTAAATTAAGTTCAGCAGTTGTATGTAAGTTACCCATTTCTATGTAATTTTTAAAAAATTTTATTTATTTATTTACGGCTGTGTCAGGTCTTTGTTGTGGCATGTGGGATCTTCGTTGCTGCACACGGGATATTTTTGTTGCAGCACGTGGGTTTCTCTCTGGTTGTGGCATCCGGGTTTTCTCTCTCTAGTTGTGGCGCATGGACTCCAGAGTGCACGGGCTCTGTGGTTTGCAGCACACAGGCTCTCTAGTTGAGGTGCGTGGGCTCAATAGTTGTGGCACGTGGGCTTAGTTGCCCCGCGGCATGTGGGATCTTAGTTCCCTCACCAGGAATCGAACCCATGTCCCCTGCATTGTAAGGCAGATTCTTTACCACTGGACCACCAGGGAAGTCCCTCTATGTCATTTTTTAATAGCATGATTTTGCAAACAAAGGATATGTAGCTGCTTCTACTATATCTTTCCCCACTCGTGTTCTCTAATCTTCAAATGCTAATAAAATAGACATGCCTAATGGCCCCAAATGTGAAGGTGATAGAGGATGGATGTATATTCTGCTTGTACTTTCTCTGACATTTGATATCAAAACATCACCCACTTCTTCTTCTTCTTTGTTTTTTTTTGGATTCTAACACAGTTTGTGTGAACATACTATCCTTTCTGTGTCCTGGTAATCTGACATAAGAGACTGTTGGGTTGTCATGTTAGGGTGAGAGAGAGTGAATAACTTGCAAAAATAGGTTAACAGCGGGAAATAAGAATCTTATTTAAAATTATGCTTTTTATTAAGCTAGTCGATATCTTATTAAAAGTTATTTAATTAGATATTATGTTAAATATTGTGAAAGGTTACTATGAAAATAAAACATGTTTTATTAGGATGAAGTGTTCTGTTATGGATGTTTACCATTGTGCAAATCATCTGGTTAAACTCTTATTTTGTATTTATTTTTCTTACTGCTTAGAAGTAGGCTTATGTTATGACTGCCTGGAAAAAGACCATGGTTCTGATGGTGGATGTGAAGCTCTGGATCATGGTTAGAGGCAAATAATTTAAAAACGCCTTTCTACTTTCATAGAAATGTTGTGAAAACTATAAAAGTCTTAAATACTTTCAACGTTGTGAAAACAGACATAAAACAGTGCCATCACTGGTGCAGGTATATAAATTCTAGTTCCAAAATTGACTTTTAGATACAATCTCTGCCTTAGGCTTATAATGTATCTAGTATTCTTTTTATTTTCATAGGTTCAGTATTTTCACTTTAACCATCATTTCCACTGTTCTTGATGAAGACAATGGGATAGAATGCAGATGGACTTAGATTTCTTATTCTAGTTTTCCTTTCAGAATTTATAAAAGTTTCACTCTTAGCTTAAAATTGTGGTTTCAGACCAAATACACAGGAAGAGGAACATGTGATACTTATTAACTTATAAACAAGTGATACTTGTGTTTTCAGGGCTTTGTTTTCAATTTGAGAACTTAGTCCTAGATCAGATAAATTGGAGCAGGCACTTTCTCTTGGCTGCATTGGACTATTTTGAGTATTTGTACATGTTTGAATGTTAGTAGAAGGCTATTGCTTTTCAATTATGTGAAGGACTATTTAAGTTAGAGAGTGTAGATAACTCTTTGAAAAAGGCAAGATGAATTGATGTCTGGTGTAACTCTATGTCTGTTAAATGTCATAATCTCCCACTGAGGTTTTGAGAAGATGATGTGGGAAGCCAGGCTGATAGACCAGTCTATCCTCGGAGGTGTTTGGGCCCATGAATCATATAGGCCCCCACCTTCTAACATTTTTATAAAAATGAAATTGGATTAAAATGAATGAGTGACTAATGTTTGTTTAGCTCTTTCATAATCAGTATATTACTTGTTTCTCACAATAATCCTATGAGGTAGGTGGTACAGATGCATTATCATCTCTAGTTTACCCAAGAAGAAGTTGTATGATATTTGCTTGTATCATAAGTTGTATGTTGTATGTATATTATGTTGTATCATAAGTTGTATGATATTTGCTCTAGATCTTACAGATAGTAGGTGGCACTGTGAGGACATGAATCCAGATCTTCTGGCTCTATGATCTCTGTTCTTTCCACTATACCAAACTGCCTCGGGACTACATCTTTAAATTCGTTGCTGTATACATAGCCCTTAACACATTGTCTAGCACATAATAAGCTCTAAGCAAATTATGGACAGATGGTCAAATGAGACTTGGCAGCCTTACCCCTCTGCTGAGAGGTGAGGGATCTTTTGGATTGATTTGAATATGCATATAAGCTTCAGGTCTCAGCACCAACTCTCAGAAGTACTATTTCCTGGTTACCCACCTGGTTGTTACTCTTACCCTTAAAACTTCCAAATTGGAGCCCAGGCTTGACTTGCTTTTACTGTGGAGAGGAACTTATCAGTAGCTTATAGCCACCCTACAATGTTAATAAGTAAAAAGAGAAACTTTTTTTTCTTGGTTGTTAGACACCCTTCCTGATGTGCCTTCTCTTGTGCTCATTTTGTTGGAACTTTAGACTTATTGTTACCTAAGATAACTGAGTCCCATAGACTAGATTTGGTAATGCTATTCTAAGTTAAAATAAACAAAATGCTAATTCTTTCAGGCAGTAGAATAGCCTACCTTGTGTAGCATTAGCTGGTTACTTCTGTTTGCCTATGTCTAATTTGTCACAGCCTGAGAAGGATGTCTTGTGAACCAATGTGTTACCCCTCACATACATGCACCCTCTTTTCTAGGTACCCTGTGCCTTTTTGTCCTTTTTTAAACCTACCTCTTATCAATATCAGGAAGGATCCAATGTGGGCATGACAGTATATTTTAATAGACATAAGTTGCAATAAATTATTTACAACTTTTGCATTTTTGCAAGTTTTTTAGTTCCTAATTGTAATAGTGGAGATGCTTGGGTCCCCTATAATGTTTTTTTTCCAGGAATAATTTCCTATTCTTTCTGTAGATCCATGGGTAGGACTTGCCTTCCTATTTGCCTCTCTCGTCCTCGCCTCAGAATAGATAGCCTTCTTTCCTACCTTCTTTTCAAAAAATACATTTTAAGTAATATGTGTTTATTTTTGAAAACTTGGATATAGGAGTAAATGAAAAATTACATGTACCTCTTTTACCGAAAGATGAACATTTTTGTGTATCTTTCAAGACTTTTAAAAAGTCATATTAAGGACACATACATAGATCATAATATATATTATATAAGCATATATTTAAGCATACTATATGTAGTATATTATATAGCATATATATTTGATAAGGTACTTTTTTCATTTAACAGTATGTCACAAACAACTTTTCATGTGAGTAGATATACACATTTAATATTTGTGTATTATTTCCTTGTATCATTGTACAGTGTTTAATTCATTATTGTTGAACAAGCAGATTATCTCCAGTATTTCCTTATTATAAGCATGCTGTGATCCGTATCCTTGAACAAATTCTTTCCACATATCTAATTATTTCTTTAAGTAAATTTCTAGAATTAAATTTTCTTTTTTTCCTTGTGTTGAGATCTTTATCCACGTTGTTAATTTCACACTGCATGAAAATGTGGCTGCACATGGGGCAAGAGATGCCAATCCTGGGGGAGTCCTTCTGGCTAAAGTTTTAGTGAATTTGACCTATTATTCCCCTCAGTAGTTGCACCCACCAGCAGTGATTGAGAGTTTACATATTTCCTACCTCTTTTTTTTATTATTAATAATGTAATGTAATGTATTTCTGTTACCTTATTTTACACTTACATTTTCATGTTTGTTTTTTCCCTACCTCTTTTAATCTTAACTCAAGCCCTTTTCTCCCTTTGCTTTGCCATGAAGGCCTCCAGATAATTACAATTTAAGTAATCCTCTAGAAGGAATGCTCCCTTTAATAAAATCAATCTGTATTAGGAGAGGATTAGAAAAATTCTTTTCAAAGACAAGTAAGTATCCTAACATACTAAGGCTTTAGTGTGTCCTGAGATATAAGTCATCTGGACAGATTTGGGGTCACCCTAACAGGCAGGCCTTAGACTCTGAATATGTCTGCCTGGTAGTGGGGAAACCCTGCAGTACAGCCTCCTTCTGTGGGAGACGGAGCACCTGTCTAGATCTGGAAGGCAGCTTGGAAATAACTTGCCTCACAAAAATTAAGGAATTTGGGAGCTGGCAGGGACCTCTTACACAGTACATGTGTCCCCTACCCTATCCTTGACAAAGGGTCATTTAACTTATTTAAATAATGATATACTAGAAGCAGTTGGTTCCTTTTTAAGTGCTATAGAAAACTTTCCTGTTTGGATCTAAAATCTGTCCCATTGAAACTCAAACAAGGCAGATAAATCTTTAATTCTTTGCTGTCACCCCACCAGTACTACCCTCATACCTGAAGTACCTGATGCATAAGGGATGCTGAGTAAATGAAAAAATAATGAATGACTAATCTTTATACTAAATTTTCATGTGGAGGATATGCTATGTGTGGCTCCCCCCTTATTATATTTTGTTGACATAAATTTGATAATCTTATTGGAAGTGGTTTCCTTGAAATTTACATAATTTATATAGTATATAATATGTGTTTATGACCTCCCTTTTTCCCAAAAAGATTTATAATAGAAGTAAAATGAAGCACTTTACTCTTACCACAGGATAAAGTACTGCATTGTGTTTTGAATATAACACTTTCAACATTTATTTTTAAATTTTAAAAATATCATAACTTTATAGAAATTTGAAGAAAGAAAAGTCACTTATAACATGACTTTTGTAATGAATCTAATATTTTAACTACTATCATTTTTGTTGGACATCAGACTTTGAGCACATAGTCAAAACACATAGTAATCAGAATGGTGGTAAGGGTCTGCAATCTGTATGTAGCATGTTGAAGAAGTTAGCATGTTTCATCCATATATAGAAGGGAGCTTTTATGTTTCTGTCTGAGCAGAGTTAAAATTAGAACTAGGCCCCCTAACTGCCATAGGAATGGCAATACATACTTACTGAATAAATCAATGAATTTAGATATCTGAAATCTGTCATAGGAGGAATAGACTCAATCAACTTTATCTCATAGACCAAAACTGGGACCATTGAGGAGAAATTATAGGAGAGTAGATTTTGCTTATCATAAAAAGTCTTTATACAACTAAATTTATCCTACAAAATGAATGTATGAGATTGATCAAATGACCTCCATAAACTAAGAAGAAGAAAATTGCTTTTTTAGAAAAAAAATTGAGTTAGATCATTTCCAAAATTTCCTCCAAACTGAGATTCTAATAGAACAGTATCTCTAGAGTAGTTGTAGTTTTAGTTTTGTCTGTTTCCTTCCTCCCTCCCTCCCTTCCTTCCTCCCTCCCTCCCTTCCTTCCTTCCTTCCTTCCTTCCTTCCCTCCTTCTTATCTACCTACCTACCTACCTATTTTTAAAATTTTTATTGAGGTGTAGTTGACTTACAGTATTATATTAGTTTCAGATTACAACAGAGTGATTTGATATTTTTATACATTACAAAATGATGACAGCAGTAAGTCTAGTTACCATCTGTCACTATACAAATTTATTACACACTGTTATTGACTCTATTCCCTATGCTGTATATTACATCACTGTGACTTATTTATTTTGTGACTGGAAGTTTGTACCTCTTACTCTCCCTCACTTATTTTACTCATCCTTCATCCCCCTCCCTTCTGGCAACCACCGGTTTGTTCTTTGATCTGTTTCTGTTTTGTTTTGTTTTGTTTATTTTGTTCTTTAGATTCCACATACAAGTGAAATCATACAGTGTTTGTCTGACTTATTTCACTTAGCATAATACCCACGAGGTTATCCACATTGTCACAAATGGCAAGATTTCATTTTTTATGGCTAAGTAATATTCCTGTGTGTGTGTGTGTGTGTGTGTGTGTGTGTGTGTGTGTGTGTGTGTGTGTATCTCCACTTGGGTTGCTTTCATATCTTGGCTATGGTAAATAAATCTGCAGTGAATAGTGGCACACACGTATCTTTTTGAATCTGTATTTTTGTTATCTTCACATACGTGCCCAGAAGTGATATTGCTGGATCATATGGCAGTTCTATTTTTGAATTTTTGAGGAACCTTCATAATGTTTTCCATAGTGGCTGCACCAATTTACATCCCACCAAGAGTGCATGAGGGTTCCCTTTTCTCCACATCCTTGCCAACACTTTTTATTTGTTTGTTTGTCTTTTTGGTGATAACCATTCTGATAGCTGTGACATTGTGGTTTTGATTAACATTTCTCTGATTAGTGGTATTGAGCATTTTTTCATATGTATGTTGGCTCTCTGTATGTCTTCTTTTGAAAAGTGTCACTTCAAGTCCTCTGCCCATTTTTTAATCTGGTTTTTTGGGTTCTTTTTTGATGTTGAGTTGTATGAGCCGTTTACGTATTTTGAATATTAAGCCCTTATGGGATATTATGTTTGCACATATCTTCTGCCATTCAATAGGCAACATTTTTGTTTGTTGGTAGTTTCCTTTGCTGTGCAAAAGCTTCTTAGTTTGATGTAGTCCAGTTTTTTTATTTTCGTTTTTCCCTTACTTGAGGAGACATTCAAAAAAATATTGCTAAGACCAATGTCAAATAGTGTACTGCCTGTGTTTTCCTCAGTTTTATTGTTTCAGGTCTTACATTTAAGTCTTTAATCCATTTTGAGTTTAAGGTATATGTATATGGTGTGAGACAGTAGTCTAGTTTGATTCTTTTGCATGTAGCTCTCCAGTTTTCCAAGCACCATATTTTGAAGAGGCTGTCTTTTCCCCATTATATAGTCTTGCCTCCTTTGCCATAGATTAATTGACTGTATAAGTGTGGATATTTCTGGGCTCTCTATTCTGTTCCATTGACCTATGTGCCAGTACCATACCATTGTGATTACTGTAGCTTTATAGTATAAATAAATCAGGGAGTGTGATACCTCCAGATTTGTTCTACTTTTTCAAGATTGTTTTGGTTATCTGGAATGTTTTGTGTTTCCATATAAATTTCAGAATTATTTGTTCTAGTTCTGTGAAAAATGCCGTTGGTATTTTGACAGGGATTGCATTGAATCTGTAGATTGCCACCGGTAGTATGGTCATTTTAATAATATTAATTATTCTAATTCATGAACATGACATATCTTTCCCTTTGTTCGTGTTGTCTGCAGTTTCTTTCATCAGTGTCTTACAGTTTTCCTAGTACAAGTCTTTTACCACCTTGGTTAGATTTATTCCTAAGTATTTTATTCTTCTTGATGCAATTGTAAATGGGATTGTTTTCTTAATTTCTCTTTCTGATAGTTAATTACTAGTGTATAGAGACACAATAGGTTTCAAAACAATCTTGAAAAAGAAAAACAAAACTAAAGGTATCATGCTCCCTGATTTCAAACTATACTATAAAGCTACAATAATATATTAATTTTTATCTTGCAGTTTTACTAAATTCATTTATTAGTTTTAATAGTTTTTTTGTGGTATCTTAAAGATTTTCTCTCTATATAATATAATGTCATCTACAAACACTGACAGTTTTACTTATTCCAGTTTGGATTCCTTTTATTTATTTTTCTTCTCTAATTGCTGTGGTTAGGACTTCCAAAACTGTGTTGAATATAAGTGGTGAGAGTGGACATCCTTGTCTTGTTCTTGCTCTTACAGGAAATGCTTTCAGCTTTCCACTGTTAAGTATGATGTTGACTGTAGATTTGTCATATATGGTTTTTATTGTGTTGAGGTATGTTCCCTTTATACCCACCCACTTTGTTGAGAGTCTTTATTATAAATGAATGTTGAACTTTGTCAAACGCTTTTTGTGCATCTCTCAAGATGATGATATGATTTTTATTCTTCAGTTTGTTAATGTGGTGTATCACATTGATTGATTTGCAGCTTTTGAACCATCCTTACATCCCTGGGATAAATATCACTTGATCATAATGTATAATCCTTTTAATGTATTGTTAAATTCAATTTGCTCATATTTTGTTGAGGATTTTTGCATCTATGTTCAGTGATATTGTTGTTTAATTTTCTTTTTTTGTAGTGTCTTTGGTTTTGGTATCACGGTGATGCTGACCTCCTAGAATCAGTTTGGAAGTTTTCCTTCTTCTTCCATTTTTTGGAGTAATTTGAGAAGGATAAGTGTTAACTCTTCTTTAAATGTTTGGTAGAATTACTTTTTAAGATGTCTGGTCCTGGAATTTTGTTTGTTGGAAAAAAAATTTTTTTACTGATGTAATTTCATTACTGGTAATTGATCTGTTCATATTTTCTGTTTCTTCCTGATTCAGTCCTGAGAGCTTGTATGTTTCTAGGAATTTGTACATTTCTTCTGGGTTGTCCATTTTATTGGCATATAATTGTTTGTAATGTTCTCTTATGATCCTTTGATATATGTGATGTCAGCTGTAAGTTCTCTTTCATTTCTGATTTTATTCAGGTCTTCTTTCTTTTTTTCTTGATGAGTCTGGCTAAAGATTTATCAATTTTCTTCATCTTTTCAAAGAACCAGCTCTTAGTTTTATTGATCTTTCCCATTTTTAAAAATTTTCTATTTCGTTTATTTCTGCTCTCATTTTTATTATTTCTTTTCTACTGACTTTTGGTTTTGTTTGTTCTTCTATTTCTAGTTCCTTTAGGTGTATGGTTAGATGTTTATTTGAGATTTTTCTCGTTTCCCGAGGTACACTTGTATTTCTATAAACTTTCCTTTTAGAACTGCTTTTGCTGCATCCCATAGATTTTGGATGGTTGTGTTTCCATTTTCATTTGTCTCCAGTTATTTTTTGATTTCCTCTTTGGTTTCTTCAGTGACCCATTCGTTGGTTAGTAGCATATTGTTTAGCCTCCACGTGTTTGTATTTTTTGCAGTTTTTTTTTTTTCTTGTAGTTGATTTCTAGCCTCATATCATTGTGGTTGGAAAAGATGCTTGCTATGATTACCTTCTTCTTAAGTTTATTGAAATTTGTTTTGTGGTCTGGCATGTGATCTGTTGTGGAGAGTTTTTTTTCCCTATCCCTTAAATGTGGGTAATATTCTAGGATTCTGCTCTTGAATCTCTTTTCTTCTAACTCTACATACTCCTCCTAGGTTATGTCATCTACTGGCCTGGATTCAATAATATTGATTATGCCCAATCTGTCTCCAATCCATGTTAGCTCTTGAGCTTCAGGAGCTATTAAGTGGCTTACCGGATATCTCCATATCTCCAGTTAGTTTTCCATAGGAACCTAAATTTTAAATATGTTCAAATCTGAGCCCCTTATCTATGTTCCTTCACTGTCCTTCCCCTCCACCCATAAAATGTGTCCATCTTCCTGTGTCTGTCTTCTTACTGAATGGAATCACAGTGTGTATTCACTTGTACAATCTAGAAACTAGGGGTTATCCTAGACTTGCTATTCCTTTGCATTCACATTAGTTTGCTAATTCCTAATGGAGACAAGCTGGACTAGAGCATAGCAGAGAAGATAGAGGAAAGTTAATGGATTTGCTTTATATTTTTAAGCCATCACTATTTGCTGAGATATCAGATGTGAAGAATGTGAAGGAAAGAAATGAAGAATGACCTTGGGTTTTGTACTTGAGCAACTGGCTGGCTGCAGTAAATTTTATTTAGATTGGGAAGATGTGAGGATGAATGGGTTTATGGAGCAGAGAAAACTGAGTGTTATGTGTTAGGCATGTTAGGGTTGACATGCCTGTCAGGTTTCCATGGATTTAGGAGTCTGGAGCTGGGTGAGGAGAGATTTATCCTGGAGATGGTTGTTAAAGCCATAGGACTACATAGGACAGTGTTAGGTAAAGAAAATGTGAAATTCTGTGTTAGGATAGGTAACAGAGGAGTGAGTAAACAGAGGCTTAGGCATTATTGAAGGCTTTAAGAGAGAGGTATAAAATGTTCTTTTTGAAGAGTAGAAAATCAAACCTAATGGAGAAGTTGTAGTTTGTAGTTTGAGGTTTGTGTTATGATTTGAAAATAACACCAGTTAGTCTGATTTTATACATTTTTCCCCAGTATCATTTAGCTATTCAATATCAGTATGGAATTAGTGGATAATCAAGTTTAATCAGATTAGGATTTTGCTACACTAGTATGACAGAGGATAAGAGGAGAAGGAAGTTAAGGTTGTTCGTAAGGGAGTGATTATAAATAGAGTGGTGCACCATGGAACCCTGACAGTTAAGGGAAGATGTGAGGAATTGAGAGATGTAATTGGTAGTCATATGGGAATGCACTGGATTGATGAGGTGGAAAGATCACTGGAATGGGAAGACTAGAGTAAATGAGCTGAAAGGGTAGGAAGTCATGATCAGGAATTACGATGTTTGAAGTCAAGATTCAGATAGGAGGCTAAGGATTGAAAAGTCAGAGAGTAGATCTGGATGTTGAAGTCTCTAAGAATGGTACCAAGAAAAGGGGTGGAGAGGAAGACTGTGAGCCAGGAACCATAAAGTCCTGAGTGAACAAGAAGGGGTGACCAAGAAGTTAGTAGATGATGGCTACAATAGGATAGTGGGTGATACAGTCTTTCCTGAGCTTCAAAGGAATGTTGTCTCTCACCATCGTCTCTTTACACTCTTATGTTTCCCTTAATACAAGATAATTTTACTACTTTGAAATGATCATGTTTTCTCCTATCTTTGCACCTTTGCCTGGAATTCTGTTATAATCCCTTACCCCACCCCACTCTTCCCAAGAAAGTCTCTCATAATATCCATGTTTAGATTTACTTTTTCCTGGAAGCTTTCTGCAACCAGCTTTGACTTGGCTCAGAACCCTCCTGTGTTGTCTTGTATCACCTTTGAGAGATTTGTCACACTTTGTTGTATTTACTATTCACTTCTCTGTCTCACCAACTGATAAAAAGCTTCCTAAAGACAGCACTGTTTTGTTTCGTTATATCCCCAGTATCAATATCAGTGCCTGGCACATATTTGTTAAATAATAATATTTGGTATTCAGTGTTCAGTAATATTTGTTGATTGAATGAACCTGTCAAAAACAATGTTCCATAAAGAATCAGATATAGAGGTTTTACAACCTATGACATAATTGACTGCTTACTTCTTGTGTGGGCAAACCAGCTACTTGGCTTTCTTCAAACTTTACAGATGCTGTGTTACTACTTTTGTATCGTAGTTCATATTCTTAAGTTTGGGATGCATACTTTTGACTCTGAGAAGTAGTCACTAGCCACAAGAGATAGCTTGTTAAATATTGAGATATCTGGATTCTCTATTGTTATATTAAAGAATATTTTTGGAGGAAAGGTGTATATTTGAAATTGATGCCCCCAGTTGGCTTCATGGAAAAGTTTTGTGACCCTAAGAAATGCTGGAAGGAAGTTACCTGGGGATAGGATGAGGGGCCTAATGTGAAGAACAGTGAAGTGGAATACAAGAGCTGATCTCATTTATCTTCATGGTGACCGTCTTGGTTGCTATAACTTTTAGATGACTGTCAATACTTGCCAGTTACATTTTTTACCCCTGTTAAAAGAAATTATCTTCCAGCTTCCTCACCACTGAGAGGTACTGTGCCTTAAATCATATCTTTCTATTCTTTGTTGATAACTCAAGACTTTTCTTTTAATTATTTTTTAGTCACATTAAAAATTTTACAGCATGTTGGAAAGTTCATGGCTTATAAAACTGGCAACTGCATAATATTGTTGAAATAGAAATGGATAAGTTAGGAAGATAAACATCTTTAATTGTTTTTTCTTGGTGCAAGTGGAAATTTAACTTTTTACTATGAATTAAAAATCCAGACAGGAGAGTTTGAGTAAAAATACGTCTCCGGTAGTAAATTGACTTGGAAATATTAAGAGATAAGGGAAACACCTTGGCAATGAGAATAGAAACTTAATTTAAGTGAAAAGGCTCTTTTATGGATTTTATAGTGACATTGATCCCATTTATTATTTATCTTTTTCCACCTAATAATTTTAATTCCTGATTAATAAAGAATTAAATAAGAGATAAACTATAGTAAAATATTTTATTGGACTTCTAGGTGTTCGGTATACCCTTAAGTCTAAATATTAGTGTATAGCAATAACCTACTAAAATAAATAGGAATCAGAAATATATTTAGATCTTTTTGTAGAGGTGCTGTTGGTATTTCTGTTAGTTCCTTTTATAAACACAGTGTAGGATCTTTAAATTCTTGTGTGTTAAGGTTAAAAAAAATACTTGAGAATATCACACTTAATTTGTTGAAAGGAAATGTTGGGTTTCAAAAACTAGTATTGCGTATGACTCCACTGGATTATAGTGTGAAATTGTATAGTTAAATTTCTGAAAGATCTCTTTAGTAAATTGAATCTGTGAAGTCTCTGTTTAGATCTTTTTTTCTGAAAGCCTCTTTGCCTTTCATTATAAAAGAGCCTGGTACTGCTTTCTGTTTTAAAAATCCAGCTGGAAAATTACAGAGTATGAACATTTGCCCATCGGTTCTTCATTTGGAGAGAACAGAAATATGTCTTCAAAATGGAGACTGACACTTAAGTGTTTACTCTGTCAGTGGGAGTTATAGCTTATATTCTTTTTTTTTAATTTCTGTAACGGCATATAGTACATTTTGGCTTATGCATGGTGTAGCTGAATTTTAAAATACCATATTTATTTTATGTGGTTCTGTGATTGTTCAAATCTTCCAGTGATCTGTTCCTTCCCGAGTCCCTCAGAATCTCTAAAAAAAGGTGTCCTTGGTTCTTGCGTCATTTTGGTTCTGTTAAATTGAAATACAACATATTTGTGTTGATTCTAATCATAAAAATTGACTTAATATGTCCGAAAGTATCAATATACTTAAAATTTAATTTTATGTATATTCTTTTAAAAATAATTAATAGATTTAATTTTAGTATAGTTTTATATTTACAGATTAGTTGAGCAGATACATAGACTTACATTCATCCACACCTCACCCACCACCCACCTATGCAGTTTCCCCTTTTATTAACATCTTGCATTAAGTGTGGTATATTTATTACAATTATTGAACCAAGTATTACAAGTATTGATATATTATTATAGTTCATAGTTTACGTGAAGGTTCACTCTTTGTGTTGTACAGTTTTATGGATTTTGACAGATACCTAATGACGTGTATCCATTACAGTTTCATATGAGAATAGTTTCACCATCCTAAAAATTCCCTGTACTTCACCTGTTCATCACTCTTCACCCAGACCCCTGGCAACCATTGTTGTTTTTACTCTTTCTATGGTTTTGCCTTTCCCAGAATGTCATATAGTTGGACTCATATAGTATGTAGCTTTTTCTGACCGGTTTCTTTCACTTAGCAGTATGCATTTACGGTTCTTCCATATCTTTTCATGGCTTGATGGCTCATTTCTTTTTATCACTGAATAATACTCCACTGTATGGATATAAAATGCTGAAAGATCTTAGGAATGGGGAAAAGACCTGAGGCGATTCTTTTGTCACAGGCAAGGAAGAGGAGAGGGTAGGAATGGTGTGAGGCTTCTGGCTGACCTTTTCCCATTTCTCTAAATGCGTTTGCAGTTGGGGGAAGGGTAACCATGGATGGGGGGAGTTAAATTGTTTGTTTTCTCTTCCTGAGACTCCTCCTTACCCTATTTACCGCCATAGATGGGGAAAATATGAACTTCTCATCAGAAAATATTTGAGACTGCTGCTGTAGAAAAAATCCTTTTTTCTTCTACCTTTCTGTTTGTGACTTTCCCTCTGCATCCGTCTCCCCCATTCTATTATTTTTCTCACCCTCTATATGTCATTTCTAGAAATATCCCTTCTGAGGCTCTCTTCCCTACATTCTTTGTCATTCTTTTCTGTTTTATCATATGCTCCTTATTTATGCCAAGTGTGAAAATTGATATTCAAATCTAATATACTAAAATGAAAAATGTTGCAGATTATTAAATAGCATTTCCACATAGAGCGTGCCACACTGGGTGTAATGAAAATGAGCACTCATATTAACGTTGACAATATTATGGCACAGTGCTTTTAGACGATTTTGGCAGTATGTGTTGATGGCCTTAAATGTTCATATTTATACCCTTGACCTAGTAATCTCATACCTTAGAATCCATTTGAAAGAAATAGTCTTAAATAATGAAAAGACTATGTATAACATCCTTAATATCTAACAGTAAGGGAAAATGGTTATATGAACTATTATACAGACATTTAAAATTATGTAGAGCACTGAGAAAGTACATAATTTTAAAAAAATAAAATAAAAATCTGTACCTATAGTACAACTTGGCAGATGTAGATTTAACATCTAAGGTTGGTGAGAGTATGAATCCCCATAATTTTTTTCAGAGCAATATGGCAATATGTCCATTTTAAATCCACATACTTTTTAACTTAACAATTATGTTTATAGGTTGCCTTACTGATAAACTTTGATACATGCTAAAATATTTGCAGTGATAATCATTGAAGCATTAATTATACTAAGTCTATCCATGATATTTTCTTAAGTGGTAAGTAGTTTCTCTTCTAGGAATTTATTTGAAGGAAATAATCAAGGCTGTGGATAGATATAAAGCTATGAGATATATATATATATCTCTCTATAATTCCAAAATAATATTAAAATCCTAATAACAGATAAATTAATTCCTAATAGCAGATAAATTAAATAAATTATATATACCATCAGTGGAAAATCAGGCAGCATTGCACATCATGTTGTCGAAGACTGTGATGGCACATCTTCTATAACACGTACACACTTGAGCACACATACACAGGGCAAAAAAGGAAATACGTACACTAAGCGTTAACTTTTTTTCTCTAGGTAGTAAGATACAGATGATTTGGTTTTTTATTTTCCTTTAATGACCTATGACTGTATTTATAAAATATATAAAAACCATGAGTATTTTTTAAATTAAGTAAATATAAGGAAAGACTTGGAGGAAGGACACCAAAATTTTAAACAGTAGTTGTTTTTTAGTGGTGGGATTAAAGAGAATTTTGTGTGTGTGTGTGTGTGTTTTTTCTATATTTTCTTTATTGGGAAAATGAGTATACTCATTTCACTGGAAATAAAGATTTTGTTTTTCAGTTTTGTTAAAAGCCTGATTGATAAGCAACTAATTAACATAGTACCAAGTAACTTTTATATAGTTGACAGACTTTTTTAAAGTTTTACTTTCATTTTTATTTTAGGCCAGAAATATACATACGGGAGAGCTGGCTGCAGTAAAAATTATCAAATTGGAGCCTGGTATGTATTAAAACTCTCAAGACAATTTTTGAACACTTTTCTTGTGCAGTTCATAAATATTTCACTTAAAAGCATTTTCCATATTTCCTTCCTTGTTTCCCTTCTTCCAAAAGAGTCTTATGTTGTCATAAAAAGGGTATCTCCTATATGGTTACATTAAATTCCACTGGAGGTTGTTGGTTAAAGACGAATTTGATGCAGTAGTTTTGTTGCTAAAGTCTGAAATATGCACATTCAAAAATTGAAAGACACATTGACAAAAAGTAATGTTAAAGTAATGTTAAATTAATTTTCTTTTAAGATGATAGTGAAATATTTGGACTTCAATTTTAGCTTTTATGAGAATTTGATTAGTAAAGTATTCATTGATTTGGGGGAATATTTGGTGAAATTCAGGATAATTATATTTTATATGTCAGCCATTCCCTGGCTGGTTGATAGGTTTAATAATTCTGGTCTTAGCCTAATGCTTGTATTTTTACACTTCTATCTGTCCGAAGACTGTTTGTTTTAAAACATACTGAGTAACTTGCTTTGAAAGTAAAACAACTGTATAAAACCTGAAACTATTTACTTATTTTGATATCCTAAACGTTTCTAATGAGAGCAGTAGTAGCTTTCTTTTTTCTCCAATTTCTTTTTTTTTCTCTTTCTTTCCCCTTTCTTTCATTCTTTTTACTGTGGTAATGTACACATAACATAAAATTTGCCATCCAAACAATTTTAAAGTGTACAGTTCAGTGGTATAAAATACATTCATAATGTTGTGCTACCATCACCACCATCCATGCCAGAATTCTTCTATTTTTATTTTTTTGGAGGACCACCATACTGTTTTCCACAGTGGCTATACAATTTATATTCCCATCCATACTACACAAGTGTTCCAGTTTCTCCACATCCTTTACAACACTTGTTATTTTTCTGCTTTATTTGTTATAGCAGCCACCCTAATGGATGTGAGGGGGTATCTCATTGTACGGTTTTTTTTGCATTTCCCTAATGATTAGTGATGTTGAACATCGTTTCATGTGCATATTGGCCATTTGTATATCTGCTTTGCAGAAATATCTATTCAGATCCTTTGCCCATTTTTTTTTTCACATCTTTATTGGAGTATAAATGCTTTACAATGTTGTGTTAGTTTCTGCTGTACAACAAAGTGAATCAGCTATATGTATACATATATCCCCATATCCACTCACTCTTGAGCCTTCCTCCCACCCTCCATATCCCATCCCTCTAGGTCGTCACAAAGCACCAAGCTGATCTCCCTGTGCTAGGCAGCAGCTTCCCGCTAGCCATCCATTTTACATTTGGTAGTGTATATACGTCAGTGCTACTCTCTCACTTCATCCCAGCTTCCCCTTCCCCCCCGTGCCCTCAAGTCTGTTCTCTACGTCTGCATCTTTATTCCTGCCCTGCCACTAGGCTCATCAGTACTGCTTTTTAAACTTCTATACATATACGTTAGCATACGGTATTTGTTTTTTCTCTTTCTGACTTACTTCACTCTGTATGACAGATTCTAGGTCCATCCACCTCACTACAAATAACTCAACTTGGTTCGTTTTTATGGCTGAGTAATATTCCACTTTATATATGAGTCACATCTTCTTTATCCAGTCATCTATTGATGGACATTTAGATTGCTTCCATATCCTGGCTATTGTAAATAGTGCTGAAATGAACATTGTGGTACATGTATCTTTTTGAATTATGGTTTTCTTAGGGTATATGCCCAGTAGTGGGATTGCTGGGTCATACGGTAGATCTATTTTTACTTTTTTAAGGAACCTCCATACTGTTCTCCATAGTGGCTGTATCAATTTACATTCCCACCAACAGTGCAAGTGGGTTCCCTTTTCTCCACACCCTCTCCAGCATTTATTGTTTGTACATTTTTTGATGATGGCCATTCTGACTGGTGTAGGTGATACCTCATTGTAGTTTTGATTTGCATTTCTCTAAGGATTAGTGATGTTGAGCATCCTTTCATGTGTTTGTTGGCAATCTGTATATCTTCTTTGGAGAAATGTCTATTTAGGTCTTCTGCCCATTTTTGGACTGGGTTGTTTGTTTTTGTGACATTGAGCTGCATGAGCTGCTTGTATATCTTGGAGGTTAATCCTTTGTCAGTTGCTTCATTTGCAAATATTTTCTCCCATTCTGAGGGTTGTCTTTTCATCCTGTTTATGGTTTCCTTTGCTGTGCAAAAGCTTTTAAGTTTCATTAGGTCATTTGTTTATTTTTGTTTTTATTTCCCTTACTCTAGGAGGTGGGTCAGAAAGGATCTTGCTGTGATTTATGTCATAGAGTGTTCTGCCTATGTTTTCCTCTAAGAGTTTGATAGTGTCTGGCCTTAGATTTAGGTCTTTAATCCATTTTGAGTTTCTTTTTGTGTATGGTGTTAGGAAGTATTCTGATTTCATTCTTTTACATGTAGCTGTCCAGTTTTCCCAGCACCACTTATTACAAGAG
This sequence comes from Balaenoptera borealis, assembly GCF_965194805.1. Lineage (NCBI taxonomy): Eukaryota > Metazoa > Chordata > Mammalia > Artiodactyla > Balaenopteridae > Balaenoptera > Balaenoptera borealis. The sequence continues at coordinate 49,252,608 of NC_138866.1, forward strand.
GCTGTCTTTGCTCCATTGTATATTCTTGACTCCTTTGTCAAAGATAAGGTGACCATATGTGCGTGGGTTTATCTCTGGGCTTTCTGTCTTGTTCCATTGATCTATATTTCTGTTTTTGTGCCAGTACCATACTGTCTTGATTACTGTAGCTTTGTAGTATAGTCTGAAGTCTGGGAGCCTGATTCCTCCAGCTTTGTTTTTCTTTTTCAAGATTGCTTTGACTATTCAGGGTCTTTTTGTGTTTCCATACAAATTGTAAAATTTCTTGTTCTAATTCTGTGAGAAATGCCGTTGGTAATTTGATAGGAATTGCACTGAATCTATAGATTGCTTTGGGTAGTATAGTCCTTTTCACAATATTGATTCTTCCAATCCAGGGGCATGGTATATCTCTCCATCTGTTTATGTTATCTTTGATTTCTTTCATCAGTGTTTTATGATTTTATGAGTACAGGTCTTTGTCTCCTTAGGTAGGTTTATTCCTAGGTATTTTATTCTTTTTGTTGTGATTGTAATGGGATTGTTTTCTTAATTTCTCTTTCTGATCTTTCATTGTTAGTGTATAGGAATGCAAGAGATTTCTGTGCATTAATTTTGTATCCTGCAACCTTACCAAATTCATTGATTAGTTCTAGTAGTTTTCTGGTGGCATCTTTAGGATTTTCTATGTATAGTGTCATGTCATCTGCAAACAGTGACAGTTTTACTTCTTCTTTTCCAATTTGTATTCCTTTTATTTCTTTTTCTTGTCTAATTGCTGTGGCTATGACTTCCAATACTGTGTTGAATAATAGTGGCGAGAGTGGACATCCTTGTCTTGTTCCTGATCTTAGAGGAAATGCTTTCAGTTTTTCACCATTGAGAATTATGTTTGCTGTGGGTTTGTTGTATATGGCTTTTATTATGTCGAGGTAGGTTCCCTCTATGCCCACTTTCTGGAGAGTTTTTATCATAAATGGGTGTTGAATTTTGTCAAAAGCTTTTTCTGCATCTATTGAGATGATCATATGGTTTTTATCCTTCAGTTTGTTAATATGGTGTATCACACTGATTGATTTGAGTATATTCAAGAATCCTTGCATTCCTGGGATAAACCCCATTTGATCATGGTGTATGATCCTTTTAATGTGTTGTTGGATTCTGTTTGCTAGTATTTTGTTGAGGATTTTTGCATCTAAGTTCATCAGTGATATTGGTCTATAATTTTCTTTTTTTGTGATATCTTTGTCTGGTTTTGGTATCAGGGTGATGGTTGCCTCTTAGAATGAGTTTGGGAGTGTTCCTCCCTCTGCATTTTTTTGGAAGAGTTTTGAGAAGGATAGGTGTTAGCTCTTCTCTAAATGTTTGATAGAATTTGCCTGTGAAGCCATGTGGTCCTGGACTTTTATTTGTTGAAAGATTTTTAACTGCAGTTTCAATTTCATTACCTGCGATTGGTCTGGTTATATTTTCTAATTCTTCCTGGTTCAATCTTGGAAGGTTGTACTTTTCCAAGAATTTGTCCATTTCTTTCAGATTGTCCATTTTTTTGGCATATAATTGCTTGTAGTAGTCTCTTACGATCTTTTTACTTCTGCGGTGTCAGTTGTAATCTCTCCTTTTTCATTTCTAATTCTATTGATTTAAGTATTCTCCCTTTTCTTCTTGATGAGTCTGGCTAATGGTTTATCAATTTTGTTTATCTTCTCGAAGAACCAGATTTAGTTTCATTGGTGTTTGCTATTGTTTTCTTTGTTTCTATTTCATTTATTTCTGCTCTGATCTTTATGATTTCTTTCCTTCTACTCATTTTGGATTTTCTTTGTTCTTTTTCTGGTTGCTTTAAGTGTAAGGTTAGATTGTTTATTTGAGATTTTTCTTGTTTCTTGACTTGAGCTTGAATTGCTATGAACTTCCCTCTTCGAACTGCCTTTGCTGCATCCGATAGGTTTTGGATTGTCATTTTTTCGTTGTCATTTGTTTCTAGGTATTTTTTGATTTCCTCTTTGACTTCTTCAGTGATCCCTTGGTTATTTAGCAGCGCACTGTTTAGTGTCCATGTATTTGTGTTTTTTACTGTTTTTTTCCTGTAATTGATTTCTAATCTCATAGCATTGTGGTCGGAAAAGATGCTTGATACAACTTCAGTTTTCTTAAATTTTCCAAGGTTTGATTTGTGACCCAAAATGTGATCTGTTCTGGAGAACCTTCCATGTGCACTTGAAAGAAAGTGTATGCTTTCGCTTTTGGGTAGAACATCCTAAAAATATCAATTAAGTCTCTCTGGTCTGTTTTGTCATTTAAAGCTTGTGTTTCCATATTTATTTTCTGTCTGGATGATCTGTCTATTGGTGTAAGTTTGGTGTTCAAGTCCCCCACTATTATTGTGTTACCATTGATTTCTCCTTTTTATGGCTGTTAGCATTTGCCTTATGTATTGAGGTGCTCCTGTGTTGGGTACATAAATATTTATAATTGTTATGTTTTCTTCTTGGATTGATCCCTTGATCATTATGTAGAAAGATGGTTTGCAAATATTTTCTCTCATTCTGTGGGTTGCCTTTTTACTGTGTTGATAGTGTCTCTAGGTGCACAAAATGTATAAATTTTTTTGAAGTCCAGTTTGCCTGTTTTTCTTATGTTACCTGTGCCTTGATCATTATGTGCCTTTGGTGTCATACCCAAGAAATCATTGCCGAATCTGATAACGTGAAGCTTTTGCCCATGTTTTCTTCGAAGAGTTTTATAGTCTTAGGTCTTTGATCCATTTTGAGTTAATTTTTTGTATACAGTGTTAGGTAAGGGTCCAACGTCATTCTTTTGCTTACGGATAGCCATTTTTCCCTAATATCATTTGTTGAAAACACTGTCCTTTCTCCGTTGAATGGTCTTTTTTTTGTTTGTTTGTTCATTCTTGTTGGCTGCGTTGGATCTTTGTTGCTATGCACAGGCTTTCTCTAGTTGCAGCAAGATGCAGCTACACTTCATTGCAGTGTGCAGGCTTTTCATTATGGTGGCTTCTCTTGTTGTGGAGCACAGGCTCTAGGGTGCACAGGCCTCAGTAGTCATGGCATGTGGGCTCTAGAGTGCAGGCTCAGTAGTTGTGACACATGGGCTTAGTTCCTCTGCGGCATATGGATCTTCCCGTACCAGGGATCGAACCTGTGTCCCCTGCATTGGCAGGAGGATTCTTAACCACTGCGCCACCAGGGAAGTCTCCTGTTGAATGGTCTTATTAGCACTCTTGTCAAAAATCATTTGAACCGTATATGCGAAGGTTTATTTTTGGGCTCTTTATTCTATTTCATTGGTCTATATGTCTGTAGAGTACCTGTATCACACTGTTTAGATTTTAGTAGCTTTGTAGTAAGTTTTGAAATCAGGAAGTATGTGTCATTAGTTCTGTACTTCTTTTTCAATATTGTTTTGGCTCTTCAACATCCCCTGTGATTCCATATAAATTTTAGGATGGGTTTTTCTGTTTCTGCAAAAACTGTCATTGGAGTGAGGAGTAGTAATTTTTGACCAGGTGAGTGAATATTTGATCTGTTCATTTGCTACTTCATAAAGTTAGACATGTAGAGTAATTGTGTCACCATAATTATGCCAATTTCTTAATTTGCGTAGTTAAAATGGTTTTACATTTCAAATACAATATTTTGATCATTATGTGTATGATTCATTAGGGAGAGATTACTGAGGTAGCATATACTGCAACACTTTAAAAATAAGCTTTCAGATACAGCACAGTATCTTTTTTTTCCTGGATAATAGAAATCATTATAATAATACCCTTTTAGAGTCTTCTAGTTAAGTTCCACCTAGTAAGTGTAGGATGGTCTCCAAAATGTCACTAACGCACATAGAAGAGACTATAATATAACAGAACTGTGTAAGCATTTGCCTCTCCTTGAGTTATTTGAACAAATAAATATTCAAGTTATGTTCAAAGAACAGTTATAGTCCAGATAATGAATGGGCTGTTTTTGCAGAGGAAACAAAGAGAAAAACAAATACCGTATGCTAACACATATATATGGAATCTAAAAAAAAAAAAATGGTTCTGATGAACCTAGGGGCAGGACAGGAATAAAGACAGATGTAGAGAATGGACTTAAGGACACGGGGAGGGGGAAGGGTAAGCTGGGATGAAGTGAGAGAGTAACATTGACATATATACACTACCAAATGTAAAATACTTAACTAGTGGGAAGCAGCTGCATAACACAGGGAGATCAGCTTGGTGCTTTGCGACCACCTAGAGCGGTGGGATAAGGAGGGTGGGAGGGAGATGTAAGAGGGAGGGGATATACATATGCATATAGCTTCTTCACTTTGTTATACAGCAGAAACTAACACAACATTGTGAAGCAATTATACTCCAATAGTTAAAAAAAAAAAAAAAGATGTTTATCCCTTGTCTGCCTTCAGCAAGTACACTGGGCTCATCATAGCACAGTTTCACTTATTCTACTTAAGGGCATGGCCTACTTTTGATTATGATTCATGTAATGAATTAATGAATATATTTTTAAAATCCTACAATTCTGACTTCTCAAGAAACCATAAAAAAGAAAGTGTACCATTATATGATGTTATTATTTAACAGATAAGGGTTAATTGCTGGGACTGTAAATTAAGACTCTTTGAAAGGTTGTAATTTCTCACTGCTTGGCTTTTTAAAGTTGCTGCCTTTATGTTAGAGTTCACTCATATACAAAGGTTGACTAATGTTTAAATTCTTCCACCCCAAAAGAATCACATAGAAGTCCAGTAAATGCTTGATGATGTGATTTTAATGCCTGGCCATTTTAGTATTGTTAATTGTTTATAGTTATGCTTTGTTCAGTTCTATAAGGTTATTTGTTTTTTTTAATTGATTTTTTAAATTTTAAATTTTTTAATTTTGTAATACAATTTTTAAAGGTTATACTACATTTACAGTTACTGCAAAATAGTGGCCATATTCCCCATGTTGTATAATACAGTACATGTTTGTAGCCTGTCTTACACCCAGTAAGTTTGTGCCTCCCACTCATCCACCCCTATATTGCTCTTCCCCCTGCTTAACTGGTAACCACTGGTTTGTTCTCTGTATCTGTGAGTCTGCTCCTTTTTTGTTATATTCACTAGTTTGTTGTATATTTTAGATTCCGCATATAAGTGATATCATACAGTATTGGGTTTTCTCTGTCTGACTTATTTCACTTAGCATAGTGCCCTCCAAGTCCATCCATGTTGCTGCAAATGGCAAAATTTCATTCTTTTTTATGGCTGAGTAGTATTCTAGTGTGTGTATGTGTGTGTATACACCCCCTCTTCTTCTTTATCCGTTCAGCTGTTGGTGGACACTTAGGTTGCTTTCATATCTTGCTTACTATGAATGTTCATGTATGAAAGATACATGCACATTGGGTTGCATGTATCTTTTCAAATTAGTGTTTTTGTTTTTTCAGATATATACCCAGGAGTGGAATTGCTGGGTTATATGGTAGTTCTATTTTTAGTTTTTTGAGAAACCTCCCTACTGATTTCCACAGTGGCTGCACCAATTTACATTCCCACCAACAGTGTGCGTGGTTCCCTTTTCTCCACATTCTCGCCTAACATTTGTTAATTTGCATTCTTTTTGATGATAGCCATTCTGAGAGGTGTGAGGTGATATCTCATGGTTTTGATTTGCATCTCCCTGATGATTATTGATATTGAGCATCTTTTCATGGGCCTGTTGGCCGTCTGCATATCCTCTTTAGAAAAAATGTCTATGCAGTTCTTCTGCCCATTTTTTGATTGGGTTGTTTGCTTTTTTGATATTGAGTTGTATGAGTTGTTTTTAAATGTTGGATATTAATCCCTTGTCAGTCATATCATTTGCAAATATTTTCTTCCATCTGATAGGTTGTATTTTCGTTTTGTCAGTGGTTTCCCTTGCTGTGCAAAAGCTTTTAAATTTAATTAGGGAAAAAATGGATGACAGAGTGATAAGTTAAAAGCTTTTAACAAAGAGTTAGAAAATATAAAGAACAGCCAAACAGATGAAGAATACAATAACTGAATGAAAAATAAACTAGAAGGAGTAAACAGTAGAAAAATACACTAGAAGGAATAAACAGTAGAATAAATGATGCAGAGGAATGGATCAGTGAGCTGAAAGAGTAGTGGAAATCACTGCTGCTGAAAGAAAAAGGAATGAAAAGAAATGACCATTTAGGAGACCTCTCAGACAACATCAAGTACATTAATATTCACATTATAGGAGTCTCAAAATATTTGAAGGCATTCTAGTTGAAAGCTTCCCTAACCCAGGAAAGGAAATTGTCCCCCAACTCCAGGAAGCAGAGAGTCCCATACAGGAATAACCCAAAGAGGAACACAGCAGGACACATTGTAATTAAAATGGCAGAAATTAAAGATAAAGAGGGAATATTAAAAGCGGCAAGGGAAAAGCAGCAAATAACATACAAGGGAACTCCCATAAGGCTATCAGCTGATGTTTCAGCAGAAACTCCTCAGCCAGAAAGTAGTAGCATGATGTATTTAAAGTGATGAAAGGGAAAAAACTACAACCAAGAATACTGTATCCAGCAAGGCTCTCATTCACATTTGATGGAGAAATCAAAAGCTTTACAGACAAGCAAAAGCTAAAAGAGTTCAGCACCACCAAACCAACTTTCCATTAAATGTTAAAGGAACTTGTCTACGTAAAAAAGAAAAGGCTGCAACTAGAAACAGAAAACTACAAAATGAAAAAGCTCACCGATAAAGGCAAACACATAGTAAAGATAGGAAATCATCCATACACAAAGCTAGTAGAGAGGTTAAAAGACAAAAGTAATAAAACCATCTACATCCACAATAAACAGTTAAGGGATTCACAAACAATTAGATGTAAAATATGATATTAAAGATGGTAATCATGAGGGGAGGAGGGTACAAATGCAGGGTTTTTAAAATGCATTTGAAATTAAGAGATTGGCAACTTAAAACAATCTTGTATATATATAGACTGCTATACAAAAACTACATGGTAACCACAAACCAAAAATCTTCAATAGATATACATACAAAAAAGAAGAAGGAATCCAAACACTAAAGATAGTCATCAAATCACAAGAGAAGAGAAGAAAAGAAGAAAGGAAAAAAAGACCTACAAGAACAAATCCAAAACAATTAACAAAGTGGCACTAAGAACATATATATTGATAATTACCTTAAATAAACAGACTAAATTCTCCAACCAAAAGACATAGACTGGCTGAATGGATACAAAAACAAGACCCATATATATGCTGCCTACAAGAGACTCACTTCAGATCTAGAGACACATAAAGACTGAAAGTGAGGGGATGGAATAAGTTATTCCATGTAAGTGGAAATCGAAAGAAAGCCAGAGTAGCAATACTTATGTCATACAAAATAGACTTTAAAATAAAGACTGTTACAAGAGACAAAGGAGGACACTACATAATGATCAAGGGATCAGTCCAAGAAGATATAACAATTGTAAATATATATGCACTCAACATAGGAGAACTTAAATATATAAGGCAGATATTAGCAGACATAAAAGGAGAAATCAACAGTGACACAATAATAGCAGGGGACTTTAACCCCCCACTTACATCAATGGACAGATCATCCAGATAGAAAATCAATAAGGAAACACAGGCCTTCCATGACACATTAGACCAAATGGTCTTAATTGATACATAGAGAGCATTTCATCCGAAAGCAGCAGAATACACATTCTAGTGCACATGGAACATCCTCCAGGATAGAACACATGCTAGGCCACAAAACAAGCCTCAGTAAATTTAAGAAAATTGAAATCATATCAAGCATCTTTTCCAACCACAACACTATGAGACTAGAAATCAACTATAAGAAAAAAACTGCAAAAAACACAAACACGTGGGGGCTAAACAATATGCTACTAAACAACCAATGGAACACTGAAGAAACCAAAGAGGAAATAAAAAAAGTACCTAGAGACACATAAAAATGAAAACAGGATGATCCAAAACCCATGGGATGCAGCAAAAGCAGTTCTAAGAGGGAAGTTTCTTATTGATTTTTAGATGCTGTTTACACTTTGAAAATAATAACTTTTCATGTGTTTTAAAAGTTTTCTTCAGTTTGTCTTCTATCTTTGTACTCTGCTTATGGTACTTTTCTGTATGGAAGGTTTTTTTTTCCCTCCTAGGTAAATTTGGTTGTTCTCTTTCTCTATTCCTCTCTTCCTCATACTTAAGCTTTTTGTACTAGTCAACTCTAAAGATATTTAACTGCAGTTTCTTCAAGTTTTTTCCCCCTTCCAACATTTAAATATTTGCTCCATCAGGGACAGTTTTGTTTTAAGATGTGATGGAGATCTTTGGTCTGCTCTTTTTCAAATGGCTAGACAGTTTTCCAGAGCTGTTTATTCACAGGTTTGAAATGCCTCACTTGTCATGAACTGAATTTCCATGTAAGTATGAGTTTTGTTTTCTGTTTCAGTGATTCTCTTCTGCCTCCCATTCGTACTTCAGGATTATCCTGTTTTTACTACTCTGACTTTTCATTGCATTTTGTAATCTTCATTGCTTTTATTTTTCAGTTATTTCCTTTCTGTTTTAATAATTTTCTCCCAGGAGAACTTTAAAATCATTTTTATCAAAGTAAACAAAAAGCTTGTGAGAATAATTTAGACAGCACTTGACAATAGTAAGGATTTTTTCTTATTCAGGTCTTCAGGAAAATATTATAGCTTTTGCCACAGGCCTTCATATTTATGGTGATTCTTGCTACTGTGAATAGCATTTTTCCTCCTCTTATACTTTCTAGTTGGTTACTGTTGATACTTATGTATCATTGATTTTATTAGATTTATTTTCTCTGTGACAGTCTTACAGAATTCGTATTTTTTCTGATAGACTTGTTATTTTTAGTGTTCTTTGATGCTCTTTTGGCGTTGAATATAACTTTGTCAAACATTGCTATTGCCAACCCTCCTTTCTTTTTGTTTATGTTTGGGTAGCATATAACAAATGGATAATGCTGTTATATTTGGGCCTATCATTTTACTTTAATCCTTTCTAGATCATTGGTTTTTAGGGTTTGTCTTGTAAGTAATCGTATTGAAATTTTATTTTATAACCCAGTTTGAATCCTTCTCCTTTTAATAGATAGGTCAGTCACTTTATTATTGTTTAGTGAGATGATTAATCATCTGTTACTGTGGTTTTTTAAATGTTTTTCAAAGGTTTTAAACAAAAAATGGCTAGAGGTTTCCTTTATTTTTATTGCTGATAATTTGAAAGATACACAGTCCATAGTTTTGTCAGAGGATGGCTTCTAAGACTTTGAATAATATACTTAAATTTGTGTTTTTAACTTACCAACTTAAGAAATGAAACAGGCATTGACTTCCTAGGCTGAAAGATGTTGAACTTTATACTCCTGCCTCTTCATCTCCCAGTTTTCAGACGTTTGTTAGTTTATTTGGAGGTTTTAGTCTGAGAAATTTTTGATTATACTGGGGCATGAGTGTGCATTTAATCTGCGTCTTTTTTTTTTTTAATTATAAGATACCAATTATTTAGACTTAGTTTTATATTTAAACAGAGTCACTCCCGACTGTTTGTCCTTTCATTCCAAGTCCTTGTCATTTTGACTGACTTATTTTGTATCAGTTGTTGATAAGTTGGATCATGTCATCACATTGATTTTCCTGTGAATATCAGGAATAATATAATTTTGATCCACAAGTTAGTTGTTCTTCTCAAACTTGCTCTTCCCTCAGTCTTCCCCATTTTGCTAAGCAGTTAGCCAAGCCAAAAATGTAGGCATTGTCCTTGATTTCTCTTTCATTTGCACTCCAGAGTCAGTCTGTCAGCAAGTTCCTTCAACTTAACCTCGAAAACATATCCTGAATCCATCTACTTTTCCTTATTGCCATCTTTACTCTCTCGTCTCCCTGTTTCTTCTCCCAGACCTCCCATCTGCCACCATCTAGTTTCCACAAAGCCACCGGAATGATCTTTTTAAAACACAAATCAGATCGTAGTGCTCTCCTGCTTAAAACCTTTGTGGAGCTTCCAAATTCCACTTAGAATAATATTCAAATTTTCAGCCTTGCTTATAAAACCCTATGTGATTGGCCCTACTTCTCTGAACTCATTATGTATCTTTTTCCCTTCTCTACTCCTCTCTTCTTTTTTCTTCTTATTTATCCAGTCCAAGATCAAACTGGCTCTTGCATTCTGCCTAAAGTACCGTTTTTCACAATCTTTGCCCAGAAGACCTCCTGGTCATTCGGATTTCAGCTTAAATGTTATATATATCCTTGTAAAGACCCATTTCTGACTACCTAATTTAAAGTAGTCACCTAGACCCTTGTTATTTTAGTTCTCTGCCTAGGACATGTGACTGCCTGACACTTTTCTTATTTATTTGTATTTGTTTGTTTAATGTCTGTCTCTCCTAGAATGTAAGAACCATGAGAATAGTGTTATGTCTTTACTGCTATATTTCATCACCTGAAACAGTTTAGGCACATAGTGGGCATTCAATAAATATCTTTGTACAAAGGAACATTATAAATGTCTTTCTGTTGCCTTTGAATGAGAATGACCAGTTGACTAGATAGATATAGAATTAGTAGTACATCATACATTCTTCTATCCTCAAAAAATCTGTAGACGTTTTCTCCTTTGAATATTGTTAGAGAAAACCGTAAGGATTGCCTGACATTTTTCCTCTTGTAGGTGACTTGCTGCTTCTGCCCTATTGTCTGTGGCACTAATACTGCATATCTTCTCTAATCTGTGATGTTCAGAAAATAAGGTCTTAATATTTATTATATCTTTAGATTTCAATTCACCCTTAACAGTAATTGTGATTTTAGTAAATTTAGTAAATAACTATAAAATTAGTCACCTGAGAAATAAGTTTTTCTTATGCTTTAAATATATATACTTTTTTTTAGTAAATAGTTTCATTTATTTTCATAATCTATGTTTTAGAATTTGAGAAACTGGTCTTCTCTTTGTGACAGTGATTTTATTCATTTGGATTGTTTCATTACATTTTATTTGTGGATTTGTTTTGTTTTGTGCCTTAAAAAATGTTTTCTATATTGATAGTAGGTTTTTTTCTTTTTTAGCATTTTCAGAAAAGCCAGAGCAGATGGTGGTTTTCACATTTTTGAAACAGAGTTAGGGGAGTTTTTATGTCAAAAATATGATGGTATAGTAATGAATTTTGTCAACATTCAGTTCAGATACCTCAAATAATTCTGGAGACAGCTATATTTCAGAAATGAGTTCTTGACTGTACTCAGCAGCTTTTTAAAAAATTGCGCTAAAGCCGGTATAATGCAAAAGTGCTTCCTTGTATTTAACAGATGAGCTGGTTTAGAATTTTATTGAGACATGAGAAGATAATCATTGTTCCTGGTAATTTAATTTTATAATATTATATTTAAAATTTCACTGAGACAGATTGCTTTTGAGAGTCTTCTAATATTTATAAAATTCCTAAAGTGAACCTAGGGTTAGGAGCAAAAATAGATTAGCACAGAGAACTGTTTTTTTTAATTAACCACAAAAATAATTGATAAAGAAAATGAGTGGGTGTTCTTCCCTATATTTGTTGCCCTTTGTATATATATACAAACAAATGATTATTTTCAAGAGTGATTTAACCATTTCTCTATCTCATTTTTATAGTATATACTTATTAAATATAGGTACCATTTTATAAATGGTGACATTTAAATAAAGTTTGACTTACTAGTGAGTAGTATTGAAAATAAACAATACCAATGATACCATTTTGAGTTTTGTTATCTCTTTGGTCAGGCATCAGGACTGCCCTATAAAAGTAGGCAGATATTATGATGATGCGTGTCACCACGTTTTCCTGTCTGTGTCTGAATTTCAGCCTACCCTCTAACTCATTTTACAGATGCTTGATTTGCTCAACAAGTCTGTAGCTAGTGCCCGCTGACAGCCAGAACAAGATCAAGCTTTCCTGGGAAAGCTGATCATCAGAATCCTAATTTGCCTTCCCATCTCTTCTCTCCTCCCATTATCCCCTTATTATGGTGGAACTACATGACAGTACTTTTAAATTTTGCAAATTATCATTTGTTTAAAACTGTGAGCCTTGCATACAGGGATGGAACTTAATAAAATCATTGCCCAGGGTGATTAATGCAATACTTTTTTTGTTTGCTTGTTTGTTTTTTAAAGTGCTAAATTGGAAATATTCATGAAATAGTCCAATAGTCCAAATATTCATGAAATATTTTATTTTTAAATAAAATAACAAGTTAAATGTAATTTACTAGATTAGTCAGTTTTCAGAGTAAGTGGGAATCTTTAAAAATCTTTCATTAGGTGTTTAAAAATTTTTTCAGTTTTACTTTATGATATCTTATTTCCTAGAAGTATAAATGGAGAAAGTACAGTAAATTTTTTTAAAGTCAGAAAGTATGTAAAGATTTAAACAGCAATTAATTTGCCTTGTTAATGTTCTTGAAACAATTCCCAAAGTAGGAGGTTTAGCCAAATAGGACAAATGTCAGCTATTCTGATTAAGTGGTATGTTCTTGCTTTTCAGTATTTACTTCTATTTTAATGTGTTCGTTTTTTTCTTTTTAATAAATTTATTTATTTTTGGCTGTGTTGGGTCTTTGTTGCTGCGCACGGGCTTTCTCTAGTTGCGGCGAGTGGGAGCTACTCTTTGTTGCAGTGCGTGGGCTTCTCACTGTGGTGGCTTCTCTTGTTGTGGAGCACGGGCTCTAGGTGTGTGGGCTTCAGTAGTTGTGCCACGCAGGCTCAGTAGTTGTGACTCGCGGGCTCTAGAGTGCAGGCTCAGTAGTTGTGGTGCACGAGCTTAGTTGCTCCGCAGCATGTGGGATCTTCCTGGGCTGGGGCTCGAACCTGTGTCCCTGCATTGGCAGGTGGATTCTCAACCACTGCGCCACCAGGGAAGTCCCTGTATGTTCTTTAATACTTCTATTTTAAAATGTTCTTTTATTGGTTTTAAATAATAGATGCAGAAAACTAATAAAGGCTAAGTAGACATTTTCTGCCATTTAATAGGTAAAAATCACTTGTAATGCTAGAGTACTCTGTTTCCCTTAGATTCCAGTTTCCTTCTGAACACAAGATAAAATTGAAGTGAAGATACTTTTTGTTACAATATATAGAAAAGGTGAATTTCAATATCGGATTCTAATTTAGAATCGATAAATAGATATTTAATCAAATTTAAAACTGAGAGGGATTTTCTGTCTAGGTGAATTTTCAGAATCTAAGATAGGCATTCCAGAGAAAATGTTTTGTTAGAAATGATTTTTATTTATATTTTACATTCATTTTGCTCAATGGAAAACATTCATGAATATTTCCTTATTAGCAACCAAAACAGTCAAATTGACAAGATTGCCACCACTATATTTTTCATGGACATTTGAAAATTAACTGACAGAATATTTAAAATTGGATTAATTGATTTTCTGAAGATAATACTGCCAATTTATTACTGTACAGTAAAATCAGTTTTCACTTCAGAATCTATTTTTAACACTGATTTTATTTCATAAACTTCACAAATGTATTTAGTACTTAGTGCAGAAATCTTTTGCCAGTGCTTGACATTGTAAATATATATATTTTTATAAATAGAAATCCATTTTTAATTTATTTATTTTATCTCTGGCTGCATTGGGTCTTCGTTGCTGCACGCAGGCTTTCTCTAGTTGTGTGGAGCCGGGGCTACTCTTTGTTGTGGTGCACAGGCTTCTCATTGCGGTAGCTTCTTTTGTTGCAGAGCACGGGCTCTAGGCACGTGGGCTCAGTAGTTGTGGCTCACGGGCTCTAGAGAGCAGGCTCAGTAGTTGTGGCGCACGGGCTTAGTTGCTCCATGGCATGTGGGATCTTCCCACACCAGGGCTCAAACCCATGTCCCATGCATTAGCAGGCGGATTCTTAACCACTGTGCCACCAGGGAAGCCCAACATTGTAAATACTAATTAAAAGATCTACTTCTTGCTTTGTAGTTTTGCTATATATATTTTTATATATATATGTATTTTTTGGAGTATAATTGCTTTACGATGTTGTGTTAGTTTCTGCTGTACAACAAAGTGAATCAGCTATATGCATCCTTATATCCCCTCCCTCTTGGACCTCCCTGCCATCCACTGCCCCCATCCCACCCATCTGGGTCATCACAGAGCACCAAGCTGAGCTCCCTGTGCTATACCACAGATTTCCATTAGCTATCTATTTTACACATGGTAGTGTATTTATGTCAAACCTAATCTCCCAGTTCATCTCACCCTCCCCTTCCCCTGCTGTGTCTACACGTCCAGTTCTCTACATCTGCATCTCTATTCCTGCCCTGGAAATAGGTTCATCTGTACTATTTTTCTAGATGCCATATATATGCGTTGATATATGATATTTGTTTTTCTCTTTCTGACTTACTTCACTCTATGACAGACTCGAGGTCCATCCACATCTCTACAGATGACCCAATTTTGTTCCTTTTTATGGCTGAGTAATATTCCATTGTATATACGTAACACATCTTCTTTATCTATTCATCTGTTGATGGGCATTTAGGTTATTTCCATGACTTGGCTATTTTAAATAGTGCTGCAATGAACATTGGGGTACATGTGTCTTTTTGAATAATGGTTTTCTCAGGGTATATGCCCAGTAGTGGGATTGCCGGGGCTATATATATTTTTAAAGAGTATTTTTTTAAACTTAAATATTCAACCATAATGAAATGGTTAAATAAATTAATCTATATTTACATAATTTGAAATTATTTTATATTACAGTAAAAAACATAAACTTTACCATCTTAACCACTTTTAAGCACATGGCTCAGTAGTGTTAAGTATATTTACATTGTTGTGAAAGAGATCTCCAGAAATTTTTCATCTGGCAGAGCTGAAACTTCATATCCATTAAACAACTGTTCCTCTTTGCACCCTCCCCCCAGTGCCTGGTAACCACAATGTACTTTTCATGTTTTTAAATTTGACTGCTTTAAATACCTCATATGAGTGGCTCATATAGTATTTGCCCTTTTCTGAGTGGCTTGTTTCACTTAGCGTAATGTCCTCAAGGTTCATCCATGTTGTAGCATGTTACAGGATTTCCTTCCTTTTTTAAGGCTACATGGTATTCCATTGTATGTGTATACCACATTTGATTTCTCCATTTCTCTGTTGATGAACATTTGAGTTGCTTCTTGACTATTGTGAATAGTGCTGTTAGGAATATATATATTCATAGTGCCCACTTAATGGGCATGCAAATATTTCTTTGAGATCCTCTTTCAGTTCTTTTGAATATATACCGAAAAATAGGATTACCAGATTGTATGGTAGTTCTATTTTTGATTTTTTGAGGAACTGCCAGACTGTTTTCCATAGTGGTTGCACCATTTTATAATACCACCAACAGTGTATCAGGGTTCCAACTTCTCCACATCCCTACTAACACTTGTTCTCTTTTTTTTTTGATAGTAGCTTTCCTAATGGGTGTATCTCGTTGTGGTTTTGACTTGCATTTCTCTGATGATCAGTAATGTTGAGCATCTTTTTAATGTATTTGTTAACCATTTGTATACCCTCTTTGGAGAAATGTCTTTTTACGTCCTTTGCTTAGTTTTTAATCAGGTTACTTGTTGTTGAGTTGTAGTAATTCTTTACATATTTTGGATATTAACCCATTATCAGATACATGGTTTGCAAATATTTTCTCCCATTTCATAGGTTGCTTTTTCACTCTGTTGATTGTGTCCTTCAATGAACAGAAATTTTTAAGTTCGATGTAGTCCCATTTGTCTATTTTTGCTTTTGTTGCCTGTGCTTTTGGTGTCATATCCAATAAATCATTGCCAAATCCAGTGTCATGAAGCTTTCCGTCTATGTTTTCTTCTAGGTGTTTTATAATTTTGAGTCTTGCATTTAGACCTTTAATCCATTTTGAGTTAAATTTTGTATATAGTGTAAGATGAAGATCTAATTTCATTCTCTTGTGTGAGGATATTCAGTTTTCCCAACACTTTTTGTTGAAATGACTGTCTTTTCTTCATTGAATGGTCTCGACACCCTTGTTGAAAATCATATATATGTGGGTTTATTTCTGGGCTCTCTGTTTTGTTCCATTGGTCTGTATGTCTGTATGCCAGTAGCACACCGTTTTGATTACTGTAGCTTTGTATTATGTTTTGAAATCAGGAGGTGTGAGTCCCCCAACTTTATTCCTCTTTTTAAAATGGTTTTAGCTGTTTGGGTTCCCTTGAAATTCCATATGAATTTTAGGATGATTCTTTTCTATTTCTAAAAAAAATGCCATTGGGATTTTGATAGAGATTGTGTTGAGTCTGTAGATTACTTTGGATAGTATGGACATGTTAACAATATTAAGTCTCTTAATCTGTGAACCTGGGCTATCTTTCTGTTATTTGTGTCTTTTTAAATTTCTTTCAGCAATGTTCTGTAGTTTTCAGTGTAAAAGTCTTTTACCTCTTCAGTTGAGTTCATTCCTAAGTATTTTTTTTATCCTATTGTAAATGGAATTGTTTTCTTAATGTCCTTTCTGATTATTCATTGTTAGTGTATAAAAATGCAACTGATTTTTTTGCACTGATTTTGTATTTTACAGTTGACCCTTGAACAATTCAGGGGTTAGGGGCACCAACACCCTGTGCAATCAAAAATCCAAGTATAACTTTCAACTCCCCCAAAAGCTAACTACTAATGGCCTACTGTTGACCAGAAGCCTTACTAATAACATAAACAGTTGATTAACACATATTTGTATGTTACATGTATTATATACTGTATTCTTACAATAAAGTAAGCTAGAGAAAAGAAAATGTTATTAAGAAAATCATAAGGTGCTGTACACCTGAAACTATCACAACATTGTTAATCAACTATACTCCAATATAAAATAAAAAGTTAAAAAATTAAAAATAAAATGCACATTCCAAGAAAAAAGAGAAAATCATAAGGAAGAGAAAATATATTTATAGTATTGTACCATATTTATCTATACTGTAAGTTTACATCATGTGTTTACAAGATGAATTGTCATCAATAATGACATCAATATTCTTTTTTTTTTCTTGTGAAAAGTTTTTATTTTATTTTATTTTATTTTTAACATCTTTATTGGAGTATAATTGCTTTACAATGGTGTGTTAGTTTCTGCTTTATAACAAAGTGAATCAGTTATACATATACATATGTTCCCATATCTCTTCCCTCTTGCATCTCCCTCCCTCCCACCCTCCCTATCCCACCCCTCTAGGTGACCACAAAGCACCAAGCTGATCTCCCTATGCTATGTGGCTGCTTCCCAGTAGCCATCTATTTTACATTTGTTAGTGTATATATGTCCATGCCACTCTCTCACTTTGTCACAGCTTACCCTTCCCCCTCCCCATATCCTCAAGTCCATTCTCTAGTAGGTCTGTGTCTTTATTCCTATCTTACCACTAAGTTCATGACCTTTTTTTTTTTCCCCCTTAGTTTCCATATATATGTGTTAGCATACTGTATTTGTTTTTCTCTTTCTGATTTACTTCACTCTGTATGACAGACTCTAACTCCCAATATTCTCTTTTGTGGTACAAAACACTGCAGATGTTTTATGTATTTCTAACCCTAGACATAAAAAATGAAAAGATAATGTGAGAAAGAGTTTTATCTTTATTTACAGGTATAACGATTCATGCATTGATAGTGAAGAAACAGCAATAAGATTGCTTTATGGTAGCCTAGTGTAATCAGTACAGTTGCTTCATAGTAGCCTAGCCTATACACTGATGAGTGAATCATAAAATTTTTATAGCAGACAGTATTGAAGTTATGTAATACAGTCTTGAAAACATTGTTACATTTTTTTTAAAAAACCATTTACCCGTGATAGTAAGCTGATATGTACTTTGTCCATTTATGAGGGAGAGAGGCACAGGGTACAGTAGTGTAATTCTTTGAAAGCAAAGTTATAAAATAGTAAGAAAACTAACACATTGTTAATTTTATGTTAAGTATCACTCACTTATGCCTATGTAAGTAGACCCACATAGTTCAAAAACCTGTGTTGTTCGGGGGTCAACTGTACAGTTTTGCTGAATTTGTTTATTAGTTATAACAGGTTTTTTGGTGGAATCTTTAGAGTTTTCTACATAATAAGATATGTCATCTGCAAACATAATTTTACTTATTCCTTTCCAATTTGGATGCCTTTTAAATGATTTTTACTTCTGATGAAGTAATATTTGAAGAAAGAAATGGATATAGTGAGGGAGCAGGTCAAATGGATACCTAAGAGAACAGCATTCCAGGCACTGAGAACAGCAAGGATAAAAGCTTTAAAGCAAGAGTGTGTCTGGCATGCTTGAAAATGAAAAGCCCAGTGTTTCTAAACTGAACCAGAAGGGTGGCAGAAGATAAGATCAGAGAGGAAGTAGAAGGCCAGATCAGATATGGCCTTTTCAGCCATCGAAAGGACCTTGGATTTTATTCTGAGCAAGACAGCAAACCTTTGAAAGTTGTGAGCAACATAGTGTAGTATCTTACCTTAGTATCAGAAGGACTGCTCTGGTTGCTGTTTTAAAAACAGATTCAACATAGTGTACGGAGTGGGAGGGAGAAAATAGGGGAGGTTGATATCAAGGTCTAAAGCAGGAATATCATGACCATAATTCATGCTAGGGTTCAAGTGGCTTAGACCAAGGTGGCAGCAAAGGTGTTGAGAAAATGAAGAGTCTGCATATACTGTCATCCCTTGGTATCCATGGGGACCTGGTTCCAGGACCCCCTTAATTTTATGTAATAGTTAATAATAATTAAAAAGTACTTTTTCGCTGTCCTAAGGAGTTTGTTTTGTATTCCTCATAATATAAGCAACAACATATAGCTTTACTCAGTTTTCCATTTTCAGAATTGACATGTTAAAAGCTATAGTATAAAATAATTGATTAGATTTCTCTTTTTAATTGCTCAATAGCCAGTTACCTTATCTAAATTTACTATTGCTGAAGAAAAAAACCAAAACACAAAGTGATGAATTTAAACTTTTCTAATCTTCTGAAATACACCAGTGCAGTAGAAGTGATAATAACAACAGACACTTACGTGGTACTTATATATATCTTAGAAATATTAACTTAATTCTCAAAGTAATTCTCTGTGATTTTATTATATCCTCATTTGTAGATGAGGAAACGGAGACACAAAGCAGTTGAGTGTTTTGGAATTAAGTAAGGAATAATGAAATGCTAAAACCTGGAGAAATGGCCAAGGTATTGAGGCAGGCTTAAATCTTGAGGAAACTGTTTACAACCAAATAAAATTGTGATTTGTCTTTTAGATCCTTCACATCAGGCATAAAGGATAGGAGACAAAGTCCAAGACCCATCCTAGGTGAAAAGTCACTATCCTACAGAAAGCTGGACCACCCCCAAAGGCCTTTTACGTGGGGAAACTAGGAATAAATTAGCCCATCCCCCAACCAGGGACTACAAAAAGTAATGCTTGTCTTGAATTGCAGTCACGCTATTTGTTTGGCTTTAAAAACATTGGTTTTTTAGTAATAAATATCTCCTAGGGTAGCACATCCAGCCACCTAGCAGAAGCTAATGTAATCTCTCACCTTTAACTCACGCTTCGAAGAATTCACATAGATAAAATTCTAAGAAATAAGAGCTCGGAGTCAAAAATTGCAGAAGACACAAGGTGCCTTGAGTAAGAGTAAGCAGAAACAACAGACTCATGAAGACATCAGATTTTGGAATTACATACTCTATATATGACAAAATTAGATAAATAAAAGAGTGATTTGAAGCTATGAGTGAAAGGTAATAAACAAAAGAAAGAAGCAGATTTGAAATATCTATGCAGATTGGCCTTCTAGGTATGAAAAATAATTATAGATTTAAAATTCAGTAGATATAGCAAGTTAAATGTTGTTAACTTGGGCAAAGGCAATATTTGAAACATTTATGTTGAAAAGTTTCCCAGAACTGATAGCAAATACCAGGTATTTAAGAATTCCAGCCAGAATTAATAAAAAGAAATGTGCATGTGCATATGTCATAGTGAAACAGCAGAATACTCAAGACAGAAGAACCTTGAAATCAAGAGAAGGATGACATTACATAGAAGGACTATTAAGACTAACAGTGATTTAAAAAGCCATGAAGGAAGAAGGCAGTGGATAGCTTCAAAGAGCTGAAAGAGAAGGACTATCAATGAAAATATTTTTCAGTAATGAAGGCAAAGTAAAGGCATTTTCAGACAGAAACCAATGTGTTTGGCACAAGTAGACCCTCACTAAGGAAATTCTAAAAGATAAACATTAAGCAGAAGGAATATGATCCCAATTGGTAAGTCTAAGATGCAAAAAGGAAGGAAGAGCAAAGAAAATGATATATTGGGTTGGCCAAAAAAAGTGCCTTTGGTTTTTAAGTTAAAAAAAAAAAAAGCCACATTTTTCATTTTCACCAAGAACTTTATTGAACAACGTATTCACCCTTTTGTTCCACTACCTTCTGCCACTTTTCAGGCAACTTCATAATTCCATCTTCCCGAAACTTTTATCTTTTTGAGTAAAGAACTGTTGCAGGTGCCTTTTACAGTCTTCCAGAGAGCTGACGTTTTTTCCAGAGAATTTTGTGAAGACCGAAATAAATGGAAATACAAAGGTGCAATGTCTGGTGAATATGGTGGGTGAATCAGAACTTCCCAACCAAGCTGTAACAGTTTTTGCCTGGTCATCAAAAGACATGCGGTCTTGCGTTATCCTGATGGAAGATTATGTGTTTTCTGCTAATTCTGGACGCTTTTCGTCACAAGCTGCTTTCAGTTGGTCTAATGGGGAGCAGTACTTGTTGGAATTAATCATTTGGTTTTCCGGAAGGAGCTCATAATAGAGGACTCCCTTCCAATCCCACCATATACACAACATCACCTTCTTTGGATGAAGACCAGCCATTAGTGTGGTTGGTGGTGGTTCATTTTGCTTGCCCCACGATCTCTTCCGTTCCACATTGTTGTACAGTATCCACTTTTCATCGCCCATCACAATCTGTTTTAAAAATGGAACGTTTTATTTATGTTTCAGTAGAGAATCTCATGTGGAAATATAGTCAAGAAGGTTTTTTTTGCTTAGCTTATGTAGGACCCAAACATAAAAGAGATTAACATAACCAAGCTGGTGCAAATGATTTGCAACAATTGATTTGGATATTTTGAGTATGTCAGCTATCTCCCACGTGGTATAACATTCATTGTTCTCAGTTAATGTCTTGATTTGATCGCTGTCAACCTCAGTTGGTCTACACAACGGTGGAGCATTCTCCAGCTCTCCAATCCACAAACCAATTTTTTTTTTTTAACATCTTTATTGGACTATAATTGCTTTACAATGGTGTGTTAGCTTCTGCTTTATAACAGAGTGAATCAGCTATACATATACATATACCCCCATATCTCCTCCCTCTTTCGTCTCCCTTCCACCCTCCCTATCCCACCCCTCTAGCTTGTCACAAAGCACCGAGCTGATCTCCCAGTGCTCTGCGACTGCTTCCCACTAGCTATCTATTTTACATTTGGTACTATATATGTCCATGCCACTCTCTCACTTTGTCCCAGCATACCCTTCCCCTTCCCCGTGTCTTCAAGTCCATTCTCTACATCTGCCTCTTTATTCCTGTCCTGCCCCTAGGTTCTTCAGAACCATTTTTCTTGTTTGTTTGTTTTTAGATTCCATATATATGTGTTAGCATACGGTATTTCTTTTTCTCTTTCTGACTTACTTCACTCTGCATGACAGACTCTAGGTCCATCCACATCACGACAAATAACTCAATTTTGTTTCTTCTTATGGCTGAGTAATATTCCATTGCCTATATGTGCCACATCTTCTTTATCCATTCATCTGTTGATGGACACATAGGTTGCTTCCATGTTCTGGCTATTGTAAATAGAGCTGCAGTGAACATTGTGGTACATGACTCTTTTTGAATTATGGTTTTCTCAGGATATACGCCCAGTAGTGGGATTGCTGGGTCATATGGTAGTTCAATCTTTAGTTTTTTAAGGAATCTCCATACTGTTCTCCATAGTGGCTCTATGAATTTACATTCCCACCAACAGTGCAAGCGGGTTCCCTTTTCTCCACACCCTCTCCAGCATTTATTGTTTGTACATTTTTTGATGATGGCCATTCTGACTTGTGTGAGGTGATATCTCATTGTAGTTTTGATTTGCATTTCTCTAAGGATTAGTGATGTTGAGCATCCTTTCATGTGTTTGTTGGCAATCTGTATATCTTCTTTGGAGAAATGTCTGTTTAGGTCTTCTGCCCATTTTTGGACTGGGTTGTTTGTTTTTGTGACATTGAGCTGCATGAGCTGCTTGTATATCTTGGAGGTTAATCCTTTGTCAGTTGCTTCATTTGCAGATATTTTCTCCCATTCTGAGGGTTGTCTTTTCATCTTGTTTATGGTTTCCTTTGCTGTGCAAGAGCTTTTAAATTGCATTAGGTCATTTGTTTATTTTTGTTTTTATTTCCCTTACTCTAGGAGGTGGGTCAAAAAGGATCTTGCTGTGATTTATGTCATAGAGTGTTCTGCCTATGTTTTCCTCTAAGAGTTTTATAGTGTCTGGCCTTCCATTTAGGTCTTTAATCCATTTTGAGTTTCTTTTTGTGTATGGTCTTAAGGAGGGTTCTAATTTCATTCTTTTACATGTACCTGTACAGTTTTCCTAGCACCACTTATTGAACAGGCTGTCTTTTCTCCATTGTATATTTTTGCCTCCTTTATCAAAAATAAGGTGACCATATGTGCATGGGTTTATCTCTGGACTTTCTATCCTGTTCCATTGATCTATATTTCTGTTTTTGTGCCAGTACCATACTGTCTTGATCACTGTAGCTTTGTAGTGTAGTCTGAAGTCTGGGAGCCTGATTCCTCCAGCTCTGTTTTTCTTTCTCAAGATTGCTTTGGCTATTCAGGGTCTTTTGTGTTTCCATACAAATTGTGAAATTTTTTGTTCTAGTTCTGTGAAAAATGCCATTGATAGTTTGATAGGGATTGCATTTAATCTGTAGATTGCTTTGGGTAGTATAGTCATTTTCACAATGTTGATTCTTCCAATCCAGCACATGGTATATCTCTCCATCTGTTTATATCATCTTTAATTTCTTTCATCAGTGTCTTATAGTTTTCTGCATACAGGTCCTTTGTCTCCTTAGGTAGGTTTATTCCTGGTTATTTTATTCTTTTTGTTGCAGTAGTAAATGGATGTGTTTCCTTAACTTCTCCTTCAGATTTTTCATCATTAGTGTATAGGAATGCAAGAGATTTCTGTGCATTAATTTTGTATCCTGCTACTTTACCAAATTCATTGAATAGCTCTAGTAGTTTTCTGGTAGAATCTTCAGGATTCTCTATGTATAGTGTCATCTCATCTGCAAACAGTGACAGCTTTACTTCTTCTTTTCCGATTTGGATTCCTTTTATTTCTTTTTCTGCTCTGATTGCTGTGGCTAAAACTTCCAAAACTATGTTGAATAATAGTGGTGAGAGTGGGCAGCCTTGTCTTGTTCCTGATCTTAGTGGAAGTGGTTTCAGTTTTTCACCATTGATAACAATGTTGGCTGTGGGTTTGTCATATATGGCCTTTATTATGTTGAGGTAAGTTCCCTCTGTGCCTACTTTCTGGAGGATATTTATCATAAATGGGTGTTGAATTTTGTCGAAAGCTTTTTCTGCATCTATTGAGATGATCATATGGTTTTTATCCTTCAGTTTGTTAATATGGTGTATCACATTGATTTATTTGCGTATATTGAAGAATCCTTGCATTCCTGGGATAAACCCCATTTGATCATGGTGTATGATCCTTTTAACAGCTGTTAAACCTTATGGGGATTCCCTTGTATGTTATTTGTTGTTTTTCCCTTGCTGCTTTTAATATTTTTTCTTTGTATTTAATTTTTGATAGTTTGATTAATATGTGTCTTGGCGTGTTACTCCTTGGGTTTATCCTGTATGGGACTCTCTGTGCTTCCTGGACTTGATTAACTATTTCCTTCCCCATATTAGGGAATTTTTCAACTGTAATGTCTTCAAATATTTTCTCAGTCCCTTTCTTTTTCTCTTTTGGGACCCCTGTAATTCGAATGTTGGTGCATTTAATGTTGTCCCAGAGGTCTCTCAGACTGTCCTCAGTTCTTTTCATCCTTTTTTCTTTATTCTTCTCTGCAGTAGTTATTTCCACTGTTTTATCTTCCAGGTCACTTATCCGTTCTTCTGCCTCAGTTATTCTGCTATTGATTCCTTCTAAGAATTTTAAATTTCATTTATTGTGTTATTCATCATTGT
Source organism: Balaenoptera borealis (assembly GCF_965194805.1). Lineage (NCBI taxonomy): Eukaryota > Metazoa > Chordata > Mammalia > Artiodactyla > Balaenopteridae > Balaenoptera > Balaenoptera borealis. The sequence continues at coordinate 49,277,001 of NC_138866.1, forward strand.
TGGTTTGCTCTTTAGTTCTTCTAGGTCCTCGTTAAACGTTTCTTGTATTTTCTCCATTCTATTTCTAAGATTTTGGATTATCTTTACTATCATTACTCTGAATTCTTTTTCAGGTAGACTGCCTATTTCCTCTTCATTTGTTTGGTCTCGTGGGTTTTTACCTTGCTCCTTCATCTGCTGTGTGTTTCTCTGTCTTCTCATTTTGCTTAACTTACTGTGTTTGGGGTCTCCTTTTCGCAGGCTGCAGGTTCGTAGTTCCTGTTGTTTTTGCTGTCTGTCCCAGTGGCTAAGGTTGGTTCAGTGGGTTGTGTAGGCTTCCTGGTGGAGGGGACTAGTGCCTGTGTTCTGGTGGATGAGGTTGGATCTTGTCTTTCTGGTGGGCAGGTCCGCATCCGGTGGTGTGTTTTGGGGTGTCTGTGAATTTATTATGATTTTAGGCAGCCTCTCTGCTAATGGGTGGGGTTGTGTTCCTGTCTTGCTAGTTGTTTGGCATAGGGTGTCCAGCACTGTAGCTTGCTGGTCGTTGAGTGGAGCTGGGTCTTAGTGTTGAGATGGAGATCTTTGGAAGAGGTTTCGCCTTTTGATATTATGTGGAGCTGGGAGGTCTCTGGTGGACTAGTGTCCTGAACTCGACTCTCCCACCTCTGAGGCACAGGCCTGACACCCGGCCGTAGCACCAAGACCCTGTCAGCCACACGGCAAAAGAGAAAAAGGAAATATATATATATATATATATATATATATATCATTGCTCACAAAGTCCACCACCTCACTTTTGGGATGATTCTTTGTCTATTCAGGTATTCCACAGATGCAGGGTACATCATGTTGATTGTGGAGATTTAATCCGCTGCTCCTGAGGCTGCTGGGAGAGATTTCCTTTTCAGCTTTGGATTTGGATTTGGGTTCAGCTTTGGATTTGGCCCTGCCTCTGAGTGTAGGTTGCCTGAGGGCGTCTTCTTCACTCAGACAAGACAGGTTAAAGTAGCAGCTCATTAGGGGGCTCTGGCTCACTCAGGCCACGGGGAGGGAGGGATATGGAATGCGGGGCGAGCCTGCGGCGGCAGAGGCCAGTGTGACATTGCACCAGCCTGAGGCATGCCGTGTGTTCTCCCGGGGAAGTTGTCCCTGCATCATAGAACCCTGGCAGTGGTGGGCTGCACAGGCTCCCGGGAGGGGAGGTGTGGATAGTGACCTGTTCTTGCACACTGGCTTTTTGGTGGCTGCAGCATCAGCCTTAGCATGTCATGCCCGTCTCTGGTGTCCATGCTGATAGCTGCGGCTCGTGCCCGTCTCTGGAGCTCATTTAGGTGGTGCTCTGAATCCCCTCTCCTCATGCACCCTGAAACAATGGTCTCTTTTTTTTTTTTTTAATTTTATTTATTTATGGCTGTGTTGGGTCTTCGTTTCTGTGTGAGGGCTTTCTCTAGTTGCAGCAAGTGGGGGCCACTCTTCATCGCGGTGCGCGGTCCTCTCACTATCGCGGCCTCTCTAGTTGTGGAGCACACGCTCTGGACGCGCAGGCTCAATAGTTGTGGCGCACGGGCCTAGTTGCTCCGTGGCATGTGGGATCTTCCCAGACCAGGGCTCGAACCCATGTCCCCTGCATTGGCACGCAGATTCTCAACCACTGCGCCACCAGGGAAGCCCAACAATGGTCTCTTGCCTCTTAGGCAGGTCCAGACTTTTTCCCGGACTCCCTCCCGGCTAGCTGTGGTGCACTAGCCCCCTTCAGGTTGTGTTCACGCAGCCAGCCCCAGTCCTCTCCCTGGGGTCTGACCTCTGAAGCCCGAGCCTCAGCTCCTTGCCCCTGCCCACCCCGGCGGGTGAGCAGCCAAGCCTCTCAGGCTGGTGAGTGCTGGTCGGCACCAATCCTCTGTGTGGGAATCTCTCTGCTTTGCCCTCTGCACCCCTGTTGCTGCGATCTCCTCCATGGCTCCGAAGCTTCCCCCCCGCCACCCCCCCCGTCTCCGCCAATGAAGGGGCTTCCTGATGTGTGGAAACTTTTCCTCTTTCACAGCTCCCTCCCAGGGGTGCAGGTCCCATCCCTATTGTTTTGTCTCTGTTTTTTCTTTTTTCTTGTGCCCTACCCAGGTACGTGAGGAGTTTCTTGCCTTTTGGGAGGTCTGAGGTCTTCTGCCAGCGTTCAGTAGGTGTTCTGTAGGAGTTGTTCCACATGTAGATGTATTTTTGATGTATTTGTGGGGAGGAAAGTGATCTCCACGTCTTTACTCCTCTGCCGTCTTGAAGGTCTCCCCCACAAACCACTTTTGACACGTTCATTCACTCACAGCACTTTCTCCATATACTGCACAAATCTTTTTTTTGTGTTTTGGTTGTGTTTTTACCTTTCTTGAAATAATGAAGCATGATATGCCGAAAATGTTGCTTTTTTTCTTCCAACTTCAATATTAAAATGGCTACACAAAAATTCACCAATTTTGATGTCTTTTTGTAAATGCACGCTGATATGACAGCTGTCACATACAGTCGAACAAAATTGTTCTGAATGAAGTTAGAGACAACTAAGTGCTACTAGAGCCATCTTATCGAAGAAACCGAATGAACCTTTTGGCCAACCCAATATATGGGTAAATCTTCAAAAAGGAAGATATACCTATATAAAATAATAATGAAAATGAAGATGATGTTTTGTGAGGTTCTAGAAAAGAAGTAAAATTCTGACCAACAATAGGAGGTGAGTTGGGAAGGGGTAATAGAGTTAATGCATTCTAAGGTTATTGTATTATTTGAGAGGAGAATAAAGATATGAATTATGCGTAACCTTTACCAAGGAAAGTATGTGCGTTAAAATTTCTAGCATAACTTCTGAAGAATAGAGATAGAGGGTGTCAATTCCAAACTGGTTGTGGAGAAAAAAAAAGACAAAAACAAACCAAACAACAACAAAAAACTCAATCTAAAAGAAGGTAAGACAGGACAAAAAGAAGTATAGAATATGGAACCAGTAGAAATCACAAAATAAGAGGTAGATAGTTATCCATATATTTCAGTAATTACTAGAAAAAGAAAAAATATTTAAATGACCTAGTTGACAGAAAAAGATGTTCAGACTAGAGTACTATCTTTTGTTAAAGTACTGTTAATGGTGTTTTTGTTTTTTAAATCAAACCAACACAGAATGGTTTGAAGTGGAAAATAAGTTCTCCTGGCTGCAAGTCTCTTTTCCCTCTCACAGAAGTAACTACTATTTTTTTCCATTTCCTTCCAGACGTTTTCTATATATTGCTCTCCAGACTTCTTTTTTTGTCCTCTCACTTTACAAGTGTTTGAACATTTTTCCATGTTACCATATATTGCTGTTATTTGTTCTTGTTAATAGCTGCAGAGTATTTTGTTGTACAGAGGTAACATTCATTTAATCCCTTATCGATACACATTTAGGTTATTTCCACATTTTTTTGCTGTTGGAATCAGTGTTGCAGTGAACATCTTTGTATGTGTTGTTGGGTATATAAAGTTTGATTAATAGTGCCAAATGGCTTCCAAAAAGCATGATCAGTTTTTCATTTTCACAAGCAGATTTGAAAATATGTTTCTCAATACTGTCTCCGAAATATATATTACTGGGAATTGTAAAACTTCTGCAAAACTGATGGGATTAAAAAATAGCTTTGATTTGCGTTTCTTTAATTTGAGAATAAGCATCCTTTATAAGTTTATTGGCATTTATATTTCCTTTACTATGAAATACCCATCCATCCTCTTTTCTTAGCCTGCTTTTGAAGGTGTGTATGAGAGTGGGGTTATTTGTGAAATACTTTTTGAAAGTTGATTTTGAAATTCCAAGATTCTTCTTTTTTCTTTTTATAAATTTATTTATTTTTATTTTTTTTATTTTTGGCTGTGTTGGGTCTTCGTTTCTGTGCAAGGGCTTTCTCCAGTTGCGGCGAGCGGGGGCCACTCTTCATTGCGGTGCGCGGGCCTCTCACCGTCGTGGCCTCTCCCGTTGCGGAGCACAGGCTCCAGACGCGCTGGCTCAGTAGTTGTGGCTCACAGGCCCAGCCGCTCCGCGGCACGTGGCATCCTCCTGGACCGGGGCACGAACCCGTGTCCCCTGCATTGGCAGGCGGATTCCTAACCACTGCACCACCAGGGAAGCCCCCAAGATTCTTCTTTATCTCAGGATAATTTTTTATTATTTTTATGGAGTGCTTAGAAATGTCTGATGGAGAATACTAGTACTAGAAATTAGTTGGTGCAGTCCAAAGGATTCCTTTCAAAGACTTATAGCCAAGTTCAGAGATCCGGAATATGACATTGGTTATCAGTTGTTATGTTTGGTTCTTCTTGGGCTAACATCCATAAAATGGATGTCCAGAAAGTCTACTCTACCTTTGACTATATTCCATAGAAATCAACAGTTCTTTCTGGATTTAATCTCTTCCTTGCTCTGATTTTGTTTATTTTTTAGTCCATGCTGTGTTGGCATTCTAATCATAGGCCACATTTCAGTAAGGTAGTTGTTCCTCTTTTGCTGGAAAGGAAGACATAGTAGTAAGTACTTTGCCAGGGTCCTGGGAGTTATTCAGCTTCCTCCCAGATACTCGCTTTCCAGTTGTCAGGATCCTTTTTTTTTTTTTTTTTAATTGGTTGCAGTTGGAAAGTCAGCTGGGGTTACGATGCAGCAACTCCAGAGATCACTTTCTGATTTTGGTTTAGGCCTCATAATGATGCCGTTTCCCTTTATGTCTTGGGCCAGGCATTCCAGAAATTAGGATTGTCCTTTTCTTGCTGCAAACTGCCCTGTTGTTTGAAGCACTAAGTGACTCTTCCACACTATGGCTCATTCTTTAAGCCCTTTAAATTGACCTAGGTCAGCAGCTATTTATGTAGTTATAGATATTGGTTTAATTAATTAACCTCAGTATTAAATTCATGACCTACTACCATATTGTTTCAGGGAGGGATGTGATGAATCGTGTGGCTGCCTTTCATTTTGCCACAATCAGATTTTTAATACCTAGGACCCTTTTTGTTGTTGTTGTTAAAATCTGAGAGGCATATTGCTTTTAGTCATTTCCCAAGTACTATTTTTTAGGACCCATTTGATTACCAAAACCCTTAAGAGGATATTGAATCCAAGTGTAATCCAAAGGACCCTTATTATACACGAGGGGTGCAACCAGCTTACCTCAATTCAGTTCATTCCCAGAGTGGGAACACTTAAGCCCTTTATGTCAACTTGCCAATGGTATCAAAAGGCCCTACAGTTCCAGTCTCTTACCTTCCACGACTTCTACTCTTTCCTTATTATGTTTTTATAAATGTCTTAAGTGTGGCATTATTAGAGTCTAACTTAACGCTATTTTGATGGACTGATTGTAGCAGAAGCAACTGGTAGCTAAGTAAACACTGGCATTGGCTAATTGTATCCAGAGCTAAGAAGTTGAAAGCAAAGACCAGACTCCAGAGTGACCCCAGATGCTAAGGCCGTATCTTATAGAGTAGAATGTTTTGGGGAATGGGCTTCCTACTTCAGTTAAAAATTGTAGTTGAGGGTTGCCGTGTGCTGCTAGACAGGAGATGGCTTAGGAACAATGTACAGCGGTAGAGTTTGTCCACCTTTAAAACTTGGTCTTCAGAATCTTGTAGTGCTTGTTACCCTTATTATTAGCAAATCTGTCTCTGAGTTTTAGCCTTGAAACACTGTGATGAAGGCTGGGATCACTGAGTGTGCCAAACAAACCTTAATACAGTGTTTTTTTCAAAAAAATTTAAAACATAAATCCCTGTGTCAATACCATCTAGAGGGACTTCTCTGGCGGTCCAGTGGTTAGGACTCTGCACTCCCAACGCAGGGGGCCCAGGTAAGATCGCTGGTCAGGGAACTAGATCCCGCATGCTGCAACTAAGGATCCCGAATGTGGTGACAAAGATCCTGCATGCCGCAACTAAGACCCGGCACAGCCAAATGTAATAAATAAACAAGCAAACAAACCATATAGAACTCTATAACTAATACTGCACTTTTCAGTTCTTTTTTACAGCTACCTCTCAGAGCTCAAGCCAGTCTTAAAAACACTGAAAATCTGAAGTGGTTCCACTATACCGTCTCAAACACAAGAGCTACTGTCTCTCTTTCTTCTCTATGGATCACCTTTCTGGCTGAAGGGGGCCACTTGTTTTTTTCCTAGGACTGTCAGGTTGAGTTCCCTAACACACAGCTGCCCTTATCAGAGAAGAAGGGCAGAAACACCCACACATTCTGTCTCTGGTGGATTTTTCCCTTCCTATATAAGGACATACCCATCAGCCAGGGTTTTAGTAGGACATTTCTAGGAACCTTAGCCACAGTCACTCATGGCTCTTATTCTAATATTCTACTTTTAATGTGATTCTCCTGTAACTAACAGCTGACTCAGTTTCCATGCTTCAGGTTTTCAAGACACCAAATGTGATTGGCTCATCCCATTTTTTAACGTCACTTGTCCCACCTCAGTGCGTTCAGCAAGTAGAAAACCACAAGGCACACACAGTAGGTCCTGCTGCATGGAGGTGGATTCTCTTAGGAGGGCTGTGGTCAGGCTGGCAGTGGTTAGTCCTTTAGAAAAAAGTGCCATTAGCACAAGTAGGAAAGTCCAAAGAGAAAATTGGTGTCTGAGAGAAGATGTGGCACCCTCAGGCGTATTAAATTCAAGGTGCTAGCAAGGCATTCAGGTGAAAATAACAGGTACGTAGTCAAAACAGCAGATATGGGGCTCTGTTCCTCAACTACTCTCGTTGACTCCTGGGGTATGAAGAATGAAACTTCTCTTTTTTGAGAAAATAGCTTCTCAAAACCCATTTATGCATGAACAACAGAGCTGGAACCTACAGGCCTGAGGCCTCTGTACTTAGTGGATTTTATGCTGTATCTCAGTGAAAGGTAACAGTGATCTGGTATCACCCAATCAGAAGAATGAAATGAATCCAAATTTCAAGTAATTTTGATGAGGCTGATGTAAGCCATCAAAGAATAGCTATATCTGTGATAAATAACTATTTAGCTTACTTGCCTTTCAGGATGAACTTCAAAATATTATCTTTATGTAAAACTGCTTCATGGTACAATTTCGGTTCATAGAAGATTCTGCCCAGTTTGCATTAAAGCTTAAGACAATACTGTGAAATAGATATTTGAATAACATACTCAGAACTGAAGTTTATTCACTAAGTTGCATATATTAAAGAAGGCACAGTCCCCAAACATCTGAGTTATTAATGACCTGTTCTTGTGAATTCTAGCTTCTAGCTACAATCATAAAAAGCTGTCGCTCAGTCTCAGCAAGACCCTGTCTTTCCTGGCAGAAACCTCACACAGCTACTACTGGGAGCACAGTTGTGGTGTGGAACTCAGCTGATTTTCCTGAAGAATTAGTGTCTGTTACTCGTAGTTTTAATTCAGCCATATTATTGACTTTTACAGGTCAGTTTAAGAATTTAGACATCATTAAGAAGTTAGGCACCATTTGTGAAGTTACTCCTGTGAGAAAATATATTCTAAATCCTAGACTTAACTAAAGAATTGTTCAGCACAGCTCAGATATAAGACTTCTGTGCACATTTAAAAGTGATTAGGTAAGGAATTCCCTGGCAGTCCAATGGTTAGGACTATGCGCTTCCATTGTAGGGGGCACAGGTTGTTGTTTTGTTTTGTTTTTTTAAAATTTATTTATTTATTTATTTTTGGCTGCGTTGGGTCTTCGTTGCTGCAGGCTTTTTACTGTAATCTTCAGGAGTTATCCCGTACTTCTGCCTCGGTTGATAATGGGGAACATGAAATTATCATCTATTTTGGATTATCTTCATTGATCCCCTTTTACTGGCAGATTATTTTTTAAATAATTAATTAATTTAATTAATTTATTTTTGACTGCATTGGGTCTTCGTTGCTGTGCGCAGGCTTTCTCTAGTTGCGGCGAGTGGGGGCTACTCTTCTTTGCGGTGCGCGGGCTTCTCATTGTGGTGGCTTCTCTTGTTGTGAGCGCAGGCTCTAGACGTGTGGGCTCAGTAGTTGTGGCATGAGGTCTCAGTAGTTGTGGCTCGCGGGCTCTAGAGCACAGGCTCAGTAGTTGTGGCGCACGGGCTTAGTTGCTCCGTGGCATGTGGGATCTTCCCAGACCAGGGCTCGAACCTGTGTCCCCTGCATTGGCAGGTGGATTCTTAACCACTGCGCCACCAGGGAAGTCCCTATTGGCAGATTATTAAGAAATTATTTTCTTCCTCACTTTTTAAGAACTCTGTTTGGTGCTTGCTGAAATAAATTTCTAATGGTAAAATGTTGCCACTGTGCACTTATGTTTAAGGTATATGTAACCATTCATGTGATACAGGTTTTGCCATTTTTACAAATAAAAGCTAAATTTTCTTTGAAGATTTTTACTCAGATTTTTGTTAGAAAATTGTACCCTTATTTGATTTACCTAGTTCTTTAAAATTGTTAACACTAAATTATTTAACTGAATTATCAATTAATGTTAACATGAAAGGACTGTTGAAAAGAGTGACAATGATTATAAATAAATTTGGTGTGTCATACCTAAATTAAATATATGTATAAACCACATCAGTAATGACTGGTTTTTTTAAAAGGTATTTTATGGCATAGAAAAATATTTAAAGCTTTGTTTTGGCTCTGAATTGAAAGTTGTAATATAAGGGGAAAATAACTCTGATTTGTGTGAGAATTTTATTTGTTTATTTATCTAAGGCCTAATTTCTAAGTTTTTCCTTCTTGGCCTTGTATGTTATTCTAAGATGACTTTAAGTTAGAGCTAGAGCTTATCTGGACACCACTGGTTTTAAACCTGATGTTGTTTTACAAAAGACCATTGCAAAACACTATCTAACAAAAAATATCTTATGGTGATGTCCTAACAAGGAACACTTTTGTTTGTATCTTTCTTGCCTCCAACATATAGTAATATCGCTATTGCATTTATTGTGTCAAATATTGTATTAAATGCACTACATACTCTTTCTCACAGCGTTCCCAACTGAGGGACTTGCATAAACAGAAGCTTAGGGGCACGAGAATCTATTACAAAAATGGCCAGCAACTGGTATTACCAAAATGTAGGGAATGTTTCTGGAAAGTGGTAGATAGGGAAGCCAAACAGGTGGAATGAATTCAGATGATACTTTAATGGATTCAGCTGTGATTCAGAAGCGTTAGATTGCCCAAGGTTACATTGCCAGTGAATGGCTGAATCGGGACTTGAATCCAGGTATGTCTAACCCAGACCTCAAGCTTTTCTTCATTATATTGCATTTACATAATACAAATGCAATCATTTTATCAACTTCTAAACTCCTTTTACTGGAGTAAAACACTGTTTCTATGCAAAATGAAGTTTGGTGGTGACAGTGTCATTCTAGGCAGTATTCTCATATTAACCATAAAATTCCCATAAATAACCAATATTTTATTTTAATATAACTTTTTCTAGTTAAACAACCCAAATAGGTTTTTGGTAGACAAATTGGAAAATACAACTCAAAAAAGAAGAAAGCAAAGTTACTTTGAATTTTACTACCCAGACATAAACATTTTGTATGTTTTTGAGACATTTTTTTCTATATACATATGTACTTATATAATATATATATGATATCCCTTTTTCACTTAATATATCATGAACATGTTTTTATATCAAAACATGTTTTAACTGTGTTGTAATATCTGTGACTGTACCATAAGTTATTTTACCATGCTTTCATTATTAAGTAACACTGTAGAGAATATCATCTCTGCATATCTCAAGAAAATGAATTTTGAAGTGAAATTATGAGTTCTAGGATTTTATACATTTTTAAGGCTTCTGGCTTTATAGAAAGAATGTACCAGTGTACATTCCCATTAAAGCATTAAGAATGTCTAATTTCTCATCTCTGATACTTATTGTAAAGTTTTCCTTCTTCCTATAGATAGAGACACAAAATGTAACATGGTGACCAAGTTATTATCATTTTGTTTTTCAGGAGATGATTTTTCTTTGATTCAGCAAGAGATATTTATGGTTAAAGAATGTAAGCATTGCAACATTGTTGCCTACTTTGGGAGCTATCTCAGGTAAAAAACACAAAAGCATCTACTCTGTATTTCATATTTCTTTGGTCCCACACCCCCTCCCTTTCATGTAAGTGCTGTTTTGTATATAAATTTTAAAAATTATTTGTCTGAAGTTTTAAAATTTCTCAGGTCTTCTTACTTCTACTCTTTTACATTAATAATGACAGCTTCATTTATGCATTTGTACCTTATCTGGCAACCTTAATGAAATACTATGAATGATTACAAGTAAGTGTTTTAGCTTATAAAACTGATCACATTCTAAAACACTTAAGGTGGGAACAAAGCTGAAATTAATATGCTTTTCTGTATTCTGAAGAAAGACTGCAAGGGCAATTTCCTGTTGCAGTCTATCCTAAACCTGCAGTGTGTCCTAAACCTGCAATGTATCCTAAACCTTTGTGTGCTGAAGAGTGACAGCCTTTCAAAGTATGTCAGTCGCTGAGAATTACTAACTAATATAATTTTCTTTCTCTTTCATGTTAGTCGGGAAAAACTGTGGATTTGTATGGAATACTGTGGTGGCGGATCACTTCAAGATATTTACCATGGTACTGTTAATTTGACTCCACATTTTAAAACTTTGACTTTAATGACTGTTATTTGACATTTCTTGTTAACAAGGGATACTAACAGATTTACTGTTCTTCTGTCCTGCTCCTGGAGTATTAAGTAAAAGAAACCTAAATTTTATATTTTGTTGGTTATTCAGTTAAATTGCTGGAGACTGAACTGAGAAATCGGAGAGTACTTGAACAATCCAGATTTTACTTTTCAGACGTAGTCTCTAGGAAGTCTTATGTAGTCTCTAGGGAAGTATTTTATCTACAAACAAAACTGCCTAAACTTCCTTGTAAATTAGAATTGAAATGCAAAGGGTGACTCTCACATAAAGCAAATTACATGTCTATCTTAGTAATAACTTAAGCTGCTAACTAGGAAAACAATTTAGTTGTTGCTATAATATTTTTGTGTTAAAAATATATAATTTTAAGAATTTGGAGTATTTTATTTAGCATTATGTTAATTTAGACAACTTTCTGAATTGAATTTTCCCTTATAATACTATATTAGAATGACTATTCTCTTTTATTTTACCCCTGTTGTTGATTTTTTAAAATTATTGGAAGAAAACAGCTCTGTGCCACTTGGTTTAAAATTCTTTTCTATGGGACTTCCCTGGTGGTCCAGTGAGTAAGACTCCGTGCTCCCAATGCAGGGGCCCCGGGTTCGATCCCTGGTTGTGGAACTAGATCCCGCATGCATGCCGAGACTAAGAAGTCCACATGCCGCAACTAAAACAAACAAACAAAAGATCCCGCATGCTGCAACTAAAGATCCCACGTGCTACAACTGAGACCTGGTGCAGCCTAAATAAATACTAAAAAATAAAATTCTTTTCTATGATTTTATGAAGAATTATGATCTTTTATATGAAGAATTTTTATCTAATATCAATATTTATAATTTTTATCCACACTTTCACAGAATGAGAAGTCAAGGATATGGATTAATAAAACTATGCAGTGGGCATTTTTTTTTTTTTACTACTTACCCTTTTAAATTGAAAGAATTGTTTTGAGACATTAATTTTATTTCTTTATGAAATTTCTGCTTTCCATTATTAAACCTGCTATTTATTGAATTAAACTGAATCTAAAAAGTATTCATCCCTGTAAATAATATACTAGATAGCATAATAATCACGAACAACTACACTTATAATACCTGTTAATAAAGTGGTTTCCCTTCTTTTACTCCTATTTCATCAAGTTACTGTGAATCAAAATTCTATGTTCCTGAGTAGGTGTAGAGAACCAGTGATTAAAATATGTAGTAAAATATTTTCTTAAGTAAAGATTACATGTAAGTATATCTGATTTTGATTTCACTGTCAGCAAATACCACCCCGGATTTCAAATATTCTTTCATGATATTGGAAGGCGTATTTCCAAAGCCCCTAGTTGGGTACTTGCAGAAGTATTTTATATTTCATAGGGAGAGATTTGGTTGTCAGAAGTGACCTAATTGCTTTTTGGATACTTAGGTAAGGTATTGGATCAAGCTCCTTGTTTCGATAGATATAGTAAAGAATTATGCTAAGGAAATAATATCTTGACTTTAAAAAAAAGTATATGATGCTTTTTAGTATATTTCAACAATCGATATCCCTTTATGGTCCTCTAACTTGTGTATGTAACTGTAATTAATTATATATGTTTTTCTCATTTGGGGGCTTTATTGTTTAAAAAATTGTTCAGGATTGAGATCATGTCCATTGCTTTGTATAGAACATCCTGTGATGTCTAGTACTGTGCTTTGCACATTATGGGTGCTTAATATTTTCACTGTCCAAAGTTGTTACAGAACAAATCTTCCTTTTTTTTTTTTTTAACATCTTTATTGGACTATAATTGCTTTACAATGTTGTGTTTCTGCTGTATAACAAAGTGAATCAGCTATATGTATACATATATCCCCATATCTCCTCCCTCTTGTGTCTCCCTCCCACCCTCCCTATCCCACCCCTCTAGGTGGTCACAAAGCACCGAGCTGACCTCCCTGTGCTATGGGGCTGCTTCCCACTAGCTATCTGTTTTACATTTGGTAGTGTATATATGTCCATGCCACTCTCTCACTTCGTCCCAGCTTACCCTTCCTCCTCCCCGTGTCCTCAAGTCCATTCTGTACATCTGCATCTTTATTCCTGTCCTGCCCCTAGGTTCTTCGGAACCTTTTTTTTTTTTTTTTTTTTTTTAGATTCCATATATATGTGTTGGCATACAGTATTTGTTTTTCTCTTTCTGACATACTTCACTCTGTATGACAGACTCTAGGTCCATCCACCTCACTACAGATAACTCAATTTCATTTCCTTTTATGGCTGAGTAATATTCCATTACATATATGTGCCACATCTTCTTTATCCATTCATCTGTCGATGGACACTTAGGTTGCTTCCATGTCCTGGCTATTGTAAATAGAGCTGCAGTGAACACTGTGGTACTTGACTCTTTGAATTATGGTTTTCTCAGGGTATATGCCCAGTAGTGGGATTGCTGGGTCAAATGGTAGTTCTATTTTTATTTTTTTAAGGAACCTCCATACTGTTCTCCATAGTGGCTGTATCAATTTACATTCCCACCAACAGTGCCAGAGGGTTCCCTTTTCTCCACACCCTCTCCAGCATTTATTGTTTGTAGATTTTTTGTTGATGGCCATTCTGACTGGTGTGAGGTGATAACCTCATTGTACTTTTAAATCTTCCATTTTTAAAGTACATTTAAAAATTTTCAACTTTACTATTTTTTTGTTTCCTGATTATAAGAATAATATATGCTCATGAGGAGAAGTCACCCAATGATTTATACAGAAGAAATTTTATAATTGTTAGTCATTTTTAAAATGTTTTTAATCTGTTGAATTCAAATGTATAACGATGTGGTCTCTTTTTTTCTTTCTAGTTACAGGACCATTATCAGAATTGCAAATAGCCTATGTATGCAGAGAAACTTTACAGGTACTATGTTTGCTTATGTAGATAGAAATGCAGTTCTAGTGTCACAATTGAAAACGATAAAATGGTGATCTGCCCAAAAGAAAAAGAGTAAACCAAATTTTTCTGTTAACCTCTCGTAATTCTGTAAGCCTAGTTATTTCTTTTGTGAATGAGTCCCAGAAATTCATTGAAGTTGATGTTGGTATACACAATGGTGATGTTTGGTGTTCTACTTTGTAGTGCTTAGCCCTCAATTGCTGCAAGCTGAGGAAAGCCATAGGTGTGAATTGTTTTTCATGAATGAATCACCAGACCTCAATTATAACAACTTGTCTAAGCTTTCCCTTCAAGTTTTATGACAGTAAAAGGAATCCTTTTGCAAAAGACATGAGTTCTTTTACCATTTCTCCCAAAATGAGAGTAGAGTTGCATAACAATAACCCAGAATGTTATCTGGAAATCTTTGTTCTGTGTAATATTAATAAGTGCTATCGTTATCAGAATCCTTTTTAGAAGCTTCTAAACATTGTATTAAGTCAAGATTTCTTTACTTCCTTATTTCACATCCTGTGAGCACTTTTAGTATGTTAAAGTAGGTTATGAATCTTCAATAGGTATATAGAGTATGCAGCATTTCTTCCAATTTATTTTGTTAGTTCCTTGAAAGATTACTCATTGAAAAAATTAGCAGTTAATAATTTTGTTCATATACTTTAAGGCATTTAATTTAGGAAACAAGATTAAGTAGTAGGGACTGTGTTTTTTATTTTGGCAATTCACAACTGATACTTGTTAATTGATGCTTCTATCTCTACATTTCCTAGATTGTGTAATTTGTTTAGAAGTGAAATTGATGTTCTATATGTTATTCTTCCATATTTTAGAAATTGGGAATTTGACCTGATTTAAGAGAAAGCTTTAGTCATTTCCAAAAGAGTTGGTTTCCACATGCTTTAAAATTTTATTGTTAGATATATGAAAGTAAACATATATATAAATAATTTATATTTCTGTAATATTTACATAACAAAGAAATCTGCTTTTTTGGTATCCATATAAAATAGAAACCTAATCATGCACTCAGAGCAGAAGATTGTTGACAGATTAGTGTTCTTTATGTTTTAATTTCCAAAGGTCACTGCCTCTTTAAGTAATGGACAGAGTACTGAATGGAGGTAGAAAACAAAACAAAAACTTGTGTTTGCAGTCTGGCCCTGGCATATGACCATGATCTCATCTATGGTTGTAGTTCCCCAAGTATAAAATGAGGCTGTAGAAGGGATGACCTCCAAGATATTAGTTCCAATTTTAAAATTCTCTTATGCTGACAAAGTTCCACATCTAGTGTCTGTCAACCGGTGAATGGATAAAGAGGCATGGTTTATAAATACAGTGGAGTATTATTCAGCCATAAAAAAAGAAATCCTGTCATTTGTTACAGCACAGATGAACCTGGAGGACATTATGCTAAGTGAAATAAGCCAGGCACAGAAAGATGAATACTTGTATGTAGAATCTAAAAAAGTTGAACTCACAGAACAAAATCCTCAACTTCCACCTTAAGAAACTAGAAAAAGGTGATCAAATTAAAGCCAAAGTAAGCAGAGGAAGGAAATAATAAAGATCACGGTGGAAATCAGTGAAATAGAAAGCAGAATAATATGAGAAAGATCAATGAAACCAAAATCTCATTCTTTAAGAAAATCAATAAAATTGATAAATCAGATTATCAGGAAAAATAAAAAGAGAAGATGCAAAGTACCAATATTTGGAATGAATGGGGGGACGTTATGACAGAATCTACAAATATTAAAAGGATGACAAGGATATTTAGTAGCCAAGGAATATTATGAACAACTTTATTCCAAAAAAGCCTGCAGTTTAGATGAAATGGAAATGGACAGTGTCCTTGAAAGGCACAAACTATCATAGCTCAATTAGAAATCATCTGGGTAGTCCTCTATCTATTCCCACAAAGAACAGTCCAAGCCAGATGATGTCATGGATAAATCCTACCAAACATTTAAGGAAGAAATAATGCCAATTCAACACAAACTCTTCTAGAAAATTGAAGAGTAGAGAATACTTCCCAGATCATCTTATGGGTCAGCATTGCTCTGAAACCAAAATCAGACTTTACAAAAGAACAAAACTGTGAACTAATATCCTTCATGAACGTTTAATAGATACAAAAATTAAAAAGGAAAGTAAAAGGTTAGCAAAGGTAATCCAACAATATAATAAAAAGATAATACATCATAAACAAGTGAGGTTTATCCTAGAACGCAGTGTTGATTTAACATTCAAAAATCATTTCAAGTAATTGATTATATTAGCAAACAAAAAGAGAAGCAAAACCATGTGATCATCTAAATAGACACACAAAAAAGCATTTAGCTAAATCCAACATTTATTTCTGATAAAAATTCTTAGCATACTGAGAAAAGAAAGGAACTAATTCCGCCTGCTAGAGAGCACCTATGACAAACCTATGACTAAATCATGTTTAATGGTAAAAGACTAGATGCTTTCCCACAAAGGTCAATGTGGAACAGAATAGAAAGACCAGAAGTAATTCCACGCATATATGGCTACTGATTTTTGACAAAGGTGAAAAGACAATTCAAAGGAGAAAGGATAGTTTTTTCAATAAATGGTTCTAGAATAATTGAACATATATAAATATAAATATAAAACCTCAACCTAGAACTTCTAGAAGAAAACATAGAAAATTTTGCAGTCTTGAGTTAATAAAAGCCTTTTCGGACATAACACAAAAAGCATGATCCATAAAAGAAAAACTTGGCAAATTTGACTTTGTCAAAATTTTAAACTTCTGCTTTTCAAGACACACTGTTAAGAGAATAAAAAGACAAGCTGCAGGCCAGAGGAAGATATTTGCAAAGTATCAATCTGATTAAGGACTTGTATCCAGAGTATATAAAGAACTCTCAAAACTCAATAATAGGAAAACAACCACCAAATAAACAAATGGACAAAAGATTTAAACAGATGCTTCACTAAAGAAGCTGTATAGATGGCAAATAAGGACATGGAAAAGATGCTCAATATCATTAGTTATTAGAAAAGTGTGAATTAAAACTACAATGAGATACCACTACATACCAATTAGAATGGCTAAAATTAAAAAGACTGACCTTCGGAAGGTTGGTGAGAATGTGGATTAACTGGAACTCTCATACACTGCTAGTTTCAATGTAAAACAGTACAGCTGCTGTGGAAGACAGTTTGGCAGTTGCCTAAAAGTTTAAACTTGTACCACCATCTGATCCAGCCATTATACTCCTAGGTATTTACCCAAGAGGGAAAAATCATACAAATACTTGACATAAATCTTCAAAGCAGGTTTATATATAATAGCCAAAAGCTGGAAACAACCCAGCAACCCAAATGTCTATCAACAAGTGAATAAATAAACAAATTCTGTAATATCTGTACAGTGGAATGCTACTCAGTAATACAAAAGAATGAAATATTGATAACACATTAACAAGGAATGTCAGATTAATTATTGTGAATGAAAGAAGCCAGATGAAAAAGAATATACTGTATGATTCCATTTACGTAAAACTCTAGACAATTTTGAAAGTATTTATCGCAACAAAGTATATCAGTGTTTATGTGTGGGAGGAACTTTTGGGAGTGATGAATATGTTCATTATCTTGATTGTGGTGACGGGTGTTATAGTAAAATATTTCTGATTTTTATCAGAAAATGAATTCAAAGGTCTTAAAATACAATAAACATTGATTAATAAGAAGAAACACATCTAGGTGTTTTCCCCTCAAATAAAGGACATTCTAGTTTTTCTTATTCAATAAGATCTTTAAGTAGAAATTTAGATATGAAGTTTGTAGTTTTGCTAATGCATAATTTTTTTTTTAAACTTCAGGGTCTTGCATATTTGCATACTAAAGGCAAAATGCATAGAGATATCAAGGTAAGTTTATTTAACTCAATTTAAACTCTGTTTAAGACTCAAAGGCATAGAGAACAGACCTGTGGTTGCCTAGGGGGAGGGTGGTGGGGGAGGGGAGGACTGGGAGTTTGGGATTAGCAGATGCAAACTATTATATATAGCATGGATAAACAAGGTTCTACTGTATAGCACAGGGAACTATATTCAGCATCCTAAGATAAACCATAATGGAAAAGAAGATTAAAAAAAAAAGAATGTCTCTATGTGTATAACTGAGTCACTCTGCTGTACAGCAGGGATTAGCACAACACTGTAAATCAACTACACCTCAATAAAAGAATAATAATAATAAAAAATAAATTCAATATGTCTAAATTGATAATTTTATTGAAAGGAATTTTATGATGCTAATTTAATGGTATTTGTATTTTTGTTTTAGGGTGCAAATATTTTATTAACAGATCATGGTGATGTAAAATTAGGTATGTTATTTCAAATTCCTAAAATTTTTTTTCAAAAAATTTTAGTATAATTTTAAATGAGAATAACATTATACAAATTTAATATTCACATGAAGAGCCACAATAATGTTCATCTTTTGACCCAGTAATTTTGCTTTATTCAGTTTAAGGAAGTTAATCCTAAAGATAAAAAATCCATATTCACTGAAGTATTAATCATAACATTATTTATAATAGGGAAAAAATGGAAACATAGGTCTAGCAGTAGCAAAACTGTTAAACTGTGATAAATCAACTTATGGAACATTATTCAGTCATCAAAATTAATAGTTTAAGAAGAATAAGAGTAAAATCCCCTAATGTGTTAAATGACAAAAATGAACTATATGAGTCTTTAGTTTTTTACAACCATGTTTAACAGCAATAAAAGAAGTTTATACATAGAAAAAGAGACTTTTAAGAATAGCACCAAAATTCTAACCTGGTTGTGTTAGAATAAAAGCAATCCAGGTGGATTTTTTTTTTTCCAACTTAACTCAAGGTACCTGTAATGGAAATTTTTTTATTATCTGTGTTCTTAATAAAGTATGTTTTCATTCTAATAAAGTACCAATAAGTTATTTTCTTTTAATGATTATGTTTTGAACTAAGCAAGAAGAGATTTAGGTATTCAGTATATATACATTTCTTTAGTATTACTATCTGAATTATTAATAATGGCATCCCTGAGTGTGAAATATAGAAATGGTGGTGGTTTTATTGAAAACCAAAATTTTCTGTTCTGTTTTTTTCCCCACCAGCTGACTTTGGTGTGGCTGCAAAAATAACAGCTACCATTGCCAAGAGAAAATCTTTCATTGGCACCCCTTATTGGTAAGATATTATTATAATTGAATTTTGTGCATTTTTATTTCTTCAAGGTTAGTGATCAGCATTGTTGCTTAGTAATAAAATTCATACTTGACTGGAGTCTGGAGACTTGCATGTTCCTTGACACTATCATAGGTCTGATTGGGTTAGGGAATTTTGGTACTCATCTCCATTGTCCAGCTTTCCCTGTGTTAAAGTGCTAATAATTCCTACTGTCCCTCAGATGCTGTGTTGAGAGGACTCATAGGAGATTTTCAAAAGAAAATTGCATTATAATCTTTTGCATTTTATTACCCTTTCTTTGGTATTGCTTCTATTTTAATCTAGGACTTTACTTTCTTGTTAAAAGTCATGCATCCTACACTACCATTAGTCCTCACCAGCCACCCTACTTCTAATGCATCCTACCAATTACTAACAAAATAATCTTTCTAAAACACTGCTTTCATTAAAGAAGTTAGATAATTGAAATATAATAAAAAGCCTAGTAATAAACCTTAGTGTGTAAAATAATTTAATCAGTATTATAAAAAGTGACATTTAAAGTTTATGTGAAAGATTGGATTCTTTAATATACAGTGCTTGGATAATTTATTATTTGGAAAGAATTTTAAAGTAGCTCCATACTTCATACCTAATGCCAAAATAAATTGTAGATGGAACCTCAAAGAGTTATTGATCAGGGATGATGTTTATACTAGATTTGATGTGTTCAGTCTTTTTATCTCATTAGCAAGTTTTTATATAAAGGGTTTTTTTTGAGGGGGGGCTGCGTTGGGTCTTTGTTGCTGCGCACAGGCTTTCTCTAGTTGTGGCGAGCAGGGGCTACTCTTCATTAGGGTGAGTGGGCTTCTCATTGCTGTGGCTTCTCTTGTTGCGGAGCACAGGCTCTAGGCGCACACGCTTCAGTAGTTGTAGCACGCGGTCTCAGTAGTTGTGGCTTGTGGGCTCTAGAGCGCAGGCTCAGTAGTTGTGGCGCACATGCTCAGTTGCTTCATGGCATGTGGGATCCTCCCAGACCAGGGCTCGCACCTGTGTCCCCTGCATTGGCAGGTGGACTCTTAACCACTGCGCCATCAGGGAAGCCCTATATAAAGCTTTAAAACTCACATTGCTAATACTTTTTCTTTAAAAATAAAATTCACAAGTTATACAATAAAAATCCTCACTTCGATTTTCAAAAGTTGTGTATGGAAATAGTTAAATATAAAGATGAAACCAAAAGAACTGTCAGTGACTGACTGCTTCAAGAGTTGAGTAAGCCTTTCTTGGCATAAAAGTATAAAACATTGCTAGATTTGTTTGATAGATTTAACTACATGAAAATTTAAAGCTTCTATATGTCTACCAGCTTAAACAAAAGTAAAAGGCAAGTAACAAATCAAGAAATAAAATATGACAAATTAGGTTTTAATATCGTTAATATATAAGTTCTTAACAATTCAATAAAAAGAATGTTTCTGCTAATTAGAAGCAGTTATTAAAATATATGAAATCTCATAAAATATGAAAATTGTTTCCCCCAATGATGACCAAAACTGTACATTAAATAAACAATGATAATCTTTTCTATCAAATTAAAAAATATTTGGAATCATGGGTAATACCTATGACTGTCACTAAATATTTGACAGTGAAAGTGGAAGTTAGTAGAACAGTTTTGAAGGATAATTTGGCAGTAATGTTTTTCAAAAACCTTAAGCAATGTTTATGTTCTTTAGTCTCAATTCTGCTTGTAGTAATTTATCAGAGAGGCATAAATTGATATATGAAAAGCTTTATCACATTACTTTAATAATGAAAAATTGAAAGTATGCGTATGTAACAGGAATTATAAGGAAATTATGTACAGTCATTCAAGTCAATGGGATAAGTTGCTGATATTAAAAATCATGTTGTAAAAGATGAATGGTTAGTGGATAGGCTCACGACTGTTGACAACAGTCCTGGTCAATTTGGCGCTCAGTTAGCCACCACTGATTCTAGTGGGCACAGGAGATGAAATCTATATGTTTTCTCTGGATTCCAGCTCAACTTCCTTACTCTGTGAAACTTGCCTGTAATCATCTTGTTCCATGGTGATCATTTTCTTCTCTTTAATCCTATAACCATTATTATGTATGTAGTACTTGCATGTAGCATGTACATCTACATGTTGCATTTTTCGTATAGGTGTTTTATATCCTTAACCATACTTAAGTTGAGAGACATTGTGTTATATAAGTTTGTGCAACCTAAGTGCACATAAAAACAACTTCTACCTTGTGGATATTCAACATAAATAAAAAATAATTTAAAAATTATAAACATTCAAAAAATAAAAGAGTATGTCCCCTGAGCAATATCATCTATGCTTTATAACTTCAGATGCCATCATTATACTCCATTGACTCCCAAATAGATAACTCCAACTCAGCTACTCAATTGACCTTCAGTCTTATATATACTCAACAGTTGTTTGGTAATAGCACTACTTCAGTATCCACAAGCATTTTATACTCAAATCAATCTCTTCAGTCAGCCCCTTTCATTCTATCCCCCCTGCCACTGCCTTTGAAAAGTCCTTTATTTTTCCCTTGTGTTTTTCAGGTAGTCTTCTAACTCATCTACCTGATTCTGGTTTCACCTCCTCTCACACTATCCTTCATGTTGCCATGAGTTTTATGTCATAATTAAATCTTTCATTTTTATAGTAAAGTCTAAACTTCCTTATATAATCAGTAGACCATTCATTATCTAGCCTCTGTCTCTGAGGTTTATTTTCTGAATACGTTCTAGACCCTCTCAAACTGTGATGAATGACCTTGTTTTATTTTTTTTTCATTTTCTGTCCATCACAGACTAATACATTTATAAAATAAATTAAAAATAAATTACTAAAAAAATGATCATTTATCTGGATGAGAATACCTACTCTCAGTTTCTGCACTTATCACAGACTGATAACAAGCTGTTTATGGCCCCATACCTGTCTGTAGATCATACATTGAGTAGCACTGTCCTATCACCTTTCCAGGTGTTCCGTGCTCTCCTATCCCCCTGCATTTGTACTTGTTTCCTCTGACTAAAATGTCCAGGTTCCTCAAGCCCCCTTAGCTCCCTGCTAATTCATTCTATAAATCTCTCTTCCTTTGGGAGCTTTTCTCTGACCTTCACAGAGATTAAGGTGTTCTTTTTCTTTTCCCATGTTATGAAACAAGATTCACAAAACAGAAACTAAAGTAAGACAACACAGCTTTTCCTCAGAGCAACAGTATTCAGAGGAGAAGATTCGAAATTTTTAAATAATAAGTTTTAAAAGAGTGTGTGTATCTGTGTATATATGTGGTCTTATATTAAGTCTTTTCTAGTTAAGTTTCTTCTTTCCTAGTAAATGCCTCTCAGCCTCTTTCCCTCCAAGAAGTCTAGTGAATATAACAAAGAACAGATTTCATACCATTTTTTAAAAATAAAAATGTTATATTAATTGATTCCTTCTAGGATGGCCCCAGAAGTTGCAGCAGTAGAAAAGAATGGTGGCTACAACCAACTCTGTGATATCTGGGCAGTAGGAATAACAGCAATTGAACTTGGAGAACTTCAGCCACCTATGTTTGATCTTCATCCCATGAGGTGTTCTCAGTATTTACAATTATGCAGTTACTAGTAAGGTCTTCAGGGAGAGTGAAATACTCATAACTTGGGTATTCCAGGCTCATTTTAAAGTATGTTGAAATAGTGAAAGTGTTCTGAGGGACTTAGGGATAATCTTACTTAAAACCTGATCTCTCTTGTATTGCTACTTCTAAGACAACATAGAGTGAATCATCTATACTGTCTGAAGCGTGTAACAAATTTCCTTTAAAAATCATACTAGGATATAGCAGTTATCATTAAAAAAGTCTTTTTAAGTCTTTGTTTATTCTTCTATTAATTAAAAATGTTTTTTTTTGTCCTAAGTGGATCTATAAACAGATGATACAATGCAAATGAGGTTTTTTTTCTATTCTCATTTGATTTTGTTTCTTTTTACTTTGTCTAGGGATAAGGAGCAGGTAGATGCTTAGTATAATCATTTATATTTTAGAGTATATTATCTCAAAAAAATATTTGAGAGACTGTGAAGGGGTTTTTAATATTTGAAGGAAAAAATAAATTGGGCTAAAATTTAAACTTTTATTGTAAATAGTATAAAGTTAAAAAGAAAATCAACAAAATAAGGAGAGTGTTCTCCTAACATATGATAGACAGCAGATTACTATATATTACGTAGGTAGCTCATTCAAAGAGTCTAAGAGCAAAAGATAAATTGTTTATGAGCAAGTACCAGATACTAAAGAAACATGGAAGACTATTTAACCTCACAAGTACCTAAAGATATATAAGTTCAAAGGTATCTGCTTTTAGCTGAAATGCTCTTAAGTACAGACCTTTAGGAAAATAATTTAGATGTTATTTGTTATGGGCAATAAAAATGTTGTACTGATTCCACTATTGGGAAAGTTATACTTAGGAAATAATTTAAGAAAAGAAAAAGCTAAGAATTATTCACTTAGGGATTACAGGGGAAAATCTAAATGTCCATTCGTTGGTGAATTGTTAAGCAAATTATTTAGCAGTTAAGGGCAGCTAATATATATATATATATATAAACCAAAGCAACATGGAAAATTGATTATTAGTGAAAAAAGCAGAACATAATATTACCTATTATAATAATTTAGTAATACTATGGTTAATATTTAGATAAAGACTGAAAAGAAAAGCAGAACATTTTAAATAATGTCTTAAGGTGGGAGGAATCAGGCTTTTTTTCTTTTAAGGTTTTCCTTTATATATGAATCATTTAATTTTAAAAAAGAGAAAATATCTTTGGTATTTAAAAAAAAAGACTAAGGAGTTTACTTGGAAATATGGGGTTTTGTAGGAAATACTGAAATAAAACTTCCTTCTTAAATCCTCCATCTGTCTAGCCCCATAGTCCATTAAAAAAATTGGTCAAAGGTAAATTCATCGAGAAGGAAAGTCCTCTTGTAGGTTGATTTCTGTATCATTCATAACAAGAGAATGTGGAAAATTATTGTCCAAAAGGGGAAACAGACTAGGAAGTGGGTATAATTTGCCTATTCACCCAAAATAATTGTAGAGGCTAATCTTTGGTTAAACATACAACCTAATGTTAGAGCAGCATATCATCTCTGTGTGTTACAGAATGATACACAGTTATATAGACTTGTGCTTAAGATATAACACTAGTTATATATGTAATGGTATGGTAATAAAAACCTTCTCAAACATTTGGTCACTTTGCCATGTGAATAAGAGCTTGTTGGAAACTTAAAGATCCTCTCTGTAACCAGGAGAAATTTTTCATAGGGTATCCAAAATATAAAATATTAATTTCCATATTCCATATCAGTTGTCATGAGTACCTACATGCGTAGTAATCTTGCATAAATTCATTACAGAATATGATTTTGATTATTCAATGTAATAATAAAGGTGTTTTGTATTGCTCTTTAACTGAAATTTTTATTCCAGGGCCCTCTTCTTAATGTCAAAAAGTAATTTTCAGCCTCCGAAACTAAAGGACAAAACAAAATGGTGAGTTATAGAATATATATAGATTTATAGCATTTTATGGCTGAAAGGGACAGAGGTTCAATTCCCTTATTTTAAAAGTGGTGAAACTGAAACCCAGAGGCATTAAACAGTTTCCCTGAAGTTACACATATAATTTACTTGCAGAGCTATTGCAAGGATCTAGGTTTATTTTCTGGTCAGTGTTCCTTTATAATGTACTTCTCTCATAAAACTCTGAGCATTTATTAGTTTTTGGCAGCTTGAATAGGAAGTGTGCTGAGGAAATGATTTGAAATGAATATATATATTAAGATTTTGGAGATTCATATTTTGCCCTGTATTCCTTTACTTCCATTAATTACATGTTGACTTCCATGAGAAGTAATAGGAGAAGGTTTCCCAGATACAGTGACATTTAAGATCAATCCCTACTGGCTTTTCTCTACTTCTTTCCCTGACATTCAAAAGGTTATTACTTATTTGCATCCTAATCTTTTGTTTCTCGTACAAAGTAAAGCAGTTTGCCTATTACAGTCCGTAAGGACATCTTCAATTAGATGGGAAAAATTGAAAATTGTTTTTCTAGTAATGTCTTTCCATACATTTAATAAAAGAAACTGTGGAAATAAAAGTTTCCAAATTCTTAAATTCAGTAATTCTTCATCTAGATTACATGCATCTCTTGGGAGATCTTGGGAAATCCATGAGCCCCCAGAATTCTTTATGTGTATTCATTTTTTCTGGGGAGACAGTCCGTATCTTATTTCAGATTCTAAGAGGCCTGTCCCCAAAACAAGTTCTAAACCACTTTTTTTTTTAAATTAATTAATTTATTTATTTATGGCTGTGTTGGGTCTTCGTTTCTGTGCGAGGGCTTCCTCTAGTTGTGGCAAGTGGGGGCCACTCTTCATCGCGGTGCGCGGGCCTCTCACTATCGCAGCCTCTCTTGTTGTGGAGCACAGGCTCCAGACGCGCAGGCTCAGTAGTTGTGGCTCACGGGCCCAGTTGCTCCGCGGCATGTGGGATCTTCCCAGACCAGGGCTCGAACCCGTGTCCCCTTCATTGGCAGGCAGATTCTCAACCACTGCGCCACCAGGGAAGCCCTAAACCACTTTTTTATGTTTATTAGCCTGTCTGTATGTACATAGTATTATTTAGGAGCCAGGCTATTCTGGGGATAATGCCAGGAATGAAAGGCAAATCACACTGTAGAAGTAAAGGAGTTTATATCCTTCTGCTAGCTGTATTCCTTTGTATTGACGTGGGTTTCTTCCTATTCCTTGTTAGCCTAAGTTCCTAAACAACTGGAACTGGAGGACTTTATGCCAGGAATGACTGAATATTCATTCAGGAATAAATGACTGTTAGCTAAAACAACTGCGTTCATAGTCAGATTCCAGAACAGTCATTACCATTGGAGTACCTTTGCCAGTCTCAGGTACCTTCTCACTCCATGATATGTGTGCCACAAGCTACCAAATGTAATGTAGTGATTTGATTTCTCTGAAGAGAACTGCTGTGTTGTTGTTGTCATTGGTAATGATTAAGGTTATTCTCTTTGGTTCTTGCCCAGTCCCTCCTCCAATGGAATCTCGGCAGTACCTCTCTTTGCCTTTAGTTCATAATCAAAATATGATTCCCTTAATTAATTAATTAATTTTTTGGCTGCTCAGCTTGCGGGATCTTCGTTTCCCGACCAGGGATCAAACCCGGGCCCACAACAGTGAAAGCGCCGAGTCCTAACCACTGGACCGCCAGGGAATTCCCAGATTCCTTTAATTTATATCTTCTTCCTTTCCCATTTCATCAATACAGATAGCAGGAAAACTCATCTGTTTACAGAGATCGCTCCCTCCTCTTTCACCATGTTCCTGAGAAATTCAGTGACTTTTTAAGGGTTTAAATAGTCTCTTACATTACTCACCCTACCTCATGCCACCCAACAATTTGGATATAACAAAACATTTACATACTGTATAAATTAGGCAATGAGAAAAGGTCATTTTGACTCCTAAGTGGTACCTAGAACACAAGGTTATAAACCTTATAGATGACACACCTACCCATTTCTAGTTTTTAGTGTATGTTTTAGAGATTATATATTAGTGTTCTGTTGACTTATTGCATTTTACTTAAGAGATGAAGCTGGTATATTCTCCAAGGAATATACTGTGCTTTGGGTTTAGTTTTTTGGCTTATATAGAGCTAAGAAGCCAAAGAAAAAAAATCATGTGTTTCAGTCTTTCTAACTGCTTGTAAGTTAATTTTATTTAGTAACACCAAAGAACTAATATTAGTGAAATATTTTTGTACGTGTCTCTTTTTATTTGAAGGTCATCAACATTCCATAATTTTGTCAAAATAGCACTAACCAAAAACCCCAAAAAAAGACCAACCGCTGAAAGACTTCTGACTGTAAGTCATTGAATTTATAGGAGTATTTTCTGTAGTCATGCAGTAATTAGACGTATCACTAGAACAATAGTATTTAGATTTTTAATATAAAAATGTTAGTGATCTCTTACAGCAGGGGTCAGCAAACATTCTGTAATGAGCCAAATAGTATATATTTTAGGCTTTGTGGGCCATACAGTCTCTGCTGCATCTCCTCAGTTTTGCCGTGGTAACACAAAAGCAGCCATAGACAGTATACGTGAAGGGTATGGCTTTAACACCCAATAAAACTTTGTTTACAGAAGGAGGCAGTGCACCAGATTTTGCCCATGGACGGTAGTTTGCCAACCCCTGCCTTGGAGAAAACTCTTAAAAATGTTGCTTTCATCTAAAATTAATTGCTTTAGCCGCATAGCACAGGGAGAACAGCTCGGTGCTTTGTGTCCACGTAGAGGGGTGGGATAGGGAGGGTGGGAGGGAGACGCAAGAGGGAGGAGATATGGGAATATATGTATATGTATAGCAGATTGACTTTGTTGTACAGCAGAATCTAACACACCACTGTAAACAATTATACTCTAATAAAGATGTTTAAAAAATAAATAAATAAAATTAATTGCTTTTCTTGGCTTCTTATGTAAATTTGTAGAATGCTCTTATGTGTGCATGTCTTTATAAAATACTTTTATATTAGAAAAAGTTGATTATAACAATCTAAGAAAACTTTATTTAAATGTTATAAAATTTAATTATGTATCTTTCTATATTAACATAATTTTATTGAATTAAATTTATGCAAACATAGATGCTTTTTTTCTTATTGTGATATGGACTGTACCTCAGTATTCATTTGCATATTATTATAATGACATGCATAATAAATGTCATTGTTATAGCCAAGGTTGTAATTTGACAACCTAACATGGATTGGTTAACTTTAAATAGAGAAATTATTCACGTTATAAATTTACCTCACAGTGGTTCTTTAGCTTTATATATAATTATGAATTCTCTGATTAACAGTAATAGTTTTACTAATACATTCCCTAATTTATTTGCATTAGTAGGCTTCCATATGCTTGTCTCTGATAGTTACTGAATGGAAAATAACAAATAGCCATTTCTATGAGCCATAGATATAAAAGCATACTCATGAAGTTTTGTTTTGTTTTGTTTTTACTTAGCATACATTTGTAGGACAGCCAGGTCTCTCTAGGGCCCTAGCAGTTGAACTGTTGGACAAAGTGAATAATCCAGACAACCATGCACATTACACCGAAGGAGATGATGATGACTTTGAGGTAAGGAATGCTTGCAGTCTAATATTTGAAAATAAATGTTTAATGTAGCCTTAGACTTTGTTTTTTAATTCACTCTTTTAAGTTAGTTAAAACAGATTTAGTAACAAAGATTAATTAACAATGTAAACTACACTTGTCCTCATAATTACCAATTGATACTTTTCTTAATCCTAGTTTTGGGAAGGAACTAGGATTACCGTTCTTCTTAGCACTGTAACATTTTGTTTTCTTAGTTGGTTTGCTTAAAGTTATTAAGAGGTATCTACAATTAGAATCACGTCTGTGCCTTTTTCCTCCCGAAATCCACAAGTGTTTTCTCCCTAGACCTCAGCTTCTGTAGTGAGAGTTTGATCTTTTCCAAGACAATACAGGTTTTAGGAGCATTGCTTTGCACTAAGAGAACAAAAGTTTAGCCAGAGCACATGTACATATTATTTTTCACAAAAGAGACTCCCTAGAAATCCATGTGGTCATTTTTTTTTTAGTTTCTCTGTTACACAGATCATAAACAGAATACAAATCATTTTTTTAAATTAAGCTGAGGTTCCCATAGAAAAAGCTATATTTTCTAATACTTATTCAAAACTATTATTTCTTATGTAATTACATATAGAGCTATTCATAACTGTGCTTGTCTTCTCTGAAAATATGTAGAATTATTTTGAATATATTTAACAACACAACTTGTAAATCAGGAATGAGGGACTTCTGCCCATTGTCGGGTACCTGTTTATGCCTCTCTATATATAGCACAAATGTATTTTTTCACTGGTATCTCTTTCTCTCTTTTATGATTCCTTTTTATTTCTGTCTCTTCATTTCTCTTTATGCCTTTATTTCCCTTTATACCTCTGTCTTCAGTTCTGGTGAGACTATAGGACTAAACTTTATGTGTTATCATTTATAGAAGGAAATTTTCTACCTCAGGTACTTAAGTTTTAAATTATATTGTATAAGTATCATGATAACTATGAAACACTCATTGGGTAGTCTTCGTGTACCAAGTATTAGGCTAAATAATTTCCATGTTAACTCATCTAATACTCACAACAGTCCTTGGCAATATGTACTATTACTATCCCCATTTTACAAATAAGAAATGAAGGAGAAAGAATAGAAGTAATTTCATTTGCCCAAGATCATATGCCTAGCAAGTAGTGGAACCAAGATTTGGATCCAGGCAAACTGACTTTAGAACCTACTCTTAGTTAATATACCATCATTTCTATATATGTACTTAATACAAATAGTCATTAAACAGTCTTTGCAAACTAATCATTGTCTAGTATATAACATAGTCTTGTCATGTCATAAGGTACCCAGTGAATATTTTATTGACTGTTAAGTGAACTTTAATTGAAAATATTAAATAAACCAGCCATACATAGATTTTTTTTTTACTTAAACCATCATTTGCAGACTTGTAATAATTAATAATAAGATTTTAATCTCTTAAAAACTCAAAATTGTTCAAATTGTTATAGTTTAAATGAAGCATTAGATATTACTTGATTCCTCAATTAGTGTTTCACTGGTTATGTAAATAACTAAACTCCTCTTTCATTCCCCACACAATTTTGCCAGGCTTCCTAAATCCACTCTTACCTTTGGAATTCTCTATTTCTGTTTAATGATATCGCCATAGTTTTTAGTCCTTGAAATGCAAAACCTTGTTCCAGGCAGTTGGAGACACAATAGTGCATGAGATTGACATGATCCCAATCTTCAAAGAACTTACAGAATGGTCTCAAAGGAAATTTAGAAATACCAACAAATAATTTGCAAGTGTGATAACTGTTACAAAATGGGAAATACAGGGTGCTATGCAGGCATATTTTAGGGACAGGAAAGGACTCACTGTAGAAGCAATATGTAAGATGAAAGCCTGAAGGATAAATAGTAATTAAAAGACCAGTCAGAAGTGTTCTGAGCAAAAGGAATAATAGCATGTTTGAAAACCCTAGTGATAAGAGAGAGTGTGGTATACTTGAGGAACTAAAGAAAAGTTAGTCTGTTCGAGCAGAAAACAAGGAAGGAATTTGGTGGGAGACGAGGTCACAAAGCTAGACATTTCAAATGAAAAAAATTGGGGGCTTTAAGGGCAGTAGCAACCATTAAAGGGTAAGGGAGTGATGTAATCAGATGTGCATTTTTTTTTCTTTAAAGATCTCTGACTTCAGAGTGGTGTTTTCATTCCTAAAGTCCTGTTAAGAGACTGTTGAAGTTATCCAGGATAGAGATACTGATGTTTTGTAATAGGATGGTAGGGAAAGGATGGGAAAAACTGAACTAATTAAAGAATTATATGAGAGAGTTGGTGATTGGATGTAGAAATGAGGGAGGGGCATGATAAAAGCATTACTCCCAGATTTTGACTTGAACAGCTGGGTGGATATAAAAGTGCCACTTGTTGAGATAGAAATACTAAAGATCAGATTTGGGAAGAAAGGTGAGTTCAGTTTTGTATATGGTAATTTTAATGTTGTACCAGATTTCCAAATGGAGAAGTCTCATTAGGAGTTAGATATGTGGTTATAGCTTGGGGAGAAAAGTTTGGACTAGAGATATAAATTTGAGAGTTATTAGATATAATGGTTGTAGTTGATACCTTAAAGAGTAAATGTGATCATCCAAGGGAAGCATGTAGAATGAGAAGAAGGCCTAGGACAGCTTTTGGGGGAAATTTCTCCCCCAAATTAAAAAATCTGGTATGCTAAGAGGAATGGCAAAGGATTAATAAAGAACATTAAAAGTAGGAAAGTTTCAACAAGAATACTGCCTAGAAGTACATTAAAGAAATCTTTGGATTCAGGTGTTGGTGTTTGATTACTTTAAAGGGATAATTTAGGGACTTTCCTGGTGGTCCAGTGGTTAAGATTCCACCTTCCAATACAGGGGACGTGGGTTCAATCCCTGGTCGGGGAACTAAGATCCCACATGCCGCAAGGCATCTAAGCCCGCATGCCACAACTGCTGAGCCTGTGCACTTTAGAGCCCGTATGCCACAACTAGAGAACCCGTGTGCTCTGGAGCCTGGGCGCCACAACTAGATAGAAGCCCGAGTGCTGCAACGAAAGAATGCGCATGCCACAATGAAGATCCGGCGTGCCGCAACTACGACCCAACGCAGCCAAATAAATAAATAAATATTTTTTTAAAAGGATAATATAAGAATACTAGAGGTGAAGCTAGGTTGGAGTGGTTTGAAAAATAAATTTATTTATGAAATTTAGTTGTGAAAGATAAATTTATTTTTGAAATTTAGTTGTCAAAGAAGGGGATAAGATAGAGCAGTAGTTGGAGGAAAATGAGTTGACAGTGGATTTGTCTGTCTTCTGTCTCTATTTTTTGGCTATTAATTTTTTTTTTTATATGGGGCAAAAAAGTTTAAACAGGATGCTTATGAAAAGGATCCAATAGTTAGAGATAGAATAGTCAAGAAGCAAGGTGAATAGGCAAAGTCCTTGAAAAGGAAAGAGAAGGTGAGATCTAGATTATAATGAGGGACTTGATCTTAAACACTTCTTGAAAGGCTTTCTTGGGAAATGTGGCATAGATGGTGCCTTGAAGACCTTGAACTTACCTCCTCCAATGGCCACACCAAATTTCAACTATCTATGAGAATGACCTGAAGACTAGCATAAAAGACTTTCCACAACTGAAGATATAAATAAGGAACCACAATGAGATGGGTAGGAGAGGTGGAGACATGGTATAGTCAAGACCCCCCTCCCTGGTTAGGCGACCCACAGACAGGAGGATAATTACAATTGCAGATGTTCTCCCCAAGGAGCAAAGCATCTGAGCCCTGTATTGGGCTCCCCAGCTTAGGGGTCCTGCACTCGGAAGATGGGCCCCCAAAACATCTGGCTTTGAAGGACATCCTGGGCTTGCATACAAGAGAGCCAAGAGGGCTGTAGGAAACAGAGACTCTGCTCTTATGGGGCGTATGCAAAGTCTCACATAGTCCAAATCCTAGCACAGAGCCAGTAATTTGAAAGGAACCCACCTGCTGATCTTGCAGAACCTCTTGGAGCGGCAGGAGACAACTGGTAGTCCCCCTAAAGATATAGATGCTGGCAACAGCTGTATTGGGGAGTTTTTTCTACCACTAGGACATCAATGCTGACAAGCACCATTTTGGAGTCCTCCCGCTACCCTATTAGTGCTGGGGGCTTATCTGCCCACCAGTGTGCTGGCACCAACCCCAAGCTTCCCTGGTCCCCATAGCTAGCTACCTTTGAACCTGGCCCTGCCCACCAGTAGACCAACACCAGCCCTGGGACCCTACACCAGTAAGGTCCTAGCAGCCAACTGGGCCGGAGGCCATGCCTACCCACCAGCACACCCACAGTGGTCAGCCTTGCCACAACAGAAGGGCCCACAGAGCCCACATAGGGGACGTGCCTAGAGTATATAGCTCTGCTGCCCAGAGGGGTGTGCTGCTGGGTCCCATAGGATGTCTCTTACATAACGCCACTCCTCCCAAATTCAGGAAACATAGCTGATCTACCTAATACTTACAAATAAACACAGAGAACTAGGCAAACAGAGGCAGAGGACTATGTTCCAAAGAAAGGAACAAGACAAAACCTCACAAGAAAAATTAAACAAAGAGAAGATACACAGTCTACTGATAAAGAGTTTCAGGTAATAATTGTAAAGATGCTCAATGAAAGCAGGAGAGGGATGGAAGAACACAGTAAGAATTTTAATAAAGAGTTAGAAAATATAAAGGAGAATCAAACAGAGCTGAAGACTACAATAACTGAGATTAAAAACACACTAGAAAGAAATAATAATAGATTTGGTTATATAGAGGAACGGATCAGTGAACTGGAAGACTGAGTAGTGGAAATCACCTAAGCTGAAGAGGAAAAAGAAAAGAATTTTTTTTAATGAGGGTGGTTTAAGAGACCCCTGAGACAATATCAAGTGTACTAACATTCACATTCTAGGGATCCCAGAAGAAGAAAAGAGGGAAAGAAGCAGAGAACTTATTTGAAGAAATAATAGCTGAAAACTTTCCTAACCTGGAAAAAGAGAAACCAAGGTTCATACCAAGACGTATTATAATAAAAATGTCAAAAATTGAAGATAGAGAATCTTAAAAGCATCAAGAGAAAAGCAACTAGATATGTACAAGGGAACTTCCATAAGATTCTCAGCTGACTTTTCAGCAGAAACTCTGCAGGTCAGAAGGGAGTGACACATTAAATTCAAAGTGATAAAGGAAAAAACCTACAACAAAGAATACTCTGCTTGGCAAGGCTATCATTCAGTTTTGAAGGAGAGATAAAGAGTTTTACAGACAAGCAAAAACTAAGAGTTCAACACCACTAAACCAGCTTTCAAAAAATTTTCAAGGGACTTCTCTAAGTGAAAAAGAAAAGACCACTATTAGAAATATCAAAATTACGAATGGAAAAATCTCACTGGCAAAGGCAAACATATAGTAAAGGTAGTAGACCAGTCATTCATAAAGCTAGTATGAAAGTTAAAAAATAAAAATAGTAAAATCATCTATATCCACAGTAAATAGTTAAGGTATTCACAAAACAAAAAAGATGTAAAACATGATGTCAAAAGCATTAAACGTGAGGCAGAGGTAGGGGGTAAAAATTCAGGGTTGTTAGAATGTGTTTGAACTTAAGAGATTACCAGGTTAAAATAATTTGTGTGTGTGTATGTGTGTTGTTGTTGTTATCTGTGAACCTCATGGTAACCCCAAACCAAAAACCTATAATAAATACACCCTAAAGAAAAAGGAATCCAAACATAACACTCGTAATTAAATCACAAGGTAAGAGAGCAAAAGAAAGGAACAAAAAAGAACTACAAAAACAACCAGAAAACAGTTAACAAGATGGCAACACCTGCATACCTATCAATAATTACTTTAAGTGTAAATGGACTAAATGCTCCATTCAAAAGATATTGAGGGCTTCCCTGGTGGTGCAGTGGTTAAGAATCCACCTGCCAATGCAGGGGACATGGGTTTGAGCCCTAGTTAAGGAAGATCCCACATGCCACGGAGCAAGTAAGCCTGTGCACCACAGCTACTGAGCCTGCGCTCTAGAGCCTGCAAGCCACAACTACTGAGCCCACGTGCCACAACTACTGAAGCCCACACACCTAGAGCCCATGCTGTGCAACAAGAGAAGCCACTGCAATGAGAAGCCCGTGCACTGCAACGAAGAGTAACCCCCACTTGCCGCAACTAGAGAAAGCCCGCGTGCAGCCAAAAATAAAAATAAATAAAATTTTTTAAAATAAATTTTTTAAAAAAGACATAGAATGGATGAATGGACCCAAAAATAAGACCCCTATATATACTGCCTACAAGAGACTCACTTCAGATCTAAAGACACACACAGATGGAGTAAAGGGATGGGAAAAGGTATTCCACACAAATGGAAATCTGTAGAAAGCTGGGGTAGCAATGCTTATATTAGACTTTAAAACAAAGACTGTAGCAAGAGGCAAAGAAGGACATTACACAGTGATCAAGAGATCAGTCCAAGAAGATGTAACAATTGTAAATATATATGCACCCAATAGGAGCACCTCAATATATAAAGCAAATGTTAATAAATGTAAAGGGAGAAATTGACAGTAACACAATAGTAGTAGGGGAATTTAATACACCACTTACATCAATGGACAGAAGATCCAGAAAGAAGGAAACACTGGCTTTAAATGACACATTAGATCAGATGAACTTAATAGATAAAATAGAACATTCTATCCAAAAGCAGCAAAGTATATATGCTTTCAAGTGCTACCTTCTCCGGGATAGATCACATGGTAAGCCGCAAAACAAGGCTCAATAAATTTAAGATTGAAATCATACCAAGCATTTTTTCTGACCATAACAGTGTAAAACCAGAAATCAACTACAAGAAACAAACTACAAAAAACACAAACATGTGGAGGCTAAATAATATGCTATTAACCAACCAAGGGGTCACTGAAGAAACCAAAGAGGAAATCAAAAAATAACTGGAGACAAATGAAAATAGAAACACAACCATCCAAAACCTATGGCATTCAGCAAAGGCAGTTCTAAAGGGGAAGTTTTTAGGGATAGATGTCTACCTCAGGAAACGAGAAAAATCCCAAACATCTGACCATACACCTAAAGGAACTAGAAAAAGAAGAACAAACAAAACCAGAAGTTAGTAGAGGGAAAGAAATAATAAAGATCAGAGCACATATAACTGAAATAGAAACTTAAAAAAAAATGGAAAAGAACAATGAAACTAAGAGCTGGTTCTTTGAAAAGATAAACAAATTGATAAACCTTTAGCCAGACTCATCAAGAAGAAAAGAGAGAGGATCCAAATAAAATCATAAATAAAGTTACTACTGACACAACAGATAATTGAGAGAATCATAAGAAAATACTGCAAACAATTATACACCAATAAAATGGACAACTTAGAAGAAATGGATAAATTTCTAGAGATGTACAAACTCCCAAGACTGAGTCAGGAAGAAATAGAAAATAAGAAGAGATGGATTATATTAAGGAAATAGGATCATTAATACAATAAACTTCCAACAAACAAAAGTCCAGTACCAGACAGTTTCACAGGTGAATTCTGCCAAACTTTTAGAGAAGAGTTAATAACTATCCTTCTCAAACTATTCCAAAAAATTGCAGAGGAAGGAATGCTTGTGAACTCTTTCTACAAGGCCAGAATCACCCTGATACTAGAATCAGACAAGGACACCACCAAAAAAAAAAAAAAGGAAGAAGAAGAGAAAGTTACAGGCCAATATCACTGATGAACATAGATGTAAAAATCCTCAACAAAATATGAGCAAACCGAATTCAACAATACGTTAGAAGAATAATACACTATGATCAAGTGGGATTTATCCCAGGGATACAAGAATCGTTCAGTATCCACAAATCAATCCATGTGAGACACCACGTTAACAAACTGAAGAACAAAAATCATGATCATCTCAGTAGATGCAGAAAAAAGTTTTGACAAAGTTCAACATCCATTTATGTTAAAAACTCTCATCAAAGTGTGTATAAAGAGAGCATACCCAACATAATAAAGACCCTATATGACAAAACTACAGCCAACATCATGCTCAACAGTGGAAAGCTAAAAGTATCTCCTCTAAGATCAAAAACAAGACAAGGATGCTCACTCTTGCCACTTTTATTCAGTATAGTATTGGAAGTCCTAGCCACAGCAGTCAGACAAGAAACATAAGGAAAAGGAGTCCAAATTAGAAAAGAAGAAGTAAAACTGTCACTGTTTGCATATAACGTGATAGTATATATAGAAAATCCTAAAGATGCAGTAAAAAAGAAAAAAACAACTATTAGAACTAATAAATGAATTCAGTAAAGTTGCAGGAGACAAAATTAATATACAGAAATCTGTTGCATTTCTATACACTAAAAAAGAGCTATCAGAGAAATTAAGAAAACAATCCCATTTACAATTGCATCAGAAAGAATAGGGACTTTCCTGGCAGTCCAGTGGTTAAGACTCTGTACTCCCAATGGAGGGGGCATGGGTTTGACCCCTGGTTGGGGAACTAAGATCCCACATGCCCCACGGCACAGCCTAAAAAAAAAAAAAAAGCAAATGGAAAAATATACTGTGCTCTTGGATTGGAAGAATTAATATTGTTAAAATGACCATATTGCCCAAGGCAGTCTGCAGATTCAGTGCAATCCCTATCAAAATACCAATGGCATTCTTCACAGAACTGGCACGAACAATTCTACAATTTGTGTGGAAGTACAAAAGACCCCAAATAGCCAAAGCAACTTGAGGAAGAAAAATGGAGCTGGAGGAAGCAGACTCCCTGATTTCAAACTATATCACAAAGCTACAGTAATCCAAATAGTGTGGTACTGGCACTACCACAGACATATAGATCAATGAAACAAAATAGAGAGCCCAGAAA
Organism: Balaenoptera borealis; assembly: GCF_965194805.1. Taxonomy (NCBI): domain Eukaryota; kingdom Metazoa; phylum Chordata; class Mammalia; order Artiodactyla; family Balaenopteridae; genus Balaenoptera; species Balaenoptera borealis. Next base: position 49,314,044 of record NC_138866.1, read on the forward strand.
TAAACCCACATTTATATGGGCAATTAATCTATGACAAAGGAGGCAAGAATATACAGTGGTATATTCCCAATAAATGGTATTGGGAAAACTGGACAGCTACATGCAAAAGTATCAAGCCAAACTACTTTCTCATATCATATACAAGAAAGAACTCAAAATGGATTAAACACTTAAATGTAAGACCTGAAACCATAAAACATAGAAAAAGACCATATGTTGTATGGCCTTTGACATCAGTCTTAGCATTATTTTTTTGTATATGTCTCCTCAGGCAAGGGAAACAAAAGCAAAAATAAACAAATGGGACTACATCAAACTAAAAAGTTTTTGCACAGCAAAGAAAACTCAACGAAAGGGTCGTTTACTTAATGGGAGAAGATATTTGCAAATGATATATCCTGATAAGGGGTTAATATCCAAAATATACCAAGAACTCATACAACTGAATATCAAAAAAAAAAACCCGAATAAAAAATGGGCAGAGGACCTGAATAGACATTTTTTCCAAAGAAGACACACAGATGGCCAGTAGACACATGAAAAATGCTCAACATCACTAATCATAAGGGAAATGCAAATCAAAACCGCAATGAGCTATCACCTCACACTTGTCAGAATGGCTAGCATTAAGAAGACAGCAAATAACAATGTTGACAAGGATGTGGAAAAAAAGGGAATCCTTGTGTTATTGCTGGTGGGATTGTAAATTGGTGCATCCACTATGGAAAACAGTATGGAGGTTCCTCAAAAAATTAAAAACATAACTGCCATATTATCTAGCAATTTCATTTCTAGGTATTTACCTGGAGAAAACAAAAACACTAATTTGAAAAGATACATGTACCAACATTACTCACAATAGCCAACATATGGAAGCAACCTAATGGATAAAGAGGATATGGTGTGTATATATTCAGTGGAATATCACTTAGCCATTAAAAATGAAATCTTCTCATTTTTGACAACATGGATGGATCTAGAAGCTATTATGCTAATGAAATAAGTCAGACGGATACCACATGATCTTATTTATATGTGGAATCTAAAAAGCAAAACAAAATAAAATGAAAACAGACTCAGATACAGAGAAGAAACAGGTGTTTGCCAGAAGGGAGGCTTGTGGGTGTGGGCAAAATAGGTGAAGGGTATTAAGAGGTACAGACCTCCAGTAATATAATAATTAAGTCACAGGGTTTTATATACAGCATAAGGAATATGGTCAATAATATTAATTTTGTATGGGGACAGATGGTTACTACACTTATAGTGGTGATCACGTCTTAATGTATACAAATGTCAAATAATTCTGTAGTACATCGGAAGCTAACATAATATTGTGCGTTAAATATATTTCAGATTAACAAAAAAAAGAAATACTTCTTTCCTTGCATTAAAGAGGAAGATAGTTTGAGAGTATAGCTAGAAGTTATCTTCTGTTTGACTTCTGTTTTCTTTGTGAGCTAGGTGGCAATGTCGTCTCCTGAAAGTGTGGAGGAGGTGGGTTTGAAAAGTGTGGTGAAGCTATGAAATAGTAATTGAGGAGAATGGATGGGTTAAATGACTAGAGAAATGTTTGTGGGCAAAGTTTAAGGCTCAGGTGAGATTAATTTTCAATGTGTAATTTTCCTCCAGCAGTGATTGGTACTTCAGATATTAACCAAAGGTAGGTAGTTTAAGTCATCCAGGGTTGTCATTTTGGTATGCCAGTGTACAGAAGGACAGCAGGGGTTGGGGAGGGGAGGCAAATCAAATTTAGGATATATGCAAGAGATTGCTTGAAATTATGGACCACCAGCTCTAAACTGGATAGGAAGAAAAGTGAAGATAGGAGAAATGCATGTGGAGAGTGAGAAAGTAATGGATTGATAGACTTGAGAGTTCAGTGTGAGCATTTAAAAATTATTGGAGTAAATGAGAGAGTAAGCTCAAAGGATGAGAAGTTTGGAGTATTATGTGAATTCATATATCAGAGCGGATGACAGAGTCCAGGATATGATCTTAGTAGTGTAGAGTGCATTGAAGTATGGTAGAAGTTCTTCAGAGATGAGGTCAGAAAACTTAAATCCAGAGCAATGGTCTTTTGAAGTCCTTTGGTATGATGGTGGGTCTTAAAGTAGGGAAAAAGACATCTGAGCCACTGTCCGAGTCATCAGTGAATGAGAATGAGTCATCAGAAATTTGGTAGATAGGGGTTGAGCTGAAGGCATTGTTTCAAAAGATCAGGAGCTTGTACAAAAGGGTGGAAGTGGTAAGCTTTCTCCCTTGGTTTACTACAGTACTCTTACTCAGTCTCCCTCCATGCAGTATTTCTTCCCTCCATACCCTCTTACATACTTAATCAGGTTACTCTTAAAGCTGACTCTTGTGACGGCACTCCCTTTCTGTAGAATCTCCAAAAAATTCTTTTGCCAAGAAATTTTGCTAGGACATTCAGAGCCTTTCATGATGTGGCTCATCCTCAAGTCTGTCTTTCCAGCTTTGTCATCTCTTCACTTAATGTTCACTGCAGTCACATAATAACCAACTCCAATTCCCCTAAACACTCCACAATTTCCTTTTTTTCTTGTATCACTTTGTTCATATTCTTTGTGCTGTCTAAAATGCTTTTCCCACCTTGCTGCACATTCAGTGCCTACTTGTCCTTTAAGGCCTCACATAAGATTACAGCTCTGTCATGAAGAATTTCTTTACCCCTTCAGGTGGAGGTCATTTCTTCTTCCCCGGGGCATTAATAATAATCTTAATGAATGCCACTTATCCTTTTCTAATATTATAAGTGTTTGTGTGTCTTATCTTCCTAGACTATAAGCTCTTTTGAAGGTGACATTTCCATCTGATTTTCTTTGCATCTCTTCAGTATTTTATACAGTATAAACATGGACTAAATGAATACACTTTTAAAGTATCTTAGTGTTCATTTTTTTTTTTATAAACTTATTTATTTATTTATTTATTTATTTATGGCTGTGTTGGGTCTTCGTTTCTGTGCGAGGGCTTTTTCTAGTTGTGGCGAGTGGGGGCCACTCTTCATTGCGGTGCGCGGGCCTCTCACTGTCGTGGCCTCTCTTGTCGCGGAGCACAGGCTCCAGACGCGCAGGCTCAGTAGTTGTGGCTCACGGGCCTAGTTGCTCCGCGGCATGTGGGATCTTCCCAGACCAGGGCTCGAACCCGTGTCCCCTGCATTGGCAGGCAGATTCTCAACCACTGCGCCACCAGGGAAGCCCAGTGTTCATTTTTTAAAATATTTATCCTACAATTTATTAGTAAGTAGTCATGCTTGTCAAAAAAATAATAATTTAGTTAAAAAGAGAAAGTTTGACCTTCTAACTTTGTCACTGAATTTTTTTAAAGTATATGTATTATGTTTATATTCACAGCCCCATGCAATCATTCGTCATACCATTAGATCTACGAACAGGAATGCCAGAGCTGAACGGACAGCTTCAGAAATAAATTGTATGTGTTTGGTATACATTTACAATTGGTGGTTTTGGAGGGTTGAGCTGGGTGTTCTTGTGGAATTTTTTGGAATAATAAAATCTCACTAACTGTGGCTGCATACTTTAACATAACAGGATACCTCTAAAATAAAGGCTGCTTTTCTGGCTTGTAATGGAATTCTCTTGGTTTTATAATTAAATAGTTTTTATTTTCTAATTATAAAGTCAATATATGTCTATTGCAGAAAATTTGAAAGAGGAAAAAAGTAGAAAATTAACATTGCCCATAATCATATCACCCAACACCAGCCCACAGATAATATTTTGCTGAATTTCCTTCACGTTTTTTCACATATAGTTTTACATGACTGAATTTATACTATACATAAAATTTTGCTTAACATAGTCAGAAGTATTTTCTATGTATTAGCCTAGGCTTTGTAACCATTATGTTTAATGGTTTTATCCTCTTTTATTGAGTTGATGTATTGTAACTCCTATTGTTGGACCTTTGGGTTGGTTTCAGTTTTTTAAGTCAAGGTAACAATAAGGTGAATATTTTCTAAAATGCATATTTAAAGGGGGAAATTGATTTTTATTCAATAAATCATTGACGAAAATTTTATATTAACAATATTTGTCATTTTAGCCACATTAATTTGGAAGAACAGATTTGCAAAGAATTTTTAGGTATAAGTATATTGACTTAAATGCATAATTGTTTCAAAAAAAGTTTACATTAAAATAAGCCATAAATAAAAATTATAAACCATAATGGAGGAAGATAATTTATTATATATTTAGGCTAATTAGAATTATTGCAGATGAGCATTTTGTTTTTTTGAAACCAGACATTTCTAGCTTTCTGGATACAGCTTTGGAAATCTAGGTCATTGGAGAGTTAGAATGTCCTTCCCATATCAGTTGTTTCAGTCAGATCTTTTCATAGTTACACCGATAGTTGAAGATTTTCTGTGTTTGTTAGTCCCAGATTGTTGATATGTTCTTATGCTATCTTCTTATATAATCCCCAATGAACTCTCTGGGCTTCCAATACCAGACAGAAAAGTAGCAAAGTTATATTCCCTTAAAAGCTATTGTGTTTATTTTATGCAGCTGTATAGTATTCAATTAATGTAGTCTAAGTGTATCTTTTCTTGTATAGCTTTTGTCTTTTGTGTCATATTTAGTAAGGTCTTCCTGATTTTAAGGTTATAAAAGGATTTTCCTATTGTTTCTTCTTGCATTTTACAGTTTCATGTTTTTAATATTTAAATGTTTGATATAAGGTATTAACTTATTTGGTAGAAGGTATGAAATATGAATTCAACTTCAGTTTCATTCTAAATATCTACCTGTTTGCCTCAATGCTATTTATTAAAAACTTGATATTTTTGCTAATAGATTTGATATGCCATCTTTATTATGTACTAAATTGCCACATATATTTTAGGGTTTTTTCTGGAAATTCTATTCTGTTGCATTAATGTACCTAGTCCTGTGCTGGTCACATACTTCTGATTATTATGTCTTTATAATACCTGTTAAAATGTGATAGAAATAATCCTCCTCCTACTGTCCCTCACCCCCTCCACACAAACACACACACAAACACCATATTGCTATACTTTTTTATTATGATATTTGGCTATTGTATTTTCCCTACATAAATGTAAGAATCAGCTTACCAAGTTAAAAAAATATCAGTGTTTTTACTGAGATCTCATAAATTTGTACACTAACTTTGGGAGAGTTGACATCTTTATGATATTCTGTCTTCTTAATCAAAACAGGCTTCCTCAGAGAGCTCAGGACTTAGTTCTTTTATAAGTGTCCGGAGTACTAATATCTTCATGGAGTGAGCCCTATGTGCTTCATGTACCAGACAGAAGACAGTAGAATTGAAGTTCATTTTATTGGTCGATTTATCTTTAAATTCTCCCAAGTCTTCTTTCGTGTCCATCAGGAGCATTTTATAGTTTTGTTTTTGTTTGTTTGATAGATTTCATACACACCTAGTTAGTTCTATTCTTAGTTTTTTGTTTCAGTTTTTTAAATTGATCTGATAACTCACATACAGTAAACTGCTTAAGTGTACTGCACAATGAATTTTTAAATTTGTATACACTCATGAAACTACCACCCAGGTCAAGATATAGAACATTATCAGAATCTCTGAAGGCTTCCTCATGCTCCTTCACAATCAATACCCTTCCATCTTCCTGTATCCCCCTGCCCTCCCGCTGCCCAGGCTAATCACTATTCTGATCTCTGTCACTGTAGATTGGTTTTTACCTGATCTTGATCTTCAGATAAATAGGATCAACCAATATGCACCTTTTTTGCCTGATTTCTTTTGCTCAACATTATGTCTGTGAGAGTCATTCATGTCATGTGTAGAAATAATAGTTTATTGTTTTCATTGTAATGTAATATTTCATTGTATGATTATACCACAATTTATCCATTCTTTACTTGACAGGCATTTGATTTGTTTACAGTTTGGGGCTATTATGATTACTATAATCATCCTTACTATGTGTTTTTAGTGGACATAACTAATTATTATGATCCTGGACTGACCTAAGACCACCAGGGACAAATGTATAGTCCAACAAAGTCAGGTTTATTGACTCCTTGCAATGAGGGAGAACACAGTACCAGAGGAACCATGGAACATCTCATTAAACAGGAAAAGAAGAGTTAGAGGGTTTTTGGAAAAAGTGGAGTTCAAGTGAAATTTAGGTGAAACCTTAAAGCAAAGTAGGGATGTGTATGAAAGAGTCTATACTGTAAAAATAGACTCAGAGGCCTGTTTCCTTGGAAACTTGGAACGTTGTATTCAGTAACCCCTTTATTTGAAGCTCTGTATGTAGGTTGGAAATTAAGGCTGCTTCTCTCTGTCACTGACTTAAATCTTACAGGCAAGAATGGAATGGTTCATTTTAATGAATATGATTTCTTACAGCAAAATTTCTGACAGTCTGTGATTTTAGAGAATGATGTTTCTCAGTAAGATAGCATTGGTAATTCAGAGAGGGGGGGGTCATCATGTGATACTTTACATATGCAGCATATCCTTGGGAGAAACATTGTTTCTTCTTGACTTTGCATTTGGATTTGTGTCTGTCCTCCCAGTCTGATGAATGGCAAGGCAGATTACTTTCTCATTCTGATCCAGATATGGGTGTGTTACCTAAATTCCCTATTTTTAAAAAAAAAAAAGTTTTCATCTGAAAAGTCACTTTTTGGTTGAGTCCAGTTGATGCCGAAAGCTCGGCCTCTGTGCACTGGTACCAAATCGAATCTTGGAGACAGAGTTTAGGGTGAAGTAGAAAAGAATAGCTTTATTGCTTTGCCAGGCAAAGGGCGACATAGAGGGCTCCTGCCCCTAAAAACTGTGTGTCCCGACCTGGGAGGATTTGATGAGGAGTTTTATAACAACCGTTCAAGGGTGGGTTTGCTGATAAGATTAGAGTGTGTGCAGGGCCTCCATTCTTCTAATCTGGCCTCAGGTAATCTTAATGAGCTTCTCTGGTTCTTTTAATGTAGCCTCAGGTGGTCTTTCTCTGGTATGAAGAATGCTGACCTCTTAAAAGAGCTTAAAGGCATTGTTATGTGTATCCCTTGAGGTGGAACCAGGACCCTGTCCCAAGGCTGCACTGTTGTTCCCTGGCTGCCCCTCCCTTGTCTTTGCATCCCTGCCCGGATTAGCAACAGTTCGAATCTGCCCTCTGGAATTCAAGGAAGGTCATGGAGGCTGGAGTCAAGAGACAGGGGACAGAAAGGCTTCCGTGCCCAGGAGCCCCATAGGGTCCTGCTCGGTTTCACAGTTACCTAGGAAGCCAACTAATTACAAAGAATTGGCACCAAAGGGATATGAGAGGTATCAACAAAGAAAATGACTGCCCAACTGTCAGTTTAAGTGTATGATTTTAGCTGACTCACAAGTAAATTTTAGCCAGGTATTTGGACTCATACCAAGGACTCACTAAGGTTACACAGAGCAGTATTAAGAATAAAGACTCGGGCTTCCCTGGTGGCGCAGTGGTTGAGAGTCTGCCTGCCAATGCAGGGGACACGGGTTCGAGCCCTGGTCTGGGAAGATCCCACATGCCACGGAATGACTAGGCCCGTGAGCCACAGTTACTGAGCCTGCGGGTCTGGAGCCTGTGCTCCGCAACAAGAGAGGCCGCGATAGTGAGAGGCCTGCGCACCGCAATGAAGAGTGGCCCCCGCTTGCCACAACTAGAGAAAGCCCTCGCACAGAAACGAAGACCCAAGACAGCCATAAATAAATAAATAAATAAATTAATTAATTAAAAAAAAAAAAAAAGAATAAAGACTCTACAGGTATCATGATTAATAGGTAACAAGTCTGTCAACAATCCAAAAGTTTCAGCTCGCAAAGGAAGAAAAAATGTAGCTCAAGAGCTATAGTATGCACATTAAAGTATGATAATCAGTGTCTTCGGTCATCTTTTTCCGTGGGTCTTGGGCAAATGATTCATTTCACGTTGTCATCAGCTAGATTCAACAGACTTGTGTAGAAACTGATTTTTGCAGTCATCTACTTCTGAAGATTTTTTTTCATCTCCAGTTTGACATGTCCTACTAAGACAATCTTGCATTGATTTAAATTGGCCCATGTCTCTATAATTAAGAGACAGGAATACAAGGATCATCACCCTGTTTTACTGTTGTGTTAGTTGTTAACAGTACCTGGCAAGATTCTGTTTATTGAGGTTAGAGAGAAGTTTTCCAGAAGGCAGTTTCTGAGTTCTAAACCATGAAAAGGTTATTCAGAGGAAACACTTCTTGGACATGTTTGAGTATAAAACTGTGTGTACTGTACAAGTCTCAGCTATATTAGTCTGTAATAATGTAGAAACTGGAGTTGGGGGCAGTATTCCCAGATGTATAAGATGCTCAGTTTTGGGTTCATTGGGAGAGGGTTAATGGGCTCCTAGGGAATTGACCTCATTTTCTTTCAAGCCAAACAAAGAAGCAAAACCTACTTTAGGCTAAGGAGATCTAAGAATTTCTGAAAGTTTACCCAACTTAAGTTTGAAAATTCCATTTGTCCTTTTTATTTCATGTGAAGACTGGGGATGATAAAGGTGATAGAGATTTTGAGATGTATTGTCTCACAAATCTCCTTAGTAACAGTTCTAGAGAAGTGAGTGTTTACTAGGTAAGTAATTAGAGCTCTCCCAGGTAGGAAACACAAACTCAAGCAGCATTTTTTGACCATTGTTAAAGTTGAGCCTTTTTAAACAACCTTTGATCCATCCTAGAAATAGACATACAATAACCAAAACAAAAGCATTTGTTGTCAGGAAAACTATTTATGAAAAATTATCTGAAGTATAGCATACCCATATGTTCTTCTACATTGGTATTTTTTAAGCTGCAGGTTGCAACACAATCCATGACATCAATTCAGATTTTTTTTTAAAGGCACAGAATAGCAAGTATTTAAGTGCATCAGTTGGATTCTTAATAGGTACTATACCTTGAAACTTTTGTGGATTTTTTTGTTTGTTGCTTTGTTAGCAATTTGACTGTGATGTGCCTAGGTGCATTTTTCTTTTTGTTTGTTCTATTTGGTGTTTATTGAGTTTCTTAGATCTATGAATTGATGTTTTTCTTCAAATTGGGGACACTGTTTCTTCAGTTTTTCTGTCCCAGATTCTCTCTTCTCCTTCTGGGACTCCAGTTACATGTTAGACCACTTGATGTTGTTTCATAGGTCACTGAGGCTCTGTTCTCCCTGACCCCCGTAAACACACATAAGGTGTTTTTGTTCTCTATACTTAAGTTTAGTTTCTATTGCCCTAATTTTAAGTTCATTGACCTTTTTTTCTGTAGTGTTCAGTCTGCTGTTTAAGCCCATCAGTGAATTTTATTTCAGATACTGTATTTTCTGGATCTAGACTTTCATTGAGATAGATAGATACATAGACAGATAGATAGATAGATAGATAGATAGATAGGAAGAAAAATGGATGGATGGTTACATACATATATAATACACATACATGTATAGTTTCTATCTCTCTACTGATAATTTCCATCTGTTTACTTATTGTGTCCATCTTTTCTCTTAAATCCTTGAATATATTTATAATAGATGTTTTAAAGTCCTTGTGTGCTAATTTCAACATCTGTGTCATCTCTGAGTCTATAATATCTATTTTTTTAAACTGGTTATGATTTGTATTTTTCTTCTACTTCTTTAGTCATTTTTTTATTGTATCTTGGATGTTGTGATACAACATTGAGTGTCTGGATTTTGATCTCTTTAGAGTGTTTAAAGCATAAATTAACTGGTAGGTCATTGCATCACCTGCATGGGTGAGTGGGGATCTTAACACCATCTTTCAAGGATTACAACCCTGTGATGTCTGTTAATCCATTGCCTCAAATAATTGCTTCATATAGCTTGTATGCACACACATATTTGGGTTATATGTTGTAGTTGTTTATAGCAAAAGGGTAAGTCTAATTCCTGTTACTTATTATACCTATAATTATTATGCCTATAATAAGTAACATCTTGTGGAGATAAATGAGGATGTACAATAGAAGACCTCCCCATCTTTGTATTTTTATAAGCCAAAGACACACCCAAAGGTACTGCCAGGATTTTCTTTAAAGCAAAACAAAACAACTTGGAGTCCGTTCTTGCATACAGAACAATGATACTGGAGACTCTAGCATTCTTTGCCATAAAGTGTGGCTGTAGTAATTTTAGACTTGTCATAAGGAATTTGATTTTTTTTAAGGAATACTTTTCTTACATGTTAAAGTTAAACATCTTAAATGTTTATGCTGATATAAAAGAAATGAAATTGAAATTTTTATTTTCAATCACTGATACTGGTATGGATGGATGCAGTTGATATTTTACTATATGTTTAATTGAAATTTATGAGCTCATTTTTCTCTGGTAATTTTTTAAGCCTTGAAATTTGCTGATTATGTAATTATTGAAAATATTTTCTTTCTTTCCTTTCCATATTTATGCCTTTTATAATTTATCTCTAGACCTGCTTGCCAGTATTTCTAGTTGTGACCAAAAAAAAAAAAAAAAACTTTAACTCATCTCTGTCTCAAATGAGTGAAGTGGTTCTTCGTGAATTATAGTAATGGCTCTTGAATTAAGATGTTTTTAAATTATTTTAAGAAGTAAGTCATTAATGAACAACTTCTTTTATTTTAGATTATTTTTGAAAAGTAGATACTATATTTTATGGAATGTCTTTGAAAATTTTATGGTGCTCGCTTCGGCAGCACGTATACTAAAATTGGAACAATAGAAAGATTAGCATGACCTCTGCGCAAGGATGACATGCAAATTCGTGAAGCAGTCCATATTTTTAAAATTTAGTTTGACAATAACAAACACCTAATTAACGTTTCTAACTATAATACAATCCCTCCTGACGCACTGTGGGTATTGCATACACTAGCAACCAGTTTATTAAAACATTAATTGCTGTTGGATTTGTTTTGGGATTCACGCATAATCCATTTAGTACATAGCAGAGCTAACTCATTTTGAAGGAATTATAAATGAAATCCTCCACAAGTCTATCATTTAATTCACATTGTAGTCAAGGAAGGGGAAGGTTTGCCTTCAGAAAATTCTGTGGCTCTCCTGGGATCTTTGATGTGGCCCGCCCTCCCTCTCTCCCTCCCACCCTTCCTTCCTCCCTCCCTCCCTCCCTTCCCTTCCTTCCCTCCCTTCCCTCCCTCCCTCTGGGAAGGTACCCAAAATGTGTTCATGCAGTGTACAGACAAAAACTGCAAAACTCAATCAATCAAACTTACATTCCTTGCTGCTTTGGAAATTGGCACCCCCATTTTGGAAAAGTGAAAGCATTTCCTAGAGCTGAATACTTGTCTACCTTAAGATAGCAATTCTACTGCCAGATACACACAGAAACATGCCCACATGTTCACCTACAAGACACTTATTAGAATGTTGGTTGCAGCACTGTTTGTAATAGCCCCTAACTGGAAACTACCTGAATACCCACCACCAGTAGAATGGGTAAATAAATTATGGCATATTCCCATAAAGGAAGAGTGTACGGTATAGCAATGAGAAAGAACAATCTACAAAGCTCAGAAACAAGCAGAACTAATGCATGGTGCTAGAAGTCAGGAAAGCAGCTATCCTTGGAGTGGGGAGTAAATGGGAGTGTTTGGGGTCTGGTAATGTTGTCTCTGTCTGGCTTCTGGTTATGTAAGTGCTCAGTTTGTGAAAATTCATTGATTATGACAGGTGCACTTTTATGTGTGTTATATTTTAATAAAATTTGCGAAACAAAAACAAGAAGGAAAATTTTATGACTTAATGTTTTTATTTAGTGTAATGAATTATATAAGTACTCTGTATTGCTTTACAAATTTTGGTTTTAGGAATAAAGACAACTAGATACTTTTTGAAAGTGCTTTTTTTTAGTGTATTTTGTTTACCAAGATTGTATTTAGGAAACTTGTATCTCTGTGATGCAAGTGTATATTTTAATTTTTTTGGTCTTTTAGTCACATTATATCTTAGAATTTTAAAATTCTGTGTACTTTATGAGTAGATAATAAGCCATCCTTTTCTCTGATTTATAGACTATTTCATATAAAAGAAGTTACTCTTTGACTATTAGGAATAATTCTAAAATTGGTCTCATTAGGCCAAATAAAATACACATTTAGGAAAATATAATATTAGATTCCTGAATGCCATAGTAATATTTAATTTGACAAATATTTGTTCTTTTTAGATAATTATAGGTGATTTGGCAGGGCGGGGGGGTTCATCCTACCATAAAGTTGTAGTTTAAATTAGTCTCAAGACAGAGTCTATAGCCTAGATAGAAACATCCTTAAATGTTTGCTTAGTCACCTACTTTTAATTAATTTTTTAAAATCTTTTATATACAAAATTGCTGTTTAATTTCCTGATTCTGACCAACAATTAAGTAGAATTGTTAGGAAGATACCAAATTGTTACTTTCTTTTGGCGAGCATAAAGGAAGGGGTCCTCTGTAGTAAAAAATTAAGAGTTTTTGTCTTTTCCTCTTTCTTCTCTTCTCCTCTCTCCCTTCCCCCCTCCCCAGTACACATGCTTCTCATCACATTTCCAGGATTGATCCTTTAAGATAGAATTTGTGAATATATGTTATATTTTACAGTTGACAAATTACAATTTGAGCCTCCTCTGAGAAAAGAAACAGAAGCACGGGATGAAATGGTAGGAATAATGACTTTTAAAGTATTTTACACATTAAAATTTGAGAAAAGTTATAGTCAGGTGTACTTTGACTGAAGAACAAAGTAATACACTCTTCAGAACATTGATTTTAATAACGTATTTCACACATTAAAGTTTGAAAACGCTTCTAGTTAGGTGTATTTTGACTAGGGTACAGTGTGTAATATACCATTTTAACCATTCATTTTGACACTTCTGAGTCTTTTGAAGAATTCACATGAATTTATTAAGTATATGGAATTTGATCCTTAGCTTTAAGCTCTCAGGATCTTTTTACTTACTGATTCTGTTAGATTTGTAGTACGATTTTGCATTGCCTTACTGTTTTTAATATTTATTTGTTAATATAGCTTCATTTTTTTTTTTTTAACCATTGCTCTTATTTTGAGATTACTATTTGGTTAACCCTTTCCTTAACTAAAACGAAAGAAACAATAGATAGAGCAAGATATTATTAGAGTCAACCTAGATGTTATCCTAACATCTACTTTATTTTTAACTAATAGTAAAAGTATAGTTTTTAGAGTAATTGTCTTCTGTTAATGGATCTCTTCATTCTTAACATCTGCAAGTGGTGCTCTTCCTACTGTATGTGTTGCTGGACAATAAATTATCAATTTCCATGCTAGTCAGAAAAAGTATGGCACCAGTAAATTAAAGATGATTGAATAATACAGTGTTTAGTTCTCCACGCTAATGGAGTAGTGATGCACATAATTCAAAGTTAACATTTTTCTGTTTTGCTTTGGAATATACTAGTATATTGGTAAAGAGGGCTTGTCACATTTTAAGCTATAAGTATGTTTATAGATTCTGTTAAGTTTAAGTCATCTAATAATGAGTTATTGACATAAATGTGTCAAATGACAGCAAGTGTAGCTAGAGATTAAACCGTTGAAAGCCAAGATGATTAATAATCATGACAATGAGTATGTTCTTGAATCACATAAAATGAATGATACCTGTTATAAGGTAGCATCTTAAACTCTTTTTTACCTTCACAGGGAGTGTCTTCAGACCCAAACTTTCTGTTACGGTGGAATCCTTTTGTTGATGGTGCAAATACTGGCAAGTAAGTTGTTTTTCTAGCTTAACTTTATTTTACTTAATTATATAAGAACAGTATTTGATGGGGAGTGCTTTATTCTAATAAGCTTTAATTTTTTTCTTATAAAAGTTGTACTATGCCTTTTGTCAGTGAAAAGCTTCTGACTTTTTTTAATTGCCCAAAGGCATAATGTGTTGATCATTAAGGCTTTGTAGTTTTGTTCTTTAAATCAAAATACAGTACGTGTGGTGTTAATATACTGAAAGATGAGCTACATGATCTCATGGGAAAAAATACGATAGTAGGAATCAGAAAGCCCCAATTCCATCTCTGCAATGTGGTTACTTCATATTCTAGACCTGTCTTTCCTCAACGATTAAGTGACAGGGCTGACCTAGATGAGTTGTTCCAAACCTATTAGTGCATTGCAGTGCCTAGAGAGCTCTTTGGAAATACAGATTCCTGGACCCCACATTAGGCCTGTGGATCTGGGGTTAGCAGAATATGGCCTGTAAGCCTATAAACCAGATCTGGCCTAGTGCCTATTTTTTGTACATCCTACGAACTAGAATGATATTTACATTTTTTTTTAAAATATTTTATTTATTTATTTATTTATTTATTTATGGCTGTGTTGGGTCTTCGTTTCTGTGTGAGGGCTTTCTCCAGTTGCGGCAAGTGGGGGCCACTCTTCATCGCGGTGCGCGGGCCTCTCACTATCGCGGCCTCTCTTGTTGTGGAGCACAGGCTCCAGACGCGCAGGCTCAGTAATTGTGGCTCACGGGCCCAGTTGCTCCACGGCATGTGGGATCTTCCCAGACCAGGGCTCGAACCCGTGTCCCCTGCATTGGCAGGCAGATTCTCAACCACTGCGCCACCAGGGAAGCCCTATTTACATTTTTTAATGGTTGAAAAAAGAAGAATGTAATTTTGTTACACGTGAAAATTATATGAAATTTAAATTTCGGTGTTCATAAATGAAGGTTAGTTGGAACACAGCCATGATCATTAGTTTATATATTATCCATGGCTGCTTTCACACAGTAAAAGAGTTTAAGTAGTTGTGACCACTATATGATTCATAAAGCCTGCAAAATTTACTGTCTAACCCTTTATAGAAAGTTTCCTAACCCCTGCTATAGAATACAGTCTTTGGGAGTGGAATCTAAGAATCCTGAAAGCTTCGCAATTGATTGCAGTGACTATGGATAAATGTGTGGAACCAGTGGGCTAGATGAGTGATTCTCAAGTTTTGATGTGCCTGGAGGATCACCTGGAAATCTTGGTAAAATGCAGATTCTGATTAAGTAGGTCTGGAGGATGCATTTATAAAAGTTTCCATGGGAATTCCCTTGCAGTCCAGGGGTTAGGACTCTGCACTTTCACTGCTGAGGGCCCTGGTTCAATCCCTGGTCGGAGAACTAAGATCCTGCAAGCTGTGTTGTGCAGCCAGAAAAAAAAAAAAAGTTTCCAGGTGATACCAATGTTGCTCATCTGTGGACCCCACTTGGAGTAACAGAGGGTTTGATGATACAGCCATTTGAATCTATGATTCACTGTGGATTCCAACTCTAAAATTCCAAATCTCTTTTTCACTACTAAGTTTAATATCATTTTTATTACATATTAAATGTTGCAAAGCGTAACGATAAAGTAAAAAACACTTCGTATTCACTTTATAAAAACTCTATTTTATAGTCATACTAATACAGTTTGACAGAGTGAGATCTTAGGTCTTCCTATAGCTTTAAAAAATACTCTGGGGCTTCCCTGGTGGCGCAGTGGTTGAGAATCTGCCTGCCAATGCAGGGGACGCGGGTTCGAGCCCTGGTCTGGGAAGATCCCACATGCCACGGAGCGGCTAGGCCCGTGAGCCACAACTACTGAGCCTGCGCGTCTGGAGCCTGGGCTCCGCAACAAGAGAGGCCGTGATAATGAGAGGCCCGCGCACTGCGATGAAGAGTGGCCCCCGCTTGCCACAACTAGAGAAAGCCCTCGCACAGAAACGAAGACCCAACACAGCCATAAATAAATAAACAAACAAACAAAAAGTAAAAAAAAAAACACATGTTAAAAATACTCTGTACCATGATCTAATTGTCTTTTATATCCCCTGAATAGAAGCAGATTTTAATGCACATCTAATGCTCTCTCTGTGTTTTATGTTATGGTCATTTATCACCATCTAAATTGCATTTTTCTCTTTGTATTAGATCAACCTCAAAACGTGCAATACCACCTCCCCTACCTCCTAAGGTGAGCTACTTAAAGATTTTCAACAATATATCCTTGTTTAAATAATAATATAAATTTTTTAAATAACTTTATTGAATTTATTCAAAATTCTCTTAAATATATTTTAGGGTAAAGTTTTCCTCAAGAGCATATTATGAAGATGTAAAAATATATTAAAGAAGATTTCATGAGAAATATAATATTTTTATAGCTATTAGAAAAAGGCAAAGATAGGTTATTACTCATTTGAGGCAATACTTGACCACATGGAGAGGAGAGGAGTTCATCATTTACAGTCCTCATTTATTACTACAGTTGGACAGTGCACTAGAGTCATACTTTATTAAGTCACTTTCCTTGCTTGTTTGTAGTTATTAAATATTTTGTGGATTATGTATATGATTTTATTGGTTATAAAAACATCAGTTTGGGGTTAGGGCTGCTTAAAAGTCACATGGCAAGTTCATAGCTGTGTTGGGATAGTAACTCAGCTCTTGCTTACCTTGCTTACTTGGCCCAGTGAATTGAACTATACAGGAGAAAGAAAAAAAAGGCATATTCTCCTCCCCCTAAAGTCTTTGATGCATAATAATAACAAAGTGTTAATGTTTTATGTCCAAATTTATTAAAGTACTTTCGTTTCTTATTATCAACTAGCCAAGGATAAACAGTTACCCTGAAGACAACCTCCCAGATGAAGAAAAATCATCAACTGTAAAACGTTGTCCTGATTCAGAGAACAGAGCTCCCCAAGTTCTCAGAAGACAGAGTAGCCCAAGTTGTGGTCCTGTAGCTGAGACTTCCTCTATTGGTATGGCTAGCAGTATCAGCAGGCCTGGAGTGCATACAGCTAGATACTGTGATCTCGGTAAATAAATCAAAGTGAAGGCTGAAAAGAAGGCCGTTTTGTTCATATTTTAAAGAATGTCTTTTTTCTTTAGTCAGTCTTATTACTGTTTGAAGCTTTGTGAAGGTTCTTTAAAGTTCCACATGGGTGGACTATAAATAGATTGAATCCAATTCAACCCTAATTTGATCCCTTACTAAATATTATAGGATCTAGAAAGATGAATGGATGACCCTGCCCTCAGGAAGTTCAGGGTCTATAGCAGAAGTTATACCCATGTGCACATAATATCAGACAAGACATTTTGTTTAAGTGTCTCCTACAATAAGTAACTATACGTAACAATGCAAGAGATCTCTGAGGGAGATAAGGATAGGGAACAGAGGAGGTAGGCCCTTGCAGAGCATTAAACGGCTTGGTGAGCCTTTAATAGGTGGAACCAATACTGACAGGCATTCTTAGAGAACAAGAAAGAATGAACAAATGCACTGAAGCAGGAAAATCTAGAATGTGTTGGAAGTACAGTCTAGTATGGTAGAAGTGTGAGCTTTTGAAGGGTATATACTGGGAGATAAGCCTTAAAAAGGTAGGTTGAACTTAAATTATGACAGGCCTTGAATATCAGCATTAGTAGGTTAGATTTCATTTTTCTCACAATATGGAAAGACATTTGTTGTTTTCATGGATTAAGACCACTGCTATAGATGCAGTGCTGCCTCTACATAAGCTAGAGAAAGGCACCAGAGATGCTTTAACTCATCTGACAGTAGAGAATATTTCCCTATAAAGGAACACCCAAATGGAAAACAAGTACTGGGGGGAAGGGGAAATGATTTTTCAAGGAAAGTACTTATTTGTATGGTCATTCAGCTTTTAACCATGATTCTCTTTAGGAAATGGTGATGGTATTTCAAAGCTGATGAGTGAAAACACAGAAGGATCAGCGCAAGCACCACAGTTACCACGAAAAAAGGACAAGCGAGATTTCCCTGTAGGTATAACAGGTGTTTGGTGATTAGTTGTAAATAATACTGTATTTATCATATAAAGGGCATAGTCTGTTTAATTCAGGAATTTGAATAACTGGATTTCTAAATGTATAAAGTTTTTCTTAAGGCTTTAAGAGGTCTTACAGTATTAAAAATCACTTTTCCCACAGAAACCAGTAATCAATGGCCTCCCACCCACCCCAAAAGTGCTGGTAAGGAATATTTTTATGTGAACCACTTGCCAATTTTTCTCTCTTTAGAAGCAACAGAAGATTGTTTATTTGCTATCAAGTATCTTGAGCCATTGAAAGGAAGGATTCATAAAATACAAAGGCATTAAATGCATTTGGATATACCATGGATCAAATCATGTACCCTAATTTGAGTGAGTTAGTTAGAATTGGGTAAATTTCACTTTTTATAAGTACGGACAGTTGGGTTCTCTGATTAGCCTACAAAGGCCAATTTAATTTTAATGTGATGGTATTACTAGTACTGTGTCCTCTTCATTATGTTGGTTAAATATCTTTCTACCCCTGAAGCCATTTTTACATTGAACTATACACAGTGAAAAGGAACAGGGAAGCTCCTGTTAACTCTTGTTCTCTGGTCCTTCTGTAGAACCTACCTAAGGTAGTTCAGCCAGTCATATGAATGGGTGCCTTATAAATTGTACCTTTTTATACAGTAAAACTTTAGTGTAAATATCAGTCTTTCGCCTTTCATCACTATTATGGAGGTATACTGCAATTATAATCACTATGATGTTACTCAATAAAATCATTAATTGTTTCCCATTATTAAATGTTAGTCCTAAAGATAAGTAGTCATGTAAAATTCCTAGAATGTATCATTGACATATGTAGACGTTTTGATAAATTTGATATTTTTGCTGTAAAGTAGTGGATTACACAGGAAAGAGTGTAAAACTCTCTTCATAGAAGGCGTTAAATTATACCAAAATATGAATTTTGTTTTGTAATGAGACCACAAGTGTATGCAAATAAGAGTCAGTTTAGCATTTCATAATAATCTTAGCTATTTTCTAAGAATGTATAAAATTATCTAATCAAATAAGTCAACATTTCTTTCTTTATAAATAAGATGGGAGCATGTTTTTCCAAAGTTTTTGATGGCTGTCCTTTGAAAATTAATTGTGCAACATCCTGGATACATCCTGATACAAAAGGTAACATTTCTGAATTTTTATATATATCTCCAACAAAATATTCATTATCAGAAAAGATCCTTATGATCAGTGAACTGAGGGCTTTTTACTTTAAAAGTTCAACTTAGAGGCTAAGGAGTGTAGGTATTATACTATTTAGTGTAACAACCTAAATAGATAAATAGTTTTAGTTTAAGGCATCAGAATTCAAGAGGAACAGTTCCTGGTTAAAGGAGACTAAAGAGACATCACAACTGACTGCAACCATAATTCGGCATTTTCATTTATGTAAAAGGACAATACTGAGACAATTGAAAATCGCTTTCAGTAAAATCAAGATATTAGATAATAGTATTGTTTCAGTGTTAATATCCTGATTTTGATCATTGTTGTGTGGTTGTATAAGACCTTTTTTTTTTTTTTTTAAAGAAATGCACACAAATATTTAGGAATAAAGGGGTATCATGCTCATAACTTAAACAGTTCAGACAATGAAGACAAATATGTGTGTACAGAGAAAGAAGGATAAAAGCAAAAGTAGTAAATTTAACTTCTATTGTGTGTGTGTGATCATGTGGTGTCTTTATTTTTTTTTTGAATTTTATTTTATTTTTTATACAGCAGGTTCTTATTAGTTATCTATTTTATACATATTAGTATATACATGTCAGTCCCAATCTCCCAATTGATCCCACCACCACCACCACCCCCACCTGCACTTTACCCCCTTGGTGTCCATACATTTGTTCTCTACATCTCTGTTTCTATTTCTGCCCTGCAAACCGGTTCATCTGTACCATTTTTCTAGGATCCACATGTCTGCGTTAATATATGATATTTGTTTTTCTCTTTCTGACTTACTTCACTCTGTGTGATAGTCTCTAGATCCATCCATGTCTCTACAAATGACCCAATTTTGTTCCTTTATATGGCTAATATTCCATTGTATATATGTACCACATCTTCTTTATCCATTCGTCTGTCGATGGGCATTTAGGTTGCTTCCATGACCTGGCTATTGTAAATAGTGTTACAGTGAACAACATGTTGGGGTGCATGTGTCTTTTTGAATTATGGTTTTCAGGGTATACGCCCAGTGGTGGGATTGCTGGGTCATATGGTAGTTCTATTTTTAGTTTTTTAAGGAACCTCCATACTGTTCTCCATAGTGGCTATATCAATTTACATTCCCACCAACAGTGCAAGCAGGTTCCCTTTTCTCCACACCTTCTCCAGCATTTGTTGTTTGTAGATTTTTTGATGATGGCCATTCTGACTGGTGTGAGGTGATACCACACTGTAGTTTTCATTTGCATTTCTCTAATAATTAGTGATTTTGAGCAGCTTTTCATGTGCTTCTTGGCCATCTGTATGTCTTTTTTGGAGAAATGTCTGTTAGGTCTTCTGCCTGTTTTTTGATTGGGTTGTTTGTTTTTTTAATATTGAGCTGCATGAGCTGTTTACGTATTTTGGAGATTAATCCTTTGTCCGTTGATTCATTTGCAAATATTTTCTCCCATTCAGAGAGTTGTCTTTTCGTCTTGTTTGTAGTTTCCTTTGCTTTGCAAAAGCTTTTAAGTTTCATTAGGTCCCATTTGTTTATTTTTGTTTTTATTTCCATTACTCTAGGAGGTGGATCAAAAAAGATCTTGCTGTGATTTATGTCAAAGAGTGTTCTTCCTGTGTTTTCCTCTTAAGAGTTTTATACTGTCTGGTCTTACATTTAGGTCTTTAATCCATTTTGAGTTTATTTTTGTATGGTGTTAAGGAGTGTTCTAATTTCATTCTTCTACATGTAGCTGTCCAGTTTTCCCAGCACCACTTATTGACAAGACTGTCTTTTCTCCACTTTATATCCTTGCCTTCTTTGTCATACATTAGTTGACCATAGGTGTGTGGATTTATCTCTGGGCTTTCTATCCTGTTCTATTGATCTATATATCTGTTTTTGTGCCAGTACCATACTGTCTTGATTACTGTAGCTTTGTAGTGTAGTTGAAAGTCAGGGCGTCTGATTCCTCCAGCTCCGTTTTTTTCCCTCAAGACTGCTTTGGCTATTCAGGGTCTTTTGTGTCTCCATACAATTTTAAGATTTTTTTGTTCTAGTTCTGTAAAAAATGCCATTGGTAATTTGATAGGGATTGCATTGAATCTGTAGATTGCTTTGGGTAGTATAGTCATTTTCACAATATTGATTCTTCCAATCCAAGAACATGGTATATCTTTCCATCTGTTTGTATCATCTTTAATTTCTTTCATTAGTGTCTTATAGTTTTCTGCATACAGGGCTTTTGCCTCCCTAGGTAGGTTTATTCCTAGGTATTTTATTCTTTTTGTTGCAGTGGTAAATGGGAGTGTTTCCTTAATTTCTCTTTCAGATTTTTCATCATTAGTGTATAGGAATGCAAGAGATTTCTGTGCACTAATTTTGTATCCTGCAACTTTACCAAATTCACTGATTAGCTCTAGTAGTTTTCTGGTGGCATCTTTAGGATTCTCTATGTATAGTATCATGTCATCTGCAACAGTAACACTTTTACTTCTTCTTTTCCCATTTGTATTCCTTTTGTTTCTGTTTCTTCTCTGATTGCCGTGGCTAGGACTTCCAAAACTATGTTGAATAATAGTGGTGAGAGTGGACATCCTTGTCTTGTTCCTGATCTTAGAGGAAATGCTTTCAGTTTTTCACCATTGAGAATGATGTTTGCTGTGGGTTGGTCGTATATGGCCTTTATTATGTTGAGGTAGGTTCCCTCTATGCCCACTTTCTGGAGAGTTTTTATCATAAATGGGTGTTGAATTTTGTCGAAAGCTTTTTCTGAATCTGTTCACATGATCATATGGATTTTATTCTTCAATTTGTTAATATGGTGTATCACATTGATTGATTTGCGTATATTGAAG
Organism: Balaenoptera borealis; assembly: GCF_965194805.1. Classification (NCBI taxonomy): domain Eukaryota; kingdom Metazoa; phylum Chordata; class Mammalia; order Artiodactyla; family Balaenopteridae; genus Balaenoptera; species Balaenoptera borealis. Next base: position 49,335,955 of record NC_138866.1, read on the forward strand.
AATCCTTGCATCCCTGGGATAAATTCCACTTCATCATGGTGTATGATCCTTTTAATGTGTTTCTGGATTCTGTTTGCTAGTATTTTGTTGAGGATCTTTGCATCTATGTTCATCAGTGCTATTGGTCTGTAATTTTCTTTTTTTGTAGTATCTTTGTCTGGTTTTGGTATCAGGGTGATGGTGGCCTCATAGAATGAGTTTGGGAGTGTTCCTTCCTCTGCAATTTTTTGGAAGAGTTTGAGAAAGATGGATGTTAGCTCTTCTCTAAATGTTTGATAGAATTCACCTATGAAGCCATCTGGTCCTGGACTTTTGTTTGTTGGAAGATTTTTAATCACACTTTCAATTTCTTTACTTGTGATTGGTCTGTTCATATTTTCTGTTTCTTCCTGGTTCAGTCTTGGAAGGTTACACCTTTCTAAGAATTTGTCCATTTCTTCCAAGTTGTCCATTTTATTGGCATAGAGTTGCTTATAGTAGTCTGTTAGGATGCTTTGTATTTCTGCGGTGTCTGTTGTAACTTCTCCTTTTTCATTTCTAATTTTATTAATTTGAGTCCTCTCTCTTTCTTGATGAGTCTGGCTAATGGTTTATCAATTTTGTTTATCTTCTCAAAGAACCAGCTTTTAGTTTTATTGATCTTTGCTATTGTTTTCTTTGTTTCTATTTCATTTATTTCTGCTCTGTTCTTTATGATTTCTTTCGTTGAACTAACTTCGGGTTTTGTTTGTTCTTCTTTCTCTAGTTCCTTTAGGTGTAAGGTTGGATTGTTTATTTGAGATTTTTCTTGTGTCTTGAGGTATGCTTGCATTGCTATAAACTTCCCTCTTAGAACTGCTTTTGCTGCATCCCATCGGTTTTGGATCGTCGTGTTTTCATTGTCGTTTGTCTCTAGGTATTTTTTGATTTCCTTTTTGATTTCTTCAGTGATCTCTGGTTATTTAGTAACGTGCTGTTTAGCCTCCATGTGTTCGTGTTTTTTACGTTTTTTGCCCTGTAATTGATTTCTAATCTCATAGCATTGTGGTCAGAAAAGGTGCTTGATATGATTTCAGTTTTCTTAAATTTACTGAGCCTTGATTTGTGACTCAAGATGTGATCTTTCCGGAGAATGTTCCATGCGTACTTGAGAAGAAAATGTAATCTGCTGTTTTTGGATGGAATGTCCTATGAATATCAATTAAATCTATCTGGTCTATTGTGTCATTTAAAGTTTGTGTTTCCTTATTAACTTTCTGTTTGGATGATCTGTCCATTGGTGTAAGTGAGGTGTTAAAGTCCCCCACTATTATTGTGTTACTGTCGATTTCCTCTTTTAGAGCTGTTAGCAGTTGCCTTATGTATTGAGGTGCTCCTGTGTTGGGTGCATATATATTTGTAATTGTTATATCTTCTTCTTTTTTTTAATTATTATTTACTTTTGACTGCGTTGGGTCTTTGTTGCTGTGCGAGGGCTTTCTCTAGTTGCGGCAAGCGGGGGCTACTCTTCATTGCAGTGCACGGGCTTCTCATCGCAGTGGCTTTTCTTGTTGCGGAGCATGGGCTCTAGGCGCGTGGGCTCAGTAGTTGTGGCGCACGGGCTTAGCTGCTCCATGGCATGTGGGATCTTCCAGAACCAGGGATCGAACCCATTTCCCTTGCCAGTGCAGGCAGATTCTTAAGCACTGCGCCACCAGGGAAGCCCTATATCTTCTTCTTGGATTGATCCCTTGATCATTATGTAGTGTCCTTCCTTGTCTCTTGTAACATTCTTTATTTTAAAGTCTATTTTACCTTATATGAGTATTGCTACTCCAGCTTTCTTTCGATTTCCATTTGCATGGAATATCTTTTTCCATCCCCTCACTATCAGTCTGTATGTGTCCCTAGGTCTGAAGTGGGTCTCTTGTAGACAGCATATATATGGGTCTTGTTTTTGTATCCATTCAGAGAGCCTCTGTCTTTTGGTTGGAGCATTTATTCCATTCACGTTTAAGGTAATTATCGACATGTATGTTCCTGTGACCATTTTCTTAATTGTTATGGGTTTGTTTTTGTAGGTCCTTTTCTTCTCTTGTGTTTCCCACTTAGAGAAGTTCCTTTAGCATTTGTTTTAGAGCTTGTTTGATGGTGCTGAATTCTCTTAGCTTTTGCTTGTCTGTAAAGCTTTTGATTTCTCCCTCGAATCTGAATGAGATCCTTGCTGGGTAGAGTAATATTGGTTGTACGTTCTTCCCTTTCATCACTTTAAATATATCATGCCACTCCCTTCTGGCTTGTAGAGTTCCTGCTGAGAAATCAGCTGTTAACCTTATGGGAGTTCCCTTCTATGTTATTTGTCGTTTTTCCCTTGTTGCTTTCAGTAATTTTTCTTTGTCTTTAATTTTTCTCAGTTTGATTACTATGTGTCTCGGCGTGTTTCTCCTTGGGTTTATCCTGCCTGGGACTCTCTGCACTTCCTGGACTTGGGCGGCTATTTCCTTTCCCATGTTAGGGAAGTTTTCGACTATAATCTCTTCAAATATTTTCTCAGGTCCTTTCTCTCTCTCTTCTCCTTTTGGGACCCCTATAATGCGAATGTTGTTGCGTTTAATGTTGTCCCAGAGGTCTCTTAGGCTGTCTTCATTTCTTTTCATTCTTTTTTCTTTATTCTGTTCTGCGGCAGTGAATTACACCATTCTGTCTTCCAGGTCAGTTATGTGTTCTTCTGCCGCAGTTATTCTGCTGTTGATTCCTTCTAGTGTATTTTTCATTTCAGTTATTGTATTGTTCATCTCTGTTTGTTTGTTCCTTAATTTTTCTAGGTGTTTGTTCTTTAATTCTTCTAGGTCTTTGTTAAACATTTCTTGGATCTTCTCGATCTTTGCCTCCATTCTTTTTCCGAGGTCCTGGATCATCTTCACTATCATTAGTCTGAATTCTTTTTCTGGAAGGTTGCCCATCTCCACTTCATTTAGTTGTTTTTCTGGGGTTTTATCTTGTTCCTTCATCTGGTATGTAGCCCTCTGCCTTTTCATCTTGTCTATCTTTCTCTGAATGTGATTTTTGTTCCACAGGCTGCAGGATTGTAGTTCTTCTTGCTTCTGCTGTCTTCCCTCTCAGTAAATGTTAACATTTGTGTAATCTGCATGAGGCATATTTAAGAATTGTTGTATTATTATAACTTTTCTGAAAGTCTGAAATGATGGCAAAATAAAATTTATTTTTAAAAATTTAGGCTGTGTAATTTTAAAGTGAGGAAGCATAATACATGGAGGCAAAAATTTGGAATCAAAGAGATCTGGGTTTGAATTCCCACTCTGACATTACTGTGTGACTTGGAAAAGATACTTAACACCTCTGGTTCTCAATGTGGTCATTTATAATACATATCCTCATAATACTCAACTTGTTGCAAGGAAGGAAGGAGCCTACCTGGTTGCCTGGAAATTAGCAGAGGTTAGGCAGTAGAGGATGTTTGGGAAATGTTTGTTTCTACCTCAGTACAGTCATAAAGACAGGTAGTGTAATTATCTGTTTTAAATGCCGCTATTAGAAAATATAACAGAGAAAAAGAATTTTTAACAGTAAGGAAACAGGATTTTTTGATATTTGTACCTTTATATTTTGCTATGTTTATACTTACAGAAAAGTTAGAGAAATATATATTGTAGTACAAGAACCCCTATATACTCAGAATCATCAGTTGTTTCTTTTTTTTGTTTTACGCTCTCACCATCAGATTATTTATTTATTTATTTACTTTATTTTATTTTAGTATAGTTGATTTACAATGTTGTGTTAGTTTCAGGTATACAGCAAAGTGATTCAGTTACTCATATACATATATCCCTTCTTTTTTAGATTCTTTTCTCATATAGGTTATCACAGAATATTGCATAGCATTCCCTGTGCTCTACAGTAGGTTCTTGTTGGTTATCTGTCTTATATACAGTAGTGTGTGTATGTTCATCCTTTTGCCACATTGGTTTTACTCTTTTCTGTCTGTATGTGCATTTTTTTCTCAATCACTTGAGAGTGAGTTGTGGACATCGTGCTCCTCTTCCCCTTATACTTCAGTTTGTATTTTCTAGGAACAGGAATCATCTCTTACATAATCACAGTACAATTATAAAGATTAGGGAGTTTATCACTGATATAATCCTGTCTTTTAATCCACAGTCCATATTTAAATTTTATTAATTATCCCAGTAATGTCTTTTATCATCTTCGCCCTCCTTTTTTTCGCCAATCCAACATCCAGTTCCAGTTCACATGTTGGATTTAGCTACCATGCCTTTAGTCTGCTTTAGTGTGGAACAGTTTCTCAACCTTTTTTTCTCTCTTGATCTTGCCATTTTGAGGCTGCTTATTTTGTAGAATGTCCCTTAATTTGAGTTTGTCTGATGAGTCCTCATGCTTAGATCACGTTATGCATTTTGGGCAGAAATATCAGAGAAATGTTTTTGTGCTCTTCTTAGTCCATCATATCAGGAGGCACATGGTATCAGCTTGTCCAAATACTAGTGATATTAACATTGACCAGTTGGTTAAGGTGGCGTTCACTAGCCTTCTCTTCTGTCAAGTTCCTATTTTTCCCTTTCTAAGTAATCGCTTAATTATTTAGTTTCCCAAAGTAATTAATAAGTAATTAGTGTGAAGACTCATTGAGACTTTATACATATCCTCTTGCTCATTAGACTTTCACTGACTAGTTTTAGCATCTGTTGACAATCCATTGACATCTATTGACAATTTCCCTTCTTTCTCATTTATTTACTTATGTTTGAATAAATGACATGTGATGAAAATTATGTTTTAAAAAAGGATTTTATAGTAAGATAAAGCAGAGTTAGTAACAGAATATATCTACTGTTAAAAAATAAAGAGTTGGGGAAAGAGGTAAAGAAGGTAGCATGGGTTTTAGAAAATAATTTTTCTTTGGATTGGTGGGTGGCTATCTAACTCTTAATACCATTAAAATATAGGGCCATTATTTTAGTGAATGATTTCAGAAAATGATAGTAAATTCTGGTGATTTATCTCAACTATTTTAGATCAGTACATTATTTTTGGAACTGAAGATGGTATTTATACATTGAATCTCAATGAACTACATGAGGCAACGATGGAACAGGTAATTTAGGAGTTTTAACTCAAAAAATTAGTTTGAGTCAATTGAATAAAGTAAATAACTTAATTTTAAAGCAATTTATATGGGCCTCAGTTTTAATTTTTATGATTTAAATATTTAAAGGGGTGAAATTGTACTCTTCACATGTTCATGTTGAAAGATTTTTTTCCCATAAGGTTTTGGTAATATACTGAAAGGTAGAAAATACTTGTTTTTCTACTCTTTCAGACTGTTGCAATTTGGAGGTTAAGGGGTAAGGGAATGAAAATCGGAGAGTTTTAATTACCTTTTTTTTCTTAATAGTTATTTCCACGGAAATGTACTTGGCTCTATGTCATCAATAATACTTTAATGTCATTGTCAGGTATGTATATTATGAAAATGATATGAAAAATAAACCATGGACAAGCAGAGAAATGTAATTTTAATACACATTATTTTAAAATGTTATTCAGGGTAATTATAATCTAGTATAGTTAACTTTGAGACTTGCAGGTATTTTTTACCGATGTAGAATTGGAAGAAACTTTGAGAAGGGACCTTGTTGTCAGAGCAGTACTTCCCACACCTGCCCAGGAACTACACAGTTGGGGAACATGACAGTGATTGTTCCCTGAGGCCATCCCCTTCTCCACAGTCTCTGTTACTGTCACCATCCCTGCCTTCCACTGAGAATCAACAGTTGAAGGGAAAGAATCAGAGGATCCAGATGCTTCCTTTCTTTGTAACCTTAAGCCAATCACTGTCTCTTGTCTCTCAGCCTCAGTTTTCTTTTTTTTTCATAAATTATATCTTTTTTTTAATTTATTTTTTATTGAAGTATAGTTGATTTACAGTGTCATGTTAATTTCTGCTGTACAACAAAGTGATTCAGTTATACATATATATACATTCTTTTTCATATTCTTTTCCATTATGGTTTATCACAGGATATTGAATATAGTTTCCTGTGCTATACAGTGGGACCTTGTTGTTTAAACATTCTGTATATAGTAGTTTGCATCTGCTAATCCCAAACTCCCAGTCCATCCCTCCCCCACGCCCCCTCCCACTGTCAACCATAAGTCTGTTCTCTATGTCTGTGAGTCTGTTTCTGTTTTGTAGATAGGTTCCTTTGTGTCATATTCTAGATTCCACATATAAGTGATATCATATGGTATTTGTTTTTCTCTTTCTGACTTAATTCACTTTAAGTGTGATAATCTCTAAGTCCATCCATGTTGCTGTGCTCAGTTTTCTTAATTGTAACATAAGGATGATGGTAACAATAACAGCCTCACAAGATTGCTGTGAGGATCAAGTGAGATATCCAAAGTACTTAGAAAACTGTGAAGATGCTTGCTGGTAGAATTCATGTTATTATGAACCACATATTTACTAACCAACTTGGACCAATGCTTTCAAGTCTCATAAATAATCAGATGGGTTCCAGAGCAACCTATTCTAATTTTGTTGTTTGTATTTTTCTTTTTTCGTTGTTGTTGGGCAGGGGGTGGTGTTCAGGCTTTTTCCCCTAATTGTTACCTGCCAAAACCTATTTTCTTACATTTTAGATTTAAGTGGCTACCTGAAGGCTTGCTGCTTGCTTTCATTCTGATAGTAGAGTACAGTTGGCCCTCTGTATCTGCATGCACAGATTCAACCAACTGTAGATAGAATTTTTTTTTAATTCCAGGAAGTTCCAAAAAGAAAAAACTTGCATTTGCCAGGCATTGGGTCACTATTTACATACATTTACATTGTATTAGGTATCATACATAATCTAGAGATGATTTAAAGTATGTGGAAGAATGGGCATAGGTTATATGCAAGTACTACACCATTTTATATAAGGGACTTTTTATAAGGGACCTCAGATTTTGGTATCCGCAGGGGGTCCTGGAACAATACTCTGTGGTGGGACCACTATACAAGATAGTTAATTATTTCTCTCTGTTCCTTAATCCTAATGCGATCAGCTATTAAAATAGCATTTATCCCTTTCTCCACTTTGAAAAATTATTTTAACATTTCTTAAATTTTTTTCAGTTTTTTTGTTTGATACTCTTTCGTGCTCTGTATCTCAATAGATATGTGATGAATACATCCTAGCTCTTATTTACTGTACTGTCAGGCTTTTCATTATTAAGTCTACCTTTCAGCTACTTATGCGTTAAAGCATCAGTGCTGATATAGTTTTAACTCACTGACAGATCATTATGAATTGTGGTCTAATTTAAGAAATGCCATTTTCATAATTTTAAGTATGTGTGTGTGAGTGTGTATAACTTAAACTCATCTACTAACCATCGCCTAGTAGAGATTCTTCAGGAATTTGTATATTTGAGCTGATGACAGTGTTTACAAAGAGCATATTATTTGATTGTCTATAAATGTCTTTTAAAAAACTGGGGTCCTCAAAATATTTAATCTCTTTGATTTTGATTATGTTTCCCCCAGTTTTCTTACTTTTGTTTAATAAAATATTAATATATCATATTACTATTATGAAAATATAAACTTAAACCCAGATCTGTTTGAATTAACAATTCTGAGTTATATTCATATAGAGTCACTTTCCTCTAACTCTCTTACTGCTTTTATCCCTATTTATGCCTGTCTTTGGGAATAAGCTTAAAAGCCACCCATAGTACATCTTGTATATTTATAAAATAACTACAGAAAGACGGAAAAATTAGCCTATAAATTGGTTCTTTCCAAACTGTAGTTAAAATGACCTGTGGAACTGAATGAAGATAGGTAGTAGTGCTCAATAGGAGAAAACGTTCTGTTTAAGGGTCTGCATTTCTTTGCATGTGTGCACAAACATGTACATGTGTTAGCTGCTTGGGTAGCTAGTTATATATAAAGGGGTACTGGAGAAAGGAAGGGTGGTATAGTGTTAGGCAGAATGTTTGCATTTTGAGAAAATACAGAAAATTTTGTTGAGGGTAAAACCATTTTTTTTTTTTCATGTTTTCTAGTAGTAAAATGATAAATACTATTTTGGGTTGTTATAGTACCATGTCATGTATATAAGGAGTCAGAAAATGTTTACCATATATCCCCCTTTTTAATACAGCTGTGGTTTTGATTATATGGAAATTGTAGCTCTATTGTCCCATATAAATTATAGGATATAATTGTAGCCCTACTATATCCTATGGCATATAATATTAGTTTGCTTTATTTTTCTTAGTATTTCAATGTTATCTTCAAGACTTCATTCACAATCAGTTTTTAATCCAAGGTAATGTGGTAGATTATTGATAAATAGGACTATCTCAGAAAGATAATGTGGTATAGTTATATAATTTTCCATGTTGTACTGAAATAATCACATGTACATCATTGTAACTCAGTCTATTGTACAGTGTTTAACAATTTCTTTTTCTATGTTGGCTTCATTAAGGTTTACATATATTCTGCCCAGATCACCTATTAGTCAGAATATATCTAATTTATGTACTGGGAAACAAAATTATCTACTTTCTTAAAACTCATTTTACTTATTATCTTTCAAAATAGTATTAACTAGGTTTTTTTGTTTGTGTTTTTCTCTATTTTTCTTGGCTTTTTGAACATGGCTGGACTCGTCATTTTAGAAGGTAATTATCTTTTCTTTTGCTTGAAAATAGTATTTCTCTGCTTTAAATAATTCTAATAAAAATAACATGTTTCTCTTTTATAGGAAAAACCTTTCAACTCTACTCTCATAATCTTATAGCTTTGTTTGAACAAGCCAAAAAACCAGGACTAGCTGCCCATATTCAAACTCATAGGTTTCCAGACCGCATACTACCAAGGTACAGAATATTTTGATTCTACTGGGAGTGAGGGGAATTAGTGTCTATTTTTAAAACAGCCAGTCTTCCTTGCCCACTAAAAAACTTTTTGTCTTAATTTTGAAAGGTAGTTTACACTAAAGTAAATGTCATCTAGAATTCAAAAGATAAGTGTTTTGTAACTTGACTGTCCATGTCAATCATCCATAGAAGTTTTATAATATAGATTCCCAGGTCCTGCCTCAGTTCTATAAAATCAGATAGTTTGGGGTCAGAGTTTAAGACAGTGGTTTTTAGAGCTCCTTGACTGGTTCTGATGGAACTGATTCACCCGTCACTCACTGTTTGGGAACCACTGCAGTAGAGTACATTTATGTTGTCTTATGTTTTCAGAAAGTTCGCTTTAACAACAAAGATTCCTGATACAAAAGGCTGCCACAAATGTTGCATAGGTGAGTAAATGCTGTTTCTCAAACTGGATGATGAGAACTTTTAACATCTTTAAAATTATCTGTAGAGTCTTATAGTATTAAATGAAGGAAGGTAGGCTTTATATTTGTTCTAAATAAGGAGTTAAGGGGCCATTGAAGCTCAGGAATGTATAGTCGGACATAAAAATGCTTGAAGATAATTGCTCTGATGCTTTCTCAGAGCATAGTGTTCCTCAAATTTTTTAACCATAGTCCCTAAGGCTCTATCTCTGCTAATATCCTAGCTTTCATTTAACACTTACCATTTATTTAACAGTTATTGCTTAGTGTTTTATGAACATTATTATTTCAGGAGTTTGGCCAACTATGAAGTTAGAAGGAACAGTCCACACAAGACCACTCACTTCTGATACCAACTACAAGTTTGGGGAGTTCCCCAAACCACCTTCATGTTCAGTAATTCACTAGAAGGACTCACAGAATTCACTGAAAATGGTTATACTCTGGTTATGGTTTATTACAGGGAAAGGATATAGATTCAAATCAGCCAAGGGAAGAAGTGCATAGGGCAGAATCCAGGAAAAATACCAGATGTAGAGCTTCTGTTGTCCTTTCTCTATGGAATAATAGACAGCGTATGGACAGTGTTACTTTTCTGACAGTGATGTGTGACAATACACACAGAGCATTACCAACTAGGGAAGCTTACTCAGCAACCTCAGTGTCTGGAGTTTTTATTAAGGCTCTATCACATGGGCATGCTTGATTGCCCACATGGCTGATCTCAGTATCTATCCCCTCTGGAGGTCAAGTGATATTGCCTGACCCAAAGCCCCTACCCTAAATTACATGGCTCGTCTTTCTGGCATTACTGTCCCCCACCCTGAGACTCTCCAGTGTTGCCAACCCCCACTCTAAATCATATTGTTGGAGTATACGGTGACCAAGGCCCCAGGCAAACAAAGACACTCCTGTCAGGCATGACATTCCTGAGGCTTAGACATTAACTCCCAAAAGAGAGGACAAAGGCCAGACCTCTTTTGGGGCAAGGTTAAATTCTGTGCTATATAATTATCTTCTCTCGCTTAACCCTTAAACAGCTTATGATACTTATGTCACTAGTAGCAGAACCTGGGATCAGACCTGGTCTGTGGCTTCAAATTCTGGGCTCCTAACTTTCTGTTTATTCTTTTTGTTTAATCAGTGAGCCTAAACATTGATCTTCATGCTGCATTAGGTCCACAGCATACTCTCTGGTTATAAGCAAATTTCATGAGCATTTTTCTAGGGAGATGCAGGTCCATTTCTGTTATCAGATTCCCAGTATCTCTGACTCAGGAAAGGTCTCGATGCTTACAATCTGAGGTATAACTCATAAATATCTTAAGATAGAGCTTACTGCAAATAACTACTTTTATAATCAAATACATTACTGTTGATGGGAATCAAATTGGGGAGAAGGAAAGACCAATGTGAATTTCTGTAGATTTGAGTCAAGGAAGTTACATCTTTATTAAGCTATAAAATAATTAGTTATTTTCATCTTGTCTTAAGTAGACAGCTGTAAACTATTATACCAAAAATGGAATCATAGGACTTCCCTGGTGGCACAGTGGTTAAGGATCTGCCTGCCAGTGCAGGGGACACGGGTTCGAGCCCTGGTCTGGGAAGATTCCACATGCCACAGAGTAACTAAGCCCGTGCGCCACAACTACTGAGCCTGCGCTCTAGAGCCTGTGAATCACGACTGCTGAGCCCGCGCACCATAACTACTGAAGCCCGCATGCCTAAAGCCCTTGCTCCACAAGAGAAGCCACCGCAATAAGACCAGGCACCGCAACAAAGAGTAGCCCCCACTCAGCACAACTAGAGAAAAGCCCGTGCGCAGCAATGAAGACCCAATAAATAAATAAATAAATAAGTTTTGTTTAAATGGAATGATAGATTTCAGTTGCCTTCTAGACCTTATTCACTAGACCTAGAATTCACTCTTTTGGTCCATTTACTTAAGCAGCTCTTTAGATTGTAAAATAGTTTAGGTGTTTTGGTGCTTAAAATACTGTTTTTATGTTTAAGAACCTAGTATATTAAAGATGTTTGGAAGTAAATGTATGCAATTAAAATTGAGATAAGAGAGTGAAAAGGAAAGGGTATAACAAAGCCAAAGGAAAAAGATATCATCTTTCTTTACTTTCTGCACTCTTATCATCCTAGTTCAAATGATTATTCTTCCATTCATATTTTGGTACCAGTGGCAGGCCACATTTAATTGGTTTTTCCTATGTATCAGCACTGCCTTTATTAAGAAAGCTGGGTTAGCTTTTAGGTGAGTATAACTTAGTAATTGCTTTTAGCTAAACTTTGTTTTTATATAAAAATATTCAGTGTTTTGGGTGTGTCTGTTTTGTTTTGTTTCTTTCCAGTCAGAAACCCTTACACAGGACATAAATACCTCTGTGGAGCTTTACAGTCTGGAATTGTTTTACTTCAGTGGTATGAGCCAATGCAGAAATTCATGTTAATAAAGGTATATATTACTTTGCTTACATTTTTTTAATTTAGAAAACACTAATGTATAACTGAGCCTGAAATTTTAAGACCCCAATGCTACCATCTAGGGTTAGCATGTTTATAGTTTTTATAGCTGTTTATTTGGTTTAGGGATTTTTGTGTTCTTAAGATTTTATCTTTAACTTATGTTAATAAACTTCCAGAAATATCACAGCCATAAACAAGAATATGGCCAAGTCTCTAAAACATATTTTTATGGAAAACTGATTCTTATCATAATATTTAAAGGTAGTCCTTTTTTTAATTGAAGTATTATGATATTGTGTTAGTTTCAGGTATACAGCAAAGTATTCAGTTATTTCTTATTTTCCATTATAGGTTATTAAAAGATATTAAATATAGTTCCCTGTGTTATACAGTAAATCCTTCTTCCTTATCTATTTTATGTATAGTAGTTTGTTAATCCCATACTTCTTATTTATCCCTCCCCCACTCCCTTTCCTCTTTGTTTTCTATGTCTGTGAGTTTGTTTCTGTTTCGTATATATATTCATTTGTATTATTTTTTAGATTCCACATATAAATGATATCATATAGTATTTGTCTTTGTCTGACTTACTTCACTAAGCATAATATTCTCTAGGTCCATCCATGTTACTGCAAATGGCAATATTTCATTCCTTTTATGGCTAAATAATATTCCTGTGTGTGTGTGTGTGTGTGTATCAATCACATTTTCTTAACGCCAGTCGTCTGTTGATGGGCACTTGGATTGTTTCTGGTCTTGGCTGTTGTAAATAGTGCAGCTGTGAACGGCATGGGGTGCATGTATGTTTTCAAATTAGAGTTTCATCTTTTCCAAAAATATGCCCAGGAGTGAGATTGCTGGATCATATGTTAGCTCTGTTTTTAGTTTTTTAAGGAACCTCCGTACTGTTCTCCATTGTGGCTACACCAATTTATATCCCCACGAACAGTGTAGGAGGGTTCCCTTTTCTCCACATCCTTTCTAGCATTTATTATTTATAGACTTTTTAGTGATGGCCATTTTGACTGTTGCGAGGTGGTACCTCATTGTAGTTTTGATTTGCGTTTCTCTGATAATTAGCGATGTTGAACAACTTTTCATGTGCCTGTTAGCCATCTGTATGTCTTCTTTGGGAAAATGTCTATTTAGGTGTTCTGCCCATTTTTTGATTGGGTTGTTTTTTTGATATTGAGTTATATGAGCTGTTTGTATATTTTGGAAATTAACCCCTTGTCAGTTGCATCATTTTCAAATATTTTGTCCCATTCTGGATGTTTTCTTTGTTTTTTTTATGGTTTCCTTTGCTGTGCAAAAAGCTTTTAAGTTTGATTACATCCCATTTGTTTATTTTTGCTTATTTTTATTTTTTTGCCTTGGGAGACTGATCTAAGAAAATAGTGCTACGATTTTTTTCAAAGAATGTTTTGCCTATGTTCTAAGAGTTTTATGGTGCTATATCTTATATTTAAACCTTTAAACCATTTTGAGTTTATTATTGTATATGGTGTGAGGGAGTGTTCTAACTTCATTGATTTACATGAGGCTGTCCAGCTTTCCTAACACTGCATGTTGAAGAGACTGTCTTTTCTCCATTGTATATTCTTTTCTCCTTTGTTGTAGATTAATTGATCATAGGTGTGTGGGTTTACTTCTAGGCTCTCTATTCTGTTCCATTGATCTATATGTCTGTTTTTGTGCTGATAAGAGGTAGTCGTTTTTCAGAATTAGATCAATCAAGAAAATGAAAGCCTTTCTGTTGAATTTATTCAACAATATGAATGAGGAGATTGTTTCTAAATTATACATCTGTTTATTTTTTGCAGCACTTTGATTTTCCTTTGCCAAGTCCTTTGAATGTGTTTGAAATGCTGGTAATACCAGAACAGGAATACCCTATGGTCTGTGTAGCTATTAGCAAGGGCACCGAATTAAATCAGGTAGTTCAGTTTGAGACAATCAATTTGAACTCTGCATCTTCATGGTTTACAGAAATTGGTGGAGGTAAGTGTTTTTTACTTTATGTTAAAATATTGATGCTTTTGCCTACAAAAGAAGCAGAATAGGTTCAACCTGCGTGGGCTCTTGCAAATAAAGATTCAGAACATAGTTTCCCAAGTAAGCCCAGAGGATCATGTACATATAGTTTATGATCTCTATTTGCCTGAGGCAATTTGATACAAAGTATTTTACCAAGGAAAATTTTAATGACTCCTGACATTTAAGTCTTAGTTGTTATCCGTTAATCTTTAGACTTATTAAATAATTAAGTTTTCTAAGATACTTTTCAAATTTTATCAGCTTCTCAAGCAAAGAAATAACTTTTTTTTTCCTATCACTTTTTTCCCCCCACACTTCTTAAAATCATTGAGTTCTGGTACTTTTCATACTTGAATAGAAGCCTCTCATGTGTGGCCTCCAAGCTTTACCATTTAAAGATACAGGAAAATATCTCTTGCATTTTCTGAGAATGGTTTGTTAGCCTAGGATTTTATCAAACATGTCTCAGTGAAAACTCTGAAAAGGTTGAGAACTTTATTTTCAAACTTTAAAATTGGAACAAATCAATCAAGAATTCATGTCAAGGGAATTCCCTGGTACTGCAGTGGTTAAGAATCCACCTTCCAGGGCTTCCCTGGTGGCACAGTGGTTGAGAATCTGCCTGCCAATGCAGGGGACACGGGTTCGAGCCCTGTTCTGGGAAGATCCCACCTGCCGCGGAGCAACTTGGCCCGTGAGCCACAACTACTGAGCCTGCGTGTCTGGAGCCTGTGCTCCGCAACAAGAGAGGCCGTGGTAGTGAGAGGGCCCGCGCACCGCGATGAAGAGTGGCCCCTGCTCGCCACAACTAGAGAAAGCCCTCGCACAGAAATGAAGACCCAACACAGCCAAAAATAAATAAATAAATAAGTAAATACTAGTCATGCTTTAAAAAAGAATCCACCTTCCAATGCAGGGGACAAGGGTTCGATCCCTAGTCAGAGAACTAGATCCCACATGCATGCCACAACTAAGAGTTCACGTGCCACAACTAAGGAGCCCATGAGCCACAACTAAGGAGCCCGCTGGCCGCAACTAAGAAGCCCACGAGCCACAACTAAAGAGCCCACCGGCCGCAACTAAGGAGCCCGTGAGCCGCAACTAAGGAGCCTGCCTGCCGCAACTAAGACCCAGCGCAACCAAACTAAATAAATAAACTTTAAAAATTTTTTAAATAAAATATTAAAGAATTCATGTTAAAAAATAAGTAAAATGAAGAAGGTCTTCATTTTGCCAGTTTACTGTTTTTGTTGTGCTAGTGTATTATCACCCAGATTTATCAAGCCATTTTTACATATGAAGTCAAGTAAGCTTTAGTTATAACTTATTTCATTTCTGACCACTGTTACATTCTTTATCACCTCGAGAAGTCTGTTACAAGTATTATAAGTTTGAAGGTTCTTATTAAGTATCTTTGGCTTTTGATCATTTATAGGCTAAATTATAAGGACACTTTTATAAAACCCAGCTACTTAAGTTAATGTAGAACTGCACTAATGTCACTTTCAGAATCACTGTGAACTAGTGGTGTTCTAGTAAATGTTTAACAATAGACTCTTGGGGTGCAGAGAAGCCTGGTTGGTACCAGTTGCCTATTTCTGTGGTATAAATGCTCCCACCACAGCCAGTTTCAGACTACCAACTTGATGTCATCTGGCTTGCAAAATTTCTGAAAATTTATCAGTCCAGTACAAGCCAGTTCCAGCATGCCGTGGTCTAATATCACTGTCTTTATAGACCAAATTATAATTTCCAGTAGAATAAAATAGGAATGTATTCTTTTACCCTCCCACCCCACCTGCACCCACCTTTGTTTCTAATAATGTTTTTGGCTGAGGTAGATGCATATCTTCCTGGTATACCTAACAGAAAGGTGGAAATGACATTTATTATCATAAAATATAAACAACCCAAATAGAAGCGTGTTCCTATCATGTAATTATTGCTAAAAAGAAGAGTTATGGGTCAGTTTATTTAAAAACCAAGATCATGTTTGGCAGACAGCCCCAACTTGTTTTTACTGGTTAGTATACAATAATAGTGTAGAGAAAGTCATTTCATATGATTATCTAATGTGAGTTTTCAAACAACTATCTTCTGTATGATGTATTAGGAGGTTACATTGCTTAAGGCTGGGCATTCAGTGAGTCATCTTGTGAATTTGCAGGGGGTGATGTTTGAGAGGTTTTTGTTGTTGTTTGTTTTGTTTTTTTAATGCCAGAGGCAAACGGTTCTACCCACTTTTAACATTGTCTAGACTAAAATTAAGGCAGACCCAAAATTACTTCCTAAGGAGAGCCAGGACTCTGAGGGTAAACATTCAAATCACCCTAAAGCAGAAACTGTCTTTATTAGCCTTTTCCATTTTCATAAATGATTGCTAATCTATCTCCCAGGTATGTTGATTGTTGAGGCCATGCCTTGAATTGGCAACAGCTGAAACAGTTAAAATGAACTCATATTCCAAGACTCTTTCAGTCATAGTTTGATGTATTATTGCAGTATCCTTTTCTCCAAGGATGGTGCTTAGCACTTATCAGCACTCAATAAATGTTGAATAAATGCACGAACATAGCTTTACTGAGAAAAGCTATTTTTTGGAATGTTGCCAAGGGACAACAGTTTACCAGTTCTGTACATCTGGATTCTTCACTATATAGGGACTTTGGAAGGTCCACAAAAACCCGAAGTAATAATTTTGTGTTTATGCTCAGATGTGCAGTTTTTAAGGGAGAGGAGTTACGGGTGTCCCAAAGAGACGTAGTTAAGAATGACTGCTCTGAGATTACAGTGGCAAAGGATGAGTGGGAAGTAAATAAATAGAGACAGCAAAGGTAGACAACATTTTTTGATAGTTTGAGTGGGAAGAACAAGAGAAAAATGTTAGCTGAAATGAAAAGAGGAATTATTGAAGTGCGGCTTGCAGGATCTTAGTTCCCCGACCAAGGATCGAACCCTGGCCCCTGGCAGTGAGAACGCTGAGTCCTAACCACTGGTCCGCCCTGGAATTCCCAAGTGTGTCATGAACGCAAGACATAAAGTATATTCATAAGAAGCTTAAAGAGGAGAAGCAAGAAGAACTACAATCCTGCAGCCTGTGGAGCAGAAACCACATTCACAGAGAGACAAGATGAAAAGGCAGAGGGCTATGTACCAGATGAAGGAACAAGATAAAACCCCAGAAAAACAACTAAATGAAGTGGAGATAGGCAACCTTCCAGAAAAAGAATTCAGAATAATGATAGTGAAGATGATCCAGGACCTCGGAATAAGAATGGAGGCAAAGATCGAGAAGATGAAAGAAATGTTTAACAAAGACCTAGAAGAAATTAGAGAACACACAAACAGAGATGAACGATACAATAACTGAAATGAAAACTACACTAGAAGGAATCAATAGCAGAATAACTGAGGCAGAAGAACGGATAACTGACCTGGAAGACAGAATGGTGGAATTCAATGCTGCGGAACAGACTAAAGAAAAAAGAATGAAAAGAAATGAAGACAGCCTAAGAGACCTCTGGGACAACATTAAACGCAACAACATTCACATTATAGGGGTCCCAGAAGGAGAAGAGACAGAGAAAGGACCAGAGAAAATATTTGAAGAGATTATAGTCGAAAACTTCCCTAACATGGGAAAGGAAATAGCCACCCAAGTCCAGGAAGCGCAGAGAGTCCCATACAGGATAAACCCAAGGAGAAACACGCCAAGACACATAGTAATCAAATTGGCAAAAATTAAAACAAAGAAAAACTATTGAAAGCAGCAAGGGAAAAACGACAAATAACATACAAGGGAACTCCCATAAGGTTAACAGCTGATTTCTCAGCAGAAACTCTGCAAGCCAGAAGGGAGTGTCATGATATACTTAAAGTGATGAAAGGGAAGAACCTACAACCAAGATTACTCTACCCGTCAAGGATCTCATTCAGATTTGACGGAGAAATCAAAAGCTTTACAGACAAGCAAAAGCTAAGAGAATTCAGCACCACCACACCAGCTCTACAACAAATGCTAAAGGAACTTCTCTAAGTGGGAAACACAAGAGAAGAAAAGGACCTACAAAAACAAACCCAAAACAATTAAGAAAATGGTCATAGGAACACACATATCGACAATTACCTTAAACGTGAATGGATTAAATGCTCCAACCAAAAGACACAGGCTTGCTGAATAGATACAAAAACAAGACCCATATATATGCTGTCTACAAGAGACCCACTTCAGACCTAGGGACACATACAGACTGAAAGTGAGGGGATGGAAAAAAGATATTCCATGCAAATGGAAATCAAAAGAAAGCTGGAGTAGCAATACTCATATCAGATAAAATAGACTTTAAAATAAAGAATGTTACAAGAGACAAGGAAGGACACTACGTAATGATCAAGGGATCAATCCAAGAAGAAGATATAACAATTATATATGCACCCAACGTAGGAGCACCTCAATACATAAGGCAACTGCTAACAGATATAAAAGAGGAAATCGACAGTAACACAATAATAGTGGGGGACTTTAACACCTCACACCAATGGACAGATCATCCAAAATGAAAATAAGTAAGGAAACAGAAGCTTTAAATGACACAATAGACCAGATAGATTTAATTGATATTTATAGGACATTCTATCCAAAAACAGCAGATTACACTTTCTTCTCAAGTGCGCACGGAACATTCTCCAGGATAGATCACATATTGGGTGACAAATGAAGCCTCAGTAAATTTAAGAAAACAAATCATACCAAGCATCTTTTCTGATCACAACGCTATGAGATTAGAAATCAGTTACAGGGAAAAAAATGTAAAAAACACGAACACATGGAAGCTAAACGATACGTTACTAAATAACCAAGAGATCACTGAAGAAATCAAAGAGGAAATCAAAAAATACCTAGAGACAAATGACAATGAAAACACAACGATCCAAAACCTATGGGAGGGAGGCAGCAAAAGCAGTTCTAAGAGGGACGTTTATAGCTATAAAAGCCTACCTCAAGAAACAAGAAAAACCTCAAATAAACAATCTAACCTTACACCTAAAGGAAGTAGAGAAAGAAGAACAAACAAAACCCAAAGTTAGCAGAAGGAAAGAAATCATAAAGATCAGAGCAGAATAAATGAAATAGAAACAAAGAAAACAATAGCAAAGATCAATAAAACTAAAAGCTGGTTCTTTGAGAAGATAAACAAAATTTATAAACCATTAGCCAGTCTCATCAAAAAAAAGAGGGAGAGGACTCAAATCCGTAAAATTAGAAATGAAAAAGGAGAAGTTAAAACAGACACCGCAGAAATACAAAGTATCCCAAGAGACTACTACAAGCAACTCTATGCCAATGAAATGGACAACCTGGAAGAAATGGACAAATTCTTAGAAAGGTATAACCTTCCAAGACTGAACCAGGAAGAAACAGAAAATATGAACAGACCAGTCACAAGTAATGAAATTGAAACTGTGATTAAAAATCTTCCAACAAACAAAAGTCCAGGACCAGATGGCTTCACAGGTGAATTCTATCAAACATTTAGAGAAGAGCTAACACCCATCCTTCTCAAACTCTTCCATAAAATTGCAGAGGAAGGAGTACTCCCAAACTCATTCTATGAGGCCACCATCACCCTGATACCAAAACCAGACAAAGATACTACACAAAAAGAAAATTACAGACCAATAGCACTGATGAATATAGATGCAAAGATCCTCAACAAAATACTAGCAAACAGAATCCAGAAACACATTAAAAGGATCATACACCATGAGCAAGTGGGATTTATCCTAGGGATGCAAGGATTCTTCAATATACGCAAGTCAATCAATGTGATACACCATATTAACAAATTGAAGAATAAAAGCCATATGATCATCTCAATAGATGCAGAAAAAGCTTTTGACAAAATTCAACACCCATTTATGATAAAAACTCTCCAGAAAGTGGGCATAGAGGGAACCTACCTCAACATAATAAAGGCCATATACGACCAACCCACAGCAAACATCATTCTCAATGGTGAAAAACTGAAAGCATTTCCTCTAAGATCAGGAACAAGACAAGGATGTCCACTCTCACCACTATTATTCAACATAGTTTTGGAAGTCCTAGCCACGGCAATCAGAGAAGAAAAAGAAATAAAAGGAATACAAATTAGAAAAGAAGTATAACTGTCACTGTTTGCAGATGACATGATACTATACATAGAGAATCCTAAAACTGCCACCAGAAAACTGCTAGAGCTAATTAATGAATATGGTAAAGTTACAGGATACAAAATTAATGCACAGAAATCTCTTGCATTCCTATACACTAATGATGAAAAATCTGAAAGAGAAATTAAGGAAACACTCCCATTTACCATTGCAACAAAAAGAATAAAATACCTAGGAATAAACCTACCTAGGGAGACAAAAGACCTGTATGCAGAAAACTGTAAGACACTGATGAAAGAAATTAAAGATGATACCAACAGTTGGAGAGATATACCATGTTCTTGGATTGGCAGAATCAATATTGTGAAAATGACCATACTACCCAAAGCAATCTACAGATTCAATGCAATCCCTATCAAATTACCAATGGCATTTTTTACGGAACTAGAACAAAAAACTTACAATTTTTATGGAGACACAAAGGACCCCCGAATAGCCAAAGCAGTCTTGAGGGAAAAAAACGGAGCTGGAGGAATCAGACTCCCTGACTTCAGACTATACTACACAGCTACAGTAATCAAGACAATATGGTACTGGCACAAAAACAGAAATATAGATCAATGGAACAAGATAGAAAGCCCAGAGGTAAACCCACGCACCTATGGTCAACTAATCTGTGACAGAGGAGGCAAGGATATACAATGGAGAAAAGACAGTCTCTTCAATAAGTGGTGCTGCGAAAACTGGACAGCTACATGTAAAAGAGTGACATTAGAACACTCCCTAACACCATATACAAAAATAAACTCAAAATGGATTCGAGACCGGACACTATAAGACTCTTAGAGGAAAACATAGGAAGAACACTCTGACATAAATCACAGCAAGATCTTTTTTGATCCACCTCCTAGAGTAATGGAAATAAAAACAAAAATAAACAAATGGGACCTAATGAAACTTCAAAGCTTTTGCACAGCAAAGGAAACCATAAACAAGACGAAAAGACAACCCTCAGAATGGGAGGAAATATTTGCAAACAAATCAACAGACAAAGGATTAATCTCCACAATATATAAACAGCTTATGCAGCTCAATATTAAAGAAACAAACAACCCAATCCAAAACTGGGCAGAAGACCTAAATAGACATTTCTCCAAAGAAGACATACAGATGGGCAAGAAGCACATGAAAAGCTGCTCAACATGACTAATTATTAGAGAAATGCAAATCAAAACTACAATGAGGTATCGCCTCACACCAGTGAGAATGGGCATCATCAGAAAATCTACAAACAACAAATGCTGGAGAGGGTGTAGAGAAAAGGGAACCCTCTTGCACTGTTGGTGGGAATGTAAATTGATACAGCCACTATGGAGAACAATATGGAGGTTCCTTAAAGAAATAAAAGTAGAAATACCATATGATCCAGCAGTCCCACTACTGGACATATACCCAGAGAAAACCATAATTCAGAAAGACACATGCACCCCAATGTTCATTGCATCACTATTTACAATAGCCAGGTAATGGAAGCAACGTAAATGCTCATCGACAGACGAATGAATAAAGAAGTTGTGGTACATATATACAATGGAATATTACTCAGCCATAAAAAGGAATGAAATAGAGTCATTTGTTGAGACGTGGATGGATCTAGAGACTGTCATACAGAGTGAAGTAAGTCAGAAAGAGAAAAACAAATACTGTATATTAACGCATGTATGTGGAACCTAGAAAAACGGTACAGATGAACCAGTTTGCAGGACAGAAGTTGAGACACAGATGTAGAGAACAAACATATGGACACCAAGGGTGGAAAGCCATGGGAGGGTGGGGGTGGTGGTGTGCTGAATTGGGCGATTGGGATTGACATGTATGCACTGATGTGTATAAAATTGATGACTAATAGGAACCTGCTGTATAAAAAAATAAATAAGATTAAATTTTAAAAATTTTTTTAAAAAGCTGGACTTCCCTGGTGGCGCAGTCGTTGGGAGTCTGGCTGCCAGTGCAGGGGACACGGGTTCGAGCCCTGGTCTGGGAAGATCCCACATGCCGTGGAGCAGCTGGGCCCGTGAGCCACAACTACTGAGCTTGCGCGTCTGGAGGTTGTGCTCTGCAGCGGGAGAGGTCGCGACAGTGAGAGGCCCGCGCACCACAATGAAGAGTGGCCCCAGCTTGCCGCTACTGGAGAAAGCCCTTGCACAGAAACAAAGACCCAACACAGCCAAAAATAAATAAATAAATAAATAAATAAAAATTAAAAATAAAAAACTTCAAGAGGATTGACGTATACACACTACTATATATAAAATAGATAACTAATAAGAATCTACTGTATAACACAGGGGACTCTACTCAGTACTCTGTAATGACCTATATGGGAATAGAATCTAAAAAAGAGTGGATACATGTATATGTATAACTGATTCACTTTGCTGTAGAGCAGAAACTAACACAACATTTTAAATGAACTATACTCCAATAAAAATTAGTTTAAAAAAAGCAAAAAACAGACAAAAAGAATGACTGCTCTAAATTATCTAAAATCTTTTCTTAGCTTCATCTAGACCATTCATGCAGTCTGTGTGGCTAAAATAAATTGTTTTACCAAAAATGTTTTGCAAAAATGTCATCACTTCTATTAGCAGATGTTAAGAGAAGTAGCCCTGTGAATATCAGCAAAGTGATGAAAGTTGCTTCCTGCAAAGATGTTGTTGACAGTATTGTTCATTATGCTACCCTGGTGTCCTGTTAATACAGGAACTCCTTCCTACGTGCGTGCACGCACACACACACACCATCCCACCCCACCCCCCAATACCAGGAAAATTTCTCTCTAATAGTTTTGTTAATCCTTTTGCTTTTTCTGAATTACTGACTTATTTTTATCTCAGGGACAGTGTGATGCATCTAACTGATCTTGTTTTCATCTTCCCATTGGCTACTGTAAAATGCAAAGCAAAATCTAGTCACTGTATAGTATGCCTCTTACTTTCTTCCCCATATTTACCGTTTGCTTCATTTTATTTTTGTAACTCATCTTTCTAGAGCTAGCTGAGGTATTAACTAAATGTAATATTGAGCCTTTCTCAGCTCAGTTAGCCTTGCTTAGGACTTCGTTCTTTTAAATTGACTTACATACAGTTTTTGACAAGACAATTACAAAATATAATTTCTGTGTTTATTTCAAAGTCTAGTTTAAAATCACAGAAAAAGATCAGAATTTGTGTTTCTTTTCTAAGTTCTAGTTTTTAAAGCATGTTATATAACTGTAACCTTGTTTTTTTTCCCCCCAAGGCAGCCAACAGTTAGATTCCATTCATGTAACACAGTTGGAGAGAGATACTGTTTTAGTGTGTTTAGACAGTAAGTATTATTTTAAAGTTTATTCTAAGTATACTACTTGATATACCTTTTCATGGAATTGATTCTAATAGAATCAGTACAGTAGATTTGCAGTTTTCCACCTTAAGTGGCATTGTTTTATTGATGAAAAACCTAAATTGGCTACAGATATAGTAACTAATTGATCTGTTTGTCAAACTATCCTCTGTGACCTTTTTCTTTATTCTGTTTGGCCTACTTGGAAACATTATACAGTCAGCCCTCTGTATCTGTAGGTTCCACATCCTCTATTCAGCCAACCATGGATTGAAAATATTTAGAAAAAAAATTCCAGAAAGCTCAAAAAAGCAAACCTGAATTTGCAAGTGCCTGGCAACTATTTATATAGCTTTTGTGTTGTATTAGGTATTATAAGTAATCTAGGACCTACTGTATAGCACAGGGAACTATACTCAATATTATGTAATAACCTATAAGGGAAAAGAATCTGAAAAAGACTATATCTACATATATATACACACACATATGTATAACTGAATCACTGTGCTATACACCTGAAACTTACACGATATTGTAAATCAACTATATTTCAATAAAAATATTTTTAAAAATTAAAGTCTATGGGAGGTTGTGTATAGGTTATATGCAAACACTAGGCCATTTCATATAAGGCACTTGAGCATCCATGGACTTTGGTCTCTGTGAGGGGTACTGGAACCAATTCCCTGTGGATACCGAGGGACAACTGTATTAGAACAGTTTGCCATAACCTTGGGGTAAAATTCTGTATTAAATTACTCTGTATAAAATTCTGTATAATTCATTGTAATTAATGAAATATAGAAGGTTATACTAATTTGGTCACTTCTAGTCATATAACATGAACTTTTAGAATCATGTCAGTGTGATTTTCTAATGCACAAATAGATTTGACACCTTTACCTGCTAGTTGTGATTCTTTTGATGCAGCAAGAGATGTTATCGATAGATGTGTGTTGTACTGTATATGCAGTGGAAGAAACAGAAAAACTTTAACAACAGGTGTTTTCAATTTTGCAAACAAAGCATTCTAGTTCTTAAAATCCCCCTTACTTTAATGCAATGAATCCTGCAAGTGAAATTCACCCAGACTTGGAATTATATTTGAAATTTGGCAATATTTGCTGTGGTTTGATTCATTCCAATATTTTAAAATTACTAGACCTGCCCATAGATGTTTAGGGTTATTTTTAAAATTGTTCCACTACAGAATTTACCTGTATTTTTGTCTTAATTTCTATTCTCTAAAGTGTTCCCTAGTGGATTTGCCTTATAGAATCATAAAGATCATCTAATATTATAGATAAGTAAACCAAACCCCAGAGTGTTTCATTTGCCCATTATCCCTTAAGTACTTTTGATTCTTTGAATACTGATAAGATTGGCATGTTGTTTGGTTACTCTTAAGTGAATTTGATAAATTCTTTTTTACCCAAACAAGTAGAAAGCTCAGTACTGATTAATGAAATAAACAGATGATCAGAATTTAATTGTAGTAGTGTTGAACCTTTAACATTAAATGCCTAAATACCTTCTGAGTCATCCAAGGAAAATAAATTGTACTTAGTTTTCATTTTGTTGATTTATGTATTTTTAAAAAAAATTTTTTAAACCTTTGATTAACTAGGACTTCCATTTCCCAGCTATTCATGGTAAACGGAAAGTTGACTTTCTTCAGTTGTTCTTTTTTTCTTAGGGGAGCAGTGTAACACTTTGAAAATTGTTTGTCAACTCTATGGTATAAATCAGTTTTACTAAGCAGCAATGGAGATAGGTGTGTAATCACAAATAATGGTAGACAGATGAGAAAGTAATGCAGAGAGAAGATATCTTCCAAGTCAGAGCTAAGATGGCTAAATTAAAAAACAAATGGACAAAAGGGAAATAGAAATATTCACATATACTCTCTATCCCAGAGTTTACTTATAAAGAAATTCTGACTTTTGAGAGTACTATTTTTCCCTCCCTTGTACTTCTGTAGAATATTAGTTACATACTAAAGT
This sequence comes from Balaenoptera borealis, assembly GCF_965194805.1. NCBI lineage: Eukaryota > Metazoa > Chordata > Mammalia > Artiodactyla > Balaenopteridae > Balaenoptera > Balaenoptera borealis. Next base: position 49,361,360 of record NC_138866.1, read on the forward strand.
TAAGAATTACTGCAGATATTACTTATATGTTATGTAATTTTTAAGGGGAAAAAAACCAACTCTTATTGCTGAATATTTAGGCACCAAGGTAACCACTATTAAAGAAACACTTCACTTTTTAAAAAATGAGAACATAAGTGTTCAGTATGAACTATGAAAAAAAAATACTGGTGGGATTGCCATTTACGGAGGCCTCACTCTTATAGAACATATCAGTGACAATTTTTCACTGGGCATACTTGAATCAAGAGAAATAATTGAACTTTATTAAGAATATTGTTATATATCCATGTAAAGTCCACTTATCAAGTTACATTTATTTTAGCAAATCTGCATTTCCAGTCTTGACTTGTTTTTTCTTTTTTTAAGAATTTGTAAAAATTGTAAATCTACAAGGAAAACTAAAATCAAGTAAGAAACTGGCCTCTGAGCTAAGTTTTGATTTTCGCATTGAATCTGTAGGTAAGTCTCCTTTTTTAATAATGCATTTAGAGTACTTGGTTTTTTGTTCATTCTATACTTAGGGTTATCTAGACCAGCACTGTCTCAAAGAAGTTTCTTTGATATAGAAATGTTCTCTGTGTTCTTAAATACAGTATTCATTAACCACACTTGTTAAGTACTTGAAACATGGCTAGTGCTACATTTTAATTTTAATTTTTTAAATTTTAATTAATTTAAATTTTGATGTAAATAGCCACACAGGACTAGTTACTATAATATTAGACAGTGCAGGTCTGGACCATAATAAATCTTTTATTGTCGTTTCTTGAATATTTAAAACATGAAATCATTTCTTCTATTCATTGTTCCCTTTGCTGCATCAAGTGAATTATACTTCTTCCAATTCTTTCCAAATCATGAAGGTATTTGTGTGATGTGATTAACAATGTTAGATATGCTAGAATTCTTTGCCGTGTAAGATTCTGGTTGGTGTGTGTTGATGGTTTTTGCTTTTAGGTCTATTTAAATATAAATAACTAGTTTCCCACAGAATCTGGAAAATACTATGCCATTTGAATTTGCTTCCTTGTCAATGAGTGTTTTACTCTGTAATATCATTGGTTTTATGATAAAAATTATTATTGTTTGCATCCTCACTGATTATATGTCAGTAAGTATTTTCCTCAAGGGTGATAGAACTTATGAAAAAGTACCATGGGTGGAAACATTTTGAACAATTCATGATATGGTTCTACTTTAAGTCAAAAACAGTTAAAACAAAATTGGTGATTTTTATTTGAGCCGTAAAAAATATATGTATTTTATAATTAAATGTATATACTTTTTAAAATGTGTTTCTCACTGTTTAGAAAGTTTTCTGTTGATTTTTTTAAAATTTAATGGTTTCTCAAGTGGAGTTTTGCCCTATTGCAAAGTACATTCATCCCTCTGGGTAAACATCTTACATAGAAATAATTTGCTTATGATTGGAAATTTTATTCAAGCAGAAAACCTAAACTTTCTGTAGATGCCATGACAAAAGGAATTTTGGAAATATTTTCTTCTTTTACTCCTTTTTATGCTGGCTATTGCATGCCAGTTTCTAAGATTTAATATTTTCAATAGAGATTCCAATATACAGATCTTTAGGTCCTCTTAATTTTAACTGAAACACACTAGTACCTCAACTTTTTCATATATGCCAAATGTTTTAGGTTATTTTCGTTATACAAAAGTTTGTTCCTCCTAGGCTACCATCTCTTCTTTCCAGTGAACTTTGGAATAATTTCAAGGATCCTCCTGGGTAAAAAGAGTCCCTTTAAGTCACCTTTTAAAAACAAAGCCAGTACTACCTGTTTTTTTATTTCATGGCTAGTGAAACTTGTATGATTTGTTATTGTAAAATACTTTTATGTTTATTGAGCTAAATTATGTTTCCAGAACATTCTTACATTAACTTTTTACAGAGTCAATATTCTAGTAAGAAATATAATAAATTTCAATCACTTTCTCCCATCTTTACTGGTATAGGGCATATGGCTAACTCTCCAACAATCAAATTGGTTTTCTCCTTCTCTCACTGTGCTTTAATGACTCTAGCCTCTGGCCAGGAAGGACCCAGAGGCCCTGCTGCCTCCCCCCCCCCCCAAAATTGGAGGCCCTGCCACTCTGTTTCTAAACCAATAAGTGACCCCATATGTGTGCTTCAGTGGGCCCAGCACAGGCAGGACACAGAAATGGACAAGGCACAGCGATAACAGGTTTTCCTCCAAGACCCTCAGGCCACCCCAGGGGATCGTGGGAGATGGGTGGAGAGCAAGAGGGGATATGGCATGTCATGAGGTGGCCACACTTCGGGGTCATGGTCGTTCCTGAATCCAAAGCCATCAAGAAGTTGGGCAAGCTTGGCTCAAATCTGTGACCACCCTTGTGAACAGTGGGACCTGCAAGGCCAGGGCAAAGGCCCGGTGGGCTCTGGAGGCCTGATGGGGTTGGGCAGCAGCAGTGAGTACTATAGCTGAGAGCCCCTAGCCCCTCCAAATAAGAATTGGTTCACAGATCAAAAATATTCAGAGTGTGGTTAAATATTAGATTACAGGACAGGTTTATTTTTAAAAATTAATTTTATAATAGGGAATATGTGAACAGAAATAAAAGATGCTTCCTGAATAGCTACTTCTAAATATATCACATTATTTAAATAATCATGTTTTTTAATCCAAAAAACCAGTTATGTTTTTATTATTTTACTTACCTAAGACAAAAGATAGTATATGAAAGAAAAATTAATATGCGGATGTCCAGCTCATCAAAAATTAGCCCATTTTAAAATAAATGCCTGTTATAATGTATCTTTGAAAACTTCCATGACCCTGCCTCAATAAATTATTTGAGCTTTGACATGACTTAGCCACAAAAATGTTGGGAACCAATGGTCTAGACAGTGGCATTTTGCACCAAGCACTTGAATAGCCTTACATTATCATTTATTAAAGACAGTTAAGGAAAATGTATAATGCACTACTACTATGTGCCTTATTTTAGTCCCGTTCTCCCTTATCTTTTTAGTATGCCTTCAAGACAGTGTGTTGGCTTTCTGGAAACATGGAATGCAGGGTAAAAGCTTCAAATCAGATGAGGTAAGATTTCTCAAATTACCTCCAGTGATTCCCATTAAAGATTTTAAATGTTGAAACATTCGTTTTATGTATTTTCTTTCTGAAGCCACATTGCTATGTTTAATGCCTTTAATGCCGGTAGAACAAAACTGCCAGTATTTTTCCTTCAGATAATGTTCAGTTTTGTATTTATTGTATTCTCAGTGGCCACAAGGAATTGTCAAACATGAGTTTACACAATTTCAGTCCTCTTATTTGTAATTTATAAATATGGTTGCTAAACTTACTAAACTTTTCTAAAGGTAATAAGCCTTTTCCATAGTCTATAAATGTGCAGCTTCTTTTTTTTTTATAAATTTATTTTATTTATTTTTATTTTTGGCTACGTTGGGTCTTCGTTGCTGCACGTGGGCTTTTCTCTGGTTGCGGCGAACGGGGACTATTCTTCGTTGTGGTGCGCAGGCTTCTCGTTGTGGTGGCTTCTCTTGTTGGGACCACGGGCTTTAGGCGCTCGGGCTTCAGTAGTTGTGGCACACGGGCTTAGTTGCTCCGCGGCATGTGGGATCTTCCTGAACCAGGGCTCGAACCCGTGTCCCCTGCATTGGCAGGCGGATTCTTAACCACTGCACCACCAGGGAAGCCCCTGCAGCTTCTTTTTTAATGTTATATTTAAAATTCTAAATTAATATGTATTGGATCACAGGACTAAGGAAAATCTAAGAAAATTAATTTGTTTACTAAATATTTATTGAGTATTAAATACATTTAGGACACTATTCTTATTATAGCACTGAAGACATAATGAAGCATAATTATAAATAACATCAAACCCTTATGATGTCTATCTTCCAGGCACTTTACAAATACTAGCTTATTGAAGGCTAATAATATAGTGGGGTTTAGGTACAATTCAAAGTAAAGTTATGTACTATTCATATTCCCGATTTTACAGGTACAGAGTGGTTAAGTAACTTACCCAGAGTTACAGAACTAGTTAAGTGACAGAGCCTGGATGTGAAGGGTCTCCAAAATCACTTCTACTGAGATAATCGGGATACATTTCATGTAGGAGGTGGGACTTGGACTCCCACCTTGAGAGGTGAATCCTAACAGTTAAGAGAATACTAACAGAGACATTTCCCATTTGTGTGAGTACCTGTGTAATTCTTGCACACCAGGGCCTCACAAATTTATGGACTTATTTTGAAGCTTAAAATCTTCTATTTGAATTACCTTTACACTGTTATTTAGATATAACTATTTCCACCTTTTATATGAATGCAGAAGTAGAATGCTTCCAAGTAAAAATGATGTAAATCAGTGGAATTAGAATGCTTCCAAGAGAAAATGACATAAATCAGCTGTCTTTGAAAGCATCCGTTTAGTTACTGACCCATGTCACTAAATGTCACCAGGCCCCTGCATTTAATGAAGCCTACAGTCCTACTTACTGCCATAACATTAATTGTCCTTAGATACTATTTTCACTGTGTCACTCCTGTGGTTAGAAATCTGTAGAAGTTACTTGTTGTTTACCATATCAAGTGTGAATTCTACCTCCTATTTTAAGTCATCTTGCTTACCTTTTTCTTTCTGGTTTTGTTCTAATCCTTCAATTTGAGCCTAGCTATAATGTTCATAAAGTAATATTCAGCCATTCTAGTCCACAATGATTGGAACATTTCTGAACTTAATACTCTGAAAATCAGCTGCATTTAGTATAGCACCAGATTTATTTTCTGATTCAAGTTTATTAATTCCATCTTCCCAGCTAGACTGCAAACTCATTGATAGCAGAGTATTTTTATACTTATTTTATATCCACACTGTCATAGTTTGGGTTCCTCCAAAAGCTGACCCTAAGACAAGGTCTCAGGTCCTTGTTTATTTGGGAGTAGATCCCAGAAAACAAGTGACAGAGTAAGGAATGTAAGATGGAGAGGGACAAAAAGCCAACAAAGAGCACATTAATAAACTGGTTCTCAATATGGGCAACGAGGGCTTAATCCCATAGGGACTACTGAGGAACAGTGTGGAGCACACCTCAGAATTGGCTCATCAGAAGGTGGGGAGGCGGGTGCATTTATACACCAACTGCTGCCCCTGGTAGTTAAGGGTTTCCCCCAGAGGTGTCAACTCCCCACACTTTGGAATAGTACCTGTGCACGACTGAGTACCTTCTTTCTTTAGTTTTGGAGAAGACAGAGCAGAGGAATACCCCCGGTACACAGATGTAAGACACTGGTGCATGGGAATGTCTACTGCAGCTCTGCTGAAATCAGGTGGGCTGAGGGGTGCCACCTCAAGCATCTGCCCTATGACATAAAGGAAGGAGTAGGGGCTGTGCAGTCCAGCAAACCTGTACTCAGATCTTGGGTCTACTAGTTATATGACCTAAAAGTAAGTTACTTAACCTCACTGAGTCTTAGTTTTCTCTTTAATAATATGGGAATGATAATACATAGCATAAAAAGTTCTAAGGAAAGTGCTTGACCCATACAGATATTCCGTAAATGTTGATTTGTTTCTAGTAATAAGCAGTCAAAAAAAAAACTTACTAAAATCTATTTAATTTGAGGAGTTGAGTCTATCAAAAATTATCATTCTTTTTAATACTTGCTCTATCTAAATGATCTTTAAATTATAATTTAAATAATATGGTGACTAATAATATGGACTATTTTCTTTCATAGGTTACCCAGGAGATTTCAGATGAAACAAGAGTTTTCCGCTTATTAGGATCAGACAGGTAATAGTTTGGTTGTTTTATTACCAAAGGAGTTCAACGATTGTATTTTTAATTATACTGTCAACCTCTGACTGTGTTCAAACAGAACTTCTTTTTCAATATACTTATTTATATTGTTTCAATATGTTTATTTATATTGTTCAATAGAAGTAACATTGGCTTATAACATTTATATAAATTTCATGTATACAACATTATATTTCTAGTTCTGTATACCCTGCAGTGTGCTCACCACCAAAAGTTTAGTTTCCTTTCAACACCACATATTAACCCCCTTTACCTACTTCGCTCTCCCTCCGCCCCTACCCCTGGTAGCCACTCTGTATCTACGTGTTTGTTTTTGTTTGGTTTGTTCACTTATTTATTTTTATGTATGTTAAACAAAACTCTTAGAGGCTTCAGAATCTTAGAGAAATTTCCCTGTATCTTTATTGAGAGAGAGAGAGAAATACTTTAATTAGTCAGTTAAGCAAGCTTTTGTCAGTGTGAGGATCATGATTCTAGAAACAGTTATACTCAGCCAAGACAAAATGTGTTAAATAGGTGTTTATGTCCCTAGTACCATGACATATTTCAGGCTCCTTTGTTTTCATCATTTCTTCCTGGCATGTTAACTTCTATTAACTGTTACTGTATATATCCAACAGAATGTGCACCTCGTGACATTTACTTTTATATCACAAGATATTTGACTGAGTCTCTGAGGTCATTCTAAATTAGAAGGAATTATGTGGTCTCTGTGATCAAAATGAAAGATAAGTTCCAAAACTATGCCATCTCATGAAAAAAGAATTATAGCTTTTGTTCTTCAAAGTCTATGTTATCTACCTCTACAATGAATAAAATACCTATCCCTTCCTATTTTCCAAAAGTTGTTACTGCAGCAAAACTGGCTATACTGGTATACATTAGTCCTAAGGCAAGGATTGAGAACCTCTGATCTTCAAGTTCAGTCTAGTCACAAAACCATTGCTTAGATATTACACACTTAAGGAAGGCGGGGAGAATTGGAGTTATGACTCCATAAAAATTTTTTAAAGAGAAAAAGGATTTTTGGAAAATGGCAACTACCCATTGCCATTGAAAAGGCAAGCCCAGAGAGCATGGCAACCTAGTAACTAGTCCTGCAAAAAAGAGAATTGGAGGACCACCTGGTAAATGACTGTCGAATGGGAGGCCCTTTGCTTCTCCAGGAAGGGCTGACAAAAGAATTGTAGATCATTCAGTGATCCTGGCACAAATAGCACTCTGGTGAGACATAGTATGAGAGATTTCTGCTTGATAGAGGGTAGGCATCAGAAACCATTTCTCTTAGTTACTTGTTTCCTTCCAACTCCCTCCCCCAGAATTTTCAGAATTTTCTCTTTCATCTACCCCTTCTTTGTTTGTATTGTTTCTCCATTCTGTCACTATTGCCCTAAAAAACTACTTTTTTCAGACCATTGCCTTGTTCTGGTTATCTTCTTACTTGGGCATCTCCTTGATTTTAAGACATATATCTTAACCAAGGCTTTTGTTTTGTCTTAATTTTTAAAGTGATTTGTTAAATTGTATTGTGTAAATATAGGTATTAATGTCTAGGAGGAAAGAAAACTATGTCAGAATATTAATAATGGTAAACTTCGGGCAGTTGAATTATAGGTAATTTTATTTTCCCTTTCTACTTTTCTTTAATGCATACTTTAAGTATATATTACTTTTTTGTTGTTTTCATTTCAAGAGTAATAATATGCTAGTTGTAGGAAATTCATACACTAGAAAAATAAAAATTATTTATGCAACTCCCCCCCCCCCCCCATTTCCCCTTCTAGACTTTTTTCTCTGCATGGGCATATTGTTTTTTATTTTGTTCTCAAACCTGTCTTCACACAGTGTAGATCCTATGATATAACACTTGATTGGTTTTTCTTCCTATTGGTCCTTTCATTGAACTCTTACCCTGCCTTTGTTCCAGGGACAAGGGAGATGACCCCATTTCATACTTTTTAAAACTATTTATTTGCAAATACCTTGAAGAACAGTGTGAGTGGGTGCCTCTTAAAATCCTCAGCCCTTCCTCCATCCCCTTCTTGTTCATGTATGTTCTAAAGCTTTATTATACCTTTTTTTGGCATATATGAGCAAGCAAATTTGTTTTTAGTTGGAATAAGATGAGACTATCCTGAAATGTTTTTAATATTTTATATTCATAAATTCATCAATTCTTACTCAGTTTTGTTTTTAAGCTGTAAAATGTAAAGCTGAATTTGACTGTGCATCTATTAATGTGATCTCTGTGTAATTTTATGTGAATGTGAACAATGATATTCTTTCCTGGTTTGATGTTAGTATTTGAAGATGAAATCTCTGTTTCTACTCTTTAACAAGACTTTTGTTTTGATTTAATTGCAGGGTTGTTGTTTTGGAAAGTAGGCCAACAGAAAATCCTACTGCACACAGCAATCTTTACATCTTGGCTGGACATGAAAATAGTTACTAAGCAACAGAAACTGGTCTCAAATGACAGGAAAATGAATACACTCCATTGAAAGCAAAAATATCTTAAGGAAATTCAGTACAAACTACACTATGATTTGCTTTAATTGTTATGGGTTATATCTCAAATGATCTGTACTTTAAGGTAGAATTCAGTATTTTCTGTAGCTGGAAACAGCTATTCTATCTCTTGCCACTATGTGGTGGTTTTATCAAGTTTGCTTAATAAAAGCTATGAGACAGATAGTCCTCTAGTTCCAGGAAACACAGTCTTTTTAAAAAAAATAATGTTTGTAACAAGGATGCCATGGTATTTTTAGATAACAGCTTATGTGATTATCTTCAGAGAGGTAAATTTAGTGACAGTTTTCTCATTTTATACCATGTTTTATTCCTTCTTAATGAACATAATTTGATAAAGAAATTATCAGGTAAGCCTTTCACTTTTACATTGGCCATTCAGTATGTTTTTGTAAAATAGAATATTTAATCCTTATTTATTAATCTCTTGCTGGAGTGGTGTAATGTATCTAACTTTTAGTAATGGAAGGTTGCAGAGCAGCTTAAATTTTTTTATAATATATAAAAATTTTGTTTACCTTTTCAGACTAGTACTTTGAGGGTTTAAAGGCTGTGTTTGGAGGTTCAATACATACATGCAATATTATTTAACACAAGTATTTTGTAATATAATATCATCCAGAATTGCCTTAAAAGAGAGTTTTGTGTTTTCAACTACATATAATTGTAGGGGTTCATACAGAAGATAATGATGATGGTTGAAATATTATTAGAAGGAGTGTGTATTTCTAGATGTGACTACCGTGTGTATGTATTCTTGACAAGCAGTATAATATACCTGTGATTTTTTTTTTACATTAGGGATAATGCATAAGAAATTAATCTTCATATATATTATCATCCCTAATGTAGGGGGGAAAAGTGTTTAACTGCCCGTGATATGTATTTTACTTATAGTATACCAGAGGGGAAACTGTAAAGCAACTACATGTGTATTCTTGGGTTTTTCACATATATAGATCCTCATTTTTAGTAGGTTTTAAAAAAAAATCTTTAAATGAAATTTAATTCCTGATGGGGTAGTATAAATAAGTATTATAAAAATCAGTATTCTAAAGATAAGTAAGGATTGGGCCATTTTTGAGTTTTCTTCCTTTCTGCTATTGTTAGTATTCAAAATGAAAGCATCACACTGGTACCTATTGTCTTAATGCATGTAACAGTTATTGTTGAGATGATGAACAAGGGGATGGCAAGAGCAGACTACAGATTCATTTTCAGCAGTTCCTTGAGAGGAAGACAGTGTAACTATCTCATTCGGTCTTTAGCAGTCCTGTATAGTAGGTATTATCATCATCTCCTTTTTTCAGATGAGGAGATAAGGGGTTAGCAAGGTTAAGAGACTTAACCCAATTCACACAGCAAGTTAGTGGTTGAGCCAGACTATGAGTCTTGTGACTCTGTTCTTTTCACTATGCAATATGCAAACAATAAAATATTATGCAAATGAAATATATAAAGTATTGTCCTTTAAAAATGCTATGATTTCAGTAAGTGTGTTGCTGTTTATTTTGGGTATGTTAAATGGGGCCTCTGGACTGAAGGACACTGGATACAATAGATGGCAGGGGACCATACTCAAAACAGGAAATATTTACATTCTGGATACAAAGACCAATATCCTCCTCCTCCTCTCTGAGTCCTGGCAGCCAGATCTTCCCATCCTAACAATACTGGAAGAGTCCTCTCTGTGCCATCTGGTCAGTGCAAGTGGAAAGACCTAAAGAGATCCTGACATCAGAAGTGTCCTGGCTAAACTGCCCAGCTGGATAAATCTACAGTGAAAATCGTAATATGCCCACCACCCTTTGCATGCATCCAGAGCTTACAGTTAGTCTTTTAGTCCTATGCTATTAAAAATGATTAAACAGGGACTTCCCTGGTGGTCCAGTGGGTAATACTCCTTGCTCCCAATGCAGGGGGCCCGGGTTCGATCCCTGGTCGGGGAACTAGATCCCACATGCATGCCACAACTAAGAAGCCTGCATGCCGCAACGAAGATCCCGCATGCCACAACTAAGACCCAGTGCAGCCAAAGTAAATAAATATTTTAAAACAATAATAAAAATGATTAAACAACCAGGAATTATGAAACATCTGAGGAAAGCCTCTTACAGGAAAGAGAGAAAACAATAGGGGAAAAAGCACCTAATGGAAACAGACTATGCAGAATGAAGAAAATGTCAAAAGAAAAAGTATCTTTGCAAAGATGTTGCAACTGTGAATCAGGAGTAGGATACTAAAAAAGGAGCTTTCAAAAAAACAGAGCTATTAGAAAAAATATAGCATAGCTGAATAATTCAATAGATGGTTTAGAATATAAAGTTGAAGAAATTTCTCAGAAAATAAAAAGAAATGAAAATATTGGAGAAAAAAATTAAGAAAATTAACAGGCCAGGAGGCCCAATATCCAATCTCCCAGAGTTCCAAAAAGAATAGAGAAAATAGAGAATCAGAGTATTTCAAGAAATATTCTCAGTACTAAAGAACTTCAGATTTTAGATTGAAAGAACACAGTGGATGAAAAAAATCTATAATGAAATTTCAGGCATGTCAGGGTCAAAGAGAAGATCTGTTATGTTTCTGAAGAAAAGGGGCAGGTCAAATACCGAGAAATAAGAATCAGAATAACTTCAGATTTCAACAGAAGCAGTGCCTTCAAAATTCTGAAAGAAATTTCCAACCTAAAATTCTGGATTCAAATAAACTATTAATTGAACCTAAGGTTATAATGAAGACATTTTTATTTGTACAAGGTCTCACAAACTTTACCTTTCGTATAGTCTTTCTCAAGAACCTACTAGAGGATGTGCTTCATAAAAATAAGGTCATAAACCAAGCAATATGAAGACATAGGTGCAAAGACTGGGATTCAGCATAGGAGAGAGATGAAGGAACTCCCCAGATGATGATGATGAGATATCCAAGGATGACACCACACCAGACATACAGAACATAGTGAAGCATATCAGAAGTTCCCAGAGAGGCTTTTTCAGAAAGACTAAATAATAAATTACCTGATGCATCTCCCAGACCCCGAAAAATCAGAGTGAGGGACTTGTGATACTGAAATGAAGAAGGAGGAAAGGTCAATGTAAAGGTGTATTATTGAGGTCATTGCTGTGTAGACAATGGCAGCTTGATCCACCAGGTCTTCTGTGAAGCTCTGTGATAGTTCCCACAATTGTCTCCTGAAAGACAAGTGTCTGGACCATTTATCTTGACACGCTCCTCACGAGGTGAGTTGCTGCCGGGACATTACCTCCTGAAGTACCAAGTTGCAGCTTGTACTTGGGCCACGTGGGCTCCTTCAGTGTCACAGAATGCCCTGAGGCAGAAAGCTGGAAGAGTAGGAGATAAATCTGAGCTCTGCCTCTGTGGCTGAAATCAGAAATGGGTGGAGGGATTCAATCAGTGATGATATTATTTCTTTTTTTTTTTTTTTTTAAAGATTTTTTTGATGTGGACCATTTTTAAAGTCTTTTTTGGATTTGGTACAGCATTGCTTAGTTTCATGTTTTGGCTTTTTGGCCACAAGGCCTATGGGATCTTAGCTCCCTGACCAGGGATCGAGCCCTCACTCCCTTGCATTGGAAGGTGAAGTCTCAACCACTGGACCGCCAGGGAAGTCCCAATCGGTGATGATATTATTTCTAAGCAAAAACTTACCTAAGGTTGAACCAGATAGCTTCACAGGCAAATTCTATCAAACATTTAGAGAAGTGCTAACACCTATCCTTCTCAAACTCTTCCAAAATATAGCAGAGGGAGGACCACTCCCCAACTCATTCTACGATGCCACCATCACCCTGATACCAAAACCAAAGACGTCACAAAGAAAGAAAACTACAGGCCAACATCACTGATGATCATAGATGCAAAAAATCCTCAATAAAATACTAGCAAACAGAATCCAACAGCACATTAAAAGGATCATACACCATGATCAAGTGGGGTTTATCCCAGGAATGCAAGGATTCTTCAATATATGCAAATCAGTCAATGTGATACACCGTATTAACAAATTGAAGGAGAAAAACCATATGATCATCTCAATAGATGCAGAAAAAGCTTTTGCCAAAATTCAACACCCATTTATGATAAAAACCCTCCAGAAAGTAGGCATAGAGGGAACTGACCTCAACATAACAAAGGCCATATATGACAAACCCACAGCCAACATCGTTCTCAGTGGTGAAAAACTGAAACCGTTTCCTCTAAGATCAGGAACAAGACAAGGTTGCCCACTCTCACCACTGTTATTCAACATAGTTTTGGAAGTTTTAGCCACAGCAATCAGAGAAGAAAAAGAAATAAAAGGAATACAAATTAGAAAAGAAGAAGTATAACTGTCACTGTTTGCAGATGACATGATGCTTTACATAGAGAATCCTAAAGATGCTACCAGAAAACTACTAGAGCTAATCAATGAGTCTGGTAGAGTTGCAGGATACAAAATTAATGCACAGAAATCTCTTACATTCCTATACACTAGTGATGAAAAATCTGAAAGAGAAATTAAGGGAACACTCCCATTTACCATTGCAACAAACAGAATAAAATACCTAGGAATAAACCTACCTAAGGAGACAAAAGACCTGTATGCAGAAAACTATAAGACACTGATGAAAGAAATTAAAGATGATACAAACAGATGGAGAGATATACCGTGTTCTTGGATTGGAAGAATCAACATTGTGAAAATGACTATACTACCCAAAGCAATCTACAGATTCAATGCAATCCCTATCAAATTACCAATGGCATTTTTCACAGAACTAGAACAAAAAATTTCACAATTTGTATGGAAACACAAAAGACCCCGAATAGCCAAAGCAATCTTGAGAAAGAAAAATGGAGCTGGAGGAATCAGGCTCCCGGACTTCAGACTATACTACAAAGCTGCAGTAATCAAGACAGTATGGTACTGGCACAAAAACAGAAATATAGATCAATGGAACAGGATAAAAAGTCCAGAGATAAACCCATGCACATATGGTCACCTTATTTTTGATAAAGGAGGCAAGAATATACAACAGAGAAAAGACAGCCTGTTCAGTAAGTGGTGCTGGGAAAACTGGACAGCTACATGTAAAAGAATGAAATTAGAACACTCCCTAACACCATACACAAAAATAAACTCAAAATGGATTAAAGACCTAAATGTAAGGCCAGACACTATAAAACTCTTATTAGAGGAGAACATAGGCAGAACACTCTATGACATAAATCACAGCAAGATCCTTTTTGACCTAGAGAAATGGAAGTAAAAACAAAAATAAACAAATGGGACCTAATGAAACTTAAAAGCTTTCGCACAGCAAAAGAAACCATAAACAAGACAAAAAGACAACCCTCAGAATGGGAGTAAATATTTGCAAATGAAGCAACTGACAAAGGATTAATCTCCAAAATTTACAAGCAGCTCATGCAGCTCAATATCAAAAAAACAAACAATCCAAAAATGGGCAGAAGACCTAAATAGACATTTCTCCAAAGAAGATATACAGATTGCCAACAAACACATGAGAGGATGCTCAACATCACTAATCATTAGAGAAATGCAGATCAAAACTACAATGAGGTATCACCTCACACCAGTCAGAATGGCCATCATCCAAGAATCTACAAACAATAAGTGCTGGAGAGGGTGTGGTGAAAAAGGAACCCTCCTACACTGTTCGTGGTAATGTAAATTGATAACAGCCACTATGGAGAACAGTATGGAGTTTCCTTAAAAAAGTAAAAATAGAACTACTATACGACCCAGCGATCCCACTGCTGGGTGTATACCCTGAGGAAACCATAATTCAAAAAGAGTCATGTACCACAATGTTCATTGCATCTCTATTTACAATAGCCAGGACATGGAAGCAACCTAAGTGTCCATTGACAGATGAATGGATAAAGAAGATGTGGCACATATATACAGTGGAATATTACTCAGCCATAAAAAGAAACGAAATTTGAGTTATTTGTAGTGAGGTGGATGGACCTAGAGTCTGTCATACAGAGTGAAGTAAGTCAGAAAGAGAAAAACAAATACCGTATGCTAACACATATATATGGAATCTAAAAAAAAAATGCTTCTGAAGAACCTAGGGGCAGGACAGGAATAAAGATGCAGACATAGAGAATGCACTTGAGGACACCGGGAGGGGGAATGGTAAGCTGAGACGAAGTGAGAGAGTGGCATGGACATATGTACACTACCAAATGCAAAATAGATAGCTAGTGGGAAGCAGCTGCATAGCACAGGGAAATCAGCTTGGTACTTTGTGACCATCTAGAGGAGTGGGATAGGGAGGATGGGAGGGAGACACGAGAGGGAGGAGATATGGGGATATATGTATATGTATAGCTGATTCACTTTGTCATAAAGCAGAAACTAACACACCATTGGAAAGCAATTATACTCCAATAAAGATGTTAAAAAAACAAAACAAAACTTAAGGTTGAAATCAAACAAAAAACTGCCAGTTATTAACTCCAGGAAAGCAAAACGTTATAAGAAAGAATAGGTAAACTATGACCAGTGGTTGAATGCCATAAAAATGTTAACAGTAAATAATAGTCTAATCAAAATTACAGCATAATTATATTGAGAGAGGATATGGTGGTGTGGAGGTGAGGTAGAAAAAATACCTAAATCCTCATCTCTACAGTGGGAAATCAATGAATAATATCTAAAAATTAGAAATCAAGAAGTAGCTTAGGGCTTCCCTGGTGGCGCAGTGGTTGAGAATCTGCCTGCCAGTGCAGGGGTCGTGGGTTCGAGCCCTGGTCTGGGAAGATCCCACATGCCGCGGAGCAACTGGGCCCGTGAGCCACAACTACTGAGCCTGCGTGTCTGGAGCCTGTGCTCCGCAACAAGAGAGGCCGCGATAGTGAGAGGCCCGCGCACCGCGATGAAGAGTGGCCCCCGCTTGCCACAACTAGAGAAAGCCCTCGCACAGAAACGAAGACCCAACACAGCCATAAATTAATTAATTAATTAATTAATTTTAAAAAACCATTCTGTAAAAAAAAAAAGAAGTAGCTTATTTAGTGACATGGAAATAAAATAATCTGCTAAAAGAAGGAAAATGGTTTTTGAAGAAAGAGAGATGGGGGAAGGGCATGCTTTTTTTGATGACAAACCTTATAGGACTATTTGGTTATTTATGTGTGTGCCTACTTTTTTTTTTTTTTTAATGTAAAGGAAGACTTTAATTACAAGCATGTTTCTGTTACATGACAGAAGCAATATGAACAAACATACAAGTTCAGCTTTTTATACTGTACCTTACACATAGTAGGCATTCAATAAATGTTGATTATAGCTAAGGTATGCATAGTGTGGAAGTAGGCAGAGTAATTGGGGGGTACTGGTTAAGTAAATGCAGAAGGTCTTGTGAGAGCATTTTTTATCAAGCTCCTTTTTTTCTTTTTTTTTTTCTTTTTTTTTTTTAAATTTTTTGGCTAAACCTACTTCCCAGCCTTCTCTCCTAGTACTCCCTGGAACACCAGCACATAAAGGCCATGATCATTTCACCTTCATTGCTTGACTCATAATGGCTCTCCCATTCTGAAATTCTGATTTTTCACCAAAAATTTAAATCCTTTACTTCACTCAAGGTACTCAGTTTACTTCAGTCAAGCTGTAACTTTTACATGACATCTCTGACTGTTTATTTTCTATTTTCTGTTTTCCAGAATTTCTACAGCACATGTAGATTATACATCTCAATGTAATTACTCAGTTGCCACCTACCAGCCAAACCATTTAGCCCTTACCACTTACCTTAGATAAATTACTCAACCTGTCTAGGCCTCCATCTCCTTCTCTGTTGATTGCAAATAATGGCCACTTCATATGGTTGTTAGGAGGGTTAAGTGAGATTGTGAGCATTAAAGTTTCTTGCTTATGGTGAGAAAAAAAAACAGTCGGCTCCTTTATTTTTAACCAAAAAGTTCATTAAAGGCATAAAGAGTGCATTTTCATTCTTTAGTTGTTCCGTTCGGTATGTCACACATTGGTAGACTTATCGTGGGGCTTTTTAAATTCTGCTGTTTTCAAGTTCCTTACATGCCTTTTCATTAGAAAAATAACTGATATCTTGTATCATAGGTCCAAGAAACTTCCATATCAAACCTAGCAGCAAGGATCATTATAGGTTTTACTGAGAATTTCAGATTGTTCCTAATGGATCTTACTTAGGAGAAGAATAAGAAACATTTGTTAAAAATCTACTATATTGACATCAGGAATGAATCAAATATTCTCACTCTCACCACTTGTTATTCATTGTACTAGAGGTCCTAGTCAGTTCAATAAACAAAGAAAACTAAGAAAAAAAATAAAAAATTAAAAGATTAGAAAGGAATAAAAATGCCATTATTTACAAATAAACTGTTAGAAATCGTAAGTGAATTTGGAAAAGCAGATGGATGCACTGTCAACATAGAAAACAATTACATATACATATACCTGCAATAAACAGAAAATGAAATTTTAAAAGGATACCACTTATAGTACAGAAAACTATTCAATATCTAAGAAAATGAGATGCAAGATCTCTATACTTAAAACTATCACTGAGGACTCCAGGGGCATGCATGGAGGAAAGGCCACATGAGGACACAGCAAGAAGGCAGCCATCTACAAGCTGAGGAGAGAGGCCTCAAGAGAAACCAGCCCTGCTGACACCTTGATCTCAGACCTCTAGCCTACAGAACTGTGAGACAATAAATTTCTGTCCTTTAAAAAAATAAAAGATAAAACTCTATCAGTGAAAAAAATTAAAGACCTAAATAAATGGCATATTATGCCATGTTAATGAATTAGATTTGATATTGTAAAAATGTTAGATTTAAAGATTCTCTGTAATCCAAGCAGATATTTTATGAAAATTGACAAGTTGATTATAAAATTACATAAAATGCAAAGGGCTAGGGATACCAAGGCAATCTTGAAAAAGAAACCTGGGAATCTTAGGTACCAGATTGCAAGAGTTATGATAAAGCTGCTGTAGCAGTTAAGTGTGACACTGGCATGAAGATAGACAATGAAATACAATTGAGAGTACAGAAACAGACCCATGCTTAGTCACCTTATGTATAACAGATACACTGCAGTGTAATAAAAAAAAGGATAGCCTTTTCAATAAATTCTTTTGAAAATTTATTGAAAACAATAATGGAAAATCAAATGAATCTTGACTGCAACTTCACTCAATAAACAAAAATGAATACCAAATAGATTGTAAATAAATAAATCTAAATAAATAAAATATATAAAACTATAATGCTTTTTAAAATAAAACATAATATCTTCATGAACTTGGGGTAAAAAAAGATTTCCTAAACAAAACATTAATACTTTGACTATAAAAGAAAGAGTTGGTAATATTGACCTAATTAAAATTAAGTTGCTCTGTTCATCTAAGGACACCTTTACAAGAGTGGAAATATAAGCCACAAAATGGAAGAGAGGCTTGCGTTACATATATCCGCAAAAGACCTACTCAGAAGATATAAAGAACTAAGGCAGACAACCCAATGAAAAAATAGGCAAAGGATTTTGAATAAGCACTCCGCAAAAGGTAACATCCATGTAGTCAATAAATATGTGTGAATGTATTCACTTCCTTGGTTATCAGAGAAATGAAAATTAAAACAAAAATGCCGTACTTTACACACCCACTAAAATGACTAAAATGAAAAAAAAGATAGAACCAAATGTCTAAGATTGTGGAGAAACTGGGGTGCTTGCTCATTGCTAGTGGGAATGATGCACACTTTGGAAAAGTTTGGCAGTTTCTTAAAAATGTTAAACAGATTCACCATATGACCCAGCAATTCCACTCCTATGTATCTGCCCAAGAGAAAACATGTCCACACAAAGACTTGTATGTAAATCTCCATAGCAGCATTATTCATAATGGCCAAAGGTAGAAGCAACCCAAATATCTACCAATTGGTAAATGAACAAAATTAGTCATATCTATGCAATGGAATGCTATTCAGCAATGAAAATAAAGTGCTGATACATGCTACAGTGTGGATGAACCTCAAAAACATGTTAAGTGTGAAAGAAACCAGTCACAAAAGATCACATATTGTAGATTCCATTTATATGAACTGTTCAGAAAAGGTGGAATCTATAGACAGAAAGTAGACTAGTGTTGCATGGGGCAGAGGTTAAGAATGAAGAGTGACTGTAAATGGGCATGAGGTTTCTTTTTGAGATAATGGAAATATTTTAAAATTAGATTGTGATGATAGTTGCATAACTCTGTAAACTTACTAAAAATCATTTATTTACAGACCTAAAATGACTGAATTTTATGGTAAGTAAAATGTACCCCAATAAAACCAAACAGAGAAAGAGAACATCCAAGGGGTCAGTAAACACTTTGAAAGGTATTAACTTCATTAGTTACCAGGGAAAAACAAATTAAATAATAATGCTGCTACAAAATGAATCCACAATACAGTGCTATTGCACATTCCCCCAGAATGACTAAAATGAAACAGGAGGAAAGTATGAAGCATTGATGAGGGTATGGAGCAACTGGAACTCTTTTTTTTTTTTTTAATTTATTTATTTATTTATTTATTTATTTATGGCTGTGTTGGGTCTTCGTCTCTGCACAAGGGCTTTCTCCAGTTGCGGCGAGCGGGGGCCACTCTTCATCGTGGTGCGCGGGCCTCTCACTGTCGCGGCCTCTCTTGTTGCGGAGCACAGGCTCCAGACGCGCAGGCTCAGCAATTGTGGCTCACGGGCCTAGTCGCTCCGCGGCATGTGGGATCTTCCCAGACCAGGGCTCGAACCCGTGTCCCCTGCATTGGCAGGCAGACTCTCAACCACTGCGCCGCCAGGGAAGCCCTGGAACTCTTATATACTGTTCGTTGGAGTGTAAATTGGTACAATACCTTTGAAAAACTGAAGGTGAACATACACATACCTTATAATCCAGCATTTCCAGTTCTAGGTCTGCACCTAAAAAACGTGTTCACCAAAAGACACATAAGATTGTTCACAGCAGCATTATTCATAGTCACCAAAACTTGGAAACAACCCAAATGTCCATCGAGAGTAGAAAGAATAAATAAGTTGTGGTATATTCACAGCTCAAAATACTACAGTACCATCAAAAAGAATGAACTCCTACCAACAACAACATGGATTTCAATCCTCAAGAAATTTAAGTTCTTTGTAAGAATTCAGACATTAAAAGTATACTGTATAATTTCACTTAAATGAAGTTCAAGAACAGGCAAACTATAGTGTTAGAAATCAGGATGATGGTTACCTTTGAGGAAGAGTGAGGGAATAAAGATTGAGATGGGGCATGAGGGGATGCTTTAGAGGTGCTGGAAATGTTATATATTTTCACTTCTCAGCAAGCTGTACACATGATTGACGCATTTTTTTTCTGTATGTACTTATATTGATACTTCAATAAAAACATTTATTAGAATCTGTGCCAAGACCTGTACTGGGGAGAAATATTATCTAATTTTCACATTAATCCTATGAGATAGTAGGGTTCCTGTTTATAAATGAGAAAACCAGAGGTTGGTCATTGTCATGGATTGGGTTCTCTAGAAACAAACATCAAGATGGAATTAGAAGTGCAGGAGATTTATTTAGGGAAATAACCTGTGTGGAGAACAAAAGGAAGGTTGAACAGGGTAAGCAGGAAGACTGTCAGTGCAGAGCTGGCACATGTGCAGTGAGAAAGGGAGGAAGGAGGACCGCATAGAGCCTCAGACCACAGTGCAGCCCTGAGAACACCTTGGCCAGTCAATGGGGAGCTCCAGAGCAAAGATTGTCCACTAGAGGAATCCCGAGTTGGAAAGGAATGGCTCAGCTTTCAAACCCATACAGAAGAACTCATTCGTTAGCTGGGAGCAGCCCAGGGAGAGCTTGGCCAGCGCTGAGGTGAATTCTGAAGGTTAACTAATTTCTTGCAGCAGGTTCTCTCCTGAAGGGAGATCTGACCGACGCATATCTACAGCTGCCACACTCACATATTAAGTTGTTTGGAAAGTTGGGATGAATCTGTCTGAACCCAGACAGTCCCTTTATGACTACTTAAATGGAGACCTATCAAGTGTAGCTCAAATGTCTAAGAAAACCGTTAAACAAGTCCATATTTCTAAAGGAAACATAATATTTGGAAACATAAAGAAGAGAGTAAAGGGCATTCCAGGCAGAGGAAATTGTATCTGAAATAAACATAGTTGAGAGTTAAGCTCCTGTATCAGGGTTCTTTGGCTGTTCTTTGGTTGTTATGGATTAAAGAAAAAGCTGAAAACTGGGTTCAGAGAAGACCTAAGGGCAGGAGACAGTGGATAGTCCCTTTGGGCCCTCAGAAGGAATCCACTCCAAAAGACTTCTGCACTGTGTCCTTTCATGCAAGAGCCAGGTTCCTAGGGAACAGAATCTGCTTGGCCTGGGTTTGGTTATTCCTTGGTCATGGAGGGTGCAGTACCTTGAACAATAGTCCCGCTGAGACAGAAACCCAAAGCACAAGAAGGAATGGATATTGGGCTTTTGACAAGAAGGAGAAATGGATGCTGGGCTGATAAAAGAAACAGATGTCCTGTATAGTTATAAACCATCACTTGATGAAGCTTAAAAAAACAAACCCATTCACCAAGTGTGAGTGAAATGGTTCACTAAATCATTATGATCTTCAACCACAAGTTCTTCCCTCGGTAATTTTGGTAAGTGTAAGATTTAACACTTTCTAGATATGACATTTAATTTTGGGTATATGACTTCATCCTGGTCATGCTTCTCAAATCTAAATCTTCCTGGATTAGTTACTTCAGTGTGATTATCTTGTGATAACTAGAGGACACAGAGAATCCTGTGATCTGGATTGAGCACCTGCCTGGGCATCTCAGCCATTTATTTGACCTTTAAATGCTCCATATAAAGCACTGACTCTGTATCAAGCTTTCAAATATATATTTCTCAGTTTATGGTTTCTGAAAACCCACAGTGGATACCAATGTCCACTTAAATTCCTTAAAGCCCAGTTCCAAAGTCTCCTCGAGGATCCCACAACCTCTTGTGCATCCTTGATTAAAGCTCCTGTTGCTAAATGATAGGTATTTCTATTCTCTCTTAAGGGTAAGAGCAATGACACATTTGCATCCCCAGCACCTAACAGTTCCTGACACATCATCGGTGAACAGTAAACGCTCGTTGAATCAAACTACAATAGGATGAACATTGTGAATCAGTAATGGAGTGGCTCGTTCAGTGGTGTAACTTGTTCATGGGTGTAACTCTAAGAAAAACTTTTGTTGCCTCTTAGAGTCTAGCTCGTGCAAAACGCAGATACATTACAAGAACCTGCCAATTTTCTGAAAGTTAGGAAAGTCGTGTGAGTAAATCATTTTAGAATATTGAGCCTAGGTATACAGGCTCAGGGTCTAGGCAACCAATTATTTAAAACCATTGAGCCTAGGTACCTAGGCTCAGAATCTAGGGTCAGTCAGGGTCTAGGCAACAAAACAGAAAACCACAGTAGGTATTTTACTAGAGGAGAATCAAAAGAATATAGGGGATTGTTACACAGATGTTGGAGGACTGAAAGAGCAAAAATAGGACATTAAGACAACTCAGAACAACTGCAGGAAGCAGTTGCCAGCAATAGGGTTGGAGGAACAGAAGGGTAGAGTATGGGATCGCCAGAACCCGGGGGCTCAGAGAAGACCCACCGTGTTAGAGCTCCGGCCCCAGGCAGGGTCTGCTGCCTGGCTGCCACAGCTCATCAGGCGCTCAGAGGAAAGGTCCCGTGAAGCTGGGGCTCAGACCTTGAGGAGAGGGGCTGCCGCTGGTTCCTCTGAAGGTGTGTGATGAGGCCGGTTCTGGAAGGGCTAAAAAGCTGGAGTTAAGGAATTGCAAGAAACAAGCAGGAAGCTTTTTTCTCTTCCTCTGCTATCCATTGTCCTAACGTCTCCAGTTGGTCCACCCTAATTGGAATGGATTCTGGAAGATACAGTTTGCAGACTTCTAGCCCCAGTATAACAGAACAGAATATAAAAGGGTTAATTTGGAGCTGAAAGACATTAAATAGGCAAATAATATACTTAGGGGCATTGTTTGACCTAGATTGTTATGTAGGGATCACTTTAAATATCCTCAAAAGAGGGACTAATGTGCCATCTAAATGCAAATGGCAAGAATGTCACTTATTACATCTGTGTCACATTCCCTTAGCAATTTCTTTTTTTTTTTAATTATTTATTTTTATTTATTTATTTTTTGGCTGCATTGGGTCTTTGTTGCTGCGCGCGGGCTTTCTCTAGTTCCGGCAAGCAGGGGCTACTCTTCGTTGCGGTGTGCAGGTTTCTCATTGCAGCGGCTTCTCTTGTTGCGGAGCACGGGCTCTAGATGCGTGGGCTTCAGTAGTTGTGGCACGTGGGCTCAGTAGTTGTGGCACATGGCCTTAGTTGCTCCGCGGCATGTGGGACCTTCCAGGACCAGGGATCGAACTTGTGTTCCCCGCATTGGCAGGAGGATTCTTAACTACTGCGCCACCAGGGAAGTCCCAGCAACTTATTTTCTTATATCAGTAAAGTTGGAATTTTAAAGACACTAAATATAGGTATAATTGCTTTACATCCATTTCACTGAGGCCCTTTATCTAACCAGCTTTTTAGTAAGACTTAATAAGGGAAGACTCGTGTGATATTTATTGGCAACTAATATCTAAATAAATTCTCTGCAGATTACTTTTTCTTTATATTTCCACATAATTCTCTGTACTTCTATACCACTAAGTTTTAGCAGAGCAAGTTAGAAATTTTCAGTATGTGGTAAAGCAACAATAAATTAATAGTCTTGAAATATATCTTACAATTGATGAAATATATCTTACAACTGATGAAATATTATCTAATCCACTCTGATTAGCCAAAATACAGTTACTCAGTCTACTTTTTCATTGTGGTTCCCATAAATTCGAATGATAAGCTTAAACTGCTCTCAGCCTTTGAAAATGCACATGGATTTTAATTTCTAGCATATGGCATATCCTTTGAGAAAGCCTTCCAACATTCAGTTTAATTCAGCATATTCATATCAATCCCCTACTAAGGGTATGGCAGTGAACCGTAGACTTGGAGAGAGGTGAACATGAGTAAAACAAAGTCAGTCAGTGCTCAGTGAGCACAAAGTCTAATTTGAGATGGACATAGACAAAATAGCTCTAAAATTGGGCAGACTGGCAGTGTAGTGGAGATTGTTTCCAGCTGGAAGATCTGGTAGGAAGTTTTGTACAATGTGGCATTAGACCTGGGTCTTAAAGTTGGTTTCACTTTCCTTCCTGAGACGAGTTGAAGAATGCTTTGCCAATGTCATCTCAACAGTCTTAATATTTATCGAACATACTGTGGTTCCCATTATATTAAAAGTTAAATCTTGTCTTCCCAACTTGAAACAGTGTGTGTGTGTGTGTGTGTGTGTGTGTGTGTGTGTGTTAGATTAACACATATGTACTCCCCTTTATCAAACTGTCTCTACTTGATCTTAAGATAGCAGTGATGGGAACGAAACCACAGAATCCTTGCAGAAAAAAAATTTATTTTTTGGCTGTGCCGCACCCCGCATGCGGGATCTTAGTTCCCCAACCAGGGATCAAACCTGTGCCCCCTGCAGTGGAAGTGCGGAGTCCTAGTCACTGGACCGCCAGGGAATTCCCCAGAAATTTTTTTTTTAATTGTTGGCATTTCCATATATAACTCTCCAAAATGCAGATAACTTAATATAATACCACACTCTGTACTTGCTTCTATTGACTTGCCACATTGTATTCTAATTATATTTCTAATTAATTCTAATTATAATATATTCTAATTAATTCCCTCTGGAATTAATCCCTGAGAACAAGGACTGTATGTTAACTTTGTATCTACAGTATGTTACAGGAAACGGTTACTCAATAACTTTCTATTTCTATGACTGTCTATTTCCCAAGAGAGAATTTCAAGATACTTCAGTAATCCACAAAATCTTAACTTTTCTGCCACTTATTCTGTAATGTTTTTACTGAGTCTCAGCTTATCACAGCCCTTCTGGTACAGGAAACAGCACCCCTATCTCCATCACTTTGCTGTCCTTTGGTGTCCTTTTCTTCCCCAAGAATCCTTTTACACTCCTTCAAGGGACCAGGGCATTCCTGCTTCCTCCTGTCTGCTCCAAATCAAAAACCTGCTCTCAAGAGCCTCCACTGATGGCAGCGTGATACAACAGAGCTAGATGGTGGTTCAGTACCTCACCCTCCTTTTAGCAGAGAGAGGCCCAGAGAGGGTAATCAATTGCTCAGAGTTGTACAGTTAGTTATAAGGAGATGGGATTTGAACTTAGACCTCTTAATGGCCAAAAGAGTGCTCTTTCTAACATATAATGTAGGCTTGTATTAATATGCCATTTATAGCCTAAACTAGCACTCCTTTTTCAAATATTTGCCTTCTTTCAAGATCAGAACTTAAGCTAAAATAATAACGTGGAACTCTATGTTCAATAGGATATTGGTGGGGGGTGTCATAGAGCTCTTTTGAGGTTCCTAAAGTTGTATCGTACAGCTGCCTACAAAACAGCCTTATGTCACACAGGAAGTAACTCACAGCTTACATTTTATTGAGAGAAACAAGGATAACATCATTGGCATCTGCAATGTGCCAGAAACTGTGTTACAAACTTTACATGTGGGATTTCATTTCATCTTTAAAACAAGTCAATGAGGTAGCTATTATCACCCTATTCATATTTATAAATGTATATACTCATAAAATTTTTATAATATAAAAAGTTATATATTTAGAAATAGGGTAGAAAAGTACAGTAGGTATTTCTCATGCTTTGTGACTGTCTTTGAAAACCCTTCCTACATCAGAGTAAATTCCCACATTGTGAATCTGAACTCCCCAAGGCAGAAGCCCAAACTCTCTTGCTCAGCACCTTGGCAGCTAGAGTGCAGGCTCTCCCAGGCAGGCGTACTCACACAAGTCTCAGTCGAAAAAAGAGCAGCATGAGGAAGCAGGTGCTGTGTTGACTCCATTTTTTCTGGCTTGGATGGTGACGAGGAGTCCCGTCTTCAGTGGCAGGAATGGTGGAGAGTCTTGGGTGTAGTGTCCACTCATCTACAGCACCAGTGGCAGCAGCACTGAGGTAGCTGAGACAATCCCACATAGTGGTTTTGGTATTGTTTCTGGATGCGTAGGCTCCAGATCTGACTCTGACTCTCCCAGAGATTCTCCAAACTATTTAATATCCCTTAATAAATCCTTGAACTAGCTAGTTTAAGGAACTAGCGGCTTCTGTGGTTGGCAAGTAAGATCCCAGTCCCCAAATCAAAACCACTTGGGATATCACCTCAGTCCCATTAGGATGACTACTATGAAAGAAAGAGAGGGGAGGAAGGGGAGGGAGAGGAAGGGAGGGCAGGGAAGGAAAAAAATTGTTGGCAAGGATGTGGGAAAATAGGAACCCTGTGCACTGTTGGTAGGAATGTAAAATGGTATAGTTGCTGTGAAAAACAGTATGGTGGTTCTTCAAAATATTAAAAATATAATTACCATATGACCCAGCAATCCCACTTCTGGGTATATACCAGAAAGATTGAAAGCAGGGTCCTGAAGAGATATCTGTGCACCCATGTTCATAGTAGCGTTATTCACAGTAACTAAAATGTGAAAGGTACATAGAGTAGTCAGAATCACAGAGACAGAATGTAGAAGGGTGGTGGCCAGAGGCTGTGGGTGGAAAGAAAGGGAAATTATTCTTTAATGGGAACAGAGTGTCCATTTGCAAGATGAAGAGGGTTCTGAGATATATGGTGATGATTGTTGCACAACAATGTGAAAGCACTTAGTACCACTGAACTGTCCACTTAAAACTGGTTAAGATGGTGTGTTGTGTGAATTTTACTACAATTTTTTTAAAAAGGTTGACAGTACCAAGTGCTCGCATGGATCTGGAGCAACTGGAACTCTCACATACTTCTGATGGGAATGCCAAATGGTACGGCCATTTTGAAAAACCATATGGCAGTACCTCAGAAATTTAAACATACATTTACCATACAATCCAACCGTTCCAATTCTCAGTATTTACCCAAAAGAAATGAACACATATGCCCACAAAAAAATTTATTCACAAACAGGTGTCAGCGATGGAGGAAAGGGCAACATGAGGGATACTTGTAGTGATAGAACTGTTCTGTAGCTTGACTTTATCAGTGTGAATACCCAGTTGTGATACTGTACTATAGTTTTACAAAATGTTATCATTGGAGGAAATGGGGGAAAAAAGTTTATGAGATCTCTATGTGAATCTAGAATTATCTCAAATTAGAAAGGTTAATTTTTTTTTAAACTCTTTTTTAAAAATTAATTATTTATTTATTTATTTATTTTTGGCTGCTTTGGGTCTTCATTGCTGTGCGTGGGCTTTCCCTAGTTGTGGCGAGCGGGGGCTACTCTTTGTTGTGGTGCGCAGGCTTCTCATTGCAGTGGCTTCTCTTGTTGCGGAGCACCGGCTCTAGGTGCGTGGGCTTCAGTAGTTGTGGCACACAGGCTCAGTAGTTGTGGCTCGCGGGCTCTGGAGCGCAGGCTCAGTAGTTGTGGCGCACGGGCTTAGTTGCTCTGCGGCATGTGTGATCTTCCCGGACAATGGCTCGAACCCATGTCCCCTGCATTGGCAGGCGGATTTTTAACCACTGAGCAACCAGGGAAGTCCCTAGAAAGGTTAATTCTTTAAAAAAACAAACAAAAAAATCCCAGACCAATACACGAAGTAATTTTCCTGGTTTCACACAACCAAAAAAGCATAGACCCCAGAGATGAACCCAGGTCTGGTTCGTCCTCTATCACATGCTGTCTCCTTTCTTAGAGGTCATCCCATGGGCAGCATGATGTGGTGGGAAGAGTGTGCTCTGCCAGTGGGAAGTGCTGGCTTCCTGAGTAGAAACCCCTGGGAGTGTTTCTTAGTTCTCTGAGTGACGAGAAAGATGATGTTTTTCCTTGATTGATAGGTGTTAAGTGAATCTATAAATTTACATATGTTGTCAGTAAAGTATTGAATACATTTTAGTGTAAATGAAATTCCCACCTGAAAAGAAAACAGTATACAGAGATCATTAGTATCATAACAATAATAACAATTAAAGCTAACATGATTAGAGCACTCATTTATGTTCACAACTTTAAGAGGTAGCTGATTTCTAGGTTGCCGATGAAACAGATGAAGCCTAAGGAAGTTGAGTAACTTGCCTCACAGATGGTTCATAGCAGAGCTGGATTTGATCCCAGGCAGTCTGGCTCCAGAGTTCATCCTCTTAATGGGAACTTCAGGTGAGATGATATTGTAGAAAAACAAATATGTTGCTGGTGAAGGATTTCTTATCATTTAGCGGGAATATTGTTTAAATTCATATTTTTCACAAGGACCTACATGTGGATTCAGTTTAGATGCTTCACAATAATATCTCACTACTAATATTTGACAATGAGCCATTCTTATGAAAGCTATTTACAAGAACAGGATTTCCCCATGTGGTGGTAACTATGATCTCCATTTAATCCTTGGCATGAATACAGCTTGAAGATGACTTTATGAAACTATTTAGATCTTCTGGATCAATAGACACCTAAAAATTCAATGGGAAATGTATCGAGGGTGCCAGAGATTTCTGTTTGCACAAAGAGTTATTTAGACACCAATGAAGAAGCATCATAAAGTTTCTCTGAAGAGGGGAAGTTGAGAAGACTTTGAGTATTAAGTCCATTCAAGAAACATATGCATTTCTAAAACAATCTGTATGGAATCTCACTTTAAGTAAAGAATATTTTTAAAATGCAAATAATTTCTACTTCCTGCCCTCCTCCTCCACCTTGTCACACACGTGAATATTTGTTTTGATACTGGGTTTTCTTAAGGCAGATTTACACTTCTTTAACCATGTAATTAGAGCTATTTAATTTAAAGCCACAGTGTGGTACAACAGATGGAAAGAATACAACTCAGAATTGAGACACAGGTTCTAGCCCTGTTTGTTGCCTAGAACAAATCTATTTTTTTTAACATCTTTATTGGAGTATAATTGCTTTACAATGGTGTGTTAGTTTCTGCTTTATAACAAAGTGAATCAGCTATATGTATACATATATCCCCATATCCCCTCCCTCTTGCATCTCCCTCCCACCCTCCCTATCCCACCCCTCTAGGTGGTCACAAAGCACTGAGCTGATCTCCCTGTGCTATGCGGCTGCTTCCCACTAGCTACCTAGTTTACATTTGGTAGTGTATATATGTCCATGCTGACAAAGGATTAATCTCCAAAATTTGTTTTCTTGACTCCTAAAAAGTCATTTAGATTTTTGGTAGCTGTTTCCTCAAATGCCAAATGTGCCCTCTCTCCTTCACAGAACCTGGTGAAGTGTTTTGAGAAGCAAAAAGTACAATGTGAATTCCAGCCCGCCAAGGTCTCCTATCTCGCTTCCTCCAGGGAAGACACTCGCGGAAGGGGAGGCAGGAGAGCAGGCTGTGCATGATGATACAGTGCTTGGTCTCCGGAAAGTCTCTTCTCAGCCTCCAGAGCCCAGCGTGGTGTCTGACCCAGGTCAGCACCCAGCAGAAGTCTGCTTTCCAAACAGCTATTTCTGTGCCATGGCTTTAAGTTGAAGTTCACAAAGTAATTTATGTTCTTTCTTATTTATTGTCTCATAAATTTTTTTTGACATTTACCTTTTCCCTAGAATATAATGATTCAAATATCATACAAGCCCAGAAATGTACATAGATCGTCTGCAATTAAGTGTGGTTAGCAATCATCTGTCCAGAATGGCAGAGATGTACACCATGAGATCTGGAGACTTGTCTCCTGAAGAAGGATCACCGTATACATTGTCTCACACACTGGTGGCCCAGGGCCAACCACATAAACCCTCCGGGGTTTCGTGTTAATCTTGCTGAGCTCTCACAGTATTTGGGTTCGTTGGCAAAAGTACCGGGTGGTTGTTTTAAAATCAGAAGATGCAAAAAAAGTGTTGACGTTGTTAAAGGTAGACTCAGAAACAAAGGAAGCTTTTAGAAGAAGAGGTGCTTTAAAAGAATGGCTTATCATATATAAAATGCAATGGGTACCTAAAGGGAAAAATACACACAAAATAACTAAGGTTATGGTGATTAGGGATGAAAACACTTTATTCTCTTGTTGGTTGGGCCCACATAGAAAGTCAAGGATGATAGGCTTTTATTTAAACTGACTTTCCAGTATTTACACTGATTCACCTTTACTATCTCCAGATAAGGGAGAAAGTTATTTACACAGCTGGTTTTGTGACTTTTAAGCAGTGGCTGGTCAGGAAGAACCTGGCTGACACTTGGCTTCTCTTTAGGTTGTTCACAAGGTGTTCTTAGTTGTTGTAACTCCATTCGCCACTAGAGCATGGGCTTTGGAAAAAGGTGGAGTCGGGTTTGAAACCTGCTGTCAGCCCTGGAGAGCTGGGTGGCCTTGACTACGTGGACCAACCTCTCAGAGCCTCAGCTTCTTCTTTAGTAAGATGGGGTAGTTAATAATGCCGACCAGTTAACAAATCCAACCACATAAGATTGTTATAAAGATTAGAGATAATATAGATATTGAGCCTGAAACGTAAGTACCCCTAAAGGGTAGTCATGAACTCTTTTCTGTAAGTGCCCTGGAAATAATTTCTAAATCCACTTAAAGCAGAGAAAGTAAATTCAAGTATTTCCTCAAGTGGCTGTATAGCGTCATTTTAAGATCACAGTGACTAAGCTCACTTTTCCTTACAGGAAGCATAATTGGGGGTGGCGGGGAAGCTTGAACCATTGCCCTGGTTTCAGCACTCAGATGAGGCCTCAGGATTCTGCCCAACCTCACAGAAGTTTGCTCTTCAGAGTTGGGAGCTGCACACAGAGGAATTTGCTGAGCCACCGTGACAAGGAAGCGTAAGGACAAGACTTGCCTTCCTGGCAACTTAAAAAAAGGAGGGTACTATATTGCATGTAATATGTACTTTGGGTCAACTCCCAATGTCCTATACATTAACTCAAGAATCCTGACAACCACTTCTACTGTGTTAGGTAGTACTAGCAAACGGATTAGGAGCAAAGGGTCTGTAGTCAGACTGCCTTCATTCCTGTCCCCACTTCACAACTCGCTAGTTTTGTGCCCTTAGACACGTGACTTATCCATTCTAAAACTCACTTTCCTCATCTGAAACCCAGGATAATATTGATGCCCATCTCCTAGGGTTGTTGTAAGGCTCATACATAAAATATTCTTAGCTTAACGCCTGCCACGAAGTAAACACTAGTTAAATAATTATTGCTGTTGTTGGTTGGCCAATAGTCACTATCTTGCACAAAATCAAACACCAGTAAGAAGGTAGAAATGCTGGTCTTCTGATGCCAAATCCCAGGCTCTTTCTCTTACCATGTGTTACTCTACTGAATGTTTATTGCTTGCTTAAATGATTAAAATACCACAGTGCTGTTTGTGTTATCCAGGGGCACTGAAGTATTCTCTCTAATTATGCAGAGGTGCAAATCAAAGATCGCTCCAAGTAGAAAAATCATAATGTTGTTTCACTGTTCTTTGCGCTTGCTTGAGAAAAAGAACCCACATATCAGACCATTTCTCACCCTCCCAGGAACTCTGCTTCCTGGGAGTTACAATTCTTTGATATCAAAACCAGTTCCAAAAAAAAAAAAAAAAACCAGTTCCAGTCGTGCCAGCTGAAAGGGCTGACTGCAGTTTGACAGTGTAGAGGCCATAGCATTCTCTCTGTTTGGGGCCAAGTGGTGACGTCAACTGTTTGTCTCCCTTTCAAAGTTGTTCTCTTGTATTTTGCTCCAACTTCCTCCAAATACAACGACTGGTACAGCTGCAGGTGCCACCAGCTCTCTGGCTCATTGCTTAGTTAGGCTTAAATGACTGTGCGCCTGCTCCCTGCTTCCCTATTGGGCTTGGCACAGCTCCAGGCTGCTTGGGTACTGAAGCCTGTGAGTGAAGTCCATGAAGTTGGTTTTCCAGACTAACTTTAACCTGGAATGAACTTCAGACAAGGTAGCTCTGGAGAAATTCATATTTACTTTCCTACCTCATTTACAAATAATTTTTCAAATTGTCAAAGAGAAACATTCACCAACATAGACCATACCCTGGGCCATAAAACAAACCTCAACACGTTTGAAAGAAATTAAATCACACAAAGGGATTTCTCTGAAAGCAATGGAATTAAACTAGAAATTGATAACAGAAAGATATCTGGAAAATCTGTTTAAAAAAAAGTTGGAAATTAAAACAGCACAGTTCAGAATAGCCCATGGTTCAAATAGGAAGTCATGAAGGAAATTATAAAATATTCTGAGCGGAATGAAAATGAAAATACAACATATCAAGATGTCTGGGATGCATTTAAAGTCATGCTTAGAGGAAATTTTATAGCATTAAAGGCTTATATTAGCAAAGAAGAAAGATCTAAAATTAATGATCTCTGTGACTTTCCTGGTGGTCCAGTGGTTAAGACGCCACGCTCCCAATGCAGGGGGCCCGGGTTCGATCCGTGGTCAGGGAACTAGACCCCGCCTGCCACAACTAAGAGTCTGCATACCGCAACTAAAAGATCCCGCGTGCCACAACTAAAGATCTCGCATGTCGCGCAAAGATCCCACACACGGCTATGAAGATCCCGCGTGCCACAACTAAGACCTGGCACAGCCAAATAAATAAATATTTTTAAAAAAATAATAATAAAATAAAATTAATGGTTTAAGCTTTCATCCTAAAAAACCAGAAAAAGCAGCTAAAAGCAAAGCAAGGCGAAGGAAGAAAATAATAAAGAGATGAATCAGTGAAATTGAAAAACCACAGAGGAAATCAATTAAGTCAAAAGCTGTTTCTTTTAAAAAATCAACAAAATTGGTAAGCCTTAGTCAAACTGATCAGGAAAAAGAAGGAAACCCCCCCAAATTACTAACATCAAAAATGACAGAGAGTACACTACTATACAAAGGATAATAATATAATACTATTATATATGAACAACTTTATGCCCATAAGTTCAAATATCTAGATGAAATAGATAAATTTCTTGAAAGACACAAACTACCAAATCTCAAGAAGAAATACATACCCTGAATAGTCCTATATTTTATATAATAAAGAAGTAGAATTTGTAATTAAAAATATTTCAACAATGAAAATTCCAGATGGCTCTACTGGCAGATTTTACCAAACATTTAAGGAATAAATAATACCAATTTAATATAAACTTCTCCAGAAGATAAAGGAGAAGGAAACACTTGCCAACTCATTTTATGAGATCAGCATTACCTTGATACCCAAACCAGACAAAGACATGAAAATTAAACTATTAATATCTCTCAAACAATGTAAAAATCCTTAATAAAATATTATTAATAAACTCCAGCAGTGTATCAAAATGATAGAACACCATAACCAAGCTGGTTTTATCCCAGGAATGTAAGGTTGGTTCAACATTTTAAAATCAATCACAGTAATTCACTATATCAACAGACTAAACAAGAAAAGTCATTATTTCAATAGATGCAGAAAAGTATTTGACAAAATTCACCATCCATTCATTATTAAAAACAAAACAAAAGGGCTTCCCTGGTGGCGCAGTGGTTGAGAGTCTGCCTGCCGGTGCAGGAGACGCGGGTTCGAGCCCTGGTCTGGGAGGATCCCACATGCCGCGGAGCGACTGGGCCCGTGAGCCGCAATTACTGAGCCTGCGCGTCTGGAGCCTGTGCTCCGCCACAAGAGAGGCCGCGATAGTGAGAGGCCCGCGCACCGCGATGAAGAGTGGCCCCCGCTTGCCACAACTGGGGAAAGCCCTCGCACAGAAACGAAGACCCAACACAGCCATAAATAAAATAAATAAATAAAATTTAAAAACAAAACAAAACAAAACAAAACAAAAAAACACCTTTCAGCAAATTGCAATTAAAAAGAACTTCTCTGGACTTCCCTGGTGGTCCAGTGGTAAAGAACCTGCCTTCCAATGCAGGGGACATGGGTTCGATCCCTGGTTGGGGAAGTAAGATCCCACATGCTGCGGGGCAACTAAGCCCGCGCACCACAACTACTGAGCTCTCACGCCTCAACGAGAGAGCCCGCGTGCCGCAAACTACAGAGCCCACACGCTCAGGAGCCTGCACACCGCAACTACAGAGCCCATGCACCCTGGAGCCTGCGTGCCACAACTAGAGAGAGAAAACCTGCACGCCACAACTAGAGAGAAGGCTGCGTGCCACAACGAAGAGCCTGTGCCACAACAAAAGATCCTGCACGCCTCAAGGAAGACCCCGCATGCCACAACTAAGACCCGACACAGTCAAAAAATAAATAAAATAAATAAATAAATATTAAAAAAGAGAACATTCTCAATCTAATAAACAGCTTCTGTGTTAGTTCTATATTGCTGTGTAGCAGCCCCAAAGCATAAATGTCGAACAATGATTATCTCCAGGTTCTGGAGGCTGGGAATCTAGGTATGACTTAGCTAGGTGCCTCTGAATCAAGGTCTCTCACAAAAGTGAACTTATGTTGTCAGCTGGGGCTACAATCTCATCTGGAGACTCACTGGAGCAGGAGCAGGTGTGGTGGTAGGGAGATCCACTTCCAAGCTCACTCACAAGATTGTTGGCAGCATTCAGTTCCTCACAGAATACTGCATTGAGTGACTACATTCTTCTTGGCTGTTGGTTGCCTCAATTCCTTGCCATAGGGCAGCTCACAACATGGCATCTGGATTCCCTCAGAGGCAGTGAGCAAGAGAGTACAAGAGAGTACTCAAGGCAGAAATCACAGTCTCTTTGTAACCTAATCTCAAAAGTGATATGCCATTACTTTAAACATATTTTATTCCTTAGAAGCAAGTCACTAGGTCAAGCCTACACTGAATATACAAGGGGAGTATACAAGGGCATGAATACCATGAGGCAGGGATCATTAAGTGCCATCTTAGAGACTGCCTACCACAACCTCTACAAAGAAATCTAGTTAGTGCAGGATATCTAGTGGTGCAAGATTGAATGTTTTCCTCCTAAGATCAGTAATAAGGATGTCTGCTCTCACCACTCCTATTGGATATTACACTGGAGGACGGACATACCAAGTGCAATAAGGCAAGAAAAAGAAATAAAAGGCATACCAGTTAGGAAAAACTAAACCTGTCCCTATTTGTAGATGACATGATTGTCTACATAGAAAACCTCAAGGAATTTACAAAAAACCTTCTAGAACTTGTGAGAAAACATCCAGATGGCAAATCAGCATATAAAAAACTGCTCAATGTTAGTCATTAGGGAAATGCAAATTAAAACCACAAGAGACCATTACCCACCTTTTAGAATGACTGAGTCAAAAGAACTGAATACCAAGTGTTGGCAAAGATGCAGAGTAATTGGAACATTGCTGGCAGGAATGTAAAATGGTACAGTCACTTTGGAAAACATTTTGGCAGTCAGTTACAGTAACACATACTTAACATATGACCCAGCAGTACTCCTCCTAGGTATTATTTTCCCAAGAGAAATGAAAACATATGTTCACACAAAAGACCATGCATGAATATTTACAGTGGCTTGGTTTATAATCACCAAAACTGGAAACAACTCAAATGTTCTTCAACTGGGAGTGGATAAACAATAGCCATACAATGGAATAGTACTCAGTAATAAAAAGGAACAAACTACTGATAAATGCAACAATATGGATGAATCTCAAATACATTAATACTAAGTGAAAGAAGATTAGCCTCAAAAGGCTACATAATGTATAATTCCATTTATATAACATACTGGAAGAGGCATAACTATAGAGACAGAAACACATCAATGGTCGCCATTTGCAAACCATTTCTGGGAGGTTCACCTCCAGCCCATCCCTGGACCCCATCTATATGCCACTCCATTTTCAAGGCAGCCACCAATCTCTCTCCTCCCAGCTCCAGCTCCTTCCTGAATCCTATCCTGATTTACATTTAGTGGCATGCTGCTTGGCACAGGATTGGTCCCCGTTTCTAGGCAGTATGCAAATTTTCTCTCCTCAGCTATTGCTTCCAGGCAACACCCATCTCAATGCTGGGCATATGGAATGGGATAGATGATAAAGTACTGAGGCAATCTGCCCAGTGGCAAATTACCTTATTTAGTGATTTCCTCCAAGTCCGTTAATTTTCCACCATTGTGCTCCGACCTGAGCGAGTAGGAGCCAGTCGGGAGAAGGATGTAAATAAGGAACGTAAGATAGGGCAGGCTCTGTCAGCCTCCATCTCCCACATTATAAGCCCAGCTCTAGTGGAAGTCAACGGTCAAGCACCGCCCCGCCCCACCACAACTCCCAAGCTAGTGGGGGTACGTGCAGACTCTCACCAATTTCAGTCATCGTACTGTCATCATACTTCCTCTTTTCCTCTCCCCCTTTCTCTCATTCATTCATTCATTCATTACTGGCTGCTACAGCACTGACCAGGACAGACACAGAAGCTGCCCTCAAGGCGTTCAGTCTCGCGGAGAATACAGGGGAGTAATCACAGTTATCACACGGGGTGGTACAGGCTGCGTGGGGTGAGGGGCTCCTAGCGCAGGCGTCTTCCCGGCAGACTCTGCCAGAGCTGCGTTTTCCACGACCTGCTGGAGTTTGCCATCTTGCAGGCCTCCTCTCCCCGGCAGAGGGACGTGCAGGGACCCGGGCCCACGTCCAGAACAGCTTCTCCCAGGCTCCGAGGCAGCCCACCAGGGCCTTTCGCCGCAGCAAGGACGGCGACCGGGTCCGGGAGGGAAGCTGGGGCGCTGCGGCCCCGCCCTGGCCAGGCCGGGGCGGGGGCCGGTTCCCATAGGGATCGCGGGCCGGCCGGCCGCGACCGAGCTGGGCGGGAGTCGGCGAGGCAGGAGCTAGGCCGGCCCGACAACTGCGGCACCGTGAGTCCTGGGCGGTGAGGGAGGCGGGGGCCGGGCCGCCACGTGGCGCCGCTCGAGGCTGCGCGGCGCGGGCCGGGGCGCGGGTGGGAAGCCGGGGCGGCGCTGGCGGGTTTCCCCGCGGCCGCGCAGCAGCGGCGGGGCGGGAGATGTGGCCCCGCCCAGCGGCGGGACGGCGCGGCCCTGCTTCCCACAGAGCTCCGGGCCCGCCCCTGGAGGCGCGGGGCGCCGGGCGCGGGGCGCGGGGCGGGGGCCTCGCAGGGCTCTCCCCTCCGGCGGGGCCTCGCCACTGCCGCCCGCGCGGGGAGCCGGGCGGTGTCTTCTTGCCGAAGGGAAATGAAACCCGATATCAGAACCGGGGAAGCCCTTACCCTTCCCGGTCCTCCAGCCAGCTCATGTGTCTTAGATAGGATGAACTTACCATTAAAAAGATAGATTGTCTTACAACTCAGTTCGTTTTAGGATGACGGGTTACATTTTAACTTGCAGGGTACATAACAGACGATTAAACTTGAGTTACCAAAGGCAGCTGACTCCAGGCTGTCACCCTTGATCAAGTGGCCACGGCTGAGGGGCGAGGCTTTAAGGGAATGGGTCGGTTCCTAATTCTATAACGAGTGCCGTCTTCTGTTCTAGGTCCTTGACAAAGACCCATCGTTGAGTGAAGCTCTAGTGCAGTGTGTTCATGTCAAGATTTTATAAGCGACATTTTCAAACAATGTGAAGATCCGTTTAAAGAAGATTTATTCTTCTGTGATGGAGAAGTATGAAAAAATTGGGAAAATTGGCGAAGGATCCTATGGAGTTGTTTTCAAATGCAGAAACAGGGACACGGGTCAGATTGTGGCCATCAAGAGGTTTCTGGAATCAGAAGATGACCCTGTCATAAAGAAAATCGCCCTTCGAGAAATCCGCATGCTCAAGGTAATGGATTTTTTTTTAAATTAATTTATTTATTTAGGCTGTGTTGGGTCTTCATTGCTGAGCGCAGGCTTTCTCTAGTTGCGGCGGGGGCTACTCTTTTTTTTTTAACATCTTTACTGGAGTATAATTGCTTTACAATGTTGTGTTAGTTTCTGCTGTATAACAAAGTGGATCAGCTATATGCATACATACATCCCCACATCCCCTCCCTCTTGCATCTCCCTCCCACCCTCCCTATCCCACCCCTCTAGGGGCTACTCTTCACTGAGGTGCACGGGCTTCTCCTTGCAGTGGCTTCTCTTGTTGTGGAGCACCGACTCTAGGCACTCAGGCTTCAGTAGTTGTGGCTCGCGGGCTCTAGAGCGCAGGCCCAGTAGCTCTGGTGCTCGGGCTTAGTTGCTCTGCTGCATGTGGGATCTTCCCAGACCAGGGATCAAACCCCTGTTCCCTGCATTGGCAGGCAGATTCTTAACCACTGCACCACCAGGGAAGTCCTGGTAATGGATTCTTTAAAGTGAATTTTCAGGGACTAAAAAAATGAAAGTGAGTCATGTTATGTGAAATAAATGCCTTGAGATGTGGTCACATCTTCTTCCTTCACGGACTTCTGTCCTCAGTGACACAAATGGGACATCTGTGCACGAGTCACCAATTATATAATGAATTAGAAAGTGGAGACATAAGTGCAGGGAACGATGGTATTCACTTTCAGACTTGCTGTGGGATATTTTATTTTTCTTCCCAGTGGCTTCTTTCCCATGTCACCTGTAGATCTGGTTCATGAAAAGCCATCAACTTTTATAGTACAGGAACTTTCCATGATTTTTAAACTTCTAGACTAGTTTCTGTTGATGTTCTGAGTCCATGAAGAGAATTAATCATTCACCTGTTTTCAAACAGCTAGGAAGCTGACAGGTTTTCATTATGCCTCACATTTATCTACTGCTGAACTATATAACGTCTTGTCTCTAGAAGAAGGATTTTTCTCAAAAAAGTGAAATGATTGCTTTAAGACTGTTCATCAGTTAACTCTTGGAGACCGTGATATGGGGGGGGAGGGGAGCTGTTTATTATAAGCTGAAGGTATTTTTTTCCTGGAATGGAAATGAAGAAGGAAAGTATCTTTCCTTCTTTTCTGAATTTCTGTGAAGATGAAACCCAAATCCTACCCTACGTAGAATGCGCCCTGTAATGAATGCAGTGTGGGTTAACTTTCAACAGATTAACTTTCTCCGTAGGGGTTGGTTAGGGCCTCTGTGTTCTGACAAGTACAACTAACTATCCAACAAGGAAAGAGCAACCTCGTGCGAGCTCAGTGGAACATCCAGGAGATTTTCTCTTACCTTTGCTTCTCCATTTTCTCCAGGCCTCTCTAAAAGTCTTCTTCTCCCCATGAATTGAGTGTGTGGGGTTATCTCTGGATAAGGACCCCAAATGGGAAGTGGAGGGCTTTGGATAAATTAAAACGGGTGGGGACGACTTTCTCTATTTGGGTCTAGGACATTCTTTACCAACTGGATGTTGTCAATTCTGAGAAGACACTTCCAAAGCCCCTGTGAAGTACTCCCCTAGGAAAGAGCGAGACAAGCAGTGTTTGCCCATCCCACCGCCTGGTTGCCCTGCCCTCCCACTCTACACAGGGAGAGAGAGGGTCTCACTGTTTCTCCGGGGCCCATGGATGTTTTTCACTTTCTCAGGCTTTCGCTAGCGGACAAGGTGATAATTGTATTTCAAAGGGCCCATTTACTCCAAAGAAAAGCCAGTCTGTTTCTAGTGGAGAGATACTCTTTTTCTGATTCTGAAGGTCACCTGTGAGCACCTCTCTGAAACCTCTCACTATTCTTTAGCAATACGGTGTTTACAAGTTTAGTCCCTGAATTAATTCAGTTCCGTCAGGATGGGGACCTCACCTCTAGATCTCTGTATCAACCACTTGGCATGTAATACCAATAAATGTTATTGTTGGATTGAAAAAAAGATGTTAACAAAATAAACTCTTAGGAAGGGTAGATGTTGCCAATAAATTAGGAAGTCAAATGTGTTCTCTTGAGTAACTGAATATTGATGTCCTCTGAAGGATACAGCTGAGTGCACAGGAGCCTGATTACAAAGCACACAGCATTCCATTCTCCAAAATCAAGTGCACAGCTGAGACTCCCCTGATCTGTATCAGGTGATGGGACTAGATTATCAGTAGAGCCTGTCCCTTCAAGCCCTAACTTTTCAGAATTCTGTGATATTCCTAACACATAATGGGTGCTTAAATATTTGCTGGATAAATGAATTGAGGGTTTGTTAAATGAAGTCATACTTTCTCCATTTATTTATTCAGTAAATATTTATGGAGCCCCATTGTACCTAAAACAATGTTTACGTGAAGTTGTACATCCTGCCTTTCAGATGCTTAACTGGCGGAAGATGAATTTCCCCTCAGCTCTTACACCCAATAGACTGGGTTCCTAATGGGCAGGGCCTGTGTCATTCACCTTGTCTCTCTATGCCTGTCATGAACCCTCTAAATAAAGTGTTTGGAGGCTTGCTTGAACTAGACTTTGAAATGTTTAGGGAGACATGGAATAAGAGATAAGGCATTCAGGGCAGACAGTCTCTCCTAGGGAAAAAAGAGGTGCATACGTGGAAAACAGTATATTGAAGGAACACAGGTAATAACCCCAAAGTCTTAGCCAAGATGCCTGCTGGGCTAACAGGCCTGGGAGAAAAGAGAAGGAAAGGAAGCCAGCGTCCATTAGGAGGGGGTGTGAGGAATTTCTTGGAAAACAGGTCTGGCCCTGGGATAAGTGATGATTAGCACATAGCTGCACCTTGGTCCCAGGTGGCCTTTGGGGTTTGGAACCTGCCTTGGGGACATGTTGTTGTCCCTGAGAACAGGAAACTGCTGAGGTCTAAGCTAGTGTTTTAGGGCCCCATCTGAGCTGCATTCAAGGCAGAGCTCTAGGGCCCATGGAAGGGGAATACTAAACCGGAACCAAGCACAGTTCCATGGGCCCAGGTTCAAGGGCTCAGGGGCTCAGTGAGTGTGAGTTCCTAGGATTTTCCTTGCACACCCCTCACAGAACTGGGGCTGTTAATGACCCCTGCTAAGGTCAAGAACTAGGAAGACTGAGGCTGAAGGTACCTCAGTGACCTTAGCAGGTGAGAACAAGCAAGGGCTGAGGCCCAGACTGCTCTTATTATGATAAGGAAAGCAAAAAAGGTAGATTAAGACCAGATGTAGAAGGCTTTGAATGCCAGGCTGAGGAATCTGGCTTTCACGTGAAAAGAGGGAAGCCAGCCAAGATTTTTTTTTAGAAAGTTATCATTTGCAGACTTTTGAATTTCATGGACCAATAAAATTTCAAAAAAATTTTTTTTTTTTTTTACAGATTGGTCGGCATTTTAAGAGACTGGGTTATCACCATCACTTCATAAATGAAAGGACGTTTTAATATTTTAAAAAAACTAGGAAAGACCCAATTTTAGGAAAAAAGCAGTCTTCCTGAGAGAGTAGTTGACAACTAAAACAACATCTCTCTATATATACATTTCTCAGGTGTGTGAGAGTGTATGAGTGTAGGTGTGTGTGTGTGTGTGTGTGTGTGTGTGTGAGAGAGAGAGAGATCATTGCCCTTATTTTTCTCATTTCACTATCCATTGATGAAAATGAAGACATCATCTGTTTTGTGCAGCCTAAATTTCATGAAAGTTAGTACTATGTCTGCGAACAAAGAGACTCCCCAGATCAGATGATGTCCTACTTATAGGATCTATCTTATACAACGAAATACTAGTACCACAAAAGAACTGAATGGTCCCTTGGATTTTTTTTTTTTTTTTTGGCTGCGTTGGGTCTTCGTTGCTGCGCATGGGCTTTCTCTAGTTACAGCGAGCAGGGGCTACTCTTCGTCGTGGTGCACGGGCTTCTTATTGCAGTGGCTTCTCTTGATGCAGAGTGCGGGCTCTAGGCAAGCAGACTTCAGTAGTTGCAGCATGAGGGCTCTGTAGTTGCAGAACGCGGGCCCTAGAGTGCATGGGCTTAAGTAGCTGTGGCACGTGGGCTCAGTAGTTGTGGTACATGGGCTTAGTTGCTCCGCGGCATGTGGGATCTTCCTGGACCAGGGATCGAACCCGTGTCCCCCTGCATTGGCAGGCAGATTCTTAACCACTGCGCCACCAGGGAAGTCCCTGGATTTTATGTTATAGAATTTGGCATGTATCTGTCCTCAGAGAATTGCTTGTATGTTTTTTAAACCATTTATTTAATGATTTAAAGCAGCTCCCAATAGTTGCTGTCAAACTCTTTTAAAAATTACAGTTGTTTCCGTTAAGCAGATAAGATCATGGGAGTGAATTGTCCAGCAGTCAATTGCATAATTATTAAGGCACCACATCTACAGTGTTTCTCGTTCTTGATGTGAAAGCATATATGAAGATGTAACTATACATTGGTAAATGATTTTAAGGATAATAATTATTATCAAGAAACCTATTTTGCTAATATTTTTAGAAAACATTTTTTCTGAAAATTTGAAACACTTTTCAAATAACATTACTTCATGCCATTTGGGGAAAAAAGTGTGACACATTTTTATGAGATAAATTCAGTATTTGTGCTAATAAACTGCTCCCTAAACTAAATGTAATTCGCTCTTCACCAAGAGGTCCTACTGCAGTCAACCCTTTAATGTTTTCATTTGAATCTTATATTTTCCAGGCTTTTAGAAGAATAAACAATTGCTCCAGTTAAAGTTAGTCAGCTCATACTCTAAGAACATTAAGTACCATTCTAGTGACAGTAATAAAATTATACTGCCATACCTGAGCTCAAAGCAACTATCCTACCCTTTCTCAAGCTCACTTTCCATTGTGGAAAAAAAAGAAAGAAGTCAATATTTTCAGTCAGTGTTTTTGATGAGACACCTGTGTGTAAGATAGTTGACATGTGTTCATTTGGCAAGTTTTTACAGAATTCCTGCCATGTACCAGACACTGTTCTAGGCTCCTGTCCTCACAAATAAGGAGAGACTAACAGTAAACAAATGATTATATGTCAAGTGGTGACAATGAAGCAGGATAAGGGGGTAAAGGTGATGGAGGGGCTTGCTTTTTTATATAGAGTGGTTAGGAAGAGCCTTCCTGATGAATGACATTTGAAGACATTCCAGCAGAAATGTGAAGGAGTGACTCTTGAAGCTATTTAGGGGGAAAGCATTCCAAGCAAGGGGAAGAGTAAGACAGAGGCCCCAAGGCAAGATCAAGTGAGGTGTTCTAGGTGTGTTCTGGTGTGTTCTAGGAGGAGCAAAGAGATGAGGGTGGCTGGAGCAGAGGAA
The DNA here is from genome assembly GCF_965194805.1 of Balaenoptera borealis. Classification (NCBI taxonomy): domain Eukaryota; kingdom Metazoa; phylum Chordata; class Mammalia; order Artiodactyla; family Balaenopteridae; genus Balaenoptera; species Balaenoptera borealis. The sequence continues at coordinate 49,403,957 of NC_138866.1, forward strand.
GTGAGAAAGAGAGCCATAGGAGATGAAGTTAGAGAGATGAGGGGGTTAGATATGAGGGCCCTGTGGGCCATAGTAGGAACTGTGGATTTTACTTTGAATGAGATGGGAGCCATCAGAGGGTTTTGAGCAGAGGGGTGCCCTGGCATGACTTATACCCTAGAAGGGTTCCTCTAGCTGCTGGTTACTACAGCTCCATGAGCAGGAAGATCTGTTAGAAGACTGCTAATGTGATCCAGGTGTGAGGTGATGGGGTTTGGGTCAGAGGGGCAGCAGTGGAGGTGGTCAAATTCAAGATTTATTCTGAGAGAAGAGCACATAGGAATCCGATGGTTGGATGAGGAATCACGAATGACTCCAAAGTTCTTCAGTTGAGTACCTGGAAGAATGAAGAGATCATTCACTGTGATAGGGAGACCCAGGTGCAAATCTGGGGGAAAGGAAGTCAAAAGTTCTGTTTTGGATATGTTATATTTGAGGTGTAAACCCTCTGTAAAGTGGGCAATTAAATGCACAAGTCTGGCATTCAGGGAAAAGTCCGGGTTGGAGATACCACCATGGGGAATGGAGAGACAAATACCAAAGATTGAGCCCTGGAGCGCCAGCATCTGGAGGTCAGGAAGCTGAGGAACCAGCAAAAGAGGTAAGAAGGGGTGATCTTCAAGGCAGGACAATCCCAAGAGCAATGTTCTTAAGAGCTGAGAGAAGGGAATTCCCTGATGGTTCAGTGGTTAGGACTCTGCAGTTCCACTGCAGGGGGCCCGGGTTCGATCCCTGGTCTGGGAGCTAAGATTCCATGAGCCGTGTGGTGTGGCAAAAAAAAAAAAAAAAAAAAAAAAAAAGCTGAGGGAAGAAAATGTTTCAAGAATGAGGGGGATGCTCAATGGTGTCAAAGGTCACCTTTAGTACAGGCTTAGAATTAGCCATTGGCTTTGAAAATATGAGGGTCATTTGAGACTAATGAGAGCTATGTGGGTAGAGTGGTAGGAACGAAAGCTTCATCAGAGAGGGTTCAAGAGAGGATGAGAAGAGCAAAGTGAAGACAGTGATAGAGGCAACTCTTCTGAGGAGTTTTATTATAAAAGGAAGCCGAGAAATGGGGCAGTGTGTGCTTGGAAGGATGTGGCATCAAGAGAGAGTTTGTGAAGTCGTTTTTAATATGGAGAAATAAGTATATTCGTATGCTAATGGAGGGAGAGAATTCCTGTAGCCATGACCTTGAGTTACCAACCTAGACCATGACCCAAAATAACTATTATAATAAAAGACCAGTTCATGGACCAGCTAGGAGATTAGGCCACTTCTTCTTTTTTTTTTTTTAAATTAATTAATTAATTAATTTATTTATTTTTGGCTGTGTTGGGTCTTCATCTCTGTGCGAGGGCTGTCTCTAGTTGCAGCAAGCGGGGGCCACTCTTCATCGCGGTGCGCGGGCCTCTCACTATCGTGGCCTCTCTTGTTGCGAAGCACAGGCTCCAGACGCGCAAGCTCAGTAGTTGTGGCTCACGGGCCTAGTTGCTCCACGGCAAGTGGGATCTTCCCAGACCAGGGCTCGAACCCGCGTCCCCTGCATTGGCAGGCAGATTCTCAACCACTGCGCCACCAGGGAAGCCCCACCTCTTCTTTTATTTGGAATGTTGCTAGGTTCTTTCCACACACTCTTCTTAGTCTTTAGGTAACAGGACCCACAGCTGTCTTAAAGCTGTTGGTCTAGAACTTCTTCTAGCAGGGTGTACGACATCTGATTTGTGTGGTGAGCCATGACCCCTTCGGGAAAGTGTTCACCCCTTTTCCATAACTAGGGTTCAAGCATATAAAGGTATATTTTTCTAATTAATTAATTAATTAATTAATTTTGGCTGTCCTGGGTCTTTGTTGCGGCGCTTGAGCTTCTCTAGTTGCGGCGTGCAGGCTCTGGAGCAGGGGTCCCCAACCGCTAGGAACCAGGCCGCACAGCAGGAGATGAGCAGTGGGCGAGCAAGCAAAGCTTCATCTGCCGCTCCCCCATCGCCAGCATTACCGCCAGAAACACCCCACACCCCACTCCCGGTTTGTGGAAAAATTGTCTTCCACGAAACCGGTCCCTGGTGCCGAAAAGGTTGGGGGCCGCTGCTTTAGAGCGCGGGCTCAGTAGTTGCAGCATGTGTGCTTAGTTGCGGTATGTGGGATCTTAGTTCCTGGACCAGGGATGGAACCTGGGCCCCCTGCATTGGGAGCATGGACTCTTAACCACAGGACCACCAAGGAAGTCCCAGGCATATAAAGATATTTTGGATATGAGGCGCCACGGTCATGACAGAAGCCAGGTTACAGAGAGAGAGAGAGAGACAGTTCCTGAAAGGAAGTCATCTTAAATCAAGAAGTCTGGCATCACAGGCCTGTGGCGGGAAGTGGGTACTGCTTCTGCATAAAGCAGGTGGCAGTAATTGAACCCAGCCCCCTGGGGAATATCTGTGTGTCCAGCAAGCAAAGAACTGTGTGGTTCAAAACAAACACAAGCCAACCAACCCAGAATCATTGTATTACTAAGGTCCCAAGCCTCTATGCTACTGAACCTTCTCTCTGTGCGATGCAAATGGTAGAACTATTGGAAGAGGAATCAAAGAATTCCAGCCAGCAGCTATGAGGTGCCTGGGCAGATGTTGGGCAGCGAGGCAGACGGTACAGGGGCCTTAGAGTAGATCAGACTAACATCAGTCAGAGTTTGACTATTCTCCTTCCAGAAGATGAGAAAAGCAAGAGCAACAACAAGGAGAAGGAATCATATTGCCATTTGGTGACTCAGTGGTCTTGGGTGAAATGCCAAGGATTGTTACCTAGGATGCACAAACTACACTTATAACAACTTTAGGAGGTGTGTATTGTTATCCCGTTTTACTAATGGATGTAGGTCAATGATTTGTCATGGCCTCCGGGTTAGTGAGCTGGATACCGACACAGTTCTGTCTGTGCCCATGTCCATGCCGGGCTGCTGCCACACCTCAGAACCATCATGTTACACCAAACATGTACACCACTGTACTCTTTCTCAAGTCTCCCAGAGACTGGTCCTCAGGGTTTATCCCGCCCTTGCCTCCAGCTGGCCTTAGTGCTGAGACTCATGGCTTTCGTGGAAGCCTGGGGTTCTTACTGGAATATCAGTTTTTTCCAATTCTTATTCCTTAACTCTATAGATTATTTTAGCAGGCACAAAGTTATGGTTTGCTACCAACAAAGGTGGGGATAAGCATGGGGGAAAAGGTCCGTTTAAAACTTTACTATAAACATTACAATAAAGTTCATTCACTCTTAATGAGAGCAGTGTCACCCCCAGGAGGATGAAAATTGGTTCTTAGGAGTTGAGTCCTCACATTTTTATTGTATAAAGCACAGGTATACATACAGTACATATACATATATACAGTATATTTTTGGAATTAAAATTTCATTGAGAGATGATTAGGGAAAATGTGTAAAAAGACTCTTTTGAGTGACAAATATGAAAAAAAACAAAAAGGTCCACGGAGTATGGGAGGTTGAGAATGTTGAGTGTGTACTGTGTGCCAGAAACAGGCTCTCATTTGACTGTAATTAATCATGAATAGTAGTAACCTACGGAATGTTCAGAGCATTCCCTTTTTTCCTACTGTCTCCTCACTTTCAGTAACTTCCAGCGAGGCTGTGGGCGGTGTGACTGCTCGGGGACAGGAGCCACAGTTAGGAACTGCAGTTTCTGATCTGGCTCAAAGCTGTTGGGTGACCTTGGGCAAAAGCTCCAGTGCCCGCTGGAATCCGGCCCACCTTATTGCCGTGATTTATGTCTCTGTTTGGCATTGCTTTGCTGACGTTGCTGAAGGTAGCAGAGTGCTTTGGGGACAAACACTGAACAGCAGTCAAGCAGCCTTAAGGATGCCAGGGCAGGAAAGTAGAGGGTCCAAAAGAGCAGTAGCAAAGGAGAGAGGAGAGAGGAGGAGAGGGGAGGAGCAGTAGAGAAAGGAGAGAGAAAGGCACAGGTGGGAAGGCAGAGGTGGGGTTTCAAGGGGAGGAGCTGGAGGTGAAGCACTTCACGTGGTCTCCCCCGTTTCAAAACATCAGACCAGAAACACTGCTGGGCATATTACCATCCCAGTGACGGTAATGTGCTGCGGGGAGCAAGACTGTCAAGGTTCCCTGTTTTTCAAAGCATTTATGCAGTGCTTAATACCACGTGCTCTTGTGTCAAGGCCCCATTCCATGGAATGCTAGCAGAGTACCATGTAAATGCTCCCTAGCATTAGAATCTAAGCAGAGTTTTCATAATTTCTGAAGGCTTCGTCTCCCCTAGTATTAGTTGAAGGAATATTTCCCCTGTATTAGTTGAATAGCATTTCCCAACTCAATAGAAGTCTCCAGGGGAAATCCTGTGACATCTTTAACAATTTAATCTTGCTGTTGCTAATTGGTGCCATTTCTAGGTCCCTTTTCTTCATATTGCTTAATTGGCTTATTGAAATATAATAGATTAGTAACATATTTCTGTAACTTGTTTTAGCCATGTTCAGCATTCTCTGTTATGGTTTATGTGGGATTACAAACTCAAAAGTCTGTGGGGAATCACAATGGTAACATAAATGAGTGGAGTGGGCTGAATGCAAGACAAGATGGAGCAGTGGAGACTAGGGCAAACTGGAGACTGTCTTGTGGGAAGTGGGTGGCCACTGCCCACCCAGCTCACAGGCTGCAAGGGGGCTAGACTTTCAGAGTCTTTTTTTTAAAGCCAGAGATCAAAATTTTGTGTTAAGTCTCCTGGGTTTTCCCCCATAACTCTTGTTTTGAAAAAAAATTCAATATATATGCACACAAGAGGAAAGAATAATACAATGAATACCTACATATCTTTAACTAGATTCACTAATCTAGTTCATTCTAATGTTAGAATTCTGCTTCATTTCTTTTCTATCTCTGTCTCTGTCACACACACACACACACACACACACACACTTTTTTGGCTGACGCACACACATTTTTCCTAAGTATGCAGCATGAATCTCCTAGAATGAAGAAAATTTTCTATGTACCACAACGTGATTTCCACACTCAAGAAATGTATCATTGACTCAATACTATTATTTAATATACAGTCTGTGCTCAAATTTCTCATATTGTCTCAATAATATATTATTATTATATATATTATAATTATATATGTATATGTGTGTATATATGTGTATATACATATGTATGTATGTATGTGTATATTTTAATCCAGGATCTAATCAGTGAGCATACATTGCATTTAATTACCATGTTTCCATAGTCTCATTTAATCTAAAACAGTATTCTAAGTTTTTTTAAATTGAAGTATAGTTGATTTAGAATATTGTGTTAATTACTGCTGTACAGCAAAGTGATTCGGTTATACATATATATACATTTTTTTAATATTCTTTTCCATTATGGTTTATCATAGGGTACTGAATATAGTTCTCTGTGCTGTACAGTAGGACCTTGTTGTTTATCCATTCTATATATAGTAGTTTGCATCTGCTAATTCCAACCTCCCACTCCTCCCTCCCCCAGCCCCCTCCCCCCATGGCAACCACCAGTCTCTTCTCTATGTCTGTGATTCTGTTTCTGTTTTCATAGATAGCTTCATTTTGTCATATTTTAGATTTCACATATCAGTGATATCATATGGTGTTTGTCTTTCTCTTTCTGATTTACTTCACTTAGTATGATAATCTCTAGTTGCATCCATGTGCTGCAAATGACATTATTTTGTTCTTTTCATGACAGAGTAGTATTCCATTGTATATATGTACCACATCTTCTTTATCCATTCATCTGTCGATGGACATTTAGGTTGTTTCCATGTCTTGGCTATTGTGAATAGTGCTGCTATGAACATAGGGGTCCATGTATCTTTTTGAATTATAGTTTTGTCTGGGTATATGCCCAGAAGTGGGATTGCTGGATCATATGGTAATTCTATTTTTAGTTTTCTGAGGAACCTCCATACTGTTTGCCACAGTGGCTGCACCAGTTTACATCCCACCAACAGTGTAAGAGGGTTCCCTTTTCTCCACACCCTCTCCAGCATTTATTTGTAGACTTTTTAATGATGCCCATTCTGACTGGTGTGAGGTGGTACCTCAATGTAGTTTTGATTTGTATTTCTCTAATAATTAGTGATGTTGAGCATCTTTTCGTGTGCCTGTTGGCCATTTGTATGTCTTCTTTGGAGAAATGTCTGTTTAGGTCTTATGCCCATTTTTCAATTGGGTTGTTTGTTTTTTTGTTGTTGAGTTGTATGAGCTGTTTATATATTTTGGAAATTAAGCCCTTGTCGGTCGCATTGTTTGCAAACATTTTCTCCCATTCTGTCAGTTGTCTTTTCTTTTTGTTTATGGTTTCCTTTGCTATGCAAAAGCTTATAAGTTTGATTAGGTCCCATTTGTTTATTTTTGTTTTTATTTCTATTGCCTTGGGAGACTGACCTAAGAAAACGTTGGTACGATTTATGTCAAAGAATGTTTTGCCTGTGTTCTCTTCAAGGAGTTTTATGATATCATGTCTTATGTTTAAGCCTCTAAAACCATTTTGAGTTTATTTTTGTGTGGTGAGAGGGTGTGTTCTAACTTCATTGATTTACATGTGGCTGTCCAACAGTTCTCTAACTTTTAAATTCTTTTTTCCGTCTTTCATGGTATTGACATTTTTGAAGAGTCCAGGTCAACTGCTTTGCAGAATGTGCCTCAACATAAGTCTCACTGTTTCCACATGATTTGATACAGGGTAAATGTTTTCAGCAAGGATACACGTGGATGAAGCTGTGTCCATCACACTAGTTCTCTTCAGGAAGTACATGATATCATTTTGTCCTGTAATTGGTGCTCTCAGTTTTAATCTCTTGGTTAAGATGGGTCTGTCATATTCCTCAACTGTAAAGAAACATTTTCCCCTTTATAATTAATAAGCAATCTGTGGGGTGACACTTTGAAACAGTGTGACTGCCTTGTTCCCCAACAACTGTCACCCAATGATCCTTGCCTGAATCAATTATAATAAGAGTTATTGTAAAATGGTGATTTCAAAAATTCTTTCTACATTCATTAGTTATAATTTTTCTGTAAAAAGAGCTTTTTTCACCCATGCCCCTGCCCCCAATACACACAGTTTTTAGTGTCACTGTGAATTATGGATTTTTAAAAAATTCAACGTGTTACAAATCATCGCTGTCATTCTTTTTGATTCTCATATTGTCACACATTTGTCCATTTGGGGCTCCTTGGACCCAGCTCCTTGGTCTGACAGATGCCTATCATTCCTTGTGTACTTCTTTACCGTGGGGCATAACGAAATGTTCCAGGCTCATCCTGCCCCAGCTCTAGAATCAGCCATTTCTCCAAGGAGCCCTGGTTCCTTTTAGTGAGAATGCAATATGATTTTAAAATGTTGACAAGAAATTAAAAAAAATTTTTTAACACCATTCAGCCCCAACAAAACACATCAGCAGACAATGTTTAACCTGCAGGCTCAGTTTGGGACCTTTCGATTATACAGCTTTTATTGTATGCAGATGTTCTCACTAGAGACTGGCAGATCTAACCCTTCGAGGTTCATTGCTAATGTATGTAGGTGTTGGGAGTTTATGGAAACTGGTTGTCAGTTGGAGGACAAAGCGAAGCATTCCCTTGCCCACAATGATAGAAACCAAACAAAACCCGTTATCATCCTCTCTCCCTATTTGTTCTACAAGTGGAGACCTGTTTGATTTTATTTTTACAAGATAACATACTAACTGCAAATAGTAACAGACTGTTTTGTTTATTAGAGGATTTTTTTGGCTTAACTCACAGTGTATTTGTCTAGAAAGATTGTTCCCCCTGTGTAGTGACCTCCTAAGAAATAAAGCTGCCATGCTCATACTTCAAGAACAAAAGAAGCAGAAATCAACAAGCTGGCTCTTTACCTTTTTAAAAATACCCAATTTGCAAGGAGATTAAGCTCATACCGTCATCTGTCAGTGCTCTAAACGCCCTTACACACATCCTGCCACACACCTTACTCTAGAAAATAAAACATCATAGAGCAGGAGGAGGCTGAATAAATGATTTTATAATGCACATTGATAAGAAATATATTCTGTTGCTTTCTTTGCCACTTAATTTTATTTCCAGCAAAAAAGATTTATAGGTAGACAACTATGTTACATATAGTTATTATCAAATATTCAAACCACACTAGAAAGTAGTACTTTTTACGTGCAATAAAAAAATTTTTTAACGGGCCAGGCTCGTATCTTTCATTCTTATTTTTTTAATGTTTTAATTCACCTTTTTATTTGGCAGGATTGATGTTTTAGGCCACAAATTTGCTTTCAACAGGCATATTTTCTTGCTAATTATTAATCTTCTTTGTTACTTATTAACTTTAAAAAGCACTGTAGTAAAAATGCTTTGATGTAAAATTGCCCTGTTGAAAATCTTTGAACTCCATTTCTCTTTTTGTTAGAATAATGAAAGATGGGTTTCTAAACCAACTGACACTATCAACCAAACCAAAAACCTAAAAACCAAACTAATCATTTGTTTTATAACTATCAGTACGTTGCTGCATGAATATTTGGCCGTGTCATTGTTAATTCTCATTTTGATCTCGTTTGTACTATTGCTTCTTTCCTAGTACTTTTCATATACTTTATTAGTTAGTAAAACAGTTTAAGCCTCTGCTGTGTACATCCACATCCTGGGCTGGGTCCTGAGAGGAATCCACAAGAGGTCTCAGCCCAGGTCTCTGGCCAGAGGACCAGCCTGGCACATTCTGTTCTGTCCGTGTTGTCTGTTGCCGACCTAAAATAAATTAACTTCACCTCTTCACCTGTAATTCCAGGTTTTTTGATACTCCTCGCCTCTTCTAGCCATCCCCAAAACTAAGCCATTAGCCAGGGTGTCTACCACGGGGTTCTTGGCATTTGGAGAAAATGTGGGATCAAGGCAGCTTTTCTTTGTCAAAAGAGAGTGTTCTTCCACTCCTGGTTCCCAGACCAACGGATTAGCCACTGAAGACGCGGCACCATGTAGTGGCTGCTGGTTCAATGCATATACCCTTGAAGGGCTGGGGTACAGGTCCCACCATTCCATTAGGCTGGCTGGTTGTAGGTGATGAGGTAGGTAGTAAAACCAGTGGATCCCATGGCCATGTGCTAACTGTCATGCCTCCTTTGCTGTAAAACGGGCCCCCGGTCTGATGTTGTGTGGACTCCCATGCCAGTAAAGCCCTCGGATTGTGGTGCTGGCGGAAGAGGCAAAACCCATATCTAGATTTAGTATCAGTCCCAGTAGGGACAATCTCTACCCGCTCCGAGTGACAGCTGGTCTCCTTAAAGGACAGTGCAGATCAGTGCCTCAGTATCTGTTTTTTCTATTGGAGAGAAAGCCAGTGCTGCTGGGCCACGTATAACCACCATCCCTGCAGCTGTGGCCACTCTGTTCATAGGTCAATTACACAAGGGTTGGGCCGGCCAAAGACAAAGCAGGCTGACCCCTGAAAAGACATCCTCTGCCTGGTTGCTCAGTGCTTCCTCTGCAGTAGATGCTCTTTCGGTGGGTATTAATATGAAGCCCAAAGATCCTCAAGCTCTGTGCTCACTCCCACAAGTACAGTTTGTGCCTCTTCTCCAAATGATCTTTCCGTCTCACTCCATCTGGACTCTTAATCAACTAGGTGAGCTATGTGCCCCTGCCCACAGGTCCATGCCTGTCTCAGGTCCTTTCTTCCTCCGTACAGAGTCAACCTGTCCAGTGCACTGCTTGAAGCTCTGCTCGGGGAGGATTCCCTTTCACCACGTCCTTCGAGGCTCTGCCAGGTGGGGCTATAAGTATATTGGCAGTCCGTCTACAACTAGGTGACACAGGAGAATAGGCCACCTATTATTTGTAACTTGCTTGTTCCCTCCAGACCTGCTTAAACTGGGTAACAAGTGAATACTTTCCATAGTATAGTGGATTGCTGTTGCATCCATGCAGTCTTATGACAGTGGATCTCTATCACCCACTTCACAGTGGGCAGCTCTGGATCACATAGTTACTTGATGTCCCATGATCAGGTGCTCAGTCTCTACTAGGGCTCAGTGACATGTCAGGAGCTGGATACCTCTAGCATGATTGGATATACAGAGTCATCTGGCCTGAGTGGTAGTGTAGCTTTGACCCACTGTAAAGCTCTGTCTTGCTTTGGGTCCTACTCAGTATTGGCAGCCTTCCAAATCGATTGCCTGGTAAATTAAACAGAGCAGTATTCCCAAGGACTATATACGCTGCCTCCAAGATCTAAAGAGAACCACTAAGTGCCATGCCCCCTTTTTAGTGGTGGAGGATACAAGGTGCAACAATTTGTCCTTTCCTTTAGAGGGGATGTCTCATCCTGCCCCAGGCCATCGGACCCCTAGAACATTACCCGTATGCCATGCCTCAGAGGGTTTTCTCCCATGCTCTGGCAGACGTGTGTCTTAATTGGGCATTCAGAGTACTTGTCATTTCCTGCTCACGCAGGGGGTCCGATTAGCTTGGTGTCCTCAATGAAGTGGGCCAGCTTGATATTCTGTGGAGTGTCAAGATGATCAAGGTCCCTGTGGGCTTTTTGTAACAGGGAACAGGAGCGTTAACCTAGGCCTTGGGCAAGACAGTGAATGTGAACTGCTATCCAGTCCACAAAAAATGAACTGTTTGATCCTCTGTACTGATAGGGATTTGAAAGAATATATTCATCAGATTAGTAGTTTCATGTCAAGTACCAGGGACCGTGTAGATCTGCTCCAGGAGAGATAACCATACCTGGCTCAGTAGCTGCAACTGGAGCTACGATTTGGTTGAGTTTAGAGTAGTCTCCCAGGTGAATTGAGTAGGGGTATGATGGGGACCACCACTCCTGCATCCTTTAAATCTTTGATGGTGGTACTAATCTCATCAGTTACTTCCTGGGATGTGGTTTTGCTCCTGATTTACTGTTTTGGCCAGGGTCATGTTGGGGGCTGTGCAATTTCAGGCGCTTCTATTTGGTTCCAAATCATGGAACCAATGTGTATCCATCCCAATTATTCACTTGGGAGAAGAGGAAATAATCTCAAAAGTGGATCCATGGACCCTTTAGGCCCACTGTGAGGCATTACTCTAACGTGGGGCATGATAGCCTTTTGGGTCCCCAGATATCAGTGCCACCTTGGACTTTGTAGCCACAGCTCTTGAAAGGTCTGGGTATTTCCCTTTCCTCAGCTACTCTGGTAAATGGCTACAGATTGCTTTGGGAAAGGATTGAGGAGTACTTGTGGTAGCATTGTAGGATCCTTTGGCAAGGTGACTCAATCAACAGCACCTTTTGGCCTACAAACTTGACTTAGATCTAGAAACTGGGTGAGGACTGCAGTTTTCTAACAGTTGACATCAACTTTCTGCTCGCCATGTCTCCATTTCTTCTGGTAAGACAAACCTAGTAACACACCTGCCAACTGCCCTTCTATTTTACCTATAAGAACTCCATGGTGAGTTCCTATCTGTGCATTAGCACAGATTTCTGGGAAATGAGGCAGCTGGCCTTACTTCCCATAATGGTCTCTATGTACATCTTGCCACTGTCAGCACCTGGTCTCAGCCACTCCAGAATCTTATCACTCCCACTGGAACCAGAGAGCCTAATGCCATGGTAGCATCTCTAGCCTACAAATGACAAGCCTGTCCACCCAGCCTACAAAGGACAGCCACCATTGAGCTTCTCAGAGATGCTGTTGATCTCCTTCCCTGTGCCTTCCTTACTGCTTTAGTGCAGGGAGTATTCTCCTGGCCTCCCAAGGAAAGATAATGAGGATGTGGGTTTTGCAGTGTCGCCTAATAGGTCCACTCTAACATTTCCACTTCCTTGATTTCCCAGACCCCTTCCTCAATACTCTGCTGAGGCAGTTCCAGCATCTCCATCTTAACCTATTGAAAGCCCAAGTTTCAAATACCAGCAGCATACTAAAGATTGTCTCCACGTGTCATTGTCAGGAAATAAGTCCCAAGTTACAGGAGAGTGCTTCATGTCAACGAATCCTCCTCCCCGCATCCAGCTGTATATTTCACTACTGTCATGGTCCAACACCCTCAAGATTACTGCTGTTACATATGAGCCAGGCCTTGAGTTCTTTGAGTACAGTTATTTCCTCCTGGAGCAAGAGCCGTGCTGCCCTGCTCAGGCGCTGCTATAACCTCATCCTAGCTACAGGTCTGTGTGCCCTGGGAGGAGGTGGGGATAGAATCTAAGGAGGATGCACATCATCTTCTTAAAGAGGCATTTTCCTCAAGGAGGTGTTTTCAGGGTCTCTGTGTGAGAGGAAGTGTTTCACTTTGGCTAAAGGGCAGAAGTTGCTTCTCCCAGCCCAGAGAGTTTAGGGAAATTTGAGAGTTTAAGAGTCTCAGGCTCATCCTCCTAAATGTCCCTATTCCAGATCTCAGCGTCCCTCTCATTACTCACCAGAGCCCTTACGTTGGCCTAAGAGACCTGTTGAGGCTAAACGTTGTCTCCTTTGTATCTCTGCTACTCTTATTAAAGTCCTGAGCCTGGTTTTAGCACCTGGTGTCTGCAGGAGATAAATGTCTCTCTAAATACTGCCTTAGAGGCCTTCTGATTCCTGCAGTTGACCGGTGGCTAACCCAAACCTGTCATTCTTCTCTCTTCTTTTTTCAACAACATAAAGGTGTTAACAAAAGTCAGCTCATTCAGTAATCCCTGTAGTCACCACTGCCCCACACCACGCGTGTGCACTGCCATTGCGTGAGCCAAACCTGCACCTCATTCAAAACCAGCCTAATGGAATCTTAGTGATTGTGTTGCTGCAGCTCCCTAGGGCTTCTCTTACCCGACTTACCGCCAGCAGAGGGGTCCTTGTTGCCATCCGCCTGGTGATCGATCCAGTTCCAGAATCCCATTCTGAAGACCCACTGGCTAGAGTCACTTCTGGTACCACCTGTCTTAGCCTGTGTATCTACCAGAAAGTAAAGTCTGAGACAAAGGATTTCTGTTCCAGGATCCCATCTAGGACACCACATTACATTTAGTTGTCATGTGTCCCTAGGCTTCCCTTGGCTGTGACACTTTCAGACTTTCCATGTTTTGTTTTGTTTTTTTTTTAAAGGGGAAGAGGAGGAAAGGAATCTTTTTTTTTTTTAATTGATTGATTGATTGATTGATTGCTATGTTGAGTCTTCGTTTCTGTGCTAGGGCTTTCTGTAGTTGCGGCAAGTGGGGGCCACTCTTCATCGCGGTGCGCGGGCCTCTCACTATCGCGGCCTCTCTTGTTGCGGAGCACAGGCTCCAGACGCGCAGGCTCAGTAGTTGTGGCTCACAGGCCTAGTTGCTCCGCGGCATGTGGGATCTTCCCAGACCAGGGCTCGAACCCGTGTCCCCTGCATTAGCAGGCAGATTCTCAACCACTGCGCCACCAGGGAAGCCCCAGACTTTCCATGTTTTTGATGGCCGTGACACTTTTGAGGAGTACTCGTCAGGTGTTTTGTAGGCTGCCCCCTATTGGAATTTGTCTGGGGTTTTTTTCATGGCTAGACTGGGGTTATGGGTTTTGGGAAGGAAGACCGAATCACATCAAGTGTATATACTGTCACTATTGATGTTGATCTTAATCACCTGGTTGAGAATCACCTGTTTGACTGTTTTCTCACTATAAAGTTACTCCTATTCGGCTTCTCCACACTGTACTCTTTTGGAAGGAAGTCACCATATGCAGCCCACACTTAAGGAGTGGGGAGTTAGGTTCTCCTCCTTGATGACAGAGTATTTACATAAATTATTTGGAATTCTCGTACATAGATTTATTTATTCTCTCCATTCATTCATTCATTCATTCAGTATTGACCTATGGATATTTGTGTCCCTTTGACATACCTCCATCAATGTAGGGTTTGTTTTTGTTTTAGCACTTTCCTTTCTGGCACTGCAAGATACTTCAGCCTCATCTTGGGTTTTCCCGCCCTATATGGAATCATCCATTTTCTTTAAGGAGCCCTGGTTCCTTTTATTGGAGAAAGGTATTAGAGACTAAGATCTGAACACTAGGAGTAGCTGTTGCTACTGGATGTGGTTGTTTCTAGGCCCTCGCAGCTGAGGAAGCAAGGTAATGTATGTGTGCATACTAACCTGTGTGTATACACTTAGCTATCGTTATTCCTATTTGTGTCTGTATCTATCTTAAACTAAACATGACTTTATACTGGTGCCTCCGGCTCTAGTCCGTGCATGGATTGGATCATGAATTACACTAGCCTCCTCTCCTTGCTTAGATGTAAAGTCCCGCGCTAACAGGGAGAACCTGGCTTCCCTATCCGACATTCATTTACTTCATTGTTCAATTCCAACGTACATGTACAGCATTATCAGAATTGCTAATTCCTACTCCCATGGGAAACAGCTTTATCAACAAGATTATAATGCTTATGTGTAGTTCCTTTTGACTCTTGTCTTACGCTGTCTACCCATTTCCAAAGTTACTTAGGTCAGCACTTCCTCCCCTAATCCTCTTCAGTGCGGTGGTTTCATTTGTAATACAGTTAGATTCTTTTGTCACATTCTGCATTCCCTAACCTCCTAAATGATTTTTTTAAATTTGCATACATTAAGGTTCACTCTTTGTGCTGTAAAGTTCTATGTGTTTTGACAAATGTGTAATGTCACATATCCACCATTGCAGTATCACACAGCATAATTTCAGTGTCCTAAAAAATCCTGTGTGTTTCATCTGTTCAACCCTCTCACATATCCTTTGAACCCCTGGCAACACTGACCTTTTTACCGTCTCCATAGTTTTGCCTTTTCCAGGGTGTCATATAATTGAAATCATACAGTATTTAGTCTTTTTAGACTGGCTTCTTTCACCTAACAATATGCATTTGTTTCATACATGCCTCTTCATGCCTTAATAGCTCATTTCTTTTTATCACTGAATAATATTCCATTTTATGGATATAGCACAATTTACCTATAGGAAGACAATTTGTTTGCTTCCAGTTTTTGGCGATTAATAAACATTCGTGTTCAGGTTTTTGTGTGAATGTAAGTTTTCAAATCATTTGGGTAAACACCTAGGAGTGGATGGCTGGACCTTATGGTGCAACTGTGTTTAGCTTTGTAAGGAACTGCCAAAGTGTCTTCCAAAGTGGCTGTCCCATTTTGCATTTCCACACCAATGAATGAGAGTTCATATTGTTCAGTATCATCACTAGCATTTGGTGTTGTCAGCTTTAGCCACTCAAATAAGTGTGTAATGGTATCCCATTGTTTTTGTAATTTGCAATTCCCTAATGAAAAAAGATGTTGATCATCTTTTCATATATTTATTTCCCATCTATTTATTTTCTTTGGTGAGGTGTCTGCTCAGATTTTTTGCCCATGTTTTTGGGGTATATTATTTTGATAAATATTGCTTAAACTTTCCCCAAAAGTTGTAGCAGTTTGCACTCTAACCAGCCATGTGTGAGAAGATCCATTTCCCTGTACCCTGGGCAGCACTGGATGTTACCAATTTTGGAATGTTTGCCTATACGTTAGGAAAAAAAGTCGCACCAAGCTGTTGCTCTGATTTGCCTTTCTCTTACTACTAGTGAGATTAAGTATCTTTTCATGTCTCTTGATGGTTTATATTTCCTTTTCTGTGTATGTGTTACCTATTTATAGCTTTTGCCCATTTTTTCCACTAGGTTGTCTTTTTCCTCATAGTACATACAACTTTTTTGTAATATTAGGACTACCATTCTCTATTTGTCATAACTTTAACAAATATTTCCCTGACAATTATTTGTCTTTTGACATTGTTTATAGTGCACTTGTTGTTGTTGTTTTTTCTCTTGCAAACCAACATTATTTTATCTTTTTATTATGGTAAAATACACATATCATAAAACTTACCATTTTAACCATTTTTAAATGTACATTTCAGTGGCATTAAGTGAATTCACATTGGTATACAACCATCAGTTCAACCATCTTCAGAACTTTTGTCATCTTCCCAACATTATTTTATTTTTATGTAGCTAGACTTACCTATCTTGTTTTTTTTTCTTCTGGAACTCTTGTGTTGTTTTTAGGATGCTTTCTCCCCAAGCTAAGGTCCTACAAAGTTCTCCTAAATTTTTTCTACTATTTATATTATTTTATATTAGAACATTTAATATATTTATGTTAAATGTTTACAAATGTTTTAATGTATGTAAAATTTATTCCTGTATATGGGGTGATGAGATATGGTTCTAATTTTCCCAATGAGTAGCCAGTTTTCCCAGAATCATTATTAAATAAAGCACATTTTTCAACTATATTGAAATACTACCTTTGTCATATGTTAATTTCCCTTACGTATATGGATCTAATTCTAGACTCGGTACTGCTTCTGTTTGTTCATTTCTGTGTCTGTAGTCTGCTGGGCTGTTGATGATGATGACGATGACGACAATTACAGGTGCTTTATAGAAAATTTAACCATTTGGTAAAGCAAGTTGACCCAATTTTTTCCTTGATGATTTTAAAACAGTTATAGTTCTATATGAACATAAAAGCCATTTTATCTAGTTAAAAAGATCCTTTTTGTATTCTGATTGGAATTGCATTACATCCACATATTTTTCAGAAGAACTGACATTTTTATGATATGAATTCTTCACTGGTATCATTTTATCAGGACCATACTTGTACTTCCAAAGTCCTAAGTCCTTAAATGAGGTAAAGGTAAAATCTAGAGCTTTCTTTCTGAATCAAAAGCGAAATTGGGTACTGCTGCTATTAACTCTTACATTGAGTTGCATGATTTAGTTGAGAGCATTCATCCGGGTGAGAAGGAAGAACGAGAGGAAATATGAAGAACCTTGATTCTTTCTTAGTTTAGACAAGCTCTAAACCTTGCTGGGTCTCAAGTTCTTGAGAGTGTTATAATATGCTGATCTGGGAATCCTTGGGAAGTACCCAGGATTAATTATTATAAAGGAGGGGGACATCACTTTTCTCCATTCTGGGTGAATGTTAACTGATAAAAGATTCTTGCAAAGGGATCTGTGTAACTGAGACCAAGAGTCGAGTTCAAAAATTGTAAAGGCTTGTGAAAAACATTTTACCAAGACAGCTCTCAACTTTCTAAACTTTAATCCCTGTTCTTTTTTTATTTACCACAAATTTGTGGGAAAAGAAGAATGTTTTTGAAAGGAAAACAAGATATGATCCTTGAGAAAATGGTCTGTTTTCCTCTAAAGCACAGACAGGATAAATATCCCCCCATGCTCTGCACAAAGAACAGAGACCAGAGAATCCTTAGCACTTGAGGGATAGGAGAGACCACAGATGTAATGGTCTGTACACTGGTCAATCCAGAAACGTGTGAGCGCTGAGGCGTCCCTAGGGTAGAGGTCCCAAACCCAGTACCTACAGGGGCCAGGCAGGTGTGGGAGAAATGATTCACTCTCACAAACAAATATATTTTTTCTTATTTGTCTTAAAATATGCAGTTATTTCTATTGCTTGTACATTTTCCCACTTTTGATAGAGATATGGGCACATTAAATATGTCACTTTTAACTTTAAGAAAATTAATACTGGAGAGTGATGATAAAGGGCAACTTTCACTTGGCCTTAGTGTCAGGGAGTGGTCGGGCGTGTTGGGACTGTAATGAACTCAAGTATTCAGCCTTATCTAACGTGGACAGCTGCTTCTCAGTCCCGACCCACTGACGCCACCGACTGCAGGATTGCTAGATCGCCAGCGTTTTCAAGAGGATCTTGGTAACCAGGGTTTTAAAGTAACATTTCCTGATCTGAAATGTTGGCAGCTGGGTCAAAAATTCTTCAAAATGCTAAGGCCAAACGTTTGACCTTAGAGGATGTAGAAGCCTGAGCTTATCACAACGGATAGGTGGGCAGTGAGGACAAAGGGCCGATGACAAGGTGGAGGCGGCTGCCCAAGAAGCATGTGTAGCCTTCTCAGCTCTGCGGGGGAAACCAAGCGGGGCTCAGGTTAAATTCAGTGGGTGAAAATAGCATTCTTTTTTTAATGTCAGAGAAAATGCTTCGCTTCGCAGCATAATAGGAAATATCCATATTCAAAAAGCAGAGAAAATAAAAAGGAGACCAAAATAAAATAGCAGCAGCAAAGGCAGAAACTTTATATAAGAGACACTAAATCTGAGTCTGAGGCGGCCCAGGCTTCTAGGTATAGAATAACTGAAGGATGGTGACTGGCCTGGGAAGAGGCACTGACATCCTCAAGATTGAGCCAGCACAATTCAGAGTGCTGAGGAATGAGACCAGGCCTGAGGCTTTGGTTTCACATACTCATAAACAGGAAGGAATTAGAATGGAAAGAGCCCTGAACTCCATCTTCGTAGTACATATGGTAATTTAGTCTGTTCTATTAAGACTCCTATGTATAATAAGCATGTTGAGTAAGCCTGTGGACAGTCCATCCAGCATGTTGCTTGGTTCCTCTCATCTAATTCCTCCCAATGCCCCTAAAGGAACCCATTCAAGGTTGAAGAAGAAACATCCAAACCTTCGTCAATGCAAACATTCACAATATCGGAGCCTTGATCAAGACCTCCAGGCTACCAATTGCAGACTGGATTCAGGACCAGAGGTGTCCCTCTGAGCTCTGCCCCTGAGGTCAGGGGAGTCAACAGAGAAGAGTACGGTTTGGGGATGCTAAATCCGCCACATCTGGCTCCTGATCTCACCACTGCACTGACGCTGCTTCCAGTGAGGTCACACGAACCCCTTTGGGACGCCCCCCCGGGCGCCTCTCAGGCTTCTTCCCACTTGACTCTTCAGCACATCATCACCGTGGACCACTTCCTCCTTCCACGATATCTCTGTAGTGTCACGTTCTGCTGTCTTCTCTCTTATCTTGGGGGACCTTCTTCCCTTTCCCCTCCTCTGCTTCCTCCTCATCTACCACATATCTGGGTGCTGGGGTTCCTTGGCCTCTTCCTTCTCGCCCACTCTTCTGGGCAATCACTTCTAGCCATGGCTTTGCTTACACTCACACTGACTCCCCGGCTTTTATCTTCAACTCAAACTCCAGCCGACCTGACGACTGTATTGGTATCTCGGAGTCCCTGTCAACCCAACATGCCAGAACAGTAGTTCCTTCCCCCCAAAACCTGCCCTTCCCCGGAGTCATGGCACCACCATCCACCCCCATTATACAAACCTTTGGTCATTCTTGACACCCTCTCCTCCATGCCTCACCTCCAGTCCATCACCACCTCTGGACTATTCTAATGATAAGATCTCTCTCCAAACAGTGCCTTTCTTGCCATCGCTCCTGCCTCGGCACTGGTCCAAGCTGTCAGCTATCAACAGGCTCTTCACTGGTCTCCTCTCACCATATTGCCTCCTCTGAGCCATTCTGTATCCTGCCACCATAGTGAGCTTTTAAAAACCCAAATGGTAAGTTATCACATCTTGCTAAAAATTACTTCTGGTAGCTTCCCATTGCACTTAGGATGAAACGTAAATTTCTTAGTATGTCCTGCAAGGCCCCACAGGACCTGCCTTCTGCCTGTCTCACTGGCATCAGTTCCATGTGCTTGACACTCAAACCACACCATCCTGCAGTTCCTTAAGTGGCCTAAGTTCCCTCCTGGGTCAGAGCCGGTCCTCTGCCTGGAAAGCCACCATCTCTCTACCACCACCCCTTCCCTTGGTCTGGTCAGACCTTTCTCACCCTCCAGGACTCAGTTCAAAGTCACTTCCTAAGGACAGTTTCTCTAAGGCAGCCTAGTCTTTTATATATGGAGGGCTCTTCATGGCACTTCTTTGCTTAATGCCCGAGTCCTCCGTCCCATTCACCAGTGTGTCCCTAGTGCCTTGAACAATGCCAGAGGCTGAGCAGACACTCTCACATCTTTGTTATAATATAACAAAGAACACAGCCAGGACAGGGACTGGCTCCCAGATATCTGCTGCTCTGGAGTGTTTTCAGGTCACCCAGAATCCTGGCTACCTACAGAGAGTTAATAATTTATTTTAAAATATTTATAATTTAACGTTTGTAAGTCCTAATTAGAATTTAGGCTTAGCAATTGAGTTTTCTAAATGAAGAATTTTCTGGAAATCAGTTGAGAAATAAGTCATTGGCTATTTGCAGCTACATAAAGGTTGTCTCATGGCAGGGGATAGGAGAGACAAGTGGCTTAAGTGTCACATGACATCTTCCTATGTTGCCAGAGGCATTGGAAGCCCTCGAATTTGACGATAAACGTCACAAGCCTTAAATGTCTATATGCGCCTCAGTGGTATGGTGAAAAGTACTCCCACACTCCTGGCAGAGGTGTAAGTATGTTTGATCCTTTTGGAAAGCAGTTCAGCCATATCTGTTTAGAGCTTTATGTTGTACTCCTGGGACTCTAAATGGTGCCCAACTAACTTCTTAAATGGCCACCTTCCCCAAGGAGATCTTCCCTGGGCCACTCACTACCCTCGAGCCAGGTACCCTTTCCTGGGGGCTTTTTGTAACACTTATCATGTCTGTAGTTACTTGTTCCACATCTGTCTCCCCTCCTAGGTTCTAGGCTCCTTGAGAGTAGGGTCAAGTACTTGCTTTGTTTGTCTCTATATCCTTAGGACTAGCAGAGTGCCTTAAGCACATTAAGATAGATAAATACTTGTTGAATAAAATGAATTGAGAAAGTCAGCCTAAGTAGAAATAGATTGAACCCCCAATAACAATATTAACAGTTAAGCTTCCTGGAGAGAACAATGTGGCCTGACACTGTTTCATGTCCTTTGTGTTATGAAGCTGTCACGGCAGCCCTTGAGCTTCCTGCTCTCACAGATGGAAAACTGAGGCCTAGAGACATTAAATTAAATTATTCAGAGTCAAGGTCAGCTGGCTAGTAGCTTGTTCATCAAAACCTTATTTATAATACACAAAAATTGGAGAGAATCTCTATGTTATTTGAATAGAATATCCAGCAATTATTAGAATCTAGGTTTTCAAAAGGTGTGCAGTAACAGGAAGATGGGTGTAATATAATATTTACAGTCTCACTCGGTTCAGTGGATCCTGCTGTGACAATGCTCTTTACCTGCCACATGGTCCCCATGCTTGGGTTGCGGAGTTATAGCTCTTTTAGTTCATACCAGGGTGTCGGGTGGGGCAGAGGCGGGCCAGACGTAGAAAGTGCCATCTGGAGGATGGGAGTGTTTCAGAGAGAGAACTGGGTGAACAGGTCCTGAAGTGAGAGGAGGTGTAAGCCTTTGAAGAAGTGAGAGAAATTCAGTGTGTCTAGGGTTTAAGAGATGCGGCTGCAGAAGTAAGCAGAGGTCAAATTGAGAGGATCTTTGGGCTTTATCCTGTGGCAGCAGTGCCCCTGGTGATCACTGCAGGTATGGATGTGACAAGTTGGAGGTGCCAGTCTTGGCATCTGAGAAGGTCCAGGTATTTGTTTCGGTAGAATTGATACATTTGTACTTTTGCTAAAAAAGTTGGCTGAAGATGTGAGGACTACATATGGAACATGGAAAATGAAAAGAATCTAAGATTTGAGGTCTGGGCCTTCGGACAGTTATTTTTCAGAGGCTGTAGGAAAATCTCTGCTTTCCGCTAATTGTCATAAAGCTGCTATTTACCCCCTTTAAACTTGCTTGTTTGCTTTCTGTTTGAGACATCTGAGCCAATGCAATTCTTTGGTTTAAAACAGCAGTCAGTTCTGTCCTCCTATATCTGGAAAGTGTTAGTTCAGGCGAAAAGTTTCCAGCTATGGGAACGTGAATCTGGGGCTTTATAGCCTGGAGTGCCTTCTGTTCTAAGGCCCAAATGTGGCTAATGGGCTTTAGAGTGTCTTGGCTGTTTTATATTTGTTTCATCAAGTGTAATCGCTGGAGCAGGAATTTCACATCTTGAAGATAGAGGGGTTTTACAAAGAAAATGAGAAAATAATTGTCTTTTTTAGTATTTCTCTCGATGACTGTTTCTCTTCTCACTATCTATACAATTGTGCTAGAGTGTGCAGTTCAAGAACTTCAGTTTTTCTCCTTCTGTCTTTTACCATTTATGAAATATCTGTTTACCTATGATTAATACCTCTGTCTACATATCAAATCACCTGGAGAATTTGGGGAAATAAACCAGATGGCTGGGCCCCTGTCCAAGACCAATTCAGGATCTCTGGGGGTGGTGCTGGGGCATCTGCAGTTTTCAAAAGTTCCCCTGGTGATTCTGCTACAGGGTTATTATCTAGTGCTGCATTAACAAACCTCCTCAAAACTTAGTAGCTTAAAAAAGAATGATTTCTTACTTCTCACAGCTGTGCCTTGGCTGCGTGCTCCTTCAGGGGGTCTTGCGTGGGCTCGCCCACGTAGCCGAATTAGGTGAGGGCTGGCAGGGGCTGAGCTCAGCTGGGACACCTGCGCCCTGCTCTCCTCGTGGTATTTCATCCTGGGCTGGATCTGGGGTGGGGGGGGTCTCATGATTGCTTTGACCACTAGAATGAGGCAGAAGTTATATCACCTGATTTCTGAGACTAGGCCTTAAGAAGCTTTTCGGCTTCCTCTTTTGCTCTCTTAGATCACTGCCCAGAGGCCTTCAAGCCCTAAAGAAAGTTAACCATTTTTGCTCTCTTCACAGTAGTTTGCTTAGTTGTAGTGTTTCCAGTAAGATCATGGACAAGGAGGGGCCAGAAAGGTAAGTACAAGATTTATCTCTGTCAACACCGACATTCATTCCTGCCTGTGTTTTCTAGATACACTCCTTCAGGCATATCAGATTGGAGAGTCTTCCTCATTTTTCTCTTTTCAAAGGTTTCATCAGCCTAGGAAACCTGATTTACTCATTCATTCACAAATAATGATCGAATGCCTATTATGTGCAAGGTCCCATGCTGGGAATACAACATCATTCTGCGTAAACAAGAGAACACAGACCCTGATGTTTGTCATGGTTCTTATATTCTATAGAATGTATCCATTATATCTGTTGGCAGCAGAGGACATTAAACAATCAACTGAACAATTACTTAGTAGTTTTGAAAGAGTCCAAAAGATTCATACTTCAGGGGGGCCACGAGGGACACTGAAGCAGTCTAGGGAGATCTCTTTAGGAGGGGACATTTTCATTCTTTTTTCCCAGCCTTCTCATATCTCTTTTTACCTTCACTAACCACCAGGGTCATGATCATTTTTCACTTGCAGGCTGCTAACGAACAGCTCATAAAGAGAAGAAAGATAGTGCTATCGACAGCCTCCATCAATACAAGACAAGAATTTTTCTAAAGGACAAATAACTTTCTTCTATTGGGCCAAAATTAGAGAAAACTGTCTTTCACACTTCCACTTTAACACCTTGATTTTTGTATTTTCAGCAACTCAAGCATCCCAACCTCGTCAACCTTATCGAAGTCTTCAGGAGGAAGCGGAAGCTTCACCTGGTGTTTGAATACTGTGACCACACGGTGCTCCACGAGCTGGACAAACACCAAAGAGGGTGAGTGACCTGTCGTTTACAAACAAAACACAGCAAAACACCCTAGGGTTTGCGAGGGAAAATGAGTTATGACCCTTTTTCACAGTAGACAAGGACAGCCAGTGTTTGGCCAGCATACTCTGCTGCTGAGGGGTTACCGGAAATGTTGAGAAAGAAATCATAACTCATCATTTTCATGAAGAAAGCAGCAACTACATTATTCGGTTGAACTTGATTTTTTGGTATATTATCTCTGCATAAATGCTATGTCAGTCTCTAGGAAAGAAAAGGAGGGATATTAGTTACTCCGTGCCTGCCTAGGGAAGCATAAGGACTTGGAGGTTGAAAGGAAGAGGTCAAGGACAATGGCTAATAGGAAGTTTAAGGCTAAAACAAACGTGGTGTTTTATCTGAAGCAACCCAGGTATCTGGTCTGCTCTATTGGTCAGAACTTTTTTGGTTACAAATGACAAAAAAACCCAACTGAAGCCGGGTGTAGGTGAAAAAGGAAGTGGTGGTGGCTGTGATTGGAGAGGTGACTCTGGAGGTCCCGCTGATCTTATAACACATTTCTAGCACAGGCAACACCTTTGTGTGCAGCAGCAGAAGGCTCGGTGAGCAGACAGAGCCTTTGTTTGAAAAAAAAAAAAAGGCAGGGGGTGGGGGTGAGATCCCTTCCTCTTGAAGCTCGCTCCTTGCCAGGGCGAGCAGAATGCAGGCTGGATTTTGGCTCCCACCCACTCCCCAGCTGGGCATCTTTAAGGCACAGTGCCTTAGGTGGGGCCGTTCTCTCTCTCTCTCTCCCTCTCCCCGGCACCACCGACTCCCAACTCTTCCTCTCTGTGTTGGCTTCATTCTGCCTTGGAGTTGAGTCTCCTTTACAGGGTTGATTTTGGAGGGTATGCGTGTGTGCTGTGAGATGGAAGCAGGTAGGAAGGGAAAAGTGTGAAATAGAAAGCATTGCCACAGACTTTTATCAACCTGTGTAGCCATTCTAGAAGAAAGGAAGTTCTAGAAGAAGGTAGCGTCTGCATACAAAGTCCAGTAGAAGACTGATTGGCTCAGCTCAGGTGATGCAGCTACTCCTGGAAGCAGTCACTGTGCCAGAGGGAGAGGGTAGAATGATGAGAAGGCCCTGGGAGATATGATTCAAAGTGGGTCAATCAAAGAAGACTTCTTGGAGGAGGTGGCCTTTGACTTGCAAGGTGAGGAGACTCCAGAGAAGTCGAACAGGGAAGGATATCTCCTCTTCTCTGTCTTTTGCTGTGTTCCTGGGAGCCCAACTTTGGCTGAGGACGATATGCAGAGTGCACTGGAGATCAGAGTGATGGAATGGCACCCCATCCTGGCTCACATTCGCACTCCAGTGGCTGGAGGCTGAGGCTCTTTCAACAAGGCTTTCAAGCCTTGTCCAAGAGCTTGCTCTGTCATGTGGTGGTGGTTATGTATGATCTGCCATGACCTCTGGGCAGATGGGATTAAAGAGGTTCATGGTTCGTTAGTGACCATGGCACAGGCTTTTCTTGTTAATTTACACAGCCAGAGGGAGCCAAGAGAACAGACACCTCCCTCCCTTCAGCAAGTCATTGATACAGAGAAATGATGTGTTCAAGGGAGAAAACATTGACTATGTTGATATTTGCTCTTTTGACAGCTTGCAAGTGACACTTCAATTAAACCTACTAGTATAAGTTACTCGTGCTATGTGGAACTAGGGGGTTGTTGCAGGGAGTTTGATTAATCATGTTAGATGGAGTCACTTAGAAACACTGATTAGTGGGGGGTTGAAAGCAATTGGGAGTCAGTTCTTTTTTAGCATATAGTTTAAGCAGAAGAATAAAAAGACAGGATGAGGAGTGACCAGAGTCTTGGAAGCAGATTTTTTTTTAACTCCACTGGCTAAAATCTGTTATATATGTTCCAGAAAATGCTTTAATATAGAGGTGGGTTAGAGAAGGGAAAGACTGGTAGACATGTGTGTGGTTAAATACAAGCAGCTTCATTTCCAACTGACACTGTGCCATGGTTTGTCAAATATAAGATTGACTTAAGGAACACTAATAACTGAGCAAGTTTGAAAAGTAAGATTTATTCTAAGTCAGATCATATGCATTTACTTTGAAGTTTAAGGATGTGTGTGTGTGTGTGTGTGTGTGTATGTGTTTTAAAAATGAAAGTTATTTTCCATTATCCTGACTGTTTGGATTCTCCGATCTTTTAAATGCTATTTCAGAATTTTGCTTGTCATCATTAAGGAGTAAATGTTATTAACTCTGTCAACCAACGATTTTGAAATTCATAGGAAAACTTTATGTTTCAATGTAGAGATCTACAAAATAAAGCTATACTATAAAATAAAACTTTGTGAGTGTATTCCCAGTAAAAGTGGGCCAGCATCACCTGTGTGACCTTTAGCAAGTTGCTTACAGGTGTCCTTACCTCTAAAAATGAGAGTTTAGTACCAGGTAAAATTTAAGAGAACTTCCAGCTCTACAGTGTTATGAGTTGATGATCTAATACCTAGAGCTCAGAAGACTGCAGTTCTCTTTTAGTTTCATATGTGATCTGTTAGACAATATCAACAGAAGATAATGTGCTAATGCTGATGTTTTTCCTGCCTGGTGGCAGGTTGGTCCTCCCTGGGTTTGCACGTTTACCCCAAGAACGTCCTGTGATCACTATACTTCTGGGTACAAATTTCTAAAATATAAAGTGGATCATGCCACTCCCCTACATAAGTCATTTAATAGCTCCTCAAAGCTTACTGGTGTGGTAAAAACCCCTAGCATGGGATACAAGATCTCACTCACTCTGCAAGATCACCCCATTTCCCACCAGTTTCCAATCCCATGGAGTCATTTGCATCCTAGGCTTTAGGACACCTGGGTTGCCCTACCTTCTGTACTCTGCCTGGCAAACTCCTGCTTGCCCTTGGATACAGCTTAAAGATGACCTCCTTATGATATCTACCTTAGGAGACTCAGTAGTTCCTTCCTCTGGTATCCATTACATCTTCTGGAATTATTTATGTTTGCCCAGTGAACTATAAAATCCTCAAGGGCAAGAGCTGTGCCTTCCTCATCTGTGTCTCCCCAGTAATTTTTAGCTTAATTCTTGGCACTTGGTATATTCTCAATACTTGTTGTGGAGTGACTGAGTCAGCAAACTGATAAATTGATCCTTAAAGATGATTTTAAAGAAGAGTAATCATAACAATGTTTTATTTTTCATTTAAAAATACTTACTTTGATTAAAAATTTCTAAAACCTAATATTGTCAAAGGAAATTATTAGTACACTGCTAGAGCAACGTGTCCAGAGGGCAGTTTGGCAGTGGGTCTACTTCTGTTAATTTACCACAAGAAAATAATTGAGTATGTGCGTAAATATTTAGTTTAAAAAGTGTCTATTGTTAAAGTATTGTTTATAATAAAAAAAATTGGAAACAACTGAAATGTCCAATGATAGAGGATTGGTTAAGTAAATTATAGTATGTCTTTGGAATACAGTGGAGCTGCTAAGAATCATGCTTATAAGATAAAACAAACATTGACATAGAGAAATGTTCAGGAGTGGTTGCAAAATGAAGAAAAAATGCTGTAATAAAAAAACATTTCACTTTCATAGAATTTATATATAGGTAGAAAATAAAGAAAAGTAATTAATATACACGTTTTAATAGAGATTATCTCTGAGTGATGATTGTATAGATATTTTCCACTTTGTTTTTTTATATATCTCCATGTTCCATTTATTACTTTGGCAATGTTTTAATTATTAAAAATAATTCCTGCTAAATCAGACTCAAAGACTTATCTCTACTTTGAATCTGAAATGGATACTAATTTATCTCCTTGTAAGATGTTGGTAACTTCTTGAACTCATTTGGAAGGCTTTTGGAGAAGATTCACATTCATGTTGCTACTAACAAGCAAGTTTATGCCAGAATATATCCTGTTATAGTGGCATAAATACGTGTCCATTATAATTCCCAGTGCTGTGTTCGTGTTGCTTATATTTGCTCTCACACAAGGATATTCCTTATCTTCTGTAGGACTGAATAGGCCTTGTACTTGTTATTCTATTAACTATTGGTCTCTCCTCTGTTAAAGTTTCATAAACAACTGGTTTAGGTGTTCTCATTTTTCTGCCCCTAAGTGCAGCCAGACACTTCACCCATTTTTTTCCTGTGCAGATTCCATTACCACCAGATCTTCCTCTGACTCTCACATAGTTTGTTCAAAGAACATCTGGTGGGTAAAGGGAATTACTACAAGTTTTCAGTTTCTGACAATGGAATTCCAGAACTTTTCTAAAACTCTAAAAATCTCTTTTTTAAAGTGATGCACTGTTTGTTGTAAAAATGTCAAGCAACATAGAAACATATAGAAATAAAGTTTGAGAAATGGTTTTCTAATTATTTTTCTATGCATATATATATTTAAAGAGATTGAACTCTACATACTGTTCATTTTTTAAGTGTGTTTGGGAGCTGTCTCCCTATTCATACATACATCTCTACTTTTATATTTTTAAAATGGTATCGAATTCCATGGTGCAAATATACCATGGTTTCTTTATTCAACCCCCCCATTGATAAATATTTAGATTGTTTCTAGTTTTTCTCTAATAATAAGGCTACAGTAAACAACCACTTGCATAAATATTTCTATAGGATAAATTTCGAAGAACATATTATTTCTGTAGGAGCTTGGCCAGCCCTTTCGTCCCCATCTTTGTTGTAGCCTTGTGTAGAAGTGAAGCTTGAATGGATGTTGATTGTTTGACTTCTTGTAATGTGACAAATATCAGAGGAGCAGTGGTGGAAAGGACCGTTACTGTATTGAGAACCTGGGAAGAGATCCATGGTCTTTCTTTGTCATCTCTCTCATCTCTCTTATTTCTGAAGATGTGTTTAAAATGCAGTTTGATCTGTTCACTTTCACACAGCAGTTGTTTAGGTTTCTCTCTGCTCATTTCAATTTTGTTATCAGGACATTAGGGTCATAGTCCATCCTTTCCAAAACTTGGAAGGAGAGACAGAAGATTGCTTTCTGGGAGTTATTTTGTGAAACCAACACATTATGCATCGGGGCAGATATGCAAAGCATCCTTAAAGGGATAGGAGGCTGCCGGGCTGGTTAGATGTGACTGATTACATACGTTTTATCTAAGGAGGACACCTTCCTAATTTGGAGATGGGTGCAATTAAACTGTCTCAGCATAAAGGCAATAACCAGTCAAACTGTGTACTTTCTCTCATTCCAACTCTTTGCTCATCAAACACCATTCTGATTAGAACTTGAGTTTCTCTATGGAATTGCCTACAACGAGAGCATAAGCTGGCACTCAGAATTTAAAGATGGATGAATAAATTAGCATTCTGGCTTTATATATCAGGCTGGTAAATTTGTGTAATGTTCACCTGCCCCTTTGAAATGGATGCTGTCTTGGTGTGCTGACAGAACTAAGTGTCTGTATATGAAAACCCTGAAGACCATTGTAAAAGGAGCCAGGCTGCTGGCTGCCCTTCCAGATGAAGCACCACATTCGCTGTGTTGCTGTGATGAGATGACTTTCCCCCCGAGTTCTGTTCTTCACTTAATATTTTCTCATATGCATTTCTCTCCCCCACTCCCCACCCTCCCGCCTGCCTCTCCTCTCGGCAGGCACGCGGGATCTTAGTTCCCGAACCTGGGATCTAGCCCGCACCCCCTGCAGTGGAAGCACGGAGTCTTAACCACTGGACCGCCAGGGAAGTCCCTCATGTGCATTTCTATATATGCTGCAGTATAATTTTTAGATCTATTATTCACTATAAGATGTTACATCTAGTTACATTACCATCTAACTGTCCCTCCATTGTTGAACATTGAGGCCATTTTCAGTGTCTTGTCTGATAAATGATTCTACTCTCAAAATCTTCCTACAAAAAGAAGATTTTTCTTCTTTTGCACTTTTTCTTTAGAGGTTCTCAAAATGGGATTATCGGCTCATAGGGTTTGTCAAACTGAACCAATTCACCTTATCACCAATGATGTGGATTTATATATATTTTTTCCTTATAGTCATGCTACTTTGATTTCTATTATTAAAATATTTGATGAATGAATTCCTTCAAACGTATAAGGTAGAAATAATAGCAATCCTACAGAAACTCTTTCAGAAAATACAGAAGGAAGAGATACTTTCCAAATCATATTGTGAGGCCACTATAACCTGATACCAAAACTAGATGAGGGCATTTCAAGGAAAGAAAATGACAGATGAATATCCCTTGTGAACTTAGGTGTAAAAAACCTTAGCAAATTAAATCTAGCAATGTCATGTAATAAAAAGAGTGATGTACTGCTATTTCTTGATGTATTAATTTTTAGACATTTTTAGACATTATCTACAGACTATTCTGATAGATGAGGATTTAGCTCTCTTACACCATTATTTCCTCCGCTTCCCCTTCTCCCCCCAAATAGTTACATTAAAGTTTTATTAATTCAGCATCCACTGTTCCCATTATTATGCCTATGTAAATATTACTTATAGCTGAGCATTTTACCATACTAAGGTTTCTTTTTGTATTTTTTCTGCAAATTATATTTGCCTTGCTTTTTAAATTTGCTTATTCTATTGCTAACTTTTCCCACTCTTTTTAATAGTCTCTCAGTATACTTTTCCACAGGATAATCACATCAGGTAATCCATTAGTTCATTTTTTTGCCCCCTTGGTGATATCCTACCTTTAGACCCCCATTCTCCATCTGTTTGGCTTGTTGTTCTCCAAGCCCGCTGACCAGCTGTCCTCCTGGGACTTCCCTTTGCTGTCATCCTTTGAATCCCGTCTTGGAATTTCTCTATGGTTTGATTCACCACTTCCTGGATCTCCGGTCTTCCTCTTTCTGGGTTTGCTTACTTAGTGTGGCCAAGGATCTCTGTCTCCAATTGGCTAAAATGATGGTACAGTCACACAGAAATCTAGACCACAGACATTTCTAATGATACCCCCTTACTCCTCCTTGGAGCCGGACACTTGGGAAGCTTTTATGTTCCTGGGGGTGAAACAAAGTCCCCAAAGCAGGCAGGAGGAGTGCCGCGAGGTCACACTGGTGGAGGACCCAGGAGTGCACTTCTCCTGCACCTCTTCCCACGAGTGGAAGATGGATTCCATTCCACCCTCCCTGGAGGGAGTACCTCCGTCAAGCTGGACCACAGCTCAGTGGGCTCCAGAGGGACAGCTGTAGCTCTCACCTGCTGTCACCATGTCTTGTCTTGTACTTTTATTTTCCCAAAGATACTATAAGCTGCCTGAGGGTGAGATGATGTCTTATTATATTTAGATTGAGTTTCAGTGTCGTTCTAGTTAGGTTTTAGGAGAGAGTGAAATAGATGGGTGTGTTTAATCCACCATCTTAACCCAGAAGTCCTTTGAAGCACTTTTTTCAGTTGGCTTCAGTGACACTGTGTTCTCTTGAGTGTCATCTTAGTTCACTTGGTGTTCAACCCCAGTCTCTTGCTGGGTCCCCCTGCTCTTTCTGATCTCTACATGTTGCAGGGCCTCAGGGCTTGACCTTCTTTTCTTTTTTCTGGATTCATTCCTTAAGTGGCTTCATCCACTCCTAGGCCTGTAAGTCCCATCCTTATGCTTATGCTTCCCAAATTTATCCTTCTGGACCTTCCTTCTGAATTCAGGACTCCTTTCCCAGAGTCTTCCCTTGTATGGCTGAGAAGCATCTCACCCAGCCACCCTCCCTTCCCCTTCCCGAAACCGGCTTCTCCCCCAGTGTTCTCCACAGTAAAGGGCCCCACCATAAACCAGCAACTTAGGCTAATTACTTGGTGTCATTCCTTGATTTCTCTCTGAATCTCACATCCAATCTCTCAAAATCCTGAAGACTCTATTTTTAAAATATAGTCCAAATTTGGCCGCTTCTCATCACCTTAACCACTACGTCAGATGTTGTCCTAAGCAGAAAAGCTTTCTGGAGCACGTGTATAAGATAGCACCCTTTTCAGCACAGCACCCTCTGTACATACGTGTGTATCCAGTCCCAGTGAGGCGCCACAGAATAGATTCTATTTTTCTTCCTTTCCGTATCTGTAACTCCCTCCACCAACACTGAAAAACCTGGCTCCTATCATCCTCAGCTAAAAAGGGTCTTAGAGATAGAATCTGAGGCCCTGGCATTCCAGAGCAGAAACAGAGTAATCAAGAAGTGAAGTGAGGGACCTCCCTGGTGGTCCAGTGGGTGGGACTCTGTGCTCCGGATGCAGTAGGTCCGGGTTTGATCCCTGGTAGGGGAACTAGATCCCTCATGCACACACAACTAAGAGTCTGCATGCTGCAACTAAGAAGTCTGCAAGCCACAACTAAGAAGTCTGCATGCCGCAACTGAAAGATCACGCATGCCCAACGAGGATCCCGCGTGCCAAAGCTGAGACTGGCCCAGCCTAAATAAATAAATAATAAATAAATAAATAAAATATATATTAAAAAAAA
Organism: Balaenoptera borealis; assembly: GCF_965194805.1. NCBI lineage: Eukaryota > Metazoa > Chordata > Mammalia > Artiodactyla > Balaenopteridae > Balaenoptera > Balaenoptera borealis. The sequence goes on from NC_138866.1 coordinate 49,435,890, forward strand.
AAGTGGAGTGAGTAGCTGACCCAAGATGACACTAGGTAGCTTGAACAGAATTTTTACGTTTGAAAACTGTGTAACAAGGTTGCTTAGTGTTAGAGGAGCGCTAATGATACGCTATTATAATTTACTTTTAAATGCTCTTTTTGCGTAATTTCTTTTGGGAAATGTTCTTAGAGACTAAAATTGCCTGGTACTGAATAACCTTATATTAATACTTAATTCATTACATAATCAGAATATGTTTTATTATTTTCTGGGTAAAAAATGGAGGCTGGGGGAAAGCACGTCCCCTGAAATGTCCTCTTCTTAGTTGTATTTTTCTAGGCCTTCTTTCTAGACAGGTGAGATTTTCTGGCATCTGTACCTTTATGTCGCTAGAATAAGGAAGGGAATTTGGAGAACAGCTACTTCAGCCCAGGAATGTCCCAGCTCTTCTTCATGGAAGTGGCCTCTTCATTTCCTCCACATTGTCCCCTGTTCCAGCTTCCCCTTATCTGCTTGAAAGGATTTCCTGAACATCTGGCCTGTGACAACAGTAACAGCCTCATAGCCCCTCCCGGAGGCTGGAAGTGACTTTTTTGGGTCACCTTGACACAAGTACTCCAGAGTTTCCTCCCTGGTGTACATATTAGTTCTGGCTGAGGATCACAACAACATTGTTTAATGTTTGATTTGTAAAAACAGTTAAGTCTAACTGGTGGGCGGGGGTCTTTGAAAATAAATGTACTCTCTCTGTAGTTCGTTTTGCTCATTGCCTAATATTTTTTTAAAAAATGCTCTCAGAGCAGGTACTGTTTTCTGATTCACACGAAGGACCTACTGGGGCCACTGGTTGCCCTGGTTATGTAAGCTTAGAGTCAGGGAGGAAGTGCTGGGAGCAGTGGCATGAGGTTTAGATGCTGTAATAGAGGACGGGGCAGGGAGATGTGAACAGGATGCAGCCAGCTACCAGAGAGGAGCGGTGTGAGGAAAGAACCAAGATGCCTACGTGGGCGTCTACTTATTCTGACCTTCTGTTGCCTGGTGTGCAATGTAAACCTCTTCCTTACCATGAGTAAAATCCTCATTACCTTAAAAAAAAAAGTGCTGGGGCTTCCCTGGTGGCGCAGTGGTTTGGAGTCCGCCTGCCAATGCAGGGGTCACGGGTTCAAGCCCTGGTCTGGGAAGATCCCACGTGCCGTGAAGCCTAGAGGGGAGCCTGCATGCAGCAACGAAGACCCAATGCAAGCATAAATAAATAAATTAATTTTAAAAAAAAAAAGTGCTGCCTAGGGAATCTGAAGAAACCATGTGCCCACCTGTGGAAGATGAGTTCTGCTTCAAGGCCATCAGTTGGGGCAAACTTGAAAAAATAAACAGCATCTTTCATGCTTGATATTTACTAATAACTTGCCATCAACAAAAAGCTCCTTATAGAGACGGAGCTCAAGTTACCAGGCAGGTTCCCAGTGGTGCCACAGATATTTGAGGTAGGTGGTCTTAAGTACTGGTTGAAATCCCTGTGGGTCTTCCTGGTCCCTCCCTCTAGACGTAGATGTTACATTGTTGTTACCTTGCTGTCCCTGGAATTCAGCAGTGTTCTGATCACGTGTTCTCTACACTTTGGACCCCTGGAATGCCTGTCGCATGAGTTGGATGACTGTATGTGTGACCTAGGATTTTCCACTACTTAAGCCTGTCTTAGTTTGCTTTTTTCTTTTTTTGAGCCGAATTCCATGGCAACACTAAAGAATGTGTCTGTGTTGCTTTTTTTTTTCTTTAATAGGGTACCAGAACATCTTGTGAAGAGCATAACTTGGCAGACATTGCAAGCCGTAAATTTCTGCCATAAACACAATGTAAGTCTCATGATCTCCCTCTAAAAACCAGAAGGCTGCCCTTAAGCTGAGGTGGAGCCTTTGTACGAAGTTTATATCATACTTTTGTGGATAGAATTTTTTACCCAAATCTTCGTAAGCCTGGTTGGAGTAAGTAGACGCTAAAAATGCCAACCTCGCTAGGTCTTCTTGTTCAGGTTTTAAAGATGCATTTTTATGATTTTAAGAAAGTAGTTATTTTTACGTTGCTTAGGAACTGCTCAGATTTAAGGTAGAATCCCATTCACTTGGAGTCCGTGTTGGTCTGGAACCCTCAAAATACTCTGAAATTGGGGAGGGGAACCCCAGGTGGCTCATGCTTGTTGAGTGCAGTACGTGGAGTCTCAAGTGCAATGCACACGTACTAGTGTCTGCATTGGTGAGATAGAGGTGCCAAGTCTGCAACAAAGCAGCCAGTGGAAACCTCTAGCGCTCCCAGCCACAGCAAGGCTGGCGGGAAGCACAGTGGACCGCTGCCCAGGTGGTGTGACTTCACAGATGCTGGGAAGCCTGCTGTTCCTTCCAATACAACATGGCCCAGTCCCCGTACACAGAAGCCAGACTCCAACATCAGAGCTTCATTTTGGCCACAAGGGCAATTTACTGCAATATGTCATCCTGACAACAGCCAGGGTCCAATTTCACTGGTGGGGCTGAATCCCCTTCCTCACGCTGTTCTAAATGGCTTTTTTTTTTTTCCTGAAGCTGCCTTCCCAGACAAGCAAATATGAGAGTAGGCAGCACTTCTCCCTGCTGATTCTCCACCTAGCTCACGGCTACAATCCTTGTCCAAATGCATGCGTAGCAGGGAGCGTGAACACCTTATAGGTACTGCGAGTGAGGTCTAGCAGTTTCCTGAGAGCAGGTTTTAGGACGGAGGAGCAAGAGAGACTGCAGAAAGGCCCTGGTGGGGAAAAGCAGAGACACTAAGAACAAATATAACGCATACCACAGTTCCCTGGAGAGCCCCTGAAGCTGTTTGGCCACATGTGCATGGGGGGAGGGTTGTAGAAACTTGTAAAGAATTCCCAGAACAGAATAAGAGCACATTCTTGCTTACAAGTACTTCTGACCATCTGTCATCATGATATTCAGGGGTGTACCCATTTATAGTAATATTTGAAGCCAGTGGTAAAAAAAAAAGTGGAGATCTCAGGGCCATTAATTGCTGAGAATCAGATAGTTTGTAATAAAATAATTCAGAAACTGTCTTCCCCCAGTTTTTCCAGAATAATAAATACCCATGGGGAAACACACTGAGGTCTCACCCTGAAGATCCTTTGGAGTGAGAACTAGGCCAGGCCCAAGAGGAAACTCTGTCATCTCTCCAGATTCTAGAGAGTCAAGAACATCCCAGGGTATCAGCCGCAAGCCAGAGAGGGTCTCTCAGATTGCAGAAGGCTCCAGCATTCTCCTCCAGAGAGGAAAACACTTGGAAGAAGGGAAGGTTATTAGGAACCTGGACAGTACGATGACCCCACAGTTGTTTTTGTGTAATTTTAATTAGGTTGTTGATTTGTTCCTTGCCAAAAAATTGCTATTTAATAAGAAAATCATGTGAAGATTCTTAAACATTCTTCCAGCATCACCCTGTTAAGCAATGTCAGCTGTGGTTTGGAAACCACAGGTGATTTGTGTCTAAACCCTGGCATGGGGGCTACATCCCGTGGGGTGGAGGCACAGAAAGAAGGCTGGATGTGTGTGGGATGGAGCTGACATCTAGCGACTCCCCAGAGGGTGAGCACTGCCTGCTCTTACTTATCTGGTGGGGACGAATGTCAGAGCTGGAAGGGAGGTCTCTTGGCAAGCTGCTGCTTCCCGCCCTTCTCTTTCCCAGCTTATCTCAGTAGGCCCAGGGCTTGTCCTGTTTACCAGGCTGAATGTGTTCTGTTCTCAGTTAAACAACTGGATTGTGAATTCTGCTTAGGCACCAACTTGCAGCTCCTGCAGCCACGCTGCAGGCCTCACCCAGAGGCCTTTTAACATTTTCCCTGTCACCTGAGGTAGCCAGATTAAATACAGGACACCCAGTTAAATGTGAATTTCAGGTAAACAATCATAACACTTCAGTATAAATATGTCCCTAACATTGCGTGGGGCATACTTATACTAAAAAATTATTTGTTGTTTATCTGGCTACCCTATTTTCATTTTGCCTTTCACACTTGTTGGTCTTTAGGGGCCCTTCAGGAGTTTGGGCTGACTCAGGCTATGATGGGTATGGTACTAGGTTTATTTTAGGCTGCTGTTTTGTAGTCTGTTTTCCAAAAGGCCAGTGAGAGGTTCAAACAATTTCTCAAATATTTGCTAAATATTCATATGTTTTATTTAGTCCCTGTGTTATAGTTGCTCCTTTTTAATCTGCTTTGGTTTGATGTTTGTGATTAGTGCATACACAGAGATGTAAAGCCAGAAAACATCCTTATCACAAAACATTCTGTGATTAAGCTTTGTGACTTTGGATTCGCTCGGCTTTTGAGTGAGTATTGAAGTTTTCTTTAGTTAAGTGTCAAAGTTGGAAAGATTTTTAATATGATAAAGAATCTAAATGCTATAGAAAGCTGGTTCCTGTATATTTAGGGCATAAGCTTGCTATAAATTACATGTCTGCAATTAATTGAAAACATGTAGATATACACTGGTTTAAAATGTATGCTATCTGTAAATTTTACCACAGTAAAGTGCTTATTAAAAAGTATGTTACCCTCCTGGTTTCTACCATGTTTTGCTAAAATAGTACTTTTTAGAACTACTATTTTAGAAGAGTAGTTTTCAACCTCAGCTGTAGATTAGAATCATCTGGGAAACTATAAGCTCTAACTATAAAAACTATACTGATACCCCTCCAGGGATTCTGGTTTAATTGGACTGGGGGGTGCCCAAACACCAGTAATTTTAAGAATACTGTATTCCAAGTGATTTGAATGTACAACCAGTATTGAACCACTGATTTAGGAAAGCCACAGATGGAACACAAGCTTGATTTCTCAGGTCTTCCCCCTCCTGGTTTTGATTCCTCGCTTGCACTGCTCTCTCTCTTTTCCATGTCCCATCACTGGCCAGCTGGACCGAGTGACTACTACACAGACTACGTGGCCACCAGGTGGTACCGCTCCCCAGAGCTGTTGGTGGGGGACATGCAGTACGGCCCCCCAGTAGATGTTTGGGCAATTGGCTGTGTCTTTGCTGAGCTGCTGTCAGGAGTGCCTCTGTGGCCCGGAAAATCAGATGTGGATCAGCTCTATCTGATTAGGAAAACCTTGGGTAAGTGGTGTTTCTGTCCCGCCTTCTGAAAACTGGATAGTTTTACCTGTGTCAGTGCTAGGCAGAGCCAAGTTCCTAGTCTCATCTAATGCCCTTTACAGTCACAAAGAGGGAAAGTCTCAAGGAAAGGGCTCCATGAAAGGTGTCCGGGTTTGTTTTAAGAAAAAGAATCAACAATTTTGAGTATGTTCTAATTGTCCAAAAAGACACAAGATTCTCTCTTCAACGTAGTTTGGATCAAGTTAAACTCCGAATAATGATGATAACAACAATAAAAACATATATTTCTATAAGGACCTAGCAGTTTACAGAATGCTGTTGTGTTTCGCTTCATTTATTATGATGTGGTAATTCCTTCTCTGGATGTCCTTGACTCCAGCCTGTCAGGCTAGTTTGCATTATTCAGATGCCATTTAGAAGACGCTCAACCTTCTAAGTGTCGGGAAGAAAGCCTGGTTCTTCTTATGTCATCCTTCTTGTTTTACTTCCCCACCCCAAAGTCCTTTCCTTTGTTTCTACTCTTGGGGAATAGGGGGGAGGAGAAGAGGGGGAAGGAAGGGACAGATGAAGAGATCTGTGAGCAGTGATTGATCCCTTCAGAAGTCAGGGAGTTGAGCTATGACTCCCAGTTTAAAGCAAACTTTTCTTCCTTGAAGCTCATGTAGCATCTGCCGTGGCCATGTCTTGTCTTGTACTTGTGTCTTGTGCTTGCATCATTCCAAAGGAACTGTAAGCTGCCTGAGGCTGAGATTCTGTCTTTTATTTCTATTTATCCACCACCAACATCTGCACACAGTAGGCAGTAAATATTTGCTGGTAGCTTTTGTTGAGTGACATGTAAGTCACCTTGGAGCCCTGCCAGGGGCACTAAGCCTTCCTTTGCTGTGTTTTCCCAGTGATTTTAGGGCACTATGTCCACGTCCTACCCCCCAGCTCTCTGGTGGAAGAAAGTTATTAAGGTACAGACAATGTGCTCATGAGGAAGCTCACTGAGACCTGGGACAAGGCATTAGAGAGCGTATTTTGGCTGCTCGTCCAAAATGGGCAAGGACGGCAGTTTTTGGATTTGAGTGAAAGGTAAAGTTCCGAGACAAACTGGTAAATTTAGACAACTTGATACCCTGAGGTCGGAACTCCAGCCCAGTCCAATAGCAGCGTTTCCGGGGCCCTGGCTGGCAGGCTTTCACTGTTCACTCTGCTCTGGGAAGTGGGCCTGGGTGTGCCAGGGGCGCCCTTCTGAGCATCTCCGTCTGTTCTCTGAACAAAATTCCTCTTCAGGTGTCATATCCCTGGAATTTTACATGAGGGCGATTTTAGCTTATTTGGCTGAAATGTGGGCAGGTGAGCCTCACATAATCCCCCAGAATATAGAAATGCTCCTTTTGTTTTATTACTTCACATCTTAAGTACTTCTAAACAGTACATAAAGTGGGATTTCCAAGTGATTGCTATTTGGTATAACAAGTAAAGGTGGTTCCAATATGGAAACATATTCCTTCTAGCTAGATCTTCCATGCTTTGTTTCCTCCCTCCCTCCTTCCCTTTCTCTGCTCCTTTCCTAACCCTAACCCTTCCTTTCTCAGATATTTATTGAGTGCTTGCTACGTGTCAGGCGCTGTTCCAAGCGCTAGGCCAATACACTTTTATCTCGACCCATCAGTATTCAGTGAATACGATTTTGATTTGTGGTTGTTGCACTTTTGCTATTTTTTTAAATTTAATTTAATTTATTTATTTTTTATGAAGCAGGTTCTTATTACTTATCTATTTTATACATATTGGTGTATACATGTCAATCCCAATCTCCCAATTCATCACACCACCACCACCACCCCCCGCCGCTTCCTCCCCTTGGTGTCCATACATTTGTTCTCTACATCTGTGTCTCTATTTCTGCCCTGCAAATGGTTCATCTGTACCATTTTTCTAGATTCCACAAATATGCATTAATATACGATATTTGTTTTTCTCTTTCTGACTTACTTCACTCTGTATGACAGTCTCTAGATCCACCCACATCTCTACAAATGACCCAATTTCGTTCCTTTTTATGGCTGAGTAATATTCCATTGTATGTATGTGCCACATCTCCTCTATCCATTCTCCTGTTGATGGGCATTTAGGTTGCTTCCATGACCTGGCTATTGTAAATAGTGCTGCAGTGCACATTGGGGTGCATGTATCTTTTTGAATTATAGTTTTCTCAGGGTATACGCCCAGTAGTGGGATTGCTGGGTCATATGGTAATTCTATTTTTAGTTTTTTAAGGAACCTCCATACTGTTCTCCATAGTGGCTGTATCAATTTACATTCCCACCAACAGTGCAAGAGGGTTCCCTTTTCTCCACACCCTCTCCAACATACTTTTGCTATTTAAACAAAGCCATTATTTGTTAGTGTGTGTATGTGTATGTGTGCGCACACGCTTCTGAGTTGTTTGGTTTGGACTCCTGAAACACTTTGTGAGCCTTTGAGGGACAAGAACGTTGCAGCCTTCAGTTTCCGTTCATGCCTCCTCTGTGCCTAACACAGTACTCCACCCACTGTGGGTCTCGGCACAGTTTGTTGCAAGTTCCCTCAGTGCCTCTCCCTCTGATTGGAGAAGCAAATTGCAGCCTTTGTAGGTATAGGCACTGACCAACACAGCACCAGTGGAAGGAAACTACAGAGCAGTGCTTGCTAACTGATCTAATTTTTTTTTTGAGAGGATGAAAAAGACTTTATTTTCTATTTATTTTCTGTGGGTTTTTTTGGTTTTGTTCTTTTAAATTTTTATTGACGTATAGTTGATTTATAATATCGTGTTAATTTCAGGGAGCTATACTCAGTATTTTGTAATATATACAACCTATCTAATTTTACCTTTCTCTTTCTTCTTGTCCAAAGGAGACCTCATTCCTAGGCACCATCAAGTATTTAGCACAAATCAGTACTTCAGTGGGGTAAAAATTCCAGACCCTGAAGATATGGTGAGTGACCCATTTTGGAAAGAGCTCTGCACGTCAGGGCTAAGGTTACCAGGGTGTTTAAGGGGGATCATTCATTCTCACTCGATGAATGTACATGAGGAGTTGCAGGCTAACTAGGTTTTGGTAGCTATGCACCACCCTGAGCCCCATGGTCCACTTTGCAATGGAAGATCAGTCTAAGAGTAAAAAAGAAAACTGGGGCAAATTGGCTAGCAAGATCATGGCCTTCAGTGCTAATTTATAGATTGCTGATAGCAGAGCTTAGCCAGCATGTTGGACAGGAATGCAGAGCTACCTGCCCCAGCCTCACTTGTCCTTCATCATTTTCAGCAGTGGAAGCTATGAAGCTTAGAGCCAATTAACTTTTAGACAATGTCTCATCCAGGGAAAATCTAGCGTTGTCCAAACCCCCTACTCTACTGTGCTTTCACTCCCAGACTGGGGGAAAACGGTGATGAACTTGCTTGGCCAGCCTTACTCTCATACCTGTCTTCTATGGCCAATGTGGGGAAAACACTTATTTTTCAAAAATTGAAAAAAATTTCAAACGTGCATATCCTAACCCACTTTCAAGAACTTATTACAATGAAACTATTAGACAAAGGCATAAAGATATGGCATTCTTTTTTTTAATTGGTGTATAGTTGTTTTACAATGTTGTGTTAGTGTCTACTGTACAGCGAAGTGGAGTTCCCTGTGCTATACAGCAGGTTCTCATTAGTTATCTATTTTATACACATCAGTGTATATATGTCAATCCCAATCTCCCAGTTCATCCCACCCCCACCCTTTTCCCCCTTGGTGTCCATACGTTTGTTCTCTACATCTCTGTCTCTATTTCTGCCTTGCAAATTGGTTCATCTGTACCGTTTTTCTAGATTCCACATATATGCGTTAATATATGATATTTTTCTCTTTCTGACTTACTTCACTCTGTATGACAGTCTCTAGGTCCATCCACGTCTCTACAAATGACCCAGTTTCATTCCTTTTTATGGCTGAATAATATTCCATCGTATATATGTACCACATCTTCTTTATCCATTCATCTGTCGATGGACATTTAGGTTGCTTCAGTGACCTGGCTATTGTAAATAGAGCTGCAATGAACATTGGGGTGCATGTGTCTTTTTGAATTGTGTTGTCTCAGGGTATACGCCCAGTAGTGGGATTGCTGTGTCATAGGGTAATTCTATTTTTAGTTTTTTAAGGAACCTTCATACCATTCTCCATAGTGGCTGTATCAGTTTACATTCCCACCAACAGTGCAAGAGGGTTCCCTTTTCTCCACACCCTCTCCAGTATTTATTGTTTGTAGATTTTCTGATGATGCCCAATCTACCCGGTGTGAGGTGATAACTCATTGTAGTTTCAATTTGCATTTCTCATGACATTCTTTAATAGAAATCATTTCCTTTAGTGTTCCATCAGTAGGGAATTAATTAAATAAGTTATGGTATGTCCTTACAATAGAAGTACCACATAGCTAATAAAAATAGAGTCATATGTAATCACCTAAAAAAAAATGTCCACAACATATTGCTAAATGAAAAAAAAAGTTACAAAACAGTATATATAATTTGACATAATTTTAATAAATATTTAATAAATACATGCATTTACATGTATAAATATTTAATAAAAACATATATTTACATGTATAAATATAAAATAATATGACAACCTCTGGAAAATCAGGCAAAGATTTTTACGTTTGTGAAATAAATGGCTGCAAAGATATATACCAAAATATTAACAGTGAATGTCTCTTTGTGGTGGGATGATTTGTTTCTTTCTTTATGGTTTTTTAATATTTTCGAAAGTCTTCTAATGAGCCTGTATTATACTCAAAAACATTTCTGAGCACAGTTAAGGTCTGTGAGATCCTGAGTTCCTACTGCCTAAGGAAGGTACTTTCAAACTGAACTAACCCTTCTCCATTGCTCAGTTTCCAGATGGAAGTTCCATCCAGTTCCACTGGAGCTGTCTGTTCTCCCAACCTCTTGGCCTGTCCTGCAGTGAAGTCTCCCACCTCCCACTTCCCCGCCACCCCTGCTCCTGCAGCGCTAGGAATAGGAAAACTGGGGCAGCTGGGAGCCTGCGGGGCCGCAGAAGCAGGAATGACACCTGGCATATGGGAGGTGACCCAGCCGGCTCCCTTGTGACCTGGACGTTCCCAGTTTCACGCTAAATATCCCTTAGCGATTTCCTGTTCGCTTTTCTACCGGGGAAGCCTCCGAAACAACCCAGGTTTCATCAGTTTCATCAGTGTAAAAGGCTTCCTATGGTTTCCCAGAGGTTGTGCTGCAGGGGATTTCCTGTTGACAGAAACACAGGAAGAAGTAGTGCAGGGGCTGTGCTGGTTGAACATCTGTGCCCTAGTCCCTCTGCCGGTCAGCAACCCTGCCCGGGAGAGGCCTGCTTGCTTCTGGGGCAGGGAAACCGGCTAAGCAGGCGGGATGGGCCCATCCTATCACAGCCAACCAGCCGGCCTCCTCCCAGGCGTCCTTGCTGAGACAGCAGGGCTCAATGTCAGCAATGTCAAGCCAATGTCAAGGCAATCCCCAGAGGTGCTCAGATTCAACACACAGAAATAGCAAGAGAAATAGTTTAGCTATGGGGGTGGAGAGGGCCGCTCTCAAAGGCTGATACAAATCCGCTTTAGGATTTTTTTTTCCCTGTTGGTCTTAAGAGCCTCAGTTTTCGAGTTTCCTATCTCTTACTCTTATTAGTGATGAATAACTGCACACTCAGGAATTGGTCATTTATTTGACTCCGCTTGGCTAGCTCTTAATTTCTCAGCTCCCCTCCTCTTTAGCCTCTTTATCAGCTGTATATCTCTTTAACTGGCCTGTCTGCCTGACATAGGCATTCCTTCTACTTTATAGTGTTTATTATTCCTGATTGTCTCCTGCCTGTGACTGGAGCAAAATAGTCTTAAAGGGCCAAAGGGAGATTGATGAATTGTCTGCTCAGGAGACTCTTTAAATAGTAGGATGATCAGGGAAACAGCAGGCTCTTGTGGGAGGAGAGGACAGTGTTTATTCCAGAAAACCAAGAAACATTTTCTGGGTAGGGAAAAAAAGTCTATTTTGTAGCTCCCTTTATGTAAATGTCAATAAATGCAATAATCAGAGCCCCTTTCTATAAATGCCAAGATAAATGCCAAAAGTTATTCCAAGGCAAGGCAAGTTATATAAGTTGAGGCAGGAAAAAAAAAGGAAATAACAATTGCTTGACGAGTGTTTTGGGTTTTTTTTTCTTTCATTAGTATTCCCTCACAATTTGCTACCTGCATCAGTTCTTCAGGAAGTGAAGGGGGTTAATGGTTAGGAAGAAAATTTGGAAAAGCAATTTGGAGGTGGGGAGAGAAGGAGCTTATGAAACAGACACAGGGAGGTGGGGTGGGCAGAGGGCGGGAGAGGCGAAGAAGGTGCCAGGAAGATGCTTCTCTCACTCAAATTCAATCTGAGGTAAACTTATATTGGAATATATGCTGTAAATAAACTCCCTGTTTTCTTTTCTTTAACAGGAACCACTTGAATTAAAATTTCCAAACATCTCTTATCCTGCCCTGGGGCTCTTAAAGGTAAAATCATGGCTTCCAACAGACCTGGAAGCACACGGCAGCTGTATCACTAGAGAATCTGAATGATGTATGTCAATCCATGGATTGAAAAGTGTTCCTTTTAGAATTCTTCTTCTCCTTTGAAAAGTATACATATTTTCCATTTTTAAAAATGGGTCACATAACAGTGAAAACATCTGAAAGTATTTTTCACTTTAAATAAACTTAAACTGCATTTGAAATCTAAATTAACACAAAATAGAAATTTAAGATTGGGGTGGTTTGTTTTACAAAAGGATCCTTTTCTTCAAAAAAATGTTTAGCCATAGGATTCTTTTAAATAGCCAACTCCCTAGCATATTGGAAATAGGTTTTGATTTTAAAACTTGATTTATATACACATTTTCAGAAATATAATAGCCCTTATGTAAAATGAGGTACCAATTAAAATGTTTGCAAGTTACAGACAATGTCCCACCCATTTCAAAAAGTATGTAAAACATTTACTATTTTAAAAAATGAGACAGTTCCTCGGGGTATGTAGTTGTGAGATTTAATCTGTCCAAGTATGAGCCCTCTGGCCTATTTACTGGCAAAGCAAATAGTTAAGAATGATGTAACATAAAGAGATGTATATTATGCCTCTCCCTCCTTACATACACATAGATACTTGTAATGCATGGACTATTTCTGGAAGAATATACTTAAAATAACTGATTTTAGAAGGGAGAATGGAAGAACTAGAGTGCTAGAGAGAGACTGCTGCATGCTGTATAAATTTTATTTTTACCATGTGTGATTTTTTAAATAAAAAACTAGTTTTTACTAAGTACAGGCAAGGAACCAAATGGGTTAGGTGGATTATTCTAGTGAGACACTGAGGTGAACTCAAAAATCGTATCCTACTCCCTCAGGGCAGAGCACCAAATGCCTCAAGAACAGAACAAGGTGGAGAAAATGATTTTTTTTGTTACTATTCCTAGAAACTATTTATTAATTCATTATGTGGTTACCCATGAATGATTGTGGAAGGAACGAAAGTCATGATTGGTGTGTTTTTTCCTACTTTTTCCCCCCTTTTGTTCCCAACTGAAGAGTTTAATCTTTCAAAGAAGAAAAAAATGACTTTAATAAGTTAATGCAATTTTAAAGAAGTAAGAAGAGGGTATTTTCTGTTCTTTCAGGGCTGTCTCCACATGAATCCTGCCGAGAGATTGACATGTGAGCAGCTGTTGCGGCATCCATATTTTGACAGCATCAGAGAAATAGGGGATTTGGCAAAAGAGCATGAGAAATCAACAAGGAAGACCCTAAGACAGAGCCAAAAGCACCTGCCGCGGGTAAAAATGGGGCACTGCTTTACAGAAGCATCCAAGGTTGCAATTTCAAATAAGCTCATACCTGCCACCTGGTGTGGAGAGTCTGAATCTATACTTGAGGTGGCAATTGTGGCTTGCAGCTCCAGCACCTTTATTCCTGCATGAGGACACACAGGTCACAAGATCTACCAATCAGGGTCCCAAAGACACCTGCCTGCTAAGGGCCCTTCTCCCAGAATCCTAAAGGTGACCTTGCCCAGCAGCTCCCTGCTGCCAGCCAGGGGCCAGGGCTTTTGGTGTGCGTGAGCATAGGTCCCAGCCAGGGACAAGAAGCGTGCTTCTTATGCTTTGGAAAACGAAATCAAATTTATCCCGGTTAGCTCTCTGTCATCGTGTTTACCTTCAGTATTGATTGGCATTCCAGGTTTATCTAAAAAAGGAACTGTTTTCCTCCCTGATCCATTAATCATCAGAGTTGGCTAGTGTACATGTGGTGATGATGAGTGCTTCAGTGAGAGCAGCCGAACAGTGCATTTAATCAGATCACAGCATCCAAGCTGCACTCTGGGAGCCTGTGGAGAATTGTGATTGGTGTAAAGTGGCAGAATGGCCTTACATTAAGTGTCTTGTCATAAGCCAAAAGCCGTAATAATTTAGGATGGACTGTAGTTGGAGCCACAGTTAAGATGAGCTGGCTGCTCCTGGTTGCTTCTGGATCTGCTCAGGTACCCCTTAAGCTATAAGTTATCTTGTCTTAGTCCTTCCCTTTGCAGCCTCCTCTGCCCAGTATGCTGAGTGGCACCTGGGTGGTGTTTGTGAGGTTTGGAGGAGAGAAGAGGGTGGACAGTCCATTATGAACAGGTACAGCATGAAACGCAGGGCCCTAAGAGACCAGAGTTACGAAATTAAGAATGCTTTTAATGCAAAACAGACTGGAAATAGACTTTCCCCTCAGAGTTACCCCTTATCTTGCTGTTTCTTTATTTCAAGAATCTTAGAACCCTTGACTTACAAGGAATTTTAGAAAACCTCATCCCTTCTTTTAAAGAAACTGGAATTAAAACTTTAAAAAGTGGGACTTCCCTGGTGGCGCAGCGGTTAAGAATCTGCCTGCCAATGCAGGGGACATGGGTTAGAGCGCTGGTCCGGGAAGATCCCACATGCCGCGGAGCAACTAAGCCCGTGCACCACAACTACTGAGCCTGCAGTCTAGAGCCCGTGAGCCACAACTACTGAGCCCGTGAGCCACAACTACTGAGCCTGTGTGCCACAACTACTGAAGCCCACACACCTAGAGCCCATGCTCTGCGACAAGAGAAGCCACCGCAATGAGAAGCCCGCGCACCACAACGAAGAGCAGCCCCCACTCGCCGCAACTAGAGAAAGCCTGCACGCAGCAACAGACCTGACGCAGCCAAAAATTAAAACAAAAAACAAAAACTTAAAGTGGATTGTCAATGGCAGAAAGTGAGACTTGTAGCAGAGTTGTGACTAGAACCTCAGGATGAGCCACCTGCCCGTAAATGCTACTGAAATAGGCACCAATTTAAAAAAAAAAAAAAAGAGGCTCTTGATGGAAGTATTTTTACTTGAAAGACTAGGGGAACCCAACTAATTTGTGTGTTGCTTGTAGGTCCCAACTGTTTGATTTAAAAGTACTTGTTTTTCAGATACCTAAGGCCATATAGTACTGTACAAAAAAATATGTGTTCCCTTACTTTCATTTGACATTGACGATAAATTCAAACATTTTCTGGCAGCGTGAAAGGAGCAGTTTTGCCTTTTTAACTAAGGTAGTAGGTGGGCAAATCACCTAAGTGCTCCAGACATCAGTTTTCTTCACTACAAGACAAGATATTGGCTTAAATGATCCCTAAGGTCCCAGCAAGCTCTTAACCCCCATGAATCTATGCTTTTTTCCAGTAATGTTAACATGTAGATTTTTCCCTTCTTTTTCATATTCTCTAAATTTCCTTTAATGTGCATGTTTTGCTTTATAATATAGAATAAATATTGAAAAGAAAAAGCAGAGACCAAATTTATGGGAGGGGGTGAGCTCCAAATCCTTCAATTCCGCCCCTGAGCAGAGACCAAATTTAAACATTTTGTCCTTTCTCAGATCCTGGATTCTGTGCAGAAAAAAGTATTTCTGTGCTGGAAAAGTTGTTTGTTTACCTCTTTTCGATGTGTTATCAATAATGAAAAAAGTGTACGGCGTTGAACGTAACTCTGTGTTTCGTATTTTCAGTTGCAGTACCTACCTCAGCTGACTAGCAGCAGCACCCTCCCAGCTTTGGACAACAAGAAGTACTACTGTAACACCAAGAAACTTAACTACCGTTTTCCAAACATTTAAAGAGCTTGGAGATTGATAACAAAAAAAGAATTGATCATTAATCTGAATAAAACATACATTTGATTGGAAACAAATCACAATGTTGAAAAAAACATCAGGAGAAAACATAAGTAACTAACTGGGGGAGGCCACTTGGCAAGACGTGAAGGGAAATTCCAGAGGCAGTGTTCCATGCTTGATTGACAATGGTGTCCAGAACAGAAAGGAAAAACTTCTTTGGATTTTTTTCACTTTTATTTTTGTTGTATCTAAGTAGCTGAGCTTATGGACAGAATATAAACTATCTACTGCACTCGCCCATACCTCCGGCAAAATTAGAGATAAAAAAGTTTATGCTTCAATTGTACCACATGCAACAAGTGAAAAAATGGATTACAGAATGCCCATATATGTTTCCTTGGATCTCTGTTGCTTTGAGTCCTACCTCCTGCCTTTTCAGATTTTCTCATCGTATTTAAGGAGAGTTAAGGTTCTCGAAACCAAAATGTTTAAAATTCCATTTCTGCTTGCTCTAGCTCTTGATTTTTATATATTGAAACTTTTTTGAATATATGAGATGTTTAAAATATTTAAAATCATATGGATGATCATAAAAGACTAATTTACATGCTTATATATTTAATGATATGTTTATAGACATTTCTTACATACACTTTGGTCTTTACCTTTAGTAAAGGATGCATCTTAGTCATTTTTGCAGGCAAGATGGATTTACTATAATCCATCTAAACTTGTTCACCCAATTCCCCTTGCAAACAATGGCATGAAGCTTGGCAGCTGACCCAGGGGTAGAACAAGAACTACAGGCTTCACAGGAACTGGGCCTGCCAGCCTGAAAGTAATTAGTACTTCATTCTCTCCAGCTCAGCCTCAGACTTGGAGACAGAGATACTGTCAGGACTATAGTGATCTGGGTTTTGGAAGAAACTGCTTATGAGCTTTTACTTGGGTCATAAAAGACATAAGGTTATAAGCTAATGTTTTCCCTGAAATATCTTTTTACACTATATGTGTATGTGTGTATATCTATAGTGCACACACATATATATGTGTGTGTATATACCAACCTAACAACTAGAAGTTAACAACTAATAAGAAAATAGACCAAAATGACATTATTGAGAATTCCTAGCTTTGTACAGTGATACTTAAAATGATGACATATAACTAGCTTTGATTTGGCCTATTGCTCCTATTCAAAAAGCTTTTTCATCCTTGTCCCCTGGACACAAGGGCAATATGAAGCTGATGTCTGCTTCTTATTGCTCAACCCCATTTTTGATTGATGTGCTGCTATTTCCTAGCAGTCCTCCGCCATGGTTTTTGAAGATGTATTTTACTGTATCTTCAAAACCTTTCTTCTGCATTCTCAGTTTACTGCTATGTTAATTTTCTTCATGAGAGCATTTGACCTTATTCACTTACTGCTAAGTAATCCACCAAATTCTGGCATCTGTTCAATAATTTTGGCTACCCCAGACCGTTTAGTGATATCCTGAGGCTTCCTAATGTATGTAGCTTCTTGCATAGAGCTGATAGCGGGTTAAATACTAGTCACAGTGTAATCTAATTCTTGTTATGTAGACTTGATTCAAATGACAAAGAAGGACATCCAACTTCTGCTAATAGTTTACATTTTGTGTTTTTCTTTTTTTCCTTACCCCCAACAGTGTACCTGACGAGGCAGATGACTGTAACAGCCTAATTTATCCAGTAGTTTTAAGGAATACCATTCAGAGTAGAAAAGTAGCTCCAGACTAACCTGTGGTCAATCAGTTGCTTCATCACATAGTAATCAAACAAGCCTGAGATAGAAGTGGTCATTTATTTCTAATGAGTTCTATTAAATATATGCTTATACTTAATTTAACCATATCTGTGATCTTTTCTTCAGCATGGAATCGCCACTGTTTCACATGAGACTGTTCTACATCCTTATCATTTTTTTATTTACTATTTTCTGATTTTTAAAATGGCAGTGGCAATTATATTAGTAAACAGTATATCATTTATGGTATGTGCTATTTACATAAGCTGGTTCCTAACACAACTAAAATTCATTTTTCTACTTTAATGCTGCATCACAGAAAGTGTTTATTTTAAAATTATCTCCAGTCAAGGTTATATTCAACAGATTAATATTCAAACCAAACATACAGAAATACACAAACAAGTTGGCATATAACTAACAAAAATAGAATCAGGACCATTTGAAGCAGGTAAAAATAAAAATCTGTTTATACCTATTTATGATATTCTTTATCACTGCTTTCTAGATGTAAAGTGAATTTGTGCTTATACTTCTTATGATGTCCCTTGAGCTCATGGGAAGTACTATCCAACATATATGAGGGAATACAAATTAGTTTCTAATTGACATGTTAAATTTTTCTGTTTGAAGCAGTTTTTTAATTTAAGCAAAAAGTAAGTATAGCTCTGATGGCCTTCATCATTGTTTCCTCTGTTCTATTGCAATCAGCAAAGCTATTTAAATCCAGCCAGGTATTTATGTCTAGTTTTAATAAGACACTAGACTAAGCCTACAAAATAGACAAATTAGCCAGAAACTGTTCATTCAGAGAAAGGATGTATGGTATAAAGAGCACAGGAATGCAGGATCATGACAAATGCATGCAAATCCTGGGAAGCAATATGAATGCCCCAGCAACCACTGACTACTTTGCATAATTGACTCCATCAATGAATATGAAATTCAGCTTTCAGTTTTTCATAATTGTATATTTATAGTAACATGCTTCAATAACTTTAAAGTAAAATGCAACAAATTACTGTTAAAAAATAAAGAATATCTGTTGTACCTTTAAATCATTTTAAAGAACTCTTAAGTATCTACATCAACAGATATTTATATAGGATTGATATAAAATAAGGAATATATAAGAATTAAAATGGTACCTGGTTTGCATTTTTCTTAAAATGGTTTAATGTACCTAAATTCTCACTTCTAACTTAGTAACTTTAGTGAATCACATCTGAATGTTTATTTTCTACATGATGGACTCTGCTAGAATGTCGTAGTATAACATTCTTATAGTTCTGTTGACGATTATGTAATATTTGTTGCTGTTTAGGATCAACAATTGCACATGATACTTTATATTGAAATAAGCACTTACTGAATATTATTATTTTACTTCAAGTCTAATTTTAGTTCCAGAGAAGGCAGTGATGTTTTAAAGGCTTGGACAATTTTTTCTTTTTCTTTTACGCCAGGAAGATCACTTAAAAACAAATACTTGAGGTTTCTGCAAAAAGAGAAATTTTTAAAAGTTAATTTAATTTGGCCTTTACTCTTATAGCATTAAAAATAAACTTGCTTTATTGACTTAAAAAAGCTACACACAGAATGTGTTCATATCATCCTACACTTTCAAAATGACTTTTAGAATGGTAGTCTTAGAGTACTACTTTAAATGAAATTCATGCTAGGCACTAAGCCAGACCTTGGACAGTTTAGTTGTTCTGAATTACATCAATAATGCTGAATTCTTCCAAATATTTTATGTATATTATGGCATAGAACTCCTTTGCATGTTAAATATAAAATATGACATCAGTCATGGTGATGATTTTTTGCACCTGACACTAAAAGCAAAAACAACTAAAGCAAAAGTAAACAAGTGGGACTACATCAAATTGAAAATCTTATGTACAGCAAAGGAAACCATCAACAAAATGAAAAGGCAACCTACTGAATGGGAGAAAATATTTGCAAATCATATATCTGATAAGGAACTAATATCCAAAATGTATAAAGAACTCATACAACTCAATAGGAAAAACCCCAAACAATCCAATTTTTAAAATGGGCAAAATATCTGAATAGACGTTTTTCCAAAGAAGACATACAGATGGAGAACAGGTACATGAAAAGATACTCTACATCATTATCAGGGAAATGCAAATCAAAACCACTATGAGATATCACCTCACACTGTTGTTAGAATGGCCATTATCAAAAAGACTAGAAATAAGTGTTGGTGAGGATGTGGAGAAAAGGGAGTCCTTGTGCACTGTTGGTGGGATTGTAAATTGGTGCAGTCATATGTGAAACAGCATGGAGGTTCCTCAAAAAATTAAAAACAGAACTACCATATGATCCAGCAATTCTACTTTTCAGTATTTACCTGAAGAAAACAAAAACACTAACTCAAAAAGGTATGTGTACCCCCATGTTCATTGCAGCATTATTTACAATAGTCAAGATACAGAAACAATCTAAGCGTCCATTGATGGATTAGGTAAAGAAAATGTGGTATATGTATACAATGATGTAGTTTCAGCCATAAAAAAATGAAATTCTGCATTGGCAACAACTTGGATGGACCTTGAGGGCATTATGCTAAGTGAAATAAGTCAGAGAAAGACAAATATTGTATGATGTCTTATATATGGAAGCTAAAAATAAATAAATAAGCAAGCTCATAGATACACAGAACAGATTGGTGGTTGCCAAAGGCACGGGGTGGGGAGTGGGAGAAATGGGTGAATGGTTTCATGTTTTTGTTTTTAGTTTAAGTAAATTGAATTTTAAAAATATGAATCTTAACCTAGAAAGGAAAAGAAATCGGGAAAGTTCTTAAAGGAACTCAAGTGTGTATTAAAAGGTGAAGCCTTAAAGCCTCATGTAAGAGATAAACAATCTAGTACTTTTGGTTCTAATGTTTAAGATTTCTCAGACTTCTGTGATGCTGAGGTTATTGGCAGAACATAAGGGAAATTAAAAGATGGGGAGGAAGTATAATAGCTAGTGCTTATTGAAAGCTTTCTGTAACAGGAACCATGCTAGGTGCTTTATGTAGGTCAATTTTTTAAAAAGATGCTCCCTAAAAAATGCAATACAACCATAACATATTAAGGGTGATAATTTAAACTGTTTTAAAATATTATAGCTGACAGTTAAGTCATTTTCATAAATTATATTTTTCAGAATTAAAAAAAAGACACCACCTCTCAACTGTTTTAAATTCCGATTATTCACCTTAACATTATCAAGTTTCCATTTTGGCACTGACCACCTACCTTAAATGATGCAAAGCAATGATACCTTTGTCTGTGATATTCCCACATGAAATTATTTCCATTTCCAACATGCTTTTTTGTAAATTTTCAAGTTGACTAAGTCTCTTCAAACAGTCATCCTCAATATAGTGACACTTGCATAGCCTTATTTTTTCAACATGCTGTAGGCCTTCTGGGGGAAAAAAAGTACAGTTTAAGAACCTGCTTTACCATTAAGATGATCAACTATCCTAGTTTGTCCAGAATTGTTCTAGTTTTAGGATTGAAAGTCCTAAGTCCTAGGAAACCTCTTAGCCCCAGGAAAACAGTAACGGTTAGTCACCCTATTAACCATACAAGGTATTCACTATACAGGTTGTGCTGATGGACAGGGCCATTCTGCAGTCAGATGCCCAATGCACTGGAGGAGAGAAATGCCCACACAAGCAGAAGCTGTGTGGATATAATTATTTCTACATTAGTGAGCGTTTCTCAATGACAGAAGTTTGACAAAGATAATTTGACAAACAAGGCCTTGAATTTTAAGTCAATAAAGCACAGAACAAAGGCATGTAGAGACAAGCTTAGTGCAGGGAGAAAGGAGAGGAAGGTATCTGTAACCTCTATTTAATTTAAAAATAAATATCATACACAGGAAGAAACAAGCTGGATTGCACTGAAAAAGGCAAAAAGGACACACCTATGACTATAATAGTGAGTCAACTGCAACCAAATGTCACTGCAAATCACCTGCATTTCCCATAACAAATGATAGGGGAGTTACCCATGTGATCAAATCCAATGCTCATGATACAAGAATCAGTGGCATCAATTGCCTGGATCTTGTATTTGTCCAGGGGGCCTGTTGGGAGGTGGTTGTAATCCTTCTGCCACCTCTCCTGGCCGTGGTAGCGCACCACAGCCCCACAGCGCAGCAGCCACTCGGACGCCGCCCTGTCAGGGCCAACATCCCGGATGCGTTCATGGTCCACTCTGTTGGCAAGAGAACAAAAGCAGGTAGCTTTTACTATAATCACTAGCTTCTTAACTATGTTCACCAACGTAAATACAGAAGAGCAACCACTTTTCACTTCACGTGATGAGGAGGGAGATAAAGTATTAGTGAAATCCATGTAAAGAAAACATTCAATGGCTCTACCTGCTACCTTTTTTGCTTTTGTTTTTGTTTTCAAGTGAACTCTGTCAAGGCATGTTATCCTTATGTGAGTTTATCAGGCAGACATTGAGTCTTCGTTGATTCGTATGTGGCACAATAGCTTCACACCAGGAGGTACTCAGTATCTGTGTTTTGAATGAATGACTACACTTGGTTATCATTTTTATTAATGACAAAAGATTAAAAGGAATAATTTTGAACCTTTGTTCAAATTAATGTCATTAAGTGATATTCATTAATTTTAACATATGCTTTTTTCTCTAGTTAGTGGTATTAATGCTATATTAAGCAACAAGGAGGTTAGTTTTGTCAGTTTCAAAATATTTCTAAGCATGCCACCAACTTTTTATTTTATTTTATTTTTTAAAATAAATTTATATATTTATTTTTGGCTGCGTCGGGTCTTCGTTGCTGTATGCGGGCTTTCTCTAGTTGCGGCGAGCGGGGGCTACTCTTCATTGTGGTGCGCGGGCTTCTCATTGCGGTGGCTTCCCTTTGTTGCAGAGCACAGGCTCTGGCTGCAAGGGCTTCAGTAGTTGTGGCATGTGGGCTCAGTAGTTGTGGCTTGCGGGCTCTAGAGCGCAGGCTCAGTAGTTGTGGCGCACGGGCTTAGTTGCTCCGTGGCATGTGGGATCTTCCCGGACCAGGGCTCGAACCCGTGTCCCCTGTACTAGCAGGCAGATTCTTAACGACTGCGCCACCGGGGAAGTCCCCCAACTAACTTTTTAAAACCTTGATTTCCCTTGATAGTATTCAAAAGGTTAACTACATCCCTTAAGAAGCCATAGAATAAAATATTCTAAAATTACATTTACTGAGCTTTTCTGATTACAAAAGTAATAAATGTTCATTTCAGAAAACTTGAAAGGCATTGAAAGGATGAATGAGAAGAATCACTGAAGTCCTGTAACCCAGATAGTTAATATTCTGTAATCTATATTCTGATCGTTATTCAGTGCTTGTATGTTTTATTTGCTTTAAAAGAAAGTTAGGATCGTACTGCACGCACGACACAAAAAACATTTGAAACACAAGAAATAACCAAATTAGCTACTGGGAACTCATCAAGCTGTAACAATTCCCATGTTTCTTCACTTTAGTTAGAGTAACTTACTTATTAAACACTGCATTCAACCAGCCCCAGAAGTATCGGGAGTCACGTGACCTTGGGAGTTTCTTTAAGCCACAGAACTGCCGGGAAATTTTTCCAAACAGCATCACTTGACCTAGACACATAAAACAGTATTCGTATTAGATCATCAGCTGGCAATCAGAGTCCCATACATACAGTAACTGACTTTACAACTTCAGAGTCAGTGCTCTTGTGCTGATAAAGCTGATGACTCACTTGCCACTCAATACTTATTAAGCAAGTTACTCCTGTCTGTTTTTTGGTTTCTTCTGCTGCAAAAATGAGAGGCTGAATTGAATGGTCTCTATGGTTCCTTCCAGCCTTGACATTGTTCTTTCTACTTGTTCACTCCTCAATTGGAGTCAGCCTGCCGTGGTGCCACCTGGTGTCCATTCAGGCAGTGCATCTACAAATTTACTGAAACCAGCTCCAGTCCCAATCTACATTTCCAGTACCAAAATGACAAACTAAAATCACCTAAGGAGCAATGTGTCAAGGTTAAGACACTTACATCCAGAAAAGGAGAGGAGTCGTGGAAACAGATCTTCCTATCACAAGGCTGCAAGTAGTGTCCCCAGAACAGTGCAAAGCAAGAGCTGTACAAGGGCAGCTGGGAAAGACGGGGCAAGTAACTTCACCTCTCTGACCCTTGGTTTTCTCATTTGTAAAATGAGATGGTTTGCTCAGATGATTTCCAGCTGTAAAAACCCATAACTATGAGTTGAGAAAGCGATTTTGGAATTGGGTCTCAACCTGATTTATCTGAATTCAAGTTTCTCTGATAGTGTGCCAGGTGGGGGGAAAACAAAGATAAATGAAACATGGTCTCTGCCTTTGAGGAGCTGACAACTTAATGCAGGGTGGAGTGAGCTAAAACAAGTTACCAGGTAGTTAAAATAAATGATAGAACCTGGAAAATACCTCAAACGAGTTAAAGACACACAAGGATTTCAATAGGCAAAGATGCCAGGAAAATGTAGGTCAGGTGATAAACTGAGGCAGGAACCTTTAAGGCATGTTGTAGTTCAGTTGGCTCAGCACATGGGGGTCATGAGAAGAGGAGGGAGACAATGTGCACAGTCACATCGGGAAGGGTCTCCCATGATCAGCCAGAAAGTTTGTCTTCTGCAGGTGGCTGGGAATCACTGAGATTTTAGCATAGAGCACTGGCATGGTTAGAACTATGCTTCAGGAATATTACTCAGACAGCAGCATCAAGATTGAGGGTCATGTAGAGATGAGGAAACTGAAGCCCTGATAATAAGTAACTTGCTGACACCCTAAATCCTTTCTGGAACAAGGTGGGGTATTAATAAACGCATGTGCTTAAAGGGACTTGTCCAATTTTTCATGGCTAATTGTTAGCAGTGCTGAAACTGGAACCTAGTTTTCTCTCTTATTAGTCCGGGGCTCTTTCCTCAGTCATTGGATGGTTCTAGAACTCAGGAAAAAGAAGAGGACTAGAAAGAGGCCTGAGTGGGAACTACCTTAGAGCTGAGGAAGTGCCCAAGGATGTCGGGTTGTAGAACAAAGAGAACTGAGGTCTGAGGACAGAACCCTGGGGTCATCTACTAGCCTCTTTATCCTTCCTCCATCATCACTCTGCCTTCATTACTGCAAACTTCTCCCCCTGCTACTTCCTCCCACATTCTCAGCCCTTTCCAGCTTTTGGTTAAATCTCTCTCCACCTGTGCCCATCTCAGTAACTCCTTTGGCTGCCAACCTTATTTACAAATCTGGGCTTTCTGGCTTCATCTCAGGCTGTTCCCTCCATTTACCATCCCTCCCCGCCCCCCAGAATCCTATGGAAATCTTCCCCAACCTCAAGACCTTACTCAAATGCCATCTCCATCCATCCATTCATTCAATAAATATTGAATGTCTGCTATACTTAGTGCAAGAGATTCAATGGCAAGACAGAAGCAAAACAAAACAACACAGGAGAGAGAGACCGAGAAAAACATGGTTCCTGTCCTCATGGAATGTGTAGTATATGTACCATATATGTATAGATGACATATAAACAAATGAATAACATGCAACACGATGTCTTAATGGAGGTATGGACAAGTTCTGTGAGAGCTTAGGGAAGGGAGTGAGGGATAGGCTTCATACTAGAGGTGTCTTCTGAGATGGGTCTCAAAGGATGATTAAGAGTTTCCAGTTAGGCAGAAAAAAGAAAAGTATGAAGGGCAAAAGGAAGAGCAAGAATCACATATTATTCATTTCCATTTTCCTTAGCACCTAGCACAGCACCATCCCCTAATGCAAGTTTAATAAATATTTGGCAATTAATAATCTTCAATGGGTGATACATTTTCATGCAGAAACCAGGGAAACTCATTAAGCGGGTAAATTAGAGAGGTTTGTGAAAACTGAAGTACTTTCACTTGATTCATTTTGGCCCACCTTGTATTTCAGCTTAAGGGAAAGATTAAACCAAATTTACTTCAGCTTATGATCTGTAAGAATATTATATATTATATATAAAATAATTTAAACATGAAAATTAAGTTTTTATTTAGCGAAAAATTAAAAATACGAATTGGTAGGTTTTTGCATTCTCAACTGCTACTTTGTTAATTGATATTAGGAATTTTAGATGAATTCAAGCAGCTACCTCTGAGAATGCTTTCTAGAGGGAAAGAGGAGACCTCTGGCGGTGAGTTGATGAATTTAGCTTTAATAAATTAAAAGCAACAAGTGAAATGCAAGTTAAAAAATAACCACTACTAAACTACCGCTGTGATAAATAATTTAGGAATTAAAATTATTTTAAAAATTCTTCTTACTACCATAACACAGCTTAGAGCCATAAGTTTGTAACAGAGTTTCTAAAAGTTGCTATTATGTTTGTGACTTAGAGAAGACCAGACCTCTAATGTGTGACTCAAAATAGGATATGGAGAGTCCCGCAATTTGCATATAAACAAGTTTTTGTTTTAAAGTGAAAGTTCTTTTTTTACATATTAAACATAATTACTTAGGTGGGCTATTCAAAACGTTGGCTATTTTAGTGGTCAAAAAGACTGAACTAGCCAACTCGTTCTTGAGGGCAGTAAAAGTGTGAAGAGAGAGGTGGGGTGGTATCAGAACTGGGGAGGTTTTTTTCCCCAAATTATAACCCCACTTCACTGCAAATTCATCCATTACTGATGCCAATTCTTATTCCTGAGGTGTCTAGAGTCTAGTGAAATAGAACAGCAGAGCAATTGCTTAGGAATTAGAAGCAAAGGTTCCAAAAGCCACTCTTAGGCTAATATCACTTGACACTCATTGAACTAATTTCGCATAGGTTCTGACCTAGATGGAAGATGAACACGAATTCTTAGCTGAGGAGGGTGGTGGCTGGAACACAAATGTCTCTAGCCAAAGACATTACAGGGTGAATGAATGTAAGGTGAGCTCTTGATGTGAGATTATCTAAATGAAACAAATTAATGTACAGTCAAGCCTAGGGGAGAAGGTAAGCAGAGAAAATTTTATAAAAAGAGCATGTGTATTTTGAGTTCTTTCACTTTGCTAAACTAAGAAGCACATGCTCAAAATCACAGAGTAGTAAAAAAGTCACTACTCTGGGCTGACCCATGAAAGCCTGACCACAGACCCTAGAACTGTATAATTCTGTACTCAACCTAGTAACAAATCAACTACATCCCATGCAATGGTTAAAATAAAAAATAGTGATAGTACCGAAAGTTGGTGACACTGAAGAGGAACTGGATCACTCAACATTGCTGGTGGGAATGTAAAATGGTACAGCCACTTTGGAAAACAGTTTGGCAGTTTCTTACAAAAGTAAACATGTGCTTATCATATGACCCAGCAATTGGACTCTTGGGCATTTATCCCAGAAAAACAAAAACAGGCTCGCACAAAAAGCTGTACACTAATTTTCATAGCAGGTTTATTTGAAATAGCTAAAAACTAAAAGTAACTCAGATGTCCTTCAATGGGTGAATGGTTAAACATGCTGTGGTACATCCATACCATGAAATACTTCTCAGTAATTAGAATGAACTATCAATACATGCAACAATTTGGATGGATCTCAAGGGATTATGCTGAGTGAAAAAGCCAATTCCAGAAAATTACATACTGTATAATTCTGCTTATGTAACATTCTTGGCATGACAAAATTTGAGAAAGGGAGACTAGAATGGGGAAGAGGGTGCCTTGCAGGAGAGAGGTGTAGTTATAAAAGGACAACGGAGGAATCCTGGTGGTGATGGAACTGTGCTGTAGCTTGCCTGTGGTGGATACAAGAATCTACACATGCGGAATTCCCTGGCGGTCCAGTGGTTAGGACTCTGAGCTCTCACTGCCAAGGGCTGGGGTTCAATCCCTGGTCAGGGCACTAAGATCCCAAAAGCCCCACGGTGCGGCCAAAAAAGAAAAAAAAAAAAAAAACCTACACATGTGATAAAAACTATACAGAACTAAATACATGCACAAAGGTAAAACTGCGGTTAACTGAATAAGATCCATGGGCTGTGTCAATGTCAATTTCCTGGTTGAGTTATTGCACTATCCTTTTACAAGATGTTACCATTGGGGAAGACTGGGTAAAGGGTACACAGGATCTCTACTGTTTCTTACAACTGCGTGGGAATCTACAATTAGCTTAAAACTAAAAAACTGAACTAACAAAATAACCATTTCTTATTTTTTTTCATTTGTGATGACCAAGCAGGCAACATTCCACATTATTTTCGCAAATAAAGAAAATATGTACAACTGTCCAGGTGATAAAACCATATAAACATAATAAAAGCCATCATTTTATCGAGCACTTTACTGTGCTAACATCTGATGAGCCTTATCTCGTGTAATCCACACAAAAGTCCTATGAAGGAGATCCTGCTATTACTCCTAGTTCACAGAGAAGGGTCTGAGGCAAAGAGGTGAAATGACTTCCCCAAGCTACCCGACTAATAACTGGAGCCAAGTTCACGCAGGCAAGTATAAGTCCTTCCAGCAATAAAGTTAAATGATCCTATTTTTGTTCAGCTGTCCTGACCCTAAAAATTAAACAACTTCCATCAAGCAGAGAGAACAAATGCTAGTTAAACAGGCATGGTGATAAAGGATCACGTAATTTAACACAGGTCGTTCATACATTACACGGTCCACTTCCCTCATTTTACAGATAAACAGGGGTGAAGTGACCTGCACAGGTGAGTCGCTGTTCCCAGGCCCGCACAGCATATTTAAAAGTATATCTCGGTCCAGGATTTTTTTAAAAAGGAAATAGATTGCTAAATGATGTCAGAGACCGAGCCGTCTGGTTCATCTAGGCGCTCAATATTTACAGGACCAATAAATGAATGAATGGCACGCCAGGAGCCACATATACGAAAGTCCAGAAGACTGCAGGCTATCAGGCGCTGCCATGACAGAGCCTCCGTCCGGAGAGGGCTAGGGCTGGACAGCGAGCGGCTCTCCAGTGGCCACTCCACTGGGTGGGAGCCGGGTTGGAGATCGCGGTGCCCTGCAAGGAGCCTCGAGTGACGCGGGGCGGGGCTGAGGGGGGCGGGGGTCGAGGGGGGCGGAGCCTCGAGTGACGCGGGGCGGGGTCGAGAGGGGCGGGGCCTGGCGGGAGGAAGGGAGGCCGCTGGGCCTGCCCAAACGACAGTTTTCACCATAATCATCCCGACTTTGTCCCGCGGCCCCGAGTCCGCTCGGCGGTGAAGATCGAGGACGCCCGACTCGGCGGGCCAGATTTTCAGTCAGCCTAGCGATGGGAGAGGGGAAAGGGCAGAGGGGTAACCACCACCCTAGACCCGCCCCACCCGGGGCCTAGCTCCTCTACTCACAGCGTCAAAAGGAGAGAGTGAGCTAGCGTCCCCAGCGTCTACGGCGGCGCCGGCCTGCCCTTCGCCCTCTGCCGCGCGAGTCCATTGGCCACTGGAGGCTGCTCTCACGTGGGGTGAAGGCGCGCCCCTCATTGGCCTCTGCTTGGGGGCGGGGCTAGAGAGCGCCTGGACCTGAGCAGTGTAGGGCTCAAGGGCCGGCTTCTGGGGCTTGAGGCAGGGGAGGAGGCGCAGGCGATGGTGCCGGCGCTACGTTACCTAGGCAGTGTCTGCGGACTGGCCCGCGGGGGGTTTCCCGGGGGCTTCTCCGCGGCGTGCGCGCCCGCGCCGGGGAAGCCCTGGCTGTTGTGCCAAGGTGGCCGCAGAGCCAGCACCAGGTGAGTAGCCGCTGGCCCGACCCCCCGCGGTCTGCGCTGCTTCTCTCAGAGGTGCCTCGTGCTGGACCTCTGCCCCTGCGCTACTTCCCTGTCCTCGGCGTGGGAGAGGGTCGGGATTCTGTGAATCCCGGGCTCCAACCTGTGATGCCAGGAGCTACCTGCCTGGATCATCTGTAGGTTTGTGGGCGAGAGGAAAAGAATAAGAAAGGCAATGTTGAGTAGAGGTCAGGAACAGTTCTGGCTTTGAATACAACCCCGCCACTTCCTATTCAACTCTGGGCGGGTTACTTAAGCTCCTTAAAGGCTCAGTTGTGAATAGGATCCTAGTCTCTCGCGTTAAGTGGTCGTTTTGAGGATTAAAGGACCTAACACACTGTAAGCAATCAAATATGCTGTTTATTCGCTGGCCTTCCTGATGTTACTTGGAAGATCTAAAACCGGTCTTATATCAATCAGTTCCTGGCACACGCATGCTGCATAGAGTTGCCTCTGTGAGAAGCAGCTCAGTTAGTTTCTAATCAAACCCTGCAGAATTCAGCGTCCTGTGATTTGAAGTTTGGAGACCACATTCGCAACTACTGTTTTTCTCTGCTCTTTGTAGAGGGAATGGTTTATGCGAAGGTGTCAAAGCTGGAAATGTCTTGGCTGTTTCGGGAACTAGAATGTGGGCAAGATGAGTGTGACTAGAGCTTAGCGGAACAGAGAGGGTGTGGAATGACACCGGAGAGGGGCTACATCACAGCACAGTTTTTGTTTTAACTACACGTGAAATTTTATTCTAAGAGCACTGGGAGGCTTTTAAAGGGTTTTAAAGAAGTGGTTAAATGTTGATGTTTCAGAAGTTGATTCTGGCTGCTGTGTATTAGTGGATTGGAGGGGGATTAGAGTGGGATAGAATTTGTGATTCCTCGTGGGGGTTTGTAGACAGCTCTTTTGGGAACCTTTTTTTAAGGGAAGAAAGGTAAGGTTAGTGAAGGTTTTGTTTATACTTTTTATTTTTATTTTTTCTTTTTATACTTTTTATTTTGAAATGATTATAGATCCGTAGGAAGTTGCAAAAGAACAGAGAGCTCTCATGTACCCTTCTTCACCGAATTTCCCCCAGCAACACCTTACATAACTGTAATAACAGTATCAAAACCAGGAAATTGACGTTAGCACAATCCACCGGCCTTATTCAGATTTTCATCAGTTTTAGAAGTTTTGCACTTTTTTTTTTAAATTGCTTTACTACTTATAGACCTTTATTCTATATAACATTTAGTATCTTAAAATATTATTTTGAAAATATTATTGAAATTATATTAGGTATATAGATTTGGGGGAGATTTACTTCTTTATAATTTTGAGTTTTCCCATCCATGAACTTGACATATCTCTTCATTTATGCATACTCATTTGTTATTTAAAGTTTATTTATTTGTTGATTTTTTGGCTGCATTGGGTCTTCGTTGCTGCGCAGGGGCTTTCTCTAGTTGCAAAGAGCAGGGGCTACTCTTTGTTGCGGTGCGCGGGCTTCTCACTGCGGTGGCTTCTCTTGTTGCGGAGCACGGGCTCTAGGCGCGCGGGCTTCAGTAGTTGTGGCACACGGGCTTAGTTGCTCCGCGGCATGTGGGATCTTCCTGGACCAGGGCTGGAACCCGTGTCCCCTGCATTGGCAGGTGGATTATTAACCACTGCGCCACCAGGAAAGTCCCTCATTTGTTATTTAATAGAGTTTAAAATTTTTCTCTGTGAAGTTCTTTTTTCTTAGGTTAATTCTTAGATTCCCTTATTGCTTTGTTGCTACTGTAAACAGTATCTTAATTATATTATTCTTTAAGCTGGATCTTACTGGTATAGAAGATGCTTCTTTGTACTTCTTATCAGGTTTTGGAACCTGGTTCATATGTGCTTCATAAAATGAGTTAGGGAGTTTTCAGCCTTTTAAATTTTTCTGGAATATCTTTGATGATAGAGATTATCCGTTCCTTGAAAGTATGGTAAAATTTATGTGTGTGTGTATTTAGGTAGAAAGCTTTTGATGACTATTTTAATTTATAGTGATTGATTCAAAATTTCTATTTCTTTGTGCCTCAGTAATTTTGCCTGAGGAGTCCCCCACCCCGTTTCATCTATGTTATCAAATTTATTAGCATATAGATCTCCATGATACTCTTTGATTATGTTTAAGATCCTTGTTGTGTCTTTACGTATTTTTTCTTTATTATTCTTTTTTATTTATTTGTGTCATCTCACTTTTTCCCCCATTACTCTTGCCAGAGGTTTGTCTACATTATAAATCTTTTCAAATAAAAGATTTTTCTTCTTTATTATATTTTGTTATATGTATGTTTGTTTTATATATTATATATACATGTTTATATGTTTGTTTTTCTTTATTATATTTAACTTCTTGAGTTGATAACTTAACTCATTAATTTTTGGTCCAGGAGTATTTTTAGGAGTGTCTCTTGCATGTTAAAGTTCCTGTAGCCTTGTTTACCCAAGAATATCTTTATTGAATCCTCATATTTATTTATTTATTTATTTATTTTTTAACATCTTTATTGGAGTATAATTGCTTTACAATGGTGTGTTAGTTTCTGCTTTATAACAAAGTGAATCAGCTATACATATACATGTGTTCCCATATCTCTTCCCTCTTGCGTCTCCCTCCCTCCCACCCTCCCTATCCCACCCCTCTAGGTGGTCACAAAGCACCGAGCTGATCTCCCTGTGCTATGCGGCTGCTTCCCACTAGCTATCTATTTTACATTTGGTAGTGTATATATGTCCATGCCACTCTCTCACCCTGTCACATCTTACCCCTCCCCCTCCCCATATCCTCAAGTCCATTCTCTAGTAGGTCTGTGTCTTTATTACCATCTTGCCACTAGGTTCTTCATGACCTTCTTTTTTTTTTTTTCCCTTAGATTCCGTATATATGTGTTAGCATACTGTATTTGTTTTTCTCTTTCTGACTTACTTCACTCTGTATGACGGACTCTAACTCCATCCACCTCATTACAAATACCTCCATTTCACTTCTTTTTATGGCTGAGTAATATTCCATTGTATATATGTGCCACATCTTCTTTATTCATTCATCCGATGATGGACACTTAGGTTGCTTCCATGTCCTGGCTATTGTAAATAGAGCTGCTATGAACATTTTGGTACATGACTCTTTTTGCATTATGGTTTTCTCAGGGTATATGCCCAGTAGTGGGATTGCTGGGTCGTATGGTAGTTCTATTTTTAGTTTTTTAAGGAACCTCCATACTGTTCTCCATAGTGGCTGTATCAATTTACATTCCCACCAACAGTGCAGGAGTGTTCCCTTTTCTCCACACCCTCTCCAGCATTTATTGTTTCTAGAATTTTTGATGATGGCCATTCTGACCAGTGTGAAATGATATCTCATTGTAGTTTTGATTTGCATTTCTCTAATGATTAATGATGTTGAACATTCTTTCATGTGTCTGTTGGCAATCTGTATATCTTCTTTGGAGAAATGTCTATTTAGGTCTTCTGCCCATTTTTGGATTGGGTTGTTTGTTTTTTTGTTATTGAGCTGCATGAGCTGCTTGTAAATCTTGGAGATTAATCCTTTGTCAGTTGCTTCATTTGCAAATATTTTCTCCCATTCTGAGGGTTGTCTTTTGGTCTTGTTTATGGTTTCCTTTGCTGTGCAAAAGCTTTTAAGTTTCATTAGGTCCCATTTGTTTATTTGTGTTTTTATTTCCATTTCTCTAGGAGCTGGGTCAAAAAGGATCTTGCTGTGATTCATGTCATAGAGTGTTCTGCCTATGTTTTCCTCTGAGAGTTTGATAGTGTCTGGCCTTACATTTAGGTCTTAAATCCATTTTGAGTTTATTTTTGTGTATGGTGTTAGGGAATGTTCTAATTTCATACTTTTACATGTACCTGTCCAGTTTTCCCAGCACCACTTATTGAAGAGGCTGTCTTTTCTCCACTGTAGAATCCTCATATTTAAATGGGATAGTTTGGGCTTCCCTGGTTGTACAGTGGTTAAGAATCCACCTGCCAATGCAGGGGACACGGGTTTGAGCCCTGGCGCGGAAGATCCCACATGCCGTGGAGAAACTAAGCCCCATGTGCCACAACTACTGAAGCCCAGGCGCCTAGAGCCCGTGCTGCACAACAAGAGAAGCCACAACAATGAGAAGCCCGCACACCACAACAAAGAGCAGCCCCCGCTTGCTGCAACTAGAGAAGGCCCGTGCGTAGCACTGAACACCTAAGACAGCCAAAAATAAAAACAACTAAATAATAAATTAAAAAAAATAATAAAAGAGATAGTTGAACTCTAGGTTAGAAGTCCTTTTTTTCTCCTTGAAAATAATGCTCCATTGACTTCTTGATTTCAGTGTCACAATTTAGAAATCTGATGTCAAGTGAATTCATGTTTTTTTTAAATTTATATTTTATATTGGAGCATAGTTGATTAACAATGTTGTGTTAGTTTCAGGTGTACAGCAAAGTGATTCAGTTATACATATACATGTATCTATTCTTTTTCAAATTCTTTTCCCATTTAGCTTATTACAGAATATTAAGCAATGTTCCCAGTGCTATACAAAAGGTCCTTGTTGGTTATCTGTTTTAAATGTAGCAGTGTGTACATGTCAATCCCAAACTCCCTCCCTCCCCCGACCCTGCCCCCTGGTAACCCTAAGTTTGTTCTCTAAGTCTGTGAGTCTGTTTCTGTTTTGTAAATAAGTTCATTTGTATCATTTTTTTTAGATTCTGCATATAAGCAATATCATATGATATTTATCTTTCTCTGTCTGACTTACTCCACTTAGTATGATAATCTCCAGGTCCATCCATGTTGCTGCAGATGACATTATTTCATTCTTCTTAATGGCTGAGTAGTATTTCATTGTATATATGTACCACATCTATCCATTCATCTGTTGATGGACATTTGGGTTGCTTCCATGTCTCGCTATTGTAAACAGCGCTGCAGTGAACATTGGGGTGCATGTATTCTTTTGAACCATGTTTTTCTCTGGATACATGCCCAGGAGTGGGATTGCAGGGTCATATGGTAGTTCTATTTTAGTTTTTCAAGGAACCTCCATACTGTTCTCCATAGTGGCTGTACCAAATTATATTCCCACCAACAGTGCAAGAGGGTTCCCTTTTCTCCACACCCTCTCCAGCAGTTATTGTTTGTAGATTTTTTGATGATGCCCATTCTGACTGGTATGAGGTGATATCTCATTGTAGTTTTGATTTGCATTTCTCTAATAATTAGCGATGTTGAGCATCTTTTCTTGTGCCTGTTGGCCATCTGTATGTCTCCTTTGGAGAAATGTCTATTTAGATCTTCTGCCCAGTTTTTGATGGAGTTGTTTGTTTTTTTGATATTGAGTCACGTGAGCTCTTTCTAAATTTTGGAGACTAATCCCTTGTTGATTGCATCATTTACAAATATTTTCTTCCATTCTGTGGATTGTCTTTTCATTTTGTTTATGATTTCCTTTGCTGTTACATGCAGTCATTTGTGTGTGTGTTACTATGCAATTTAACCACATGTGTTAATTTGTGTAATTGCCACCACAATTAAGAAACAGAAATGTTCCATCAATACGGAGATTGTGTTACCTACCCCTTTATATTCACATCCCATTTCTCCACCCTTTCTAACCTCTGGCAACCACGAATCTATTTTTCAGCTCTATAATTTTGTCAGTTTGAAAAGGTTGTATAAGTGGAATCACACAGTATGTAAGCCTTTGAGATTGGCTTTTTTCATGCAGCATAATGTCCTTGTGATCCATCTAAGGTGTTGCCTGTGTTGATAGTGGGTTCCATTTAATTGCTGAGTAGCAGTCTATGATATGGATGTATCACAGTTTGTTTAACCACTCCCCAGTTGAATGGTATCTGGGCTGTTTCAGTTTTTGGCTATTATGAATAAAGCTGCTATGAACACTTATGTACAGATTTTTGTAGGAATGTAAGTTTTCATTTCTCTGGGATAAATGCCAAAGAGTGCAGTTGCTAAGACATGTAGTAAGCACATGTTTAGTTTTTTAAGAAACTGCCATACTGTTTTTCCGGAGTGGCTGTACTATTTTACATTCCTACCAGTAACGTGTGAGTTGATCCAGTTCCTCTCATCCTCACCAGCGTTTGGTGTTATCATTTTTTTTTTTTTTAAAGCCATTCTGATAGGGGTGTAGTGATGCCTCATTGTAGTTTTAGTTTGCATTTTCCTAATGACTAAAGGTATTGAATATATTTTCATGTACTTATTTGCCATCTATATATCTGTCCTCTTTGATGAAATGTTTGTTCATATCTTTTGCCTATTCTCTAAATGACTTGTTTGTTTTAATAAATTTATTTATTTATTTATTTATGGCTGCGTTGGGTCTTCGTTGCTGTGTGCGGGCTTTCTCTAGTTGCAGAGAGCAGGGGCTACTCTTCGTTGTGGTGCGCAGGCTTCTCATTGCGGTGGCTTCTCTTGTTGCAGAGCACGGGCTCTAGGCATGTGGGCTTCAGTAGTTGTGGCACGCGGGCTCAGTAGTTGTGACTCGCGGGCTCTAGAGCGCAGGCTCAGTAGTTATGGTGCACAGCTTTAGTTGCTCTGCAGCATGTGGGATCTTCCCAGAGCAGGGCTCGGACCCATGTCCCCTGCATTAGCAGGTGGATTCTTAACCACTGCGCCACCAGGGAAGTCTTGACTTGTTTATTTTTAGAGTTCTTAATATATATTTGAGAAATGAGTCCTTTGTCAGATATATGGTTTGCAAGTGTTTTCTCCCAATTTGTTCATTGTCTTCTTATCCTCTTAGCAGAGTCTTTTGCAGAGCAAAAGTTTTTAATTTTGATGAAGTCCGGTTTATCATTTTTTTTTCTTTTATGGGTCATGGTTTTGGTGTGAACTCTTCAAGTAGCCCTAGATACCAAAGATTTTCTCCTATGTTTTCTTCTAAAAGTTTTATTGTGAATATTTGATGATATTTAAAAACTGAATTTTTTGGTTAGAATAATGACATTGTGTGTGTGTTTTTAAAGAGCCCTTTTAGAAATAACATATTGAAATATTTACAGATGATGTTTAAGATTTAGATCGAAATAATATAATGCAGGAGGGGGTGAAAAAAAATAAATGGGGGGAAGAAGCAAGATAGGCCACGTTCCTGTAAAACCTAGATTTGTTCACCATGAGATCAGTGCTTATGGTAATCTTTTAAGCTTCTCATTTTGTATTTAGATAGACTATACATACCCTTTCTAATTTTTTAAATGATTGTGTAATCAGAGTTATGGCTAAAACTGGTTCTGAGCCCGTTTCTGGACCACTTATTTCCTTAAGTTTGATGTTCTCACTGACTGTTTCCTTCTCAGCAGAAAAAAAAATTTATAAATTTTTGTACACTAGGTGTTAAAGACTTAATGTTAACTTATCCTCAAGAATATTGCACTTGAATTTTTAAAGAATAGATGGTAGAGGAGAGATTGTGATAGTTAACAGAGTAACCACTGATGTAGCCAGATTGGGCAGAGTATTATAGAGACTTAGAGCAGCTTGGGCAACCAGCCACTCTGCCTGCTGGCTGTAGCTGATTATACATGCATGTGACTTTTAAAGGTTTCTTTGTTAGTATAAAGCTAAATATCACAAAGCCCAATAAACATTTGATTTTAATGGTTACTAATTAATACTTTAATTGTCAGTTGATGATGAAAATGTTAAGTTTGATAAAGTCTGTTGTAAACATGCATTACTTTAAAGGTGGCTTTCTCTTAAAGCTCATTTGATGTAGTCATTATTGGTGGCGGAATTGTGGGGCTTGCCTCTGCCAGAGCACTCATCCTGCGACATCCAGCTCTTTCCATTGGTGTTCTGGAAAAGGAGAAAGATTTAGGTATGTATGTTCTCAGTGTTGCTTAACCTGAGCACCTGCTCATTTTGTCAGTTCTACATCTTTCATGCTGAATGTCAATGTTAGTGTCCCAGTTTGGATTCTTTAGAAAGCAGAGCCTAGGACTAGGATTTGGGTGTCGGTGGTTTTTTTCAAGGTTATCCGAGGAGGCAGGCGTGAGGAGGTGGGGAGAGTAAACAGGGAAGGAGGAAAAACCTCGTGAGGGTGCGTTATCCAGGTTGCAGCTGTGAGCTTAATTCCACTGAGCCCTCCGAGGAGCTACCTAATGTTTCCCAGGATTGTGCTCATTTGTCCATCAGCTTCTGTCCCTTTGGTTGAGGGTTGTCCATAGGGTGTTGAGCCCCTCTGCCCCCAAATATTAGAAAAGGCCCTGGAGCAGAAGGCAGAGAGCTGTAGTGGACCCTTGAAGTGGTTTGCTGGTGGTGAGGGGGGGTGGTTTGTGCACCAGAGTTGTAGCTGAAGTCAGAGATGGGCTGGAGGGATGTGACACAGACGCCATGGTTGGCTGCTACAGGAGGCTAGAAGTGCTCTGACTATAAGAACAAACTCAGGCAGAATTTTAAATAGTGGTCTCTAATAGCTTCAACTGTAAGTGTATTCCCCCACTTCTTAAGTTTTGAATGAGTCATGTACTTTCTCTTAACCTGTTTCTCTTGTTCCATAGCTATTCATCAGACTGGACATAACAGTGGTGTCATACATAGTGGAATTTATTATAAACCTGAATCTCTGAAAGCTAAGTTATGTGTAGAAGGCGCAGCCCTCATCTATGAGTACTGTAACCAAAAGGGAATTTCCTACAAGCAATGTGGCAAGGTATGGCATTTTACTAGGGCCTTGACTTATTTATAAATAGCATTTTCTTAGTAATCTTTAATGTTTACTTAAAAAATGCCTGGCTTTTCTTTCTCTGTATCCATGTAATTTGCAAAATCTAGATGTTTCATATAAATGGGATCATACAATATGTTGTCTTTTGTGATTGGCTTCTTTCACTTAGCATAGTGTTTTCAAGGTTCATTCATCTTGTGGCATGAATCAGTACTTCATTCCTCTTTATACTCCATTGTATTGGTATACCACATTTTGTTTATCCATTTATCAGTTGATGGACATTTGGGTTGTTTACAGTTTTTGGCTACTATGAGTAATGCTGCTATGGACATTTATATACAAGTTTTTGTATGAACGTATGTTTTCAT
The DNA here is from genome assembly GCF_965194805.1 of Balaenoptera borealis. Taxonomy (NCBI): domain Eukaryota; kingdom Metazoa; phylum Chordata; class Mammalia; order Artiodactyla; family Balaenopteridae; genus Balaenoptera; species Balaenoptera borealis. The sequence continues at coordinate 49,473,849 of NC_138866.1, forward strand.
TTCTGTCAGGTATATATCTAGGAGTGGAGTTGCTAGGTCATATGGTAACTACATGTTTAACATTTTGAGGAAGTGCGAAACTGTTTTCCTAAGTGCTGTACTATTTTACATCCCCATCAGCAGTTAACGAGGATTCCAATATCCTCACATCCTCATGAACACCTGTTATTGTCTGTTTCATTTTAGCTATCCTAGAGGATGTGAAGTGCTATATCATTGTGGTTTTTATGTAATTAAACATAGTAATTAATGATGTTAAGCGTCTTTTCATATACTTATTGGCCATTCATTTGTCTTCTTTTGAGAAATATCTATTCAAATCTTTTGCTCATTTTAAAATTGAGTTATTTGTCTTTTTATTGTTGAGTTGTATGTGTTATTTATATATTCTGGATATATAAATATCCCTGATCAGCTATATGATATTTACTAAAATACTATTAAAATATTAAAATATATATATATTTTTAAATAAAATAATAGTGATAGTAATGATGGTATTTTAAATATTAGTAGATATTTTCTCCCATTCTGTAGATTTTCTTTTTTACTTCTTGATGGTATCCTTTGAAGCACAGAAACTTTCAATTTTGATGAAGTCTAGTTTATCTTTTTTTTTCTTTTGTTGCTTATACTTTTAGTGTCATATCTCAGAAATCATTGCCTAACCTTAGATCATGAAAATTTGCCCCTACATTTTCTTCTAATGTCAAAGCCTTAGCTCTGATGTTTAGATCTGTGATCGTTTTTTTCCCCCAAATGAGTTGGTTTAATTCTGAATGTTATAGAATTGGAGCTAGAACAAAGACTGAAGAACAGACTTTGGCAGGATTCTGGGCTGGGTTTACTCTGACCTCACAGCTAAGGTAGAAATGGCTGAATGAGAAGAACTAAAGAGAAGATGAACCACTGTATGATTTCATTTTTTTAAACTTTAACAAAAGTTTGTTCTTAAATGTACAGCAGGCTTCAAGACAGCACTTCGTTCTAACTATAGGTGGCAACAGATGTTATGGCAGGGAATCCAGTTATTTAAACAGGAATGGAATTAAGGATCACCATTGCCTTTGGCACAAGGAACAGCTTACTTTTTGGCAGATTTCTTAATTCCAACTGTCGCCAGGAGGGCCTTCCCTGCAGCCTTTGCTTTTAGCTCCTCAAGTTTCTTTTGCTTCTCTTTTTGTTTCTGCTTGAATGCCTTATCATCCTCATCCAACTCCTTGGCCTGCTTCTTGGGCTGCTTCAGGTGCTTCTTCCCACCTTTGCAGTTGGCCTACTGCCCCTTCCCCAGACCCCACCACCAGAAGCAGAGCTTCTACCCCTACACGTATTCCTCCAGTGTAGGTTCACTTTTTAATTAATTTTGGTATATGGTGTGAGGAAGAGTTCCAACTTCATTCTTTCGCATGTGGATATCCAGTTGTCCCAGCACCATTTGTTGAAAAAACTATTCTTTCTACATTGTTTTGGCACGTGTATCGAAAATCAGTTGAGCATAAATGTAAGAAGGTTCGTTTAGGATTCTCAATTCCATTCCATTGATGTGTGTCTATCGTTATGCCAGTACCACACTATCTTGTTTACTGTAGCTCTTTATTTTTTGAAATCAGTAAGTGTGAGTCCTCCAACTTTGTTCTTTTTCAAGAGTGTTTTGGCTATTCTGGGTCCCTTGCATTTCCATATGAATTTTTGGGTCAGTTTGTCAGTTTCTCCAAAAAAGGCAGCTGGGATTTTTGTTAGAGATTATATTGAATCTATAGATCAGTTTGGGGAGTATTGCCATCTTAACAGTATTAAATTTTGCAAACCATGAACTTGGGATGTCTTCCCACTTATTTAGATCTTTTTTAATTTCTTTCAACAATTAAAAAAAATTTTCATTTTACACGTCTTGCACTTCTTTTGTAATTTTATTCCTTGATATTTTATTCTTGCTGATGCTTTTGTGAGGGGAATTGTTTTCTTAACTTCAGTTTGGTTTATTCATTGCTAATGTATAGAATATGATTGATTTTTGTATATTGATCTTTATCCTTCAAATTTGGTGAACTCATTTTTTAGTCTAATAGTTTTTCGTATGTGTGTGTGTGTGGATTCCTTAGGATTTTCTATATGCAGGATCATGTCATCTGCAAATAAAATAGTTTTACTTTTTTTCTTGCCTAATTTACCTGGGTAGAATCTCTAATACAATGTTGAATAGAAGTAGTGAAAGTGGATATCTTTGTGTTGTTCTTGATTTTAGGGAGAAAGCATTCAGTCTTTCACTATTAAGTATAATGATAGCTGTGGGTTTTTTGTAGATGCCCTTTATCAGACTGAGGAAGTTCCTTTTTACCTGCAGTTTGTTGATTTTAATCATGAAAAGGTGTTGGATTTTCTCAAATGCCTTTTCTATGTCTCTTGAGGCAGTCATGTGGTTTTTGTCCTGTATTCTATTAATATGAATTTATTACATTAATTGACTTTTGGCTGTTAAATAGATCTTGCATTCATGCAATAAATCCCACTTGGTCATGGTATATAATCCTTTTTATATGTCACTGCATTCAATATACTAGTATTTTGTTCAGAATTTTTATATCAATAGTCATAAGGGATATTGATATGCAGTTTTGTTTTCTTTTGATATCTATGTCTCGTTTGAGTGTTAGCTGGCCTTATAGAATTAGGAAGTGTTCCCTTCTCTTCTGTTTTTTGGAAGAGTTTATGAAGAATTGGTATTAATTCTTCTGTAAACATTTGGTAGCATTCATGAGGCCTGAGCCTTTACAGTTACTAATTCTGTTTCTTGTTATGGGTCTATTCAGATACTCTTTTTCTTCTTGAGTCAGTTTCAAAAGTTTGTGTCTTTCTAAGAATTTTCCCATTTCATATAGATTATCTAATTTGTTGCATACAGCTGTTCATAATATTTCCTTATAACTCTTCTTCATGTAATTTTTAAGAATAAAAGTTCATTGTCGCCATTAAAGATGCTATGAAGAATTTTTTTTTTAACGATGTGGGAAAATGGTCCTGATACAGTGTTAAGTAAAAAAAGCAAGATATAAAACTGTATTTACAGTTTTTATGGTTGAGTTATGAGTTTTTTGGTTTTTTTTTTAATCCTTTAAGCCGAAGGAACCAGACAACATCCACAACATCCACCTTTGAGAAACATACCATGCACCATGCCTACCCATAGGATGATTTTGAGCTCTGTAACACCTACTTTCTAGAGCCCTGAACACTACTTCATATTCCCTCTTCACATCAAATCACATCATTGCTTCTAACCCATCTCAGCTCAGCTCCAGGTATTAATTTACAGATTGCTGCTTCCAGGCCACAACGGTGTCAATGTGACTTAATGACCTGATTTCAGAGTTTTCCTGGTTCAGTCACTGATTTGAGCCTCTGAGTGTCTGCCCCTCCCCAACTTCTTTTTTTTTTTTTTTCAAGTTTGAAGTCCTTTTATTTCTTTAAATTGAGGTATGATTAACATATAATATTATATTAGTTTCAGGTGTACAACACAATGACTTGATATTTGTATGTATTGTGAAATGATCACCACAATAAGTCTAGTTAACATCTGTCACCATTCACAGTAAGAAAAAGAATTTTTTTTCTTGTGATGAGGACTTTTAAGATCTACTTTCTTAGCAACTTTCAAATATGCAATACACAATTATTAACTATAGTCACCATGCTGTACATTACATCCCTATGACTTATTTATTTTATATTTGGAAGTCTGTACAGAGTTTCTAAAGAGTTCTTTATATATTCTGCATGTTAGAGCCTTATCAGCGATAGTGATTTGCAAGTATTTTCTCCCATTCAGTGGGTTATCTTTTCACTTTCTTGATAGTACCCTATGATTCCACATATATTTTTAAGGTTAGTTATTTGTTGATTTAAATAACCTTTACACCTTGATTAGAAGTATTACTTTATGGAGCTCGGTTGACTCCTTGCTATGAAATAGTGATTTTTGAATTCTAATGTACTTGTGAACATCATCTGTGCTTTCCTTTGCTGGTAGCTGTTAAGTAAGAAACTACCTCAAACAGATACTTTGCCCAGAAATAAATAGAAAAAGAGTCTGGATGGATTTTCTGTTTTTCTCCTCTGCAACAGAATGCATTAGTAAATACTTTGAAATGTACTTTATTCCAAAAAATAAAATAGTTTTCTGTTAGTGATATTCCATTATACTGAATATTGCCTGTCTTTCTGAGGTACTGGTTTTTGTTTAGTTTTGTTTCGCTTTTGTTTTTTGTTTGGTTTTTAATGTAAAGACTAAGCAACCTGTGCTTCTTTCCCCTCTGGGATTGAGGGAGTGATGGTGATACTTCTGGCCAAGGTGCATGTAGCAACTGTGATAGCAGATGTGACAATTGAGGCTACATCTCACCTTTGTTTTAATGCAGTCTTAAGACAAATTTTTTTGGTGGAGGAAGAAAGTGAAGTCGTGAAGAAAGGGAGAAGTAGATACATGAAGCAAAAACAGTTTTAAAAAATCAACCCAATTTGAATCATACACTAATATATGATTTTCTATTGATTTTATCTATCATAGCTGATGATATATTTAACTCTATTCATGTTCTTTATCTTTTTAAGCTTATAGTAGCTGTTGAACAAGAAGAAATTCCCAGACTTCAGGCCCTGTATGAGAGAGGCCTGCAGAATGGTGTCCAGGACCTGAGGCTGATCCAGCAAGAGGACATAAAAAAGAAGGAGCCATATTGTAGGGTAAGTGACTCACTAACTGCACACACAGGCTCACAGGGTTAGGGCTCAGTCCTGTGACATGGAGGCTGAGGGTGAGTTTATAGGAAGCAGGAATCATAGAGACAGTTAAATAATCCTGTTACAGAAGCATTAAGGTGCCAGACACAAGAGGGCCTTGCCACAAACTCTGGACACCTGATTTCTTCTTTTCCTACAAGAAACTACCAGGTCCTGAAGAACATAGGCAAAAGCAAGAGGAGGTCTGAGACTCTATGGCATGTTTGGAAACCACTGAGTGGTGAGATGTGGTTGGATCATAGGGTGTGTAGCAAGAGATAATAGATGAGACTGGGAAGGCAGAATTAGCCCACATAAAGGGCTTGATATCCATGCTGATAACTTTGAAGTTTATCCAGTAGGCATAGGTAGCCACTAAAAATTTTTGCGGAAGGTGGCTACAACGTTGGATCTGTTTCAAGAGGGTGGGTTATAGAGTTTCTGGCTTAAAACATGCTGTGGGGAAAACCAGATCTTCTTTCTTGTATTTGTGATAGAAACACGAATAATAATATAATAGTTACTCTGCATATCAACTTCCATTGATAACCTTTTAGAGGCTATCCGTCCAACTCTCATTCCACTGACTGTTCCAATGAATCGCTATATCTCCTGTTCCCCATTCCTCAGTGTTTTAATGACATATTCCAATAGCTGGACTGTGGGTACCTGTCTTAGCGAGTGTGACCTTGAACGCACTGTCAGGCAGTGCTTATCAAAAGCTTGCTTTAGAGAAACACTATTTAAGGGAGAGAGCCTGGATGATATGTAGACCATTCATTCTTGTACATCTCTCCAGACCATCAGATTGTAGTACACCTACACTGTAGTGTTTTTCTCTCCCCATCCTACTTCTTGACCCCAGATTACTCTCCTTGCGTTGTGTTTTGGTTTTATGGCATCAGCCTGTGGAGAAAGTCATTGTGTCACTCACTGAGGCCTCTACTATAAGGAGGTGGTTGAGGACATAGGTTCACTGTCAAACAACATCTCTCTGAGAACACTCAGGAGAAATTTCAGACTCCAGTTCTAAGAATAATTTTGTTTTTCCTGAGCACAATTGGCTTGTTTTTATCTATGGGCACTGTGAATTCTTTAACTGATTGTATTGTCCTGTTTGCCTTGGCTCTAAGCAGAAACACATTTGTGCCCTACTCTTGCCAAATATCTAGAGCATTAAGCATACATTTTTATTTTCATGTACTAACTTTGCTCTTTGTTTCATCTTATCTTTCCACCTTTGTTTTCTATATGCTCTGATTTTTTGGAACTATTTATTGAATCACAGCATACATCCAAAATCATAAATGTATACAGCTTGATGAATTTTCGTTAAGTGTGATCAGCATCCAGATCAACAAACAGAACATTACCAGCTTCTCAGTATTCCCCTCATGCCCCCTCCTAGACACTACCTTTCCCTTAAGGATGACCACTGTTCTTTTACATCATAGATTTTTGAATTTTATGTAAGTAGAATCATATAGTATGTGCTCGTTTGTGTCTGGACTTCTTTTATTCAGTATTGTTTATAAAATTCATCCATATTATTGCATGTAGTTTTAATTTGTTGTCATTGCTGTATAATAATCCTTTGTATGAATATAACATGGTTCTTTATACTGTGGTTGGGCGTTTTGGGTAGTTTCCAATTTGGAGCTCTTGCAAATAGTGCTACTAAGAACATTCTAGCACATCTATTTTGGTGAACACATGTACACACTTTCATTGGGGATGTACCTCGGAGGGAAATTATGGTCATAATTTATATATACGTCTAGCTGTGGCAGGTACTGCCAAAGAGTTTTCCATAGCATTTGTCCCAAATAATACTCTTATCAGCAGTGTATGAGAGTTACAGTTGCTCCTTACCCTCACCAACACTTGATATTGTTTGTTGTTTTCATTTTAACCATTCTGGTGGCTATGTAGTAGTATAATATTATAGTTTCCCTGTTGACTCATAAAATTGTACACCTTTTCATATGTTTACTGGGCATTTGGATATTTTCTTTTGTGAAGCAACTAAGTCCTTTGCCCATTTTTCTATTGGGTTGACTGTCCTTCTTAACGATTATTAATTCTTATTAATTTTATAAGTTCATTATATAGTCTGAATATGTGTCTTTTGTTGTATATATGTGTGTGTGTGTATATATATATATATATACAATAGATATCTTTTATGACTCTGCGGCTTGTGTTTTCACTCTTAATAGTGTCTTTAGATGAACAGAGATTCTTAGTCTTAATGTAATCATTCAATCAATTTATGCATATATTTGTCTTTTATGCTTAGTGCTTTTTTGTACTCTGAGAAATCTTTGCCTATTTCAGCATCAGGAAGATATTCTCCGCTTTTTTTCTAAAAGCTATGTTGTTTTATCTTTCGCATTTAGATCTACCATCCATTTGGAATTGATTTTTGTTTATGGTATAAGATAGGGGTCAAGGTACACTTCTTTCCCCTCATATGTAGCTATCCAGTTAGCCCAGCACCATTTATCAAAAAAACCATTATTTCCCCACTGCACTGCAGTGTTACCTTTGTGATATCAGGTGACTATATATACGGGGGCTCTATGTCTGGAGTCTCTTTTCTGTTGTCTCTTCTTGTACCACTACCATAATATCTTAGTTACTATAGCTTTTCAATAGGTCTAGACATCTGGTTGAGTAAGTCCTTCAATTTTGTTCTTCTTCAACATTGTATTGCCTATTTTTGGATCTTTGCATTTCCATATACATTTTAGAATTAATTTGCTAAAGTCCACAAGATAACCTGTTGTGATTTCGATTGAGATTGCACTGACTATGTAGGTCCACTTGCAGACAGTTGACATCTTTACAGTATTGAATCTTCCAATCCATGAACATGGATCACTCCATTTATCTGAATCTTTAATTTATTGAAAAAAATGTATTACAGTTTTCAGTGTAGAGGTCTTACATGTCTCTTAGATTATTTCTAGGTATTTGATTTTTTATACTCTCGTAAATAGTATTGTTATTTAAAGTTTATTTTCTACTTATACATTACAGATATATGGAAATCAAATTGGTTTTTGACCATGTATTCATCTTGGTTGTTGAAATCACTTATTGATTCTAATAGTTTGTCTGTAAATTCTTTTTTTTTTTTTTTTTTTTTGGCTGCGCCACATGGCATGTGGGATCTTAGTTCCCCAACCAGGGATCGAACCCACGCCCCCTGCAGTAGAAGTGTGGAGTCTTAACCACTGGACCACCAGGGAAGTCCCAATTCTTTTGTATTTTCTATGTACAATCATGTCGTCTTCAAATAATAACTTATTTCTTCCTTTCCAACCCATATACTTGTCTGGCTCAATATTTAATGCTAGCATATATTGTTTTGTATGTGTTTCTTGTTTGTTTGTTTTTACAGGGTGCTTCAAATCCTTTCACAAAAAGACAAGATAGAAATAGATTTTTTTCCCTTAAGTTATCTGTAGTTGTGCAGTTAAAGTTAGATCAAAATATTTGATTTTCTTAATTAGTATAACGTTCCCAGGAGACTAGGAATCCAAACAGTGTTAAATGAGTTCTTCCTGCAGAGAAAGTCATAGCATCTTCAACTCCAGAAAACCTCACCTTTCCCTCCCCTCAGACTCAGTCAGAATAATCAAAGTGTTTGGCTTCTGGGAGTAGGTCTTCTTCTCCCTTTTCCTCTCCCCATGTATTTCTTATCTCTCTGAGATGGTGAATGAATGACTGATTTTTTTAAAAAAAGAAGACACCTTCACTGAATATCTAATTTTGGCTATTTCTTTCAGGCTTTGGGCAAATGCTACATGGTCTTAAGCCAGGATTGGCGAACTATGGCCTGTGGGCCAAATCCAGCCCACCACATGTTTTTAAAGACCTATAAGCTGTTTTAAATGGTTGAAAAAATTAAAAGAAGAATAATATTTTGTGACACATGAAAATTATATAAAACTCAAATTTCAGTGTCCACAAATAAATTTTTATTGGAGTACAATCATACTTATTCATTTATGTGTTGTCTATGGCTGCTTTTGTGCCAAACAGCCAACTCGAGTAGTTGAAACAGAGATCCTAAGCCTCACATGGGCAAAAATATTTACTATCTGGCCCTTTACAGAAAAGATTACCAGCTCCTGATCAAACAGTAGGGAGCCACTGAAGGATTTAGGCAAGAAAATTATATGCATACTGTGCTAATTTAGGAAGGTTAATCAAGTTCTGGTACGTAGGATGGAACTGGACATGGGAGAGAGGGGAGCCTTGAGGTGGGAGGTCAAAGCCATTTATATTTATTTTTGGAAGGCAGCTATGCTCACCATGATACCATCAACACCACTTATTTATAGTTATTTTTAGAATACCTGATTTCTTGCTGCTACTCTTGAATATCATAGGTTAGTAATTTCTAGACTTCAGGGAATTTTGACATATTATTCTTTATTTTATCTCACTATATTCTGTCTTTTTTTTTTTTTTTTCCATAAAGTGAGATCTGACATAAGGTGAGCAGCAGAATGTGGTGGCTGAGAAGCCAGACAGACATAAATTTAAATCTCATATCTGCCTATTTAGCAGCTGTTTACCTTGAGTGGGTTAAAATTGTTCTAAACTTCAGACTACTCATTTGTAAAATGCAGGTTGTTCTGAGAATTAAATACAGTGATATATGTAAGGCATCCAGCATATGTTAATCCTCAAGAAGTGGTAGATGTTATTTTGGGCTTATTTAAGCAGTAATTCTAATGAATTCAAATTGGTTTTGTCTGAGATACTTGGGGATTTTTCATGAAATCTGTTAAGATAACTTAGTTATGTTTGTTCTTTTCCTCCTGCTTTACATTTTCCCCTTTTCCTGATGCTTTGCTTGTAACTCATTATTTTATTCTATTTATTTTCTTTAAGCCATATCAATTTCTCTGCAGAGTAAAATAGGCTATTTAAAAACATTGTAGAGAGATCCTAGGATGTCTTCAAACCAGGGTTGTGAATAACTCATATAAGAGCTTGTCTTAGTCAGTTGGGGCTGCTGCAATAAAGTACCGTGAACCAGTTAGCTTATAAATGTCAGATATTTATTTCTCACAGTTTTAGAGGCTGGAAGTCTGAGATCAAGGCTCTGGAAGATTTGATTTCTGGTGAGGACCCACTTCCTGGTTCATAGACCATCTTCTAGCTGTGCTCTCACATGGCATGAGGGGTAAGGGAACTCTCTGGAGTCTCTTTTATAAAGGCACTAATCCCATTCATGAAGCCTCCATCCTCATGACCTAATCACTTCCAAAAGGCCCCACCTCCAAATACCGTCACATGGGTCATTAGGTTTCAACATATGAATTTTGGAGGCACACAGACGTTCAGTCTATAGCAGAACTGGTTGTTTAGACTGATTCCATACTTAAGGGGGAAAGATACTAGTATTAAAGAGATTAGGAGATTGGTTCAAGATGGCAGAGTAGAAGGACGTGCCCTCACTTCCTCTTGTGAGAGCACTGGAATCACAACTAACTGCGGAACAATCATCGACAGGAAGACACTGGAACTCACCAAAAAAGATACCCCACATCCAAAGACAAAGGAGAAGCCACAATGAGATGGTAGGAGGGGCACAATCACAATAAACTCAAATCCCGTAACTGCTGGGTTGGTGACTCACAAATTGGAGAACACTTATACCACAGAAGTCCACCCACTAGAGTGAAGGTTCTGAGCCCCACATCAGGCTTCCCTGGGGGTCTGGCAACGGGAGGAGGAATTCCTAGAGAATCAGACTTTGAAGGCTAGCGGGATTTGATTGCAGGACTTCGAAAGGACTGGGGGAAACAGAGACTCCACTCTTGGAGGGCACACACAAAGTAGTGTGTGCATCGGGACCCGGGGGAAGGAGCAGTGACCCCATAGGAGACTGAACCAGACCTACCTGCTAGTGTTGGAGGGTCTCCTGCAGAGGCAGGGGGTGGCTGTGGCTCACCGTGAGGACAAGGACACTGACAGCAGAAGTTCTGGGAAGTACTCCTTGGTGTGAGCCCTCCCAGAGTCCACCATTAGACCCACCAAAGAGCCCAGGTAGGCTCCAGTGTTGGGTCGCCTCAGGCCAAACAACCAACAGGGAGGGAAACCAAGCCCCACCCATCAGCAGACAAGCAGATTAAAGTTTTACTGAGCTCTGCCCACCAGAGCAACAGCCAGCTCTACCCACCTCCAGTCCCTCCCATCAGGAAACTTGCACAAGCCTCTTAGATAGCCTCATCCACCAGAGGGCAGACAGCAGAAGCAAGAAGAACTACGATCCTGCAGCCTGTGGAACAAAAACCACATTCACAGAAAGACAGACAAGATGAAAAGGCAGAGGGCTATGTACCAGATGAAGGAACAAGATAAAACCCCAGAAAAACAACTAAACGAAGTGGAGATAGGCAACCTTCCAGAAAAAGAATTCAGAATAATGATAGTGAAGATGATCCAGGACCTCGGAAAAAGAATGGAGGCAAAGATCGAGAAGATGCAAGAAATGTTTAACAAAGACCTAGAAGAATTAAAGAACAAACAAACAGAGATGAACAGTACAATAACTGAAATGAAAAATGCACTAGAAGGAATCAATAGCAGAATAACTGAGGCAGAAGAATGGATAAGGGACCTGGAAGACAGAATGGTGGAATTCACTGCTGCGGAACAGACTAAAGAAAAAAGAATGAAAAGAAATGAAGACAGCCTAAGAGACCTCTGGGACAACATTAAATGCAACAACATTTGCATTATAGGGGTCCCAAAAGGAGAAAAGAGAGAGAAAGGACCTGAGAAAATATTTGAAGAGATTATAGTTGAAAACTTCCCTAACATGGGAAAGGAAATAGCCACCCAAGTCCAGGAAGCACAGAGAGTGCCATACAGGATAAACCCAAGGAGAAACATGCCAAGACACATAATAATCAAATTGGCAAAAAAATTGGCAAAAATTAAAGACAAAGAAAAATTATTGAAAGCAGCAAGGGAAAAATGACAAATAACATACAAGGGAACTCCCATAAGGTTAACAGCTGATTTCTCAGCAGGAACTCTACAAGCCAGAAGGGAGTGGCATGACATTTAAAGTGATGAAAGGGAAGAACCTACAACCAAGATTGCTCTACCTGGCAAGGATCTCATTCAGATTTGATGAAGAAATCAAAGGCTTTACAGACAAGCAAAAGCTAAGAGAATTCATCACCACCAAACTAGCTCTACAGTAAATGCTAAAGAAACTTCTCTAAGTGGGAAACACAAGAGAAGAAAAAGACCTACAAAAACAAACCCCCCAAAATTAAGAAAATGGTAATAGGAACATACATATTGATAATTACCTTAAACATGAAAGGATTAAATGCTCCAACCAAAAGACACAGGCTTGCTGAATGGATACAAAAACAAGACCCATATATATATATATATATATATGCTGTGTACAAGAGACCCACTTCAGACCTAGGGACACATACAGACTGAAAGTGAGGGGATGGAAAAAGATATTCCATGCAAATGGAAATCAAAAGAAAGCTGGAGTAGCAATACTCATATCAGATAAAATAGACTTTAAAATAAAGACTGTTACAAGAGACAAGGAAGGACACTACATAATGATCAAGGGATCAATCCAAGAAGAAGATATAACAATTATAAATATATATGCACCCAACTTAGGAGCACCTCAATATATAAGACAACTGCTAACAGCTCTAAAAGAGGAAATCGACAGTAGCACAGTAATAGTGGGGGACTTCAACACCTCACTTACACCAATGGACAGATCATCCAAACAGAAAATTAATAAGGAAACACAAGCTTTAAATGACACAATAGACCAGATAGATTTAATTGATGTTTATAGGACATTCCATCCAAAAACAGCAGATTGCACTTCTCAAGTGAGCACGGAACATTCTTCAGGATAGATCACACCTTGGGTCACAAATCACGCCTCAGTAAATTTAAGAAAATTGAAATCATATCAAGCATCTTTTCTGACCACAATGCTATGAGATTAGAAATCAATTACAGGGAAAAAGACATAAAAAACACAAACACATGGAGGCTGAACAATACATTACTGAATAACCAAGAGATCACTAAAGAAATCAAAGAGGAAATCAAAAAATACCTAGAGACAAATGACAATGAAAACACGACGATCCAAACCTATGGGATGCAGCAAAAGCAGTTCTAAGAGGGAAGTTTATAGCAATACAAGCCTACCTCAAGAAACAAGAAAAATCTCAAATAAACAATCTAACGTTACACCTAAAGGAACTAGAGAAAGAAGAACAAACAAAACCCAAAGTCAGCAGAAGGAAAGAAATCATAAAGATCAGAGCAGAAATAAATGAATTAGAAACAGAAAACAATAGCAAAGATCAATAAAACTAAAAGCTGGTTCTTTGAGAAGATTAACAAAATTGATAAAGCATTAGCCAGACTCATCAAGAAAAAGAGGGAGAGGACTCAAATCAATAAAATTAGAAATGAGAAATGAGAAGTTACAACAGACACCACAGAAATACAAAGCATCCTAAGAGACTACTACAGGCAACTCTATGCCAATAAAATGGACAACCTGGAAGAAATGGACAAATTCTTAGAAAGGTATAACTTCCAAGAGTGAACCAGGAAGAAATAGAAAATATGAACAGACCAATCACAAGTAATGAAATTGGAACTGTGACTAAAAATCTTCCAACAAACAAAAGTCCAGGACCAGATGGCTTCACAGGTGAATTCTATCAAACATTTAGAGAAGAGCTAACACCCATCCTTCTCAAACTCTTCCAAAAAATTGCAGAGGAAGGAACACTCCCAAACTCGTTCTATGAGGCCATCCATCACCCTGATACCAAAACCAGACAAAGATAACTACAAAAAAAGAAAATTACAGACCAATATCACTAATGAATATAGGTGCAAAAATCCTCAACAAAATACTAGCAAACAGAATCCAACAACACATTAAAAGGATCATACACCATGATCAAGTGGGGTTTATCCCAGGAATGCAAGGATTCTTCAATATATGCAAATCAATCAATGTGATACACCATATTAACAGACTGAAGAATAAAAACCATATGATTATCTCAATAGATGCAGAAAAAACTTTTGACAAAATTCAACACCCATTTATGATTACTCTCCAGAAAGTGGGCATAGAGGGAACCTACCTCAACAGAATAAAGGCCATATACAAAAACCCACAGCAAACATCATTCTCAATGGTGAAAAACTGAAAGCATTTCCTCTAAGATCAGGAACAAGACAAGGATGTCCACTCTCACCACTATTATTTAACATAGTTTTGAAAGTCCTAGCCAGAGCAATCAGAGAAGAAAAAGAAATAAAAGGAATACAAATTAGAAAAGAAGAAGTAAAAGTGTCACTGTTGCAGATGACATGATACTATACATAAAGAATCCTAAAGATGCCACCAGAAAACTGCTAGAGCTAATCAATAAATTTGGTAAAGATGCAGGATACAAAATTAATGCACAGAAATCTCTTGCATTCCTATACCCTAATGATGAAAAATCTGAAAGAGAAATTAAGGAAACACTCCTATTTACCACTGCAACAAAAAGAATAAAATACCTAAGAATACACCTACCTAGGGAGACAAAAGCCCTGTATGCAGAAAACTATAAGACACTGATGAAAGAAATTAAAGATGATACAAACAGATGGAGAGATATACCATGTTCTTGGATTGGAAGAATCAATATTGTGAAAATGACTCTACTACCCAAAGCAATCTACAGATTCAATGCAATCCCTATCAAATTACCAATGGCGTTTTTTAACGGAACTAGAACAAAAAATCTTAAAATTTGTATGGAGACACAAAAGACCCCGAATAGCCAAAGCAGTCTTGAGGGAAAAAAATGGAGCTGGAGGAATTAGACTCCCTGACTTCAGACTATACTACACAGCTACAGTAATCAAGACAATATGGTACTGGCACAAAAACAGAAATATAGATCAATGGAACAGGTTGGAAAGCCCAGAGATAAACCCACACACCTATGGTCAACTAATCTATGACAGAGGAGGCAAGGATATACAATGGAGTAAAGACAGTCTCTTCAATAAGTGGTGCTGGGAAAGCTGGACAGCTACATGTAAAAGAATGAAATTAGAACACTCCCTAACACCATATACAAAAATAAACTCAAAATGGATTAGAGATGTAAATGTAAGACCAGACACTATAAAACTCTTAGAGGAAAACATAGGAAGAACATTCTTTGACATAAATCACAGCAAGATCTTTTTTGATCCACCTCCTAGAGTAATGGAAATAAAAACAAAAATAAACAAATGGGACCTAATGAAACTTAAAAGCTCTTGCAAAGCAAAGGAAACTACAAACAAGACGAAAAGACAACCTCAGAATGGGAGAAAATATTTGCAAACGAAACATCAGACAGAGGATTAACCTCCAAAATATACAAACAGCTCATGCAGCTCAATATTAAAAAAACAAACAACCCAATCCAAAAATGGGCAGAAGACCTAAATAGACATTTCTCCAAAGAAGACATACAGATGGCCAAGAAGCACAAGAAAAGCTGCTCAACATCACTAATGATTAGAGAAATGCAGATCAAAACTACAATGAGGTATCACCTCACACCAGTTAGAATGGGTATCATCAGAAAATCTACAAACAACAAATGCTGGAGAGGGTGCGGAGTAAAGGGAACCCTCTTGCACTGTTGGTGGGAATGTAAATTGATACAGCCACTATGGAGAACAGTATGGAGGTTCCTTAAAGAACTAAAAACAGAATTACCATATGATCCAGCAGTCCCACTACTGGGCATATACCCAGAGAAAACCATAATTCAAAAAGACACATGCACCACAATGTTCACTGCAGCACTATTTACAGTAGCCAGGTCATGGAAGCAACCTAAATGCCCATCGACAGACAAATGGATAAAGAAGAAGTGGTGGGGGAGAGGAGAGAAGATGGCGGAAGAGTAAGACGCGGAGATCACCTTCCTTCCCACAGATACAGTAGAAATACATCTACACGTGGAACTGCTCCTACAGAACACCCACTGAACGCTGGCAGAAAACGTCAGACCTCCCAAAAGGCAAGAAACTCCCCCCGTACTTGGGTAGGGCAAAAGAAAAAAGAAATAACAGAGACAAAAGAATAGGGACGGCACCTGCACCAGTGGGAGGGAGCTGTGAAG
The DNA here is from genome assembly GCF_965194805.1 of Balaenoptera borealis. Lineage (NCBI taxonomy): Eukaryota > Metazoa > Chordata > Mammalia > Artiodactyla > Balaenopteridae > Balaenoptera > Balaenoptera borealis. The sequence goes on from NC_138866.1 coordinate 49,489,856, forward strand.
GAGGAAAGATTTCCACGCACTAGGAGCCCCTTCGCGGGCAGAGACTGCGGGTGGCAGAGGGGGGAAGCTTCGGAGCCACGGAGGAGAGCGCAGCCACAGAGGTGCGGAGGGCAAAGCGGAGAGATTCCCGCACTTCCCGCACGGAGGCTCAGCGCTGACCAGCACTCACCAGCCCGAGAGGCTTGTCTGCTCAGCCGCCGGGGCGGGCGGGGCTGGGAGCTGAGGCTCGGGCTTCGGTCGCAGGGAGAGGACTGGGGTTGGCGGCGTGAACACAGCCTGAAGGGGTTAGTGCACCACAGCTAGCCGGGAGGGAGACCGGGAAAAAGTCTGCAGCTGCCGAAGAGGCAAGAGACTTTTTCTTCCCTGTTTCCTGGTGCGCGAGGAGAGGGGATTCAGAGCGCCGCCTAAACGAACTTCAGAGACGGGCGCGAGCCGCAGCTAACAGCGCGGATCCCATAGCGACAGGGGCGCAGAGGGAAAAACGGAGAGACTCCCGCACAGAGGCTCGGCGCCGAGCAGCGCTCACCAGCCCGAGAGGCTTGTCTGCTCCCCCGCCGGGGCGGGCGGGGCTGGGAGCGGAGGCTCGGGCTTCGGTCGGATCGCAGGGAGAGGACTGGGGTTGGCGGCGTGAACACAGCCTGAAGGGGTTAGCGCACCACAGCTGGCTGGGAGGGAGACCGGGAAAAAGTCTGCAGCTGCCGAAGAGGCAAGAGACTTTTTCTTGCCTCTTTGTTTCACAGCGCGCAAGGAGAGGGGATTCAGAGCGCCGCCTAAACGAACTCCAGAAACTGGCGCGAGCCGCGGCGATCAGCGCGGACCCCAGAGACGGGCGTGAGACGCTGGGGCTGCTGCTGCCGCCTCCAAGAAGCCTGTGTGCGAGCACAGGTCACTCTCCACACCGCCCCTCCCGGGAGCCCGTGCAGCCCGCCACTGCCAGGGTCCCGTGATCCAGGGACAACATCCCCCGGGAGAACGCACTGCGCGCCTCAGGCTGCTGCAACGTCACGCCGGCCTCTGACGCCGCAGGCTCGCCCTGCCTCCTCTGTACCCCTCCCTCCCCGCGGCCTGGGTGAGCCAGAGTCCCCGAAGCAGCTGCTCCTTTAACCCCGTCCTGTCTGGGCGGGGAACAGACGCCCTCAGGCGACCTACACGCAGAGGCGGGTCCAAATCCAAAGCTGATCCCCAGGAGCTGTGCGAACAGAGAAGAGGAGGGGAAATCTGTCCCAGCAGCCTCAGAAGAAGCGGATTAAAACTCCACAAACAACTTGATGTGCCTGCATCTGTTGAATACCTGAATAGACAACGAATCATCCCAAATTCAGGAGGTGGACTTTGGGAGCAGGATATATTAATTTTTCCCCTTTTCCTTTTTTTTTTGTGAGTGTATATGTATATGCTTCTGGGGGAGATTTTGCCTGTATAGCTTTGCTTTACAATAGCTTTATTTTACTTCACTATATTATAGCTTCTTTCTTTCTTTTCTTTCTTTCTTTCTTTCTTTCTTTCCTTCCTTCCTTCCTTCCTTCCTTCCTCCTTCCTTCCTTTCTTCCTTCCTTCCTTTCTTTCTTTCTTTCTATTTTTTCTCCCTTTTACTCTGAGCCGTGTGGACGAAAGGCTCTTGGTGCTTCAGCCAGGCATCAGGGCCGTACCTCGGAGGTGGGAGAGCCAACTTCAGGACACTGGTCCACAAGAGACCTCCCAGCTCCACGTAATACCAAACGGCAAAAATCTCTCAGAGATCTCCATCTCAACATCAAGACCCAGCATCACTCAATGACCAGCAAGCTACAGTGCTGAACACCCTATGCCAAACAACTAGCAAGACAGGAACACAGCCTCATCCATTAGCAGAGAGGCTGCCTAAAATCATAATAAGGCCACAGACACCCCAAAATACACCACCAGACGTGGACGTGCCCACCAGAAAGACAAGATCCAGCCTCATCCACCAGAGCTCAGGCACTAGTTCCCTCCACCAGGAAGCCTACACAACCCACTGAACCAACCTTAGCCACTGGGGACAGATACCAAAAACAATGGGAACTACAAACCTGCAACCTGTGATAAGGAGACCCCAAACACAGTAAGATAAGCAAAATGAGACGACAGAAAAACACACAGCAGATGAAGGAGCAGGGTCAAAACACACTAGACTTAACAAATGAAGAGGAAATAGGTAGTCTACCTGAAAAAGAATTCAGAATAATGATAGTAAGGATGATCCAAAATCTTGGAAATAGAATAGACAAAATGCAAGAAGCATTTAACAAGGACGTAGAAGAACTAAAGAGGAATCAAGCAATGATGAAAAACACAATAAATGAAATTAAAAATACTCTAGATGGGATCAATAGCAGAATAACTGAGGCAGAAGAAAGGATAAGTGACCTGGAAGATAAAATGGTGGAAATAACTACTGCAGAGCAGGATAAAGAAAAAAGAATGAAAAGAACTGAGGACAGTCTCAGAGACCTCTGGGACAGCATTAAACGCACCAACATTCGAATTATAGGGGTCCCAGAAGAAGAAGAGAAAAAGAAAGGGACTGAGAAAATATTTGAAGAGATTATAGTTGAAAACTTCCCTAATATGGGAAAGGAAATAGTTAATCAAGTCCTGGAAGCACAGAGAGTCCCATACAGGATAAACCCAAGGAGAAACACGCCAAGACACATATTAATCAAACTGTCAAAAATTAAATATAAGGAAAACATATTAAAGGCAGCAAGGGAAAAAAAACAAATAACACACAAGGGAATCCCCATAAGGTTAACATCTGATCTTTCAGCAGAAACTCTGCAAGCCAGAAGGGAGTGGCAGGATATACTTAAAGTCATGAAGGAGAAGAACCTACAACCAAGATTACTCTACCCAGCAAGGATCTCATTCAAATGTGATGGAGAAATTAAAACCTTTACAGACAAGCAAAAGCTGAGAGAGTTCAGCACTACCAAACCAGCTTTACAACAAATGCTAAAGGAACTTCTCTAGGCAAGAAACACAAGAGAAGGAAAACACCTACAATAACAAACCCAAAACATTTAAGAAAATGGGAATAGGAACATACATATTGATAATTACCTTGAATGTAAATGGATTAAATGCTCCCACCAAAAGACACAGGCTGGCTGAATGGATACAAAAACAAGACCCATATATATGCTGTCTACAAGAGACCCACTTCAGACCTAGAGACACATACAGACTGAAAGTGAGGGGATGGAAAAAGATATTCCATGCAAATGGAAATCAAAAGAAAGCTGGAGTAGCAATTCTCATATCAGACAAAATAGCCTTTAAAATAAAGACTATTACAAGAGACAAAGAAGGACACTATATAATGATCAAGGGATCGATCCAAGAGGAAGGTATAACAATTGTAAATATTTATGCACCCAACATAGGAGCACCTCAATACATAAGGCAGGTACTAACAGCCATAAAAGGGGAAATCGACAGCAACACAATCATAGTAGGGGACTTTAACACCCCACTTTCACCAATGGACAGATCATCCAAAATGAAAATAAATAAGGAAACACAAGCTTTAAATGATACATTAAACAAGATGGACTTAATTGATATTTATAGGACATTCCACCCAAAAACAACAGAATACACATTTTTCTCAAGTGCTCATGGAACATTCTCCAGGATAGATCATATCTTGCATCACAAATCAAACCTTGGTAAATTTAAGAAAATTGAAATCGTATCAAGTATCTTTTCCGACCACAACGCTATGAGACTAGATATCAATTACAGGAAAAGATCTGTAAAAAATACAAACACATGGAGGCTACACAATACATTACTTAATAATGAAGTGATTACTGAAGAAATCAAAGGGGAAATCAAAAAATACCTAGAAATAAATGACAATGGAGATACGACGACCCAAAACCTATGGGACGCAGCAAAAGCAGTGCTAAGAGGGAAGTTTATAGCAATACAAGCCTACCTCAAGAAACAGGAAACATCTCGAATAAACAACCTAACCTTGCACCTAAAGCAATTAGAGAAAGAAAAACAAAAAAACCCCAAAGCCAGCAGAAGGAAAGAAATTATAAAGATCAGGTCAGAAATAAATGAAAAAGAAATGAAGGAAACAATAGCAAAAATCAATGAAACTAAAAGCTGGTTCTTTGAGAAGATAAACAAAATTGATAAACCATTAGCCAGACTCATCAAGAGAAAAAGGGAGAAGACTCAGATCAATAGAATTAGAAATGAAAAAGGAGAAATAACCACTGACACTGCAGAAATACAAAAGATCATGAGAGATTACTACAAGCAACTCTATGCCAATAAAATGGACAACCTGGAAGAAATGGACAGATTCTTAGAAATGCACAAACTGCCGAGACTGAACCAGGAAGAAATAGAAAATATGAACAGACCAATCACAAGCACTGAAATTGAAACTGTGATTAAAAACCTTCCAACAAACAAAAGCCCAGGACCAGATGGCTTCACAGGTGAATTCTATCAAACATTTAGAGAAGAGCTAACACCTATCCTTCTCAAACTCTTCCAAAATATTGCAGAGGGAGGAACACTCCCAAACTCATTCTACGAGGCCACCATCACCCTGATACCAAAACCAGACAAAGATGTCACAAAGAAAGAAAACTACAGGCCAATATCACTGATGAACATAGATGCAAAAATCCTCAACAAAATACTCGCAAACAGAATCCAACAGCACATTAAAAGGATCATACACCATGATCAAGTGGGGTTTATCCCAGGAATGCAAGGATTCTTCAATATACGCAAATCAATCAATGTGATACACCATATTAACAAATTGAAGGAGAAAAACCATATGATCATCTCAATAGATGCAGAGAAAGCTTTCGACAAAATTCAACACCCATTTATGATAAAAGCCCTGCAGAAAGTAGGCATAGAGGGAACTTTCCTCAACATAATAAAGGCCATATATGACAAACCCACAGCCAACATTGTCCTCAATGGTGAAAAACTGAAACCATTTCCACTAAGATCAGGAACAAGACAAGGTTGCCCACTCTCACCACTATTATTCAACATAGTTTTGGAAGTGTTAGCCACAGCAATCAGAGAAGAGAAAGAAATAAAAGGAATCCAAATCGGAAAAGAAGAAGTAAAGCTGTCACTATTTGCAGATGACATGATACTATACATAGAGAATCCTAAAGAGGCTACCAGAAAACTCCTAGAGCTAATCAATGAATTTGGTAAAGTAGCAGGATACAAAATTAATGCACAGAAATCGCTTGCATTTCTATACACTAATGACGAAAAATCTGAAAGTGAAATTAAGAAAACACTCCCGTTTACCATTGCAACAAAAAGAATAAGATATCTAGGAATAAACCTACCTAAGGAGACAAAAGACCTGTATGCAGAAAATTATAAGACACTGATGAAAGAAATTAAAGATGATACAAATAGATGGAGAGATATACCATGTTCCTGGATTGGAAGAATCAACATTGTGAAAATGACTCTACTACCCAAAGCAATCTACAGATTCAATGCAATCCCTATCAAACTACCACTGGCATTTTTCACAGAACTAGAACAAAAAATTTCACAATTTGTATGGAAACACAAAAGACCCCGAATAGCCAAAGCAATCTTGAGAACGAAAAATGAAGCTGGGGGAATCAGGCTCCCTGACTTCAGACTATACTACAAAGCTTCAGTAATCAAGACAGTTTGGTACTGGCACAAAAACAGAAATATAGATCAATGGAACAGGATAGAAAGCCCAGAGATAAACCCACACACATATGGTCACCTTATCTTTGATAAAGGAGGCAAGCATATACAGTGGAGAAAAGACAGCCTCTTCAATAAGTGGTGCTGGGAAAATTGGACAGGTACATGTAAAAGTATGAAATTAGAACACTCCCTGACACCATGCACAAAAATAAACTCCAAATGGATTAAAGACCTAAGTGTAAGGCCAGACACTATCAAACTCTTAGAGGAAAACATAGGCAGAACACTCTATGACATACATCACAGCAAGATTCTTTTTGACCCAGCTCCCAGAGAAATGGAAATAAGAACACAAATAAACAAATGGGACCTAATGAAACTTAAAAGCTTTTGCACAGCAAAGGAAACCATAAACAAGACCAAAAGACAACCCTTAGAATGGGAGAAAATATTTGCAAATGAAGCAACTGACAAAGGATTAATCTCCAAGATTTACAAGCAGCTCATGCAGCTCAATAACAAAAAAACAAACAACCCAATCCAAAAATGGGCAGAAGACCTAAATAGACATTTCTCCAAAGAAGATATACAGATGGCCTACAGACACATGAAAGAATGCTCAACATCATTAATCATTAGAGAAATGCAAATCAAAACTACAATGAGATATCATCTCACACCAGTCAGAATGGCCATCATCAAAAAATCTAGAAACAATAAATGCTGGAGAGGGTGTGGAGGAAAGGGAACACTCTTGCACTGTTGGTGGGAATGTAAATTGATACAGCCACTATGGAGAACAGTATGGAGGTTCCTTAAAAAACTACAAATAGAACTACCATACGACCCAGCAATCCCACTACTGGGCATATACCCTGAGAAAACCATAGGTCAAAAAGTGTCATGTACCATAATGTTCATTGCAGCTCTATTTACAATAGCCAGGACCTGGAAGCAACCTAAATGTCCATCGACAGACGAATGGATAAAGAAGATGTGGCACATATATACAATGGAATATTACTCAGCCATAAAAAGAAATGAAATGGAGGTATTTGTAATGAGGTGGATGGAGTTAGAGTCTGTCATACAGAGTGAAGTAAGTCAGAAAGAGAAAAACAAATACAGTATGCTAACACATATATACGGAATCTAAGGAAAAAAAAAAAGGCCATGAAGAACCTAGTGGCAAGACGGGAATAAAGACACAGACCTACTAGAGAATGGACTTGAGGATATGGGGAGGGGGTGGGGTGAGATGTGACAGGGTAAGAGAGTGTCATGGACATATATACACTACCAAATGTAAAATAGATAGCTAGTGGGAAGCAGCCGCATAGCACAGGGAGATCAGCTCGGTGCTTTGTGACCACCTAGAGGGGTGGGATGGGGAGGGTGGGAGGGAGGGAGATGCAAGAGGGAAGAGAAATGGGAACATATTGTATATGTATAACTGATTCACTTTGTTATAAAGCAGAAGCTAACACACTATTGTAAGGCAATTATACTTCAATAAAGATGTTTAAAAAAAAAATAATGTAAGCTGGGTCCAACTAAAATTTTTTTTTATTAAAAATATTACACCATCTGCAAAAAAAAAAAAAAAGAAGAAGTGGTACATATATACAATGGAATATTACTCAGCCATAAAAAAGAAACGAAATTGGGTCATTTGTAGAGATGTGGATGAATCCAGAGACTGTCATACAGAGTGAAGTAAGTCAGAAAGTGAAAAACAAATATCGTATTTTAATGCATATATGTGGAACCTGGAAAAACTGTACAGATGAACCGGTTTGCAGGGCAGAAATTGAGACACAGATGTAGAGAACAAACGTATGGACACCAAGAGGGGAAAGTGGCGGCGGGGCTGGTGGTGTGATGAATTGGGAGATTGGGATTGACATGTATACACTAATATGTATAAAATGGATAACTAATAAGAACCTGCTGTATAAAAAATAAAATAAATAAAGAGATTAGGAGTCTGTACGTATGGGGGGCAGGAAGTATATGGGAAATCTCTGTACCTTCTGCTCAATTTTTCTGTGAACCTAAAACTGCTCTAAAAAATCAAGTCTATTAAAAAAAAAAATGAAGCAATTAAACTCACATCTAAACAGTGCTTTACAAAAATTATTGAGCGCTTCCTGAATATAAAACAGCTAAACCGGTTGCTGTTTTATAGCTTTATGTGATTTTGATGGGATTTGGTTGTGAAATTATGATGTCAGAATCTCACTGATCTGTATCAATTATTACCTTGCCATTTGAGAATAAAATAATTTATAACCTCCCCCAGGAAGGCATGCTAATTTTTAACATGTGTTTCTCTTTTTATGTACTAATGAAAAGCTCTTTCACACTTTAAGGTTGGTGTAAAAAAATAAATAAATAAAAGGACATATGAGCCCCTGACCCCACTGTGGATTTAGTCATGATATAAAAGCAATATTGATTATGGAGTTTGGAAAACAGGATTATTGGTTTCGTGGCAGTACTGAAATCTGGAGTATTTGGAAGATTCCAGCTAATCATCTGGAACAACAATCGTTGTCTGTCATGTATCCTTGTCAGCACTTTAAAGGTAGAAAAAAAATAGAAACATGGACCCATGGTTCTTTTTTTTTTTTTAATTTATTTATTCAATTTATTTATTTTTGGCTGTATTGGGTCTTCATTGCTGTGTGCGGGCTTTCTCCAGTTGCAGTGAGCAGGGGCTACTCTTTGTTGTGGTGCGAGGGCTTCTCTCATTGCGGTGTCTTCTCTTGTTGCAGAGCACGGGCTCTAGGCACGTAGGCTTCAGTAGTTGTGGCTCACGGGCTCTAGAGCGCAGCCTCAGTAGTTGTGGCGCACGGGCTTAGTTGCTCCACAGCATGTGGGATCTTCCCGGATCAGGGCTTGAACCCGTGTCCCCTGCATTGGCAGGTGAGTTCTTAACCACCGCGCCACCAGGGAAGCCCCATGGTTCTTTATATCATGCCTAACTGTTAAAAAAGAAACAAAAAACAGGACAACTCTTCATAAATCATAAAGGTTAAGGATGAATCTGGATATTGTTCTGTGTACCTGACCATGTGATCCTCACGTGTCTTGGAATGAGGTAGATGAAGTATGTGTGTATAGATAATCAAATTACGTATGCATGCATATTTTTGTGTCTTATAAGTAAAGAAACTGGTTAAGGTAATTCTCCAAGGTTGTACAGCTCCTAAAGAGTTCCCTCCTCCCAGATCTGACTCAGAACTTGTATGTTTTTGTTCAGTTTAACCGACATTTTCTTCTTTACTATGTGCCAAACACTATGTTGGGCACTGCAGATGTGAAGGTGAGTAAGACATAGTTGTCATCCTGAAGGAAGTTGTAGTATAGCAGAAAATACAATTTTAATACAGTGATAAGTCTTCTGATACAACTGATACTCTGTCTTGTGCCAAGGTAAGGGAGAGCTTTTAGCTTAGTCTGAAAGTCTAGGAAAATCTTTTCAGAAGTGAACCCCCCACTTGAAAGATGAATAAATAGTGTAACTTATAAAAGAGGTATATCCTACTTTTCTCTGAGTCCTCTGCAGTAGTGATCTGCTTTATAGAATGCCACATTATAGTTATCAATGTCTAGGTGTATTGATATTTAGGGGTGGCAATGCATAGCAGAAAATATACTCTGGTTATTTCATGGAAGTGTCTTCAGTAAATTCCTTCCTTTTCCCCCAACTTCACCACCACTACCAAGAATGGGTGGCAAAATTTCCATGGTATAGGGTCACATTTGTTTCTTCCAGGCCCTCCAGAAAGAAACAGTTTGCCAGGGGAACTCTGAAAGGGCTTCTTGGACCAGATCTCTTTAAGAAGAAAATTAAGTGCCCCTAGGGGAAGTATCTTGGAAAATTTTAAACTGCCTCTGTAAACTTTGACTTTGAAGGATAGCTCTTGTCAGTGCTTGCTATGGGTAAATCCTGACTGCTTCCTCTGACCTTAGCTGTGGTGATCCGTCTGCCTTTTCTTGAGCACTATTGGTCAGGCACACGTTCCTTTGTTCCTCTAGCCTCCTGACTGACTTCCAGCTCCCAACTTTCCCTGACCTGCTTGCCTGGTTCTTTTCCAGCCACCTGACCTACCATAACCTCAGATTCAAGCTCTGACCTGCTAACCTGGACAGTGCACGCCCAGCCTGCTGGCTGACAGACACAGTCAGCCTGTCCCCCAACCCTGCCCTGGGCAGAGTGTCCGACTGCTGGGCAGCAGTGACTCGCTCCACCTTCCCCCCACTACACATATAGGCGGGGCACACCAACATCTCATGGGGACAGTCACAGCCAAGGCTAGAAAGGGAAGGAAGAAGGAAAACTTGTTAGGGAAGGTCTGGGGCAGGGGAGGAATCTAGTATGTTTAAAGACAGCTCATTCAGTCAGTAAATAGTTGAGTGCTTCTGTGTGTCAGGCATGTGCTGGGTTATAGGAGTATAAGATGACTAAAGAGGATATTTGGGATTATAAAAAAATATTGATATGAAGCACTTTTACAGCATGTTTTTATCACCCTGTTATCACACTTGTCACATAGTTTTTATGCTACGTAAGGAAGTTTTTTGTAACTAAACTCTTATTTTTTGTGGCTAAACTCTTAGTATTATCCTAAGTTAGCTTCCAAGGTTATTGTACCCCAAATACCATTTGTAGTTTGAAGTTGAATTATACTTATTTGACCTGCGAATTTAGGAATTTCAGGCAATATAAGTTCTAATGTAAAATCTTACGTGTGATTGTATTGAAACAGAAGGAATGATTTCCTGTTCTTGGCAAACGCTGTCATATTCTGGAAGCAAGGCTGTCAGGAAAATGATGAAGCTTGCCAAATGTTATGTTCAGTTTGTGAAAAGAGACTGTGAGGCATTTTGTGAGCCTTCACCTTTAGTGTCATCTGGCCATTTGGAAGCATTGGTCAGGGATGGGTGGCAAAGTCAAAAGCTTTTAAAGGCCAAGCAGGTAAATGCACTGGGGTAGAGGTGGAGCAGTGAATACAGATGAGATATTTAAAATAATATTATCAGATATCATTTTAAAACTGCAACAACAGTGCAGTCCTGGCCAAACAGGAGGGTAGCAGCATTTACCTGTCGTGCTCAACTTCTGGGTGCCATTTATCCTGGGAACCAGGCTACCCTCTTAGGGGCAATTGATTGGGAGAACTGATATACTCTTATATACAATAAGGCAACAGAAAATGGTGCCATTTCCAAGGATTCACCAAAATGTAGTCAATACTTTGTGAAATGCTACTCGTTTCCTTTTCTTCAGAATTAGAAAAGCCAATGCACATTCAATACTTATTCCAAAAAATTAAATAGGTGTGGTTGTAGATCATTCATTTATAGGGTTTAAACATGTTTTGAGTGACAACACACACACACACCCCAACATAGCAACAAAAGACCCAGACTATTAATTTCTCATATTACCTGAAGAGAAAGTTTGAATTAACCACATAAAATCTCCATTCAGTAGTTGTAGTCTTGAAGATAGATTCTGCAGCAAATCAAATCAACACTCGGCAAACACTGTGAACAACTCTGAGCTCTCACTGAGTGTGCATGACATATAATATACAACTGGGAAAAATCTCTAGTTTGTTTAAAATATAATTGGTGATACACTATTTGATTCAGAATCAGATATGAATCAGAATCAGATATGGTAAGGGATAAATAAAACAGAAAAACTCATTGTAGCAGCTGGAAGAGCCTGGAAAAATTAACTCCTCTAAGGAGGAGAATTATTTCCTGACTATAGAGGTTTTCTTATTTAGCTAGTATTATTTCTTTTATCTGTTAGACAAATTATATATGTATTCAATTTCAAATTTAGGCATTGAATTGAGCACTTTTATTTTTCTTTAAGACTATCAGATGTTTGCCAGGAAAGGCTAATTGTGTGTTATCCATCAATATAAACAGTAAAAAAATTCAGCCAAAAATCAAATTTATTGCGCAACCTATGCTCAGTGGTTTTTAATTGTATTGTCTTGACGTTTTCACAATTCTGTCCCAGGGTCTAATGGCTATTGATTGTCCTTATACTGGCATTGTGGACTATCGGCAGGTGGCTTTGTCATTTGCCCAGGATTTCCAAGAAGCAGGTGGCTCTGTTTTGACCAATTTTGAAGTAGAAGATATTGAAATGGCTAAAGAAAGTCCTTCAAGAAGTAAAGATGGTAAGCTATCCTTGTCTTTTCTTTTGAATACTGAATTCTAAACAAACTCGGGACTATTTTTGGCTAGGGTAGCGCTGATAAGAGGGCCACCAGAAGCTAGGCTACAGTAGGGCACAGAGCTGGAGGCAGGTACAGAAGGGGTGAGGGTGAGACCGGATATGGGAGAACTGGGACTTCTGGTGAGTCTTGCGCTGGTAGAACTAGGCACTGATGGGACACTTGTGACTGGTGCTAAAACCCGAACTGCCAAGGCTGTTTATGGAAAATTAGCCTGCAAACACTTCCCTATCCAGTAGGTTAGAGTCAGAATCCCCTGGGAATGCTTGTTAAAAATGCAGATTTTAGCATCACCCAGTCTTACTGAATCAGACTGTCTGGGGATAGGGCATGACTCAGCCATTCTGAACTCCCCCTCCACCCCACCCAGTTCCTCCATCATAGCCTGTACTTAGAGTTTGTTTTGTTTTGCTTTGGGGACAAATTTTTGTTTAAAACCAAATGGATTAGTTTTTAAGCCTTAAATTCGTTGTTGGGAAATTTGAAGGAGAAAAAAAGTAGTGCTCAGTTCATTCTTCCTTGACAGGGTTTTAAGGAGATCTGGGCTATCTGAGTCATTCTCCCAGCGTCCTTTTAAATTCTAAGATGATGCGCAAAATTGTTAAATAATTGAGATTGTTAGGTAGCATAGTCAATCAAATCTATGATATAAGTAAGTAGATCATATGTTTTACCTGCTGCACATATGCTTTATAGGTCTTTGAGATCACATGTATCTGATTGGGAACTAATTTTATAAATAGTTTATCATTGGAAATTTTGTGTTGTGATAACTCTTGCTTCTCTATACAACTTAGAATCTGCAAGGATTCAGATAACCAAGACTTGAACAACAAGTGTCATAGCATGAGTCCTGTGGGAAGATGCATACTGATTTATGATGACCCATTTTCTAGCCTGTTTTCTAGGATTGCAGTTCACGGAAAAGCTAGGACTGCCTATTTTGGAGCTGGGGTGGGCATGGTTTATAAGTATAGATTAAATGAATTAAAATAAAATATGCTAAAAACATGCCAGAGTTTTGTATATTGTCAAATATGAACTAGTTTAATCTTGTTACTTGGTAAAAAACTTTAGAATGAAAAGTAGGGGGCAATAATGGTCATGACAGAGACAATCCTTTAAATTTATTACTAGAATAATATTTCATTTAATGTAGGCTTTCTTTTGCTAAAAATAAATCTTTCACTACTTTTTTTTCAGGGATGAAATACCCAATTGTTATAAGGAATACAAAGGTAAAGATTCTTAAGCAAAACTACTTTCATCTACTTTATCTACTGTCATCTCCTTTCTTAAAAAGTTGAATTAACCACAGTGCTGTATTTTATGTCATTGAGTGAAATTTGTCTAATGTAAAAGTTATTCAGAGAGAAATCCTTTGAGAGCAGTGTAACAGCTTTCATTCTAAGAAGGGTTTCAACTTGGAAATGTCTTCATGAAGTGATTGTGCCAGCAAAGGATAGGATTATAAGCACTTAGAGTAATAAAAACTGATAGTTTTATTGCTCTGCCTACTTATCTACATTAACTTATGAACTGTCTGCTAATGAGAAGACTTTGCGGGCAGGGAGCAGGTTGTGCAGTGAGAGATGGACTGCTTTTCTTCATCTTCTCATAGTCTAAAACAAGAATTATTGAATGGCATAGAAGCATTTCGTTAGCTGTATGTTCACTGAATGGTCAGAGTTCAGTCAGGAGAGTAGAGTCATCAATGAGTATATTATAGGAATTAGGCCTTACACAATTTTTAAAAATATTTGTTTATTTATTTTGGCTGTGCTGGGTCTTAGTTGCGGCACGTGGGATCTTCACTGTGGCATGCGGACTCTTAGTTGTGGCATGCATGCGGGATCTAGTTGCCTGACCAGGGATCGAACCCGGGCCCCCTGCATTGGGAGCGTGGAGTCTTCCCCACTGGACCACCAGGGAAGTCCCCTTACACAATTTTTAAAGGATCTGGGGACGTGCGGGTTCAGAAGGGGAGCTGGTAGATCAGAGGCATCTCCAGCCTGTCTGAGAAGCCACGTGTGTCTAGCTGCTGAAGTGGGAATGCAAGCAGGAAGCTCATGAGGAGATATGGGGAGCTCTTGCCTCTGTCTCTACCCAAGCAGTGGGCTGGAGCAGTGCTTGATCAGTAGGATCGGTAGTTGGGAAGCTGAATATGGAGCTGTAATTTACTCTGCAGTGGGTGTTTGTCACTTCATTGGACTAGAAGGACCTTCAGAGAATAGTGGCTGCTGCTGTACTTCTGCCTGCCAAACCATATGCAATTCCTGTTTGGTCAGCTTTAAGCTGGAACCATATAGGGAAGCATTGTCGTTCCCAGCTTAACCAGATCGACACAGTATAACCCCCTGCAGTCCATCCCTTTTCAACTTGGCATCCGTTCACACCCCTTATAACCATATTTAACTTCCAAATAAAGAGAGTAGAAAAATTATGCTTCCATCCACAAGGTGCAACTATCTTCCATACACCTGAAGACATGCTTACTCTCCAAAAAAGATACGAAGTCTACTTTATTGATCGTGAATGTTCATTTCTTTTCTAGCTGAGTCACTCTCCCCCTTTGAGATCCTGCAACTTAAATACTGAGATAAAAGGTTAACCACAATTCAAGCGTCTTATATTAAATCAGTAGTTCTCAACTGGAGGCAGTTTCTCCTCCTAGGAGACATTTGGCAATGTCTGGAGACATTTTTATTGTCACATCTAGTAGAAGGGGGGCAATGCTACTGGCATTTAGTGGGTAGAGGCCAGGGATTCTGCTAAACATCCTACAATGTGAGAGACAGGCCCCCAGAACAAAGAGGTATCTGGCCCCAAATGTCGATAGTACTGAAGTTGAGGTGTTACACAATAGGGAAGTGACAGAGATGGGTGTGTCAGTCGTCTAGGACTGCCTTAACAGAACACCACAGACGGGGTGGCTTTAACAACAGAAATTTATTTTTTCACAGCTCTGGAGGCTAGAAATCTAGGGTCAAGGTGCCGTCAGGGTTGGCTTCTGATGAGATCTCTCTTCTCAGCTTGTGGACGACTGCCTTCACACTATGTCCTTACGTGGCCTTTTCTCCATGCGTGCACATGTGCAGAGAAAGAGCGGGAGAGAGCAACCTCTGGTATCTCTTTGTCTTATAAGAACACCATTCCTATTAGATTAGGGCTCTGCTTTTGTGACCTTATTTAACCTTAATTACCTCCCTACACGTCCTGTCTCCAAATACAGTCTCGTTGGGCGTTAGGACTTCAACGTATGAATTTGGGGAAGACACAGTTCAGTCCATAATAATGAGGATAAAGAAATAATTGGGTAATTTATAGACAAATATATTTATTTCAAAATAAGGAAGAAATACCCATAGCCACTACACTCCTCATTTCTGTCGCCAGTCATGTGGTCATAGCTGATATTTATAATTTCCTCCTTCCACTACTCATTCCATAGTCCCTTTGCCCTTGGCAAGCATCTCAGCTGGTCATGATTCCTAGTTTGGTGGGGTAACTCAAACTTTCATTCCTGAAGTGTCTGTGCCATTAGCAGCCCTGCCTGTTTTGGGTTGTGGTACTTTCCATTAACTTTTATAATAATACATGGGAAAATTAAGACATGTCCCAGGAGAGCTACATTCCAGACGTACTCCTCTTTATCATCCCTGAGCCCTCTATGTGGTAGCAACTCAGTTTCTCCTTGAGAGTCAGAATCAATTACCCCACTCAGTACAGTAATCCCCTCTGCCTATTGATTCACTGGCAGGGGGAACCCGAAGTGGCCAAGTATTGCAGTATCAATTTCTAACTTAATGCAACCATTGCTTATTCTCTAATGGAAGCGTTTTTTCCCTTGGGAACTAAGACCTCTAGACCATCAGAGCCAAAAGTTGTAGGGATAGGAAGCAAAAAATTTTACTGTAATAGTAAGGAGCTACTCCCATTTTCTACCTCTTGATTTCCAGGCCTGTGAATCCTGGCTATGGGAGAAACAACACCATATATTAGTCACTGGTTTAGAGCATGTAGAGAATCCTGGAAGACATTGCCCCAGGCCTGTAGGTGTTGCCAGCCAACTAGTGCTGTTATTGAATCTTCAAAAGCCCATTCTACTTTTTGTCACCCAGCAGCTTCAGGATTGTGGGGAAAATGATAAAATCAGTGCATTACACAAGCATGAGCCTATTGTTATACTTCATTTCCTGTAAAATAATCTCACTGATCAGAAGTAATTCTTCTAAGTAAAATACCATAACAGTGAATAAGGCACCCTATAAGTTCACAGATGGTGGTTTCCATAGAAGCATTGTGGGCAGGGAAGACAAATTTGTATCCAGAGCAAGTGTCTATTCCAGTGAGCACTGAGTGCTGCCTTTGGTTTTTGATTGAAGTGGTCCAGGGACCATATCAGTGGCTCTGTTGATTCCGCTGTTGGCAAACTGAACATTCAGCAGTGGCTGTAAACAGATCAGCTTTGGTGAGTAAGTGCATGTTGCTGAACCCTTGCATTACCTCCTTGCTGCCATAAACATTTAGTTCATGAAGCCATTGGGTGAGGACAGGGGTGCCTGGGGAAAGAGGCTAGCTAACGTCCACAGAGCAGGTCATCTTGTCTACTGATTATTAAAATCTTCCTCTTCCATGATCACTCTTTAGTAAACATTCATATAGTACTCAAATATCTTTTTTTATCTGAGCCTGTTTGGAGAGGTCCATTCGCATACCTCTTCTCCAGAGCTCTCTTTTCTGACCATCCAGCAAACCATTAGTCATTGCATATGAAGCAGTGTAAATCCATACTTCTAGCCATCTCTCCTTCTAGGTAAGATAAATAACCAAGTATGATGTTCAGTGTTCTGCCCCCTGGGAGGATTTCCCTTCACTACAGTTCTTCAGGGCCACTCCCGACTGGGGCTCTGGTGCTGTAGCTGTTCATTTTCAAGTGATGCCAGAATGTTGTGCAGAACCATTTGTAAACCAGGCCTGTATTTTTTTTCTTCCTTGGTCAGCCGATCACAGAGAACTTTCCATGGGGCCATGGGGGCAGGCTGAGAGGGAGGAGATGATTTAGCAGTAGAGGTCATGGGAATTTGAGCCACTTGCCTGCACAACTTATGTGTGCCTACAGGACCTATACAACCCTTATCTTGTATATTCCACTTCCTCTTGATGACAGAGTGCTGTGTACACACCCAATTTTACGGCTTGGTGAGTCAGACAATACCTAGTTCATAATGGGTAGTTCACATGGTTACTTGGTGACCTGTGGTCGGGTGTTGAGTCAAAGGCAGAAGCACTTTCTCAAAAGGAGGCTAATTACCTGCAGAGGATGGTATAACTTTCCTCCAAAATCCTAAGGTTCTGTACTGTGATTCCACCTCTAGGGGCCTACCACAGTCTCCATAAAACATCACTATCGGCCACGCACTTCAGTTACCATCAGAGCTGCTGGATCATGTGGCCCAAGTGGCAGAGCAACCAGGGTCTCCATTCAAAAAAGGATGAAAAAGCAGAATGGTTGGCAGTGGTGGGAAGTGCAGGCCTGGTGTGGAGGAGCAACAGTGTGAAAAAACATTTGATGTGAAGGAGGAGTAAATCCTGTAAAGCTGATGTCTCCAGTGACTTTAGAAAAGAAGTAGAAAATCATCATAAGCTTTCTCTGCCTGAAGATTTCTTTTTTTATATATAAATTATTTTATTTATTTATTTTTGGCTGTGTTGGGTCTTTGTTGCTGCACGCAGGCTTTCTCTAGTTGAGGTGAGCGGGGGCTACTCTTCATTGTGGTGCGTGGGCTGCTCATTGCGGTGGCTTCTCTTGTTATGGAGCATGGGCTCTAGGCGTGCAGGCTTCAGTAGTTGTGGCACGTGGGTTCAGTAGTTGTGGCTCGCAGGCTCTAGAGCACAGGCTCAGTAGTTGTGGCGCATGGGCTTAGTTGCTCCACGGCATGTGGGATCTTCCCAGACCAGGGATCGAACCCGTGTCCCCTGCATTGGCAGGCGGATTCTTAACCACTGCACCACCAGGGAAGCCCTGCCTGAAGATTTCTATCACTTCTGGAATTTCTGTGAAGAACTTGATCCTGAGAAGTCGGCTGATTCACTTTTCTGCAAGCCTTGGCCTTCGATTAGTGGGTCTTTGCGAAGTATAAAATGAACAAAAAATTAGCAAGCCCAATGTTAACCTTCACTGGAGATTTTACTATGACCTTCCTGAGTTCCAGACTGTTATTACTGGAGATAATAAAATTCAGTTCCACATGGGGTATTTCAGGGAGTCTCCTGATGAACCTCCTGTATATGCTGGTACAGATGGAGCAAAGAAAAATTGTATAATTGGTCAAAATGGAGATAATGTGTTTGCTGCAGTCAAATTTGTTTTGATGAAAAACTTAAGTAACATAAAAAGAAAACTAGTCCCTTGAAAAACATAGATGAAAACTGCACAGAAGCGGCCAGAGCACTGGGTTACTCATTGGAACAGAGAACCATGAAGATGAAACATAGAGATAAGAAAGTCAAGACAAAGACTTTTCATGATGCAGGCTTA
Source organism: Balaenoptera borealis (assembly GCF_965194805.1). NCBI lineage: Eukaryota > Metazoa > Chordata > Mammalia > Artiodactyla > Balaenopteridae > Balaenoptera > Balaenoptera borealis. The sequence continues at coordinate 49,508,375 of NC_138866.1, forward strand.
GTCGTCCCAGTAGATGAAAATGATGCTGAGTACGGAGAGCTCCCTGAAACAGATGCCAACTTCAAGGGAATTTGCAAGACAATTGTTGAAGTACAAAGTGATGAGGAGAGACTAAAAGCTTTTGCTCCCATTCAGCGATGACTTTTGTGCAGTTTGCTAGTGATGAATGGGATTATGGGATGGGGCTTAAGTGGGAATGGACTTCCTTGTTATGGTTCAGACTATTGTCATAAAGTTACCTGCTAGCTTTTACCTCTTACCTATACTCTGTTGAAGAGAAGTCTCTTTGCAGAAATTATTGAAGATTATCTGGTAAACAGGAGTAAAGAAAACACAGACCAATTTGCAGCATGAATGAAAATTGGCTTTCTTTGGTGTATAATACTTTAAAGCATTAATATTAAACCTGTGATTTTTTGTTTTTAAGTAGTATATAAAATAAACTGATGGAAACGTTTACTAAAAACTTTTATAAAGCTAAAAAAAAAAAAAAAGATTAAAAGTCTGCTTCTGCCCCTGCCCTCATCTAAGGAACATTTTCACTAGAGTACAGCATCATGTGATGCAAGATATGCAGGGGCCTATGGGTTACCAGTGGTTGTGTATTTCACCCACATTTGCTATAGTTGTTGCTTTTATTTTGACGTTTTCTTTTAGTATAGTTAAATAATATAACTTAAAATTTAAAATATAATATTAATATATATTTTAAATTATAAAATATAATTTAAAATGTTGAGGAACTTCCCTCGTGGCACAGTGGATAAGAATCCGCCTGCCAATGCAGGGGACATGGGTTCGATCCCTGGTTCAGGACGATCCCACACGCCGCGGAGCAACTAAGCCCGTGCACCACAACTACTGAGCCTGTGCTCTAGAGCCTGTGCGCCACAACTACTGAAGCCTGCTCACCTAGAGCCCGTGCTCCACAAGAGAAGCCACTGCAATGAGAAGCCCATACACCGCAACGAAGAGTAGCCCCCGCTCGCTGCAACTAGAGAAAGCCCGCGTGCAGCAACGAAGACCCAGCGCAGCCAAAAATCAGGTAAACTTAAATCTTTAAAAAAATTAAAAATAAATTAAAAAAATAAATAACTGGAATTGTTTAAAAAAAATGAAAAAATAAAAGTTTGAGTCAACTTATCAAGTTGAACATCTATGCTTTTATGACAGGTTAAAAGAAAATGAATTTTTAAAATAAACTTTTGGGGAGAGGATTTGCAAACTAAAGATTTATAGATTGCATATGGGGAAAAAGTCTTTCACTTATGAAATAGCAATAGTAATGCATAGTTTATTTTTTTAAAGAAATTTATGTTTGAACAAATAATTCAATGTAAATTCAAAATTTCCATTTTGGGTGTGAAATTAATGTGTTATTGAATTTAATAATTGTTTCGTGTATAGCATAAACTGATTTCAGAGATGTATGACAGTTTTTAATCATTTTTTTCTTCAGAATTGTTCCTTGAGCTTTTAAGAGAGAACTTCTAGGTTATTGCATTCTGGTACCATTCTATAAATTCTCTTATCTTTACATTTATAAAGCTCCTCTTCATTTTATGTTGTAAGAACAAAGAGTTGCTGACCTTTAAAGCATTAACTAGAAGATTTATATCACATAAAGAATTTTTTTGTACTTCTGGTATATAACTCTAGATGAACAGGAAAGATACCAACCTACTTTTGTTTTTGTTGACATGGTCCTTTGACTTCAAGCATCTTAAAACTTTCATGGTTTAGTCTAGCTAATTTGAATTCACTACAAAGAAGTTTCATCTGATTTTTATCATCAGTGTGACTTGTATAACTCTTGAAAAGATGCTTATCTTGGTAGCTTAGCAAAAATAGGATGCACACAGAGATAAAATAAGGCTGAATCAGTAAGGGCTACAAAGAAAGAAAAACCGTTGAGGCAGGTGAGAACTCCAAGGCTTCAGAAATAGGTCCTCGGGGAAGGAGATGTAGGAACGAATTACCTGAAGCAAGAAGGTGTTAGTTGTCTCCTCTGTTAGAAATAAAGCGATAGAAATTAGAGTGTGGTGGTGAATTAGGGTTAAATGAAATCATTTAGGAAATAGAGTTGCAAATTGGCTAACCCTGGCAGAGTAAAGCTAAAAATACGCAGATGATAATCACAAAATAAAATTTATGAGAAAACACAGCCTAAGATTAGCAGTCTCCTAGTCATTAAAGCAAACCTTGACTGTAGTGTGCGTTCTCAGTAATTGTGGGTTGAATGAATGAGTTTTTGAAAGTAGCCTGTTTGCAAAGTAGATACTGATCAGGAAGCAGAAATTGGTTGGTGGGTAGGTTACAGTTGGAATTGTGCAAGGTTATTGAGTAATAAGATCAATTACTCCTAGGTAAGACAGGAGAAGCTATCTGAAATACAAAGGAAGCCAAATTGGTTGGGGCCACCTAAATGAAGTTTGCTACTTCATGCAACAAGTAGTTAAGTTCCGTGCTAGGTCTTAGTAAAATCCGGGTGTATGTGTGTGTGGCTTGTTAGGTATCCTCACTAGGTCAACCACTATATCTCTAGATTAAAGTACAAAATTTAAGGTACATCCTCTTGTGTGCCACTGCCCTAAGTTCCTACCTGCCACCTAAATGCTGAAGAACTTATTTTGCTGATACTTGTATTTAATTTTCTCTTTTAAAAGGAATAAAAAGAAAGAAGTCCATATCTGTGCCCTTATTGTTTTTTCTATCATCTATCCGCCCTCTCCCTCTCCCCCTCGTCCACCTAATCTTTCTACTTCCCACAAGTCACTGTTCTTTTCTCTTGCACTAGGGAGAGGAGGTTCGATGTCAATATGTTGTGACATGTGCAGGACTTTACTCAGACCGTATTTCCGAGTTGAGTGGCTGCAATCCCAATCCGCGAATTGTACCATTCCGGGGAGATTACCTGCTCTTGAAACCAGAAAAACGCTATCTTGTAAAAGGGAATATTTATCCAGTAGGTAGTGATGCTTCTGCCTTCTCAAGATGGTTGTGGGCAAAAAGGGGAATGAAACAAAAACTTTTCCCAGGGTGAGAAGTAAGATATTTTGAAGGGCTTTTGGTGCAGTCATTCCACCTGTTTCTCTTGTGGTTGAATCCCCAAATCTTTATTCCAATATCATAGTCATTAAATTATAATGACTTGCCCACAAGTACAGGAAAGCTTGAGTGCACCATGGGAAGGGCTGTGAAGAAAGAACCCAATTCTTCCACTTCTCTGGTGGAAGGCGTACTCATAACAGAACTTTTCCTTGTAGCATGCCCAGATGCCAACCCTCTCTCTCAGTTCACTGTCTATAAGTGCAGAAAAGGGGATTTGGCCACTGTGTAGTTTCATGGTGTAGAGAAGACAGAGCCGTTTAAATGAAAAGCTCATTCTCCTGTCTGGAACTACTAGGTTGAACAACCAGTATTCAGCTATTTAATGTTTTTGACCTTGCCAAAACTTCCATTTCATCTGTTCCAAGTATTGCATTCCCACTTTACAAAAGCCTGTGCTATGAAGGTGTGTTTTTTTCCAGCAGCTCTGATTTTATTTGCCACCCACATATATCCCTACTTGGGGAGGGTGGAGGCGGGGAATAACCTAAAGTAGGACAGTTGTTTTTTTTCTTTACCCAGAAAGAGGAATAGATGGGACAATGTGCCTTATTGTCATAGCATCGGGTTTCCTGTGTGGCATTTCTAGGCAGAAGCATGTAAATAGAAAAGTATTATCTGAGTACAGATCAAAAGTAATGCAAATCAGATGCATGGGAAGAAAGTGTTTTATATTACCAGTTGAATGTTTGCATGTGTAATAAAATGCAGTATGAAATGGGGCTAATAGTTCTTTGCTCTGTTAAATCCATAGGTCCCAGATAGCCGATTTCCTTTCCTAGGAGTTCACTTCACACCAAGGATGGACGGCAGTATTTGGTTAGGGCCGAATGCAGTTCTTGCCTTTAAACGAGAGGGTTACAGACCCTTTGACTTCAGTGCCAGAGATGTTATGGATATAATTATCAAGAGGTAACTTTATTTCCTTAAAAAAAATGATTTTATGTGCTTTTATTTTTAATATGGAATTTTTTTCTTTCTCGATATTCTGTTTATTGGCTAAATCTTCATATTTGTGATTGGTATATTGATTTTTTAATTAATCCAAATCAAGAGCTTTGTGGAATAAGCATAACATTTTAACTAGTTCAAGAACACTCTGATGAGCCAGGGTGATGTTTTGGTTAAAAAGAACAAGACCAAGAGCCAAGAGCGATCACACATCTGAGAATCCAGATCTTGTTTTGCTAACCTTCTAGCTGAGCTTGAAAAAAAACAAGCTTCTCTCAAAATCAGTAGATGGTTTACTTTGATAAGATCATTTCAGGCCAGTCACCATGATTTTGAAAACCTCTGGAGAAACTGCTGATAAGCAAGATTGTTTCTTTTTGTGGAAGACTAACAATACTGCTGTGTTGACCGGGAATGCAGATTGTTTACTATTGTAAGAAATAACTCAGTGAAGTGTTTTGTCCTTTTAGCACTGTTACTCTCTAGAGGGTTTCACATCATCAAAATCACTAGAAAGCTTTTAAAGCTATACTTGAGTTTTACCCTGCACAGATTCTGAAACAGGTTTAGGATGTGGCTTCCTAGCACGTATGCTTGTAAAAATACAGATGTGCGTAGGTTCCCCAGAGTCTCACTTGAGAATCACTACTAGAGCATCTTACCTCTGGCTGACTAAAGAAAAGTAGGGTAAATGTCCCACATGTTTAATGCCATGATTTAAAGATCTGTAATGCCTTTTAGGTGTGTTTTGAAAGCATGTAACATTGCATTAGAAAGCCTTGATGTTGGCAGGCTTTATGCTAGTTTGAAACCAGTATTCCCTGGGAATTTGAGTTTGAATGGTGTTTACTTTTAGAGTTTGGAAGGTATCCCTTTGATGAAGTTTCCTTCTTATGTAGGCCAAAAGCTGATTTTCTTTTAATATGTGGTTTTTCTGACTTTGCATAGATTTCTGTGATGCCACACCCCACCCCCAAATCTAATAGTTGTAAAGGTGTTGTATGATAATAAAGAATTCCTTTCTCTCATAAAGATTTTATTTTCTTTGCTTTCAGTGGCTTGATTAAACTGGTGTTCCAGAACTTTTCCTATGGAGTTAATGAAATGTACAAAGCCTGTTTTCTCAGTGCAACAGTGAAGCACCTTCAAAAGTTTATCCCTGAAATTACTGTCAGTGACATACTTAGGTAAGGAAAAGCCGTAAGGGTTGTAAATACAGTCATGTCCTAGGTGAACTTGGGAGGTGGGTCTGACTTGGTGATTTGTAAGCACACTTTCAATCAGTGTGTCCACTGAATTTTTGTGTGCTCTCTCTTTCCCAACAAGCTGTTCATTCCCCTTGCAGTTTGGGCATTGCTGCATCATGGCCCTTAGTGCTTGAACTAGGTCCATTTATGGTTATCTGGACTACCTTACAGCATTAAGCTGAAATCTCCATTGCAGTTGTGTTATGATGCCGCCTTCACCTTTGTGTCTAGCTATCACTCATGATGAACATCTCACCTGAAGTTTTTTTAATCTCCCTGGCCACTTACTCTTGTGATTCCAAAGCCTTCTGACTTTTAATTCTGTATAAGATTATTGATCACCATGTTACCTAATTAGGTAATAAGCATATTAAAACATTATACTTTGATTGATTCTTAAAAGCTTTTAGAAACATACTCATACCTGGCATCTTACCTTGCTTCCTCTCTACTTATTTTGTTCTTTCTTGGATCCTACTTCCCTCAAGGACTATTTGCAGAACAGAAGTGGGAAATAGTATGGTAGCAATCAGTCTAATTCCTTGCTATGGGGGTGTGGGGCAAAGGAAGGATTACTTAAAAAAAATGTTTTTTTCTTAAAGATAAAAGGCTTTCTGGACTTGATCTATACCTTGTTCTAAATACCACACGAGCCTATTTTCTTTTTGGTGGTATTTTTAGGGTGTTCATCTTTTTCCCTGAACCAGCCATTTGTTAGGCCTAATCAGCAGTGGTCTTTGAGATCCTCTCCTCCCTGAATCCATCCTGAAATGAATCTCTAGAGCACTAAGTGTCTGTCTGCTCAGTAACAGCTGCTGAACTTGCCTGGTGTAAAATATCAGCAGCTCGATTCTGTATCTGGGAAGAGAGCAATAATCACATCAGCTGTCTCCCTCAGGGGAGCCTCCTGGTCTAAATCTGATTCTCATGTATCATTCTCAGACCAGCCTCTTTGAATCCTTAGAAGAACTATTAAAACCCAGCTAATGTTTTTAACTCTTATCTCTCTTACCCCTCTACTCACCTTCTGAAATAGAAGGGATAAAAATATCTAGGCTTTATGTTCTTTCACTCACCTATAAATGAAGGCTTTTATGTTTTCAGTGGTCTGCTTTAGCAGACTTGTTATGTTTTATATCTGAAAATAGATTGGTCAAATCTAGTATCTTTTACTGCTGTTAATATTCCTTGGAAAACACAATAGGTGGGCATAGTGAATTCTGTGTATAAATAGTTGCAGTGAATTCACTACCCAGATTTGATTACCACTCTTTTGTAGAAGCCTGAGGAAAACTCTTTAGACCAGTGGATTTCACATGGTAGAGCTGAACCTTGGGACTTGTGGGTTTTGGTGAATACCCTTGTCTCTGGGTGGAAGGGTGTGAATTTCAGTTACCAGTTTCATTACCAGGTAGTAGAAAAGGGCACACAACACTGTAGGCAGGTGCATTTGGGGAAAAATTCAACCCAGTCACAGATGAGTTTCTCTCTGAAGATAGAGAAGCTGAACATATTCAGCAATTCCATTTGATTCCTGTAGCTCTTAAATGTAGGAAATTATCAGTAACAAAAAGAAAATTGTAGAAGATATGTTTGATACCATTTATATGTTTATACTGTGTATGTATATGGATTGCACATGTAATGTGAAAATAAAAACAAACATGAGAGTGATAAACACCTAATTAAGGAGACTGTTTGTCTCCGGGGAGACAAGAGAATGGGATGCAGAGAGTTTGACAGGGGGCTTCTGTCATATCTATAATGCTTATTTCTTAAGCTGTTTGGTAAAAAAAAAAAATTGGTGTTCATTATGTTATTCTCTGTACCTTGTTATATGCCTAGAATCTTAAATAATAATAATACAAAAAAATAAGATCAATAGACTTCCCCACATTTTGAAGCCCAAGTCCTGTTTGCAACCAGTATAACACCATAAGTGCTCTATCATTAATATTGGGGAAGAAGCATATTAGGCAGTTCTGGGTAGTAAAAAAGAACCAAAGCAACACTTTTAGTGGGATGTTTAGCTCAAGATGGTGTCCTTTAGTTGCAGTAGCTACCAAAGGGGATCCAGTTTGACTTCTCATTGCCCAGCCAGAGTATCTTGGGCAATAACTTACCAGTGAACATTAGATTGGAATGTAAAGTTATAACCTGTCAAATGTATGCATTAGGTATACAAACTTCTCATTATTAAATGATGATCTCTAAGGTTCCTAATTTTAGCTCTAAAGTCCTTTAATTTGTTCTGTGATTAATTTTGACATGGTAATCTAACAGTAGTTTGTATCTGTTAGCATTGTAAGGATGTAAAATATGACGACATATTTGCCAAGATCCCGTCTTTTTCCCACACTTCATTTTGAAAATATCTTCTTGGGGGAATTCTGTAGTAAATTTTCGGGCAAGATGTTTTCATTGTAAGTGATAGCTAAAGACTACACTATTGTGAAATGCGAGGGTAAAAGCCAAAAATCCTGCAATAAAGGTGATCTAGACCCTTTTGCAAAAAAGGGTTTCTCATTCTTGGTACTGTTGACATTTGGGGCCAAATAATTCTTTATTGTGGGGGACTGTCCAGTTCACTCTAGAACGTTTAGCAGCATCCCTGGACTCTACCCACTAGATGCCAGCAGTACTCCCCTAGTATGACAACCAAAAATGTCTCCAGACATTGCCAAATACCTTCTAGGGGGCAAAATCTCCCCTGTTTGAGAGCTACTAGTCTAGAGAATTTGGTAACCCTCACACTACAAAATACTAATAAGAGAGTCTGGAGAAAATACAATAAAAATCCCTTGAAATACTTATAGCTGAGAGTGCAAGAAAATAAGGGCATCCCAGAAACGAAAACAGAGAGGAAGTTGAATACCCAAGAACTAAGAGGAATTAGTGCTGATGCTGACCTGGAAAGGTGGGGAGGATTTTCTGATTTTGATGTAAATATAACTGAGTTTTGTTTTTAATTGATATGTGATTTACAGACAATAAAATATGCAGATCTTGAGTGCTCAGTGAAGTTTGGAAATTGTATAAACTCATGTATCCACCACATAAATCAAGATAGAAAACATTAGGGACTTATATTTTAATTGCTACTCAAGTGCTGGAAAGGAAGCCTTGGGTCTGTAAAAGGTAAAAAGTTGGAACTGAGATCCCTTTGTAAAACCAGGGACTCTGGAAGGGCTATACCCTCAGTGAAAAGGAAGTCTAGGAAAAAAATCTCCTAAAAATCTAGAACCCTCACAAGTACTTGGAGCTTCAATTTGTACCACTAGTTTGATCTAGGAACTTTAAGCTGAGAAATGGATCTAGCTTAAAAAGTAGATCCATTCTTATTTGGATCCTGCTTCAGACTAACACTTCTCCCTCTCACTCTCTCACTTTAAACAGATTAGAGTGAGTGAAAATCAGGGTAATTTGACCACAGACTGAATATGGTTGATACTAAGCAGTTAGTAGTTTCGTATTAAGAATCCTTTTAAGAGAAATATACATTGAAGTGAAATGATATGCCATCTGGGGTTTGCTTTAAAATAATCCAGTGGAGAGAGGTAGACAGAGTGGGGATATAGATGAAATAAGATTGGCTGTGTGTTGATTATTACTGAAACTGGATAATACGTACATGGGAGTTCCTTATACTGTTCCTTTTACTTTTGTACATGTTTAAGATTTTCCATTAAAAAAAAAAAAAGGTGTTCCTAGAATGGTTATACACCTGGAATGTCTGATAGAAGCAAATATAAAACCTCTGTGGAGGGACATAATTTCAACCCAACGCCCCCTGCTGAATAGGAACTCACCAGCAAAAGTTCCAAAGCACTATAAGTGAGAGTAAGCAGATAGAATAAATACTAGAATTAGACCTCTAACAACTTTGGGTAATAGTAATATTAGAAACCATAAAGTAAGTATGCTCCAATGAATTTTAAAAAGAAGGGAATGAAAAAAACTGAAAAAGAATAATAATTTAAAAAATACCCTAGGCAAATTTAGAAACCAAGTAATCAGAATTTCTAGAAATGAAAAATATAGTTCTTAAATTTTAAAACTCAGATGATTAAGTTAGACAACTGGTTGGACCTCCCTTAAGAGAAAATTAGTAAATTGGAAGGTAAATCTGAAGAATTTAGAGAACAATGTTGTAAGCTAAAGATGCATCATGTGCAAATTAAGACATGGAGAAGATGAGAAGTTTCCAGCCTACATCTCATAGGAGTTCCAGCAAGTTGAGAAGGGGCAATACTTTGAAGAGAAGTATTTGAGAATTTTCTGGAATGGACAAAAAGACATAAAATTCAAGATGCACAGTGAGTCCCATCTGAATAAAAAACTAAATACAAGAATGTAAATAGATTATATAACTTCCAAATAGTAGAGGAAGAAAAAAGAATGTAGAAAACTCAGTAAGTCAAGAAAGGAGGTGGGAAAACTTCAGAAAAAAATCAGGTTAAATAGCATAAAATAATATAGTAGAAATCAAATATCAGAAATTATAATAAATGCAAGTGTGCTTAACAGTTAAGACAGAGATTATCAGGTTGGATTTTAAAAATCCACCTATGTGTTAGGCAAATGCTTATTCAAAGAAAGATGAGTCCTAGGTTCATTTTAGATAAAAGACACTTTAAGGTAAAAAATTATTGTTAGAAATAAGGAGAGTCACTATAAACTTGTTGCATATGATAACAGAGCTATGAAATACAGAGAACAAAAACTGACATAACTGGAAGCAGAAATCAAATCTACAGTTGTGGTGGGTGATTTTAAGACATGTCTGTTGATAGACGATAGCTCAAGCAGATAAAATATTAGATTTGAGGGGAATTCCCTGGTGGTCCAGTGGTTAGGACTCGGTTCACTGCTGGGGTCCAGGTTCAATCCATGGTCGGGAAGCTAAGATCCCCACAAGGCACTCGGCATGGCCAAAAAAAAAAAAAAAAAATTAGATTTGAATAACACAATTAAAACACTTGATTTAGGGACTTCCCTGGCAGTGCAGTGGTTAAGATGCTGTGCTTCCAAGGAACTAACATCCCACGTGCCATGCGGCACGGCCAAAAACTTAAAAAACAAACAAACAAACAAAACCACTTGATTTAAGGGACGCATAGAACTCCCTCACCCCCGTTATAGAATACTCATGTTATTCAAGCCCTCACAGAACATTTACAAAGGCTCAAAATGATCTACGCCCTAAACCAGTTTGTCAACAAAATTCAAAAACTGGGCATGGAAAAACCATGTTCTCTTGTTGCAATCCAGTTTGGTTGAATATTAATAACAAAAATACCCTTCCTTCACATTTGGAAATTAAGATAGAATGGTTGACTTGCCCTATATCACCACTCCCAATTTAAATATGCTCCTGTGAACTTCTGTTTTTAGATTAACAGTAGATCCCATGTGAGTTTTATAAAATACTAAATTGTCCTATTTGGAACTGGCCAAAGATGTCAGTTGTAGCCTGTCATAGCTGTTTTCTAGCCCACAGGATTATGCCTGCCACAGAATAATAAAGCAATAAATACAACACTTCTCAGAAGAATGAGTGCCATTAGTTACGTATTTACCTGTTGTTTCTAGACATACTTAAGGGTCTAGGGCTTGCATTTCTACTAAATTTAGCTACAAATACGGCAAAATATGTGGCTACAAATAGCATTAAACAGTTAAATATAGCTAAATTCACAAATATTAAATTTGCTGAATCATTTGTTCTTAGCTATTAAAATAGAATTTAAAAGTATTGAGAGTTAAACAATTAAAATTTTCCATCCCTATTGAATACTTCCTATGTACACAAATCTAGACATGGGGGCAAAATAGGGCTGTTGTATAAGATTCAGTTCTGGCCCTGAAGATGTTTATGGTTTATTTTACCTGAAATTTCAAAATTATAATATTCATCTCAAGCTGAGATATTCTGAGGGGGAATGCCTATATGTATGTAATCATGCAAAGAAAAACCCTGAAATTTCATTAAGTGCTGAATAGGGAGCATGAAGAATTTGGTAATTTAAACATGCCATGTTAAATAGTTACTTTAGTTTGAACTAAAGTGAGTTTCTTAGAAAAAGTTAATCTTCTATATTTTTTTTACAGTTTGGATTATAGGTTTTGAATACTTGGGCGGGAGTGTAGGGGATGTCGAGAACATAGTTGGTGTTTGTAAGAGGAATAAATAAATACAGACACATTTTTAACTGTAGTTAATCAGTATTAACTTCTATTTGCTTAGAAAGAGTAAGGAGAATATACTAACTAAACCTTCATGGAGAGGAAAGTTTTTATTTTGAACACTCAACATCAGTAGCCAGTCATGCCACTGTGTGTCCCCTACATGTTGGCTTTCTGTGAGATAAAAGGAGAAGGACAAGAAAACTCATAGAGATGCTCACAACTGCAACAGGGGCATTATCCAAGAAAAGAGAGGAGAAATGCTGTTTTGATTGGTTGAGAGAAGCTACAAACACAGAATGTACAAAATAGACCATACACTGGCTAATAGGCTGTTATGTATCCTCACCCTAAGAAATTTCAGCTTCAGTCCCATTCTGTCTTTTTGTGCTGTAAGTGTTGTATCTGATTCTTACTTGGAAATCCTTACAGCTCAAAAATCTCCTGTCCAGATTCCCTGCAGCCTTCTATATTACAGATTACTTTTATTACAGAACCTGTCACCCCTGTTGTTGTAATTCTTATTTATCTCTCTACAGATGAACTGTATAGCTATGTAACTTCAGGCAAGTTACTTAATCTCTCTATTTTCTTTGCTGTTAAATATAAACAGTATCAGCCTCTTAGAGTTGTTGTGAGGATTAAATGAGAGAATTCCTAGCATGGAGTAAGCACTTGGTAAAAAAAATAGCTATTATTATCATGATCTCTCCTCAGCCAGGCTGAGGTCTTAGAGGGCAGTGCTCTCGTATTGTTCTTTGTATCTTCCTCAGGTGCTTATCTGCATCGGCCCAGAATCAATAAAAAGTGTTTAATATTGTTGCCTGATTTCTTGAGTCTTGCTGGTGTGTATAAGGCAGCTGTTTGCAAACTGGGTTTTCTTAAGCAGTTTCAGAGGAGGCGCTTTTGGACTCCAAAAATATTTTATCCAGATTTTATCTGTAAACTTTATTTTTAAAACTAAAAAAAAAAAAAAAAAAAAATCTAATTTGTAAACTCAAATGTTGTAAAACAGAACTTTTAATGTTAAAGGCTCTTACTGTATTAACATGCTGTTAATTCATTTTTGTGCTTTTCCTTTAATTAAGAGAGTGTGTCATTTCTCTTTAATTAGTTGAAGGTTATCCTTATATTAAATGCTAAACCGTTAAAAATCAAAACAAACTACAAAGCCAGAATTTGCTGCCATTTGCAAATATTTTTTTCCATAACTTTTAATAGTGTACAACCAAAACAAAACATAAAAATACTTAGAATTCTGTAGCGCATGTAGGAATGTAGCTGACACACATAATTCTTGCTTTCTTTACTTTGTATTATCTTGCTTTCTATTCTAGTGACTGATTTTATAATAAATTCATTTTGTAAATTTAAATAAAAATACATCTATTCTAATTAAATATGGGTTTATCTGCTACTTTTGGAAAGAACCCATTTGTGTATTTTAGGGTAAGGATATATGCTTGACAGGCTACAACTGGCAGCCTTTGGCTAAACACAAACCTATTGGGTTTTCACATAATTGTGCATTGAGAAGAATAAAGACTTTATTGCTTTAAGAATACTTTGAAACCACTGACACGTATGTAAAGTGTCCTGTCGCTTCTAGTCAGATGACTACCACTCTTGCTTTTGCAGAGGTCCAGCTGGAGTAAGAGCCCAAGCCCTGGATAGAGATGGAAATCTCGTAGAAGATTTTGTATTTGATGGAGGAGTTGGGGTTATTGGAAATCGCATTCTTCATGTGAGAAATGCACCTTCCCCTGCTGCCACTTCTTCCCTTGCAATTTCTGGAATGATTGCAGATGAAGTACAACAAAGATTTAAATTGTAAATAATGAAAGGAGCTAGGTATGCATTTTAATCTCCACATTCAGCAACAAGAATGTACTAACTGCATTCTTTAAGTCTCATTTAAGAAAAATGGTTTAAAATGTCATTTTTAGGTATACCATTTAGATAACCACTGAATTTTTTTAATTATGTAATGTGGAAATAATAATTTTTTAAAGTCCATGCTCTTTAAAAAGGTACAGTTGTATCTGTCCTGAATTCTTGACTTTGTTAATGACCTGTCCTCACCAACCATGATCTAGAGATTTGGCTTTTTTGGAATTTCTGGGAACTACAGCATGAAAAAGTGATTATTCCCTTAACTTTTTGGCTTTATAATATCTAAGCTTTTTTATCTTTCCTAGACAAGAAAATATATTGTAGGTTGCAAACCTTTTAATTTTGAAGAGTCATAGAAAAGCTCACATCATTTAGAGCAACAGTATTTGTATTTGGGAATTTAAAATTGTTGATCCAAATACATGAAATTTCACATTTTGAAGTAGTTTGAATAAGATTCTATCTTAGCTACATTTGTAAGAAATAACTTTGCAAAAGAAACTCAAAGCATTTATTATTCCCAGTTTCTTTATAATTGACTTGGTCTGATGTCATCCCTAAATCTAAACAGCAGTCCACTCTGAGTATTTTACTTACTCTTCAGTCTTCTGTGGTTGAGAAACTAAAAGAACTTAGAATCCTGACACTGACATACAGAACTTTGTAATTTAAAATAGTATTTATCTCTTATATCTCTGTTCTTCAGTCATACCAAGGTTCTCAAATGTTGGCCAAGATCACTAATGATTCATGCCTACTTGACTTTTCCAGAATCCTATAAACCTTTATGAGGATATTTCTTCATTTTGGGGAAATACCTAATTTTGAGGCATTCACTTTTGTACACCGCAAAAGTGCCTTACAATCATGTGTATTTCATGAATATTTTAAATTGTTGCCCAGTGCCATACTGTATACTCTGTACTATATATATATGTGTGTGTGTGTGTGTGGTATCTGTTGAAATGATTCTTGCAATTCAGAATGTTGGAAAATAGAAATATAAATGAAAATATGGTATAATATGGGGAAACTTATTGCAGAACCACCATTTAGGTGAGAAATTTTCATCCATTCCCTCACATATACTCTCTCTGGATTAATCTTCCAGTCTTCATTTTTTCTTTCCTCTCGTCTCTCCAAAACTGTGTGATGGATGAGTTAGAAAGATGAGCATTTTGGTTGATAGCAAAACTTACCAGTTTTCTTCCTTTTCACTTCAAGCCAATGATTACATTGATTGAGCTACCTCATCAATTAATTTGAAAGGCTACACATCATCAGCTCATGTTACAGAATAGCACATCTCAGGTGAATAGATTAGACAGTTCTTCAACACTTGGGTTGAGAACACTGAAAGCAGTTGGAAAGTATTCACAGAGGAAACAAGCCCTAATGGTTCTTCATAACAACTGATTCCTCCAAGAAATGTGATACACAGGGTATTTTCTGTTTCATTGCAAGACTATTAAGAGATGGAAAATATTACAATTCTCTATTTCATTAACAGTAAGATTGCATATACACTAAGCTGTGAAAGACTGAAGTTATAAAAATAACTACCCTAATTAAAGCAACCCCCATTCCATTTGGGTCTTTACTCCAAAAAATACAAGTGAAAAAATTATTGAAAGCGTTTTGAATGTGTAGATTATTCTATTTGTAAAACGTTTTTATTTATGTCAATAGAGTTTTGTTGTGGAATAATGCTATAATATTTAAAAGTTTTGTGTATTTCAAAGAAGAATTGTATATTAATATTAAAAATATTTTAATGAGTTTTGGTGTTGTGAACGTAATTTTTAGTTTCATAAAAATTCTGATTCGATACTTACGTGGGAGGGGATATACCATGATCATGAAGGTGGTTTTCCCAGGGTGCAGCTCATGCATTGCACTCCGGATGTGCTGACCCCTGCAATTTCCCCAAATGTGGGAAACTTGGCTGCATGATTTGTGGTATTGGGGAACTGTGTTTGAGCTTTCCCCTGTTTTTTTCTATTTTAACCATAGAGATCCTTCAAGACCGTTTTCTAGGGGTCCAGTGGTTTGTGTTTATCTAGTACTTAAGAGAACCTTTAGTGTATCATCCATTTAATATGGGTACTGGATGGTGGTTAATATGACACAGGGATATGGAGAAATAAGGATTTTTTAAAAACTCTGATTCATATAGATTTTGAACTATCAATAGGCTTTAAATAGCAGCCAATCAAGAAAAAAGCTTGTATTTGTATATAATGTAAAAATGAGGTAGAGTAGTTTATATTTTGGGTAAAAAGTGGAACACTAGGGACTTCCCTGGTGGCGCAGTGGTTAAGAATCTGCCTGCCAATGCAGGGGACACAGGTTCGATCCCTGGTCCAGGAAGATCCCACATGCCGCGGAGCAACTAAGCACGTGTACCGCAACTACTGAAGGCCACGCGCCTAGAGCCCATGCTCCGCAACAAGAGAAGCCACCGCAATAAGAAGCACGAGCACCGCAACGAAGTGAGGCCCCCACTCTCTGCAGCTAGAGAAAGCCTGCGTGCGGCAATGAAGACCCAACACAGCCAAAAAAAAAAAAAAAAAGTGGAGCACTTTCCTACTTACAAAAAATGGCTTTCCATTTGGTAGTGGTAGCAATATCTGGCTGTGCTTTTTCCATGGGGAGGAGGGCAATAAGTAAATCGATCTTTTGGAATTTCATACAAAATTATTGTTCCTCTCGGGAAGACATTTTTGGTATGCTACCTCTTACACGGGGTTGGTTGGGGTTCTGGGCATGAGCCTCCCATATGGGTTATAGGGCAAATGATCTGTCTGAGTGCCTGCTCCAATTTCTTTCCAGTAGGTGGACTGTTAAGAGGACCAGAGTTAGCTACAGCAACGGACCATGAAAGTGAGTGACAACAACATTTATTGTTTCCTGTGGCATTGCTTTGGTTTGCTACTGACTGGCAGCACTTGTAGCTTTAAATAAATGGAGGAAGTAGGAGAGAGTAAATGGGAGAAATGTTAAGTCCTCCTTGAAAATGTTTTTCAGTGAGAGAATATTAGTGGTAAAATTTTTACTGCCTTTTAAAATTTGAGATGTGCTTGGGTCATTCAAGTTATCTCCTTAAAGCCATTCTAAATTCTAAAACGGCAAGTAAAATTACAATGAGGTATCACCTCACACCGGTCAGAATGGCCATCACCAAAAAGTCTACAAATAACAAATGCAGGAGAGGGTGTGGAGAAATAGGAACCCTCTTACACTGTTGGTGGGAATGTAAATTGGTGCAGCCACTATGGAGAACAGTATGGAGGTTCCTTAAAAAACTAAACACAGAGCTACCATATGATCCAGCAACCCTACTCCTGGGCATATATCCAGAGAAAACCATAATTCGAAAAGATACATGCATCCCAATGTTCAAGGCAGCACTATTTACAATAGCCAAGAGATATAAGCAACCTAAATGGCCACCAACAGAAAAATGGATAAAGAAGATATCGTATATATATACAATGGAATGTTAGCCATAAAAAAGACTGAAATAATGCCATTTGCAGCAACATGGATGGACCTAGAGATTATCACACTAAGTGAAGTAAGCCAGACAGAGAAAGACAAATATCATAAGATACCGCTTATATGTGGAATCTAAAAGAAAAAAAAAAAGACACAAACTAACTTACTTCCAAAACAGAGACAGACACAGAAAACAAACTTATGGTTACTAAAGGGGAAAGGAGGTGGGGGGAGGGATAAACTGGGAGACTGAGATTAACATATACACACTACTATGTATAAAATAGATAATCTACAAGGACCTACTGTATAGCACAGGGAACTGTACTCAATATTATGTAATAACGTATAAGGGAAAATAATCTTAAAAAGAATATATATATATATATATATATATATATATATATATATATATAATGTGTGTGTATGTATAACTGAATCGCCGTGCTGTACAATGGAAACTTACACGACATTGTAAATGAACTATACTTCAATAAAAAATTTTAAAAATAAATTCTAAAGATATGTAAAATTACTATCAGATTCTTAGTATGATAGCATATTAATTTTAACTCAAATTTATGATTGAGTTTTTGTTATATATCCCTAGGCCCTCTCTCTCATGGTATCAGTGTGTTTAATACTTCTATTTTTCAACACTTGAAGCATGTGTTTCTAATGAGGTTGGAGTTTTTCATTTTAAAAAACAGCTTTTAATTAATGTTTTGAATAAGTACAACATTCATATAGTTGAAAATTCAAAAGTCATAAAAAAGTACACAGTGGAAAGTCTCCCTCTCTCCTCTAGCCCCCCAGTTCTCATCCCCGAGGCAACAAAACTTGTCAATATCTTGTGCAGCCTTGCAGAAATATTTATATATAATAAAATACTGTCTCCATTTTTTTTTTTACACAAGTGGTAGCATACTCTGCATACTGTATTATACATCCTGCTCTTTTCGCTTTGCGGTGTATCTTGGAGAATGTGCAAGTGGCCTGAACACAGTGGCCTGGTTCTTTTTAAATGACTTTATAGGTTCCATTCTCTGGATTTGTTATTTGTTGAACCAGTCCCTTATTCCTACTGATGAGTATTTAAATTGTTTATTTCTAGGGTGTTTTTTTGTTGTTGTTTTGCTGTAACAAACAATACCGTAATGAGTAATACTGTGCAAAGCCATTTCACATATGAGCAAGCATACCTACAGGACATATTCTTAGAATTTATTGGGTCAAAGGGTATGTGCCTTTGCAACTTGGATGTTGTCAAGTTGCCCTTGATGGAGATTGAACCAATTTACCAATCTCACCAATAATCTGAGTACCGGTTTCCCCATATTCTCACCAACATAGTATATAATCAAACTTTCTGATCTGTGCTATTCTAACAGGTGAAAAATGATAACAGTATTATTTAAATTTGCGATTTTTGTAATATGAGTGAAGTTGCGCATCTTCAATATGTTTGAGACATTTATATTTCCTTTTCATATCCTTTATCTTTTTTTTCTTATTAAGTTTTAGTCTTATTAATTTGCAGGAATTCCTTTAGATGTTAGGGAGATTAACTGTGTAGGAAATGAGTTGCAAATATTTTTTCCAGTTTGTTATTTCCCTTTTGGCTTAGCTTGTGGTGTTTTTCTTTGGCATACATTTTTAAAAATAGAATTTATCAATCTACATTTTATATCATAGTAGAAAGGTCTTTGTACTCCAAAGTTATAAACAGATTATTTTATGGTTTTATTTTTTACATTTAAATATTTGACACATCTTGGCTTTAGCCTAGTGTAGAGTATACAGTATGGATCCAACATGTTTTTCTAGGTGGCCCATTTGTCTGGTTGGGAAACTTTTTACTGGTGTCATTCTTGGATTATCTTCCACATGCACGTGGATCACATTTCTGTTTGCCTAGCCCAGAGATCACAACTCAGATGCCTGTAGAGACTAGGCAGGTTACATAAAAGGGTGAAGAGTGCCAGCTGGGGAGTATAGCCAACTGGAAACGGGATGGCATATTTTTCTAAAGAGGCAGCCACTACCCCACTGCCTGCTGATTATTCCCCTGCAGGAAGCATCAGGGCCCAGTGTTGCCAGATCTTTGTCAAGAGAAGCTGAAAATCCAGATTTTTATATGAAATCTCTTAATTTTAAAATATTAACAACAGTTTAAAAAATTTAAATATAGCTTTGGTTAAACAAAATGTGTCTTCAGACCTGATTTGACCCAGAGAAGGCTTCTAACCTCCTTAGCCAAGAATGAAACTTCCCATTAACAACTTTACTCTCCTACAAGAAAATACAATCACAGTCCAGTAGTTTGACAGCCTAGCAGTTTATGGCTGGAGTTCAGGAAGAGAGAGAAAAGTAAATACACTCTGTATAAGCCAAGATCTTTGCCCTCACTGATGGAAAGATTGGGGACATACAAGCATTTCCCTATCCTACCTTTATCCCAAGTATTGTATGTGGGAATGTGGATGTGGCCATTTATTAGAGATATTTTTTTTAATTGAAGTATTTCTGATTTACAATATTATATTAGTTTCAGGTGTACAACACAATGACTCAATATTTTTTATATATTATGCTCCACTTGAACTTATTACAAAACACTGGCTATATTTCCCCGTGCTGTACAACATATCCTTGTTGCTTATCTATTAGAAAAGATTCTTGATTCAGTGGATACTTGGATTAGAAAAATGGTTGAGTGGATACTAAGTTTTCCAACTCTGCCATTATGATTTTGCCAAAATGACAAAATGGTGCTTGTTTTAAGGTAGGATAATTGCTCTGCTACTGATCTGGAACTGAAGCGTGGCACAGACTTTTTTTTTTTTTGGCACCCTGTTCTTCCTTTCCCTTCCTCACTGCTAGTGGCTGGCAACAATGTATTGTAATTCATGTATATTCTCAGCGTCTTTAGTGGGATGAAATTTACGTTAATGATAAAGTTTCCAGAGTCTTCAACTCAGGAAAGCTTAAGGTCTGGGGATCTTTTTTGGGTTGCTAATGAGTATGGCTGGCCCCAAGGGCGGATCCAGGTTTTTGTGGCGCCTGACACCTCCACACCGCCACAGTTTAGAGGACACCATTAAGAAAACAATGTAAAAATATGGAAAGTTTTACCAAAACGGTATGAAATTTTTGTGAACACATAGGGGCTCATGCAAGTGAAAGACCTTTAAGTTCAAGCTTGATTAACGTTGCCATCTGCCTTTTTTGGCCCTACTGTGTGCTAAGGGCTTCCCACTCCTCACTTCCTTCAGTCCCCACAGCACCACGCTATGAAATAGTTACATATACAGAATAGCCATGTAGAACACAAATACATTAAATATCTTGTCCAGCCGAAAAGCCCCTTTCTCTACAAATCCCTATACTGCTTCCCATGACGGAGTCGTGGGGCTCGAGGAGTGGCATCGAGGCAGGATTGTCTCGGGAAGATCGAGAGGAGGAAGAGTGTGTGTAAAACGCAGTCAGTGAGTTGCGGAGTCTGTCTGGAACGTGCACCCAGCAAGCGCCCAGGAGACGCGTACTCCCGCGAGGAGGCCTCCGCTCCCGGCCAGCCCCTTTGCCAGTTCCGCGACGCGCATGCTCCGTGCGGGGCTGCTCCAGCTACACTGGATAATGAGCGCGGGGCGGAGGGGGCTGGCCGAGCAGCGCTTGCTGGGACCCGGAGCTTGGCGGCGGCCCTGGGGCGCTGTGCGCGGCTGCTGAAGGGGCGGCGGCGGTGGTGGTGGCCAACAGTGTGCGCGCCAGTGTGGCTCTCTCGCCCGACGCGCGCGCCCGGCCTGTCCCCAGGGCCCTCTGGAGGTGACTCGGGTGGGCCGGGCAGGGCGGCGTTGCCGGTTGGGAGGGCGGAGATGAGGCGATGAGGAGACAAGCCGCCGCCGCCGCCGCCGCTCTCCGCCTGCCGCGGCCGTAGCGGGAGTCCGAGCAGGGGAGAGGCCAGCTGTACCCCCGCCGGGTTGCGAACCCAGACAAAGGAGGAGGAGCCGCCCGAGAAGCGGGCCAGCGCCGCCGGGAAAGGAGGCCGCCGCTTCGGTCGCAGCCGGGGGCCGTCCGGGTTCACGGGCCGCCGCGCTTCCTCTGCGGACGCTGCACTAGGCGAGGCCGCGGGGCCGAGGAAGCCGCCCCCGGAGCCCCCGCCCGCCCGCCCGCCGGCGCCGCCTCCGAGCCGCCTCGGCCGTAGCCGCGGCCCGGGCAGGAGGCGGCGGCGGCCGGCGAGGCGAGGCGGCCCGCGTCCTGCCTGTCAGGCCACCGGCCCGGCCCGTTTCGGCCCGCGGGCCGCCCCCGATGCGCAGGCGCTGCCGCCGGGGCCATGCAGCAGGCGCCGCAGCCGTACGAGTTCTTCAGCGAAGAGAACAGTCCGAAATGGCGGGGACTGTTGGTCTCGGCCCTGCGGAAGGTCAGTGCTGGTGCCCGTGCGGCCGCGGGGCCCCTAGGGAGGTGCCGGGGCCGAGGCGGGAGGCAGGCGGGCGGGGCGCGCGGGCCGCGGCCCCTCGGACGCTCTTACGGGGAGCTACACGCCCTCCCCGCGCTCGGGGCCCGCAGGCCCAGCACTTTCTCTCCGGCCGGCGATGGGGGCGCGTGATTGCCTGCTGCGTCCAAAAGGACGTTTTCTCAAGTTCTTGCTTGGCCCCGGAAGGAAGGTTTTGTTATGATCATAAAACTGGATTTCACGTTGCAGTCATTTCGTCAGGCGACTTCCGCTGTTGACCAATTTGTTGTCCTCAGGCTGGATTCGGGCAAGGGAAAATCCCGCTGGTATTTAGTTTCTAAAACAAAAGCACATTTCTAGCCTGGGTAATTACTTTTAATTAAGTTCCTTGGGGCTGTTTCCTTAGGCGATTTGCTCGTGAAGGGTGTCCACTCACTTAAGAGGTGGTAACTTTTTTTTTTGTAAGATGGATGTGTTTCTCGAGAAATGTCAGTGAGCCATGATATTGCTTTTAACAATTCTTGAGGTCAATTTAAAGTGCCTCCTCCCTTCCTGCAAAAGGCGTCCCCCCTGTTTACGAGAGATTTCCCTTGTAGCATTTGGTCAGTTTCTTCACTGAGTGCAGTTTAGCACTTATAATCATTTTAGGGGGACGAAAAAGGAGCAGCTCATAAAAATGAATGTTTTAAGTTTGGGTGCATCACTAGGGTGCATCTCTCCCGTAGATGGTGTCAGTTTTCGTCTGCATTTAGGTAATAATCATACTATCATTTTTATAATAAAACCTTTTGTAAGGTCAAGACATTTAAAGAGTGTAAATGGGTGCAGGAGAAGATACCATAGCTACTGAGCGTGGGTTTTCCTTGCCAGTGATGCAAACTTAGTCCCTTCTACCTTTTGTGGAAAATAACCAAGAATAAATTTTAAAATAATAAAGAAAGAATAAACATTAATTTAAAAGACTGCCCTTGGAAAATAAATCTTCATACATTAAATTTCTACAAGTGAAAGGAAGTAGTATATTAAGTTAAAAACATTTTCCTCGTGCATTCAGAGTTTCAGATTTGCCATTATTTTCATAATTCTTATGAAGAGATACTGCCTCCCTTGGGCCAAACATCAGCTAGTATCTTTTTAAAGAATTTGGTGGAGGTGGCTAGGAGCAGCTAGACAGTTATCATTTCACAGGTATATTAGGTGTTAAAAGTATTAAATTGACCTTCCTTCTGTGGGCAACCCGATTCTATAAGGAGAGGGAAAGAAATGGAAAGTGTGCTGAGTGGTGATAATGAAAAGCAAAGGGGGGAATGCTTAGATAGTAATTAAATCTTACACCACATAGAAAGAAGTGTGAGTACAGTTATGAGGTAAGCCTGTATTGTTGGCAGTGTGAAGTAGGTCTCCACCTACTAGTATTTTCTGGTAGCAAATAGAATTTGAGTATGTGTTGCATAAATTATTCAGTAGGTAGCTTTGACCCTAATAATCCGTCATGCACAAATACAGTTTTATATCTTCAGGTTAGCTTGGAAACAAAGCCAGCGTTAGCATCCAATCCTAGTCCATTGCTTTGAGTCTGGTATTTTGCATTTATATGTTGTGCTTGTTTTCTTGGAACTCGGATGCCTTGTA
The DNA here is from genome assembly GCF_965194805.1 of Balaenoptera borealis. Classification (NCBI taxonomy): domain Eukaryota; kingdom Metazoa; phylum Chordata; class Mammalia; order Artiodactyla; family Balaenopteridae; genus Balaenoptera; species Balaenoptera borealis. Next base: position 49,531,340 of record NC_138866.1, read on the forward strand.
GATCTCTATTTTCTTATTCCACAGTTCTTATATATCCTTTGCTTATGGAATAAATACAGCAAAGAAAATCTGGTCTTTTGAGGTGAATTCAAGAAGCAGTTTCTATTTAATTGATTAATTTACTGTTATTCTAGAATTGAGGTATATTCCCATGGAAGACATTTTTTATGTTTTTGGTGTTCATAATTCAGACTATGTTCAGTTTTGTGGTATTTGTGGTATTGCGACATGTAGGTTTGTAGTGCTTGCTAAGAGTTTTAGTTCTTAAAGAGCTCAAGGTTCACTCTTTCTTTGAAGGATGAGTTAAATTCTGGTCTATACTTGCCACCCTTGTCTTTGTACAAGGGATTCCTACCACTTATGGGGAGGCTCTGTCTTCACATTCAAGGCATCTAGAATTTGGTTTCCTTCTTCCAGCTGACCAGATTGTTACAAAGACTGCTAGGATTAATAGTAGAAGCAGCAATAGTATTAGACTACTAAGATTTTTCTCCTCCAGTTGGTGTTGCCATCAAACATGTGTACGCTAGTTTCATTTAACATTTATTGAACACATTTTAGGTACTTGGCACCAAGCTGGATCCTAAGAATACAAACATGAATAAAAGTAAAGGCCTTGCTCTAAAGGTGTTTACCACTTAGACTGAAAATTATAAACTTTGAGGTTTTGGTTTATGTAAATGAGATAGCAGTTATGAGCTCAAAGTTTTGTAAGGAATATCTCTGTGTGTGAAAAGAACAAGGTTGTTTAATTAACTCTGTGAGGTTAGTTCACTTGGGCATCTTGATGGAACCTCCAAAACTGTTAAAATGTAATTTTCAGAAAGGTAAAGTCACAACTCTCATACCGATGTGAACGAACATGTATCAGTAATTTTGATTCAACTTACTACTTAATGAGGGAACTCATGAGATCTTAGACCCACTTCAAATGAAAATTGGAGGAGGTAGGTATTTATAGGCAACTTAATAAAAGAATATTAAAGTAAGATTTTGGGGTTGGACACAAAGTTTGTTAATGTCCTACAAGAACATAAGCAGTAAGTTTGGGATTGTCTTTCCTGCTGATTAGATTTTGCCTCTGTACCAGACAAAAATCTCTAAGTTAATCTGATCAATTTGTAAAATAGCCCAGTCAGTAGAAAGTAATCAAAGGTTCAAGCATAGCACTGCACTGAAGAACACCTAGTTATCTCTTTTGCTTATTTTCAAGTTTTGGCTGATTTTTCTGGAAACCAAAAAATACATGTATTTGACAAAGTTACTATTACTGACTGAAAACACAAGGGATTTTTTTAAACCAGCATTAAATATTCATTTCACTAGAAGAAACACGAGCATAGAGAAATAGATTTAAGGAAAAATAATTTTGGAAATAGAAATGTGTTCTTTTTGTTTTGTTGTGCTGTTGTTCTTTAACTGTTAAAACAGAACTTCACCAGGACATTTAAGTACATACAGAACTACAAAGGGTAAAGTAGAGCGAAATGACACCACTAATGGATAACACATGCATTGTTAACATTACTGCTAAATTATGTATCTTTCCTAAAAGAGCCAGAGACATAAATGTCTTCATCACTACTCCCCGGGAAGATTGAAGCTATCATATTACTTGGAGGAAAAAAGAGTGTGGGATATATTTGTAAATGCAGCTTATTACCTGTGTCTTTGAAATGCCTGTGGTACTTTGTGCATGTGCTATTCGATTGTATGCTGAGAAAAATCAGTGTAGGCATTCTATATATGGGAAACATGCCTTAAAATCATTTTAGCAGGTTTTTTAGTCCCTGGTATTTCCATGGTAGATGCCTTTTCTGTAAGGCATTATTCAGCAGGCTAGCCAAGGAAGAGAAAATGTCTGTTGTCTTATTATCTGTAGTTACAAATGTCACAGAGAGCTAGAAAGAATTGGTAGTATTACCTTGTTCCTGAGTCTAATTTCATTCAGGTTAAATATCGACGTCCCACCTCAACCATTACAGTTTGCTCTTAGATATCTGTTAAAATTCAAGAGGTGTGAATGTTTGAGTTAATTAATAGCAGTCTATGGCAGGGGGGGAAGAAGGTTGAGGATTTTGATTCAGAAATGCTTTTGTGAAATCTGAAAGATTCTAGTGTTTATGCCTTTGTACTAATATCTCTTGGAACTATTTTAGAAGATTGTGCTGGATCTTTCCTGGGGCCCAGAAGAAAAGCATGGGGGTCCTTTGAGAAAATGAAATTGGTGTTACTGACATAAGAAGGTCAAGGAAGGCTTCTTTAAGGAAGTAACATTCATGCTGAGTTCTGGAGGATATATTCAAATATTTATTGAGTGCCTCCTGTGTGCCAGGTGCTATTCTTGATACTGAGGTTGTAGCAAGGCCTTGCTCTCATAAAGCTTCCATTCTAAATGGCTGTGGCAGAGAGGCCTGGGAGAGACAGACAGTAAAGAAGTTAATTATCTGAAAGATCAATAGAAATTAACAAAACAAAGAAAGGGGGAGAAAGGGTTTGAGCCCTAGGGAAAAGTAGGAACATGATTTGATTTAAAGAACCAAGACCAAGTGAAAAGGAGATGAGGTCTTCCCTGGTGGCGCAGTGGTTAAGAATCTGCCTGCTAATGCAGGGCACGTGGGTTCGAGCCCTGGTCTGGGAAGATCCCACATGCCGCGGAGCACCTAAGCCTGTGTGCCACAACTACCGAGCCTTTGCTCTAGAGTCTGCAAGCCACAGCAGCTGAGCCCGTGTGCCACAACTACTGAAGCCCGTGTGCCACAACTACTGAAGCCCGTACGCCTAGAGCGCATGCTCCACAAGAGGAGCCACCACAATGAGAAGCCTGCGCAACGCAGCAAGCCCGCGTGCAGCAATGAAGACCCAACACAGCCAAAAATAAATAAATTTTTTTTAGAAAGAGATGAGCTAGTTGAGAGACTCTAGTGTAGACCCAGGTTAAGGTCTCTACCTGTGAATAGGAAGGTCTATAGGGTTATTTATGTGACAAATTAATTAGATGAACTTGCTCAAACTTGCTTCTTTGAAAAGATAACTCCAACTAAAAGGAATAGGAGAAACTATGATTTTTGTGACATGAGGCCTGTTCTGGATTTCCTAAAGCCACTGAATATAATAGTAGAACTCTAGGGAGTCATTTGGAATTATTCCAAACTAATAATGCCCCAAACTGACCCAAGGGGTTCAGCCAGAACTGGATGAGCGTTAGGAATGCGTTTTAGCTTGCTGCATTTAGCTTCCTCTCAGCCATGATTTAGTAGTCTTCTTCTGTTTTCAGTTTAATTTTGGTATGGTATATTTGGAGCAATAATATTCGATTAAAGTGTTTTATGCTGAGTATCCAAAGCATTACTTGTTACCACTTGACATAAATCAAGTGTATATCTTTTATATTAACCATGGCCTTTCTTTCAAGGGAGCAGTAGTTTGATTATATCCTCTGTTAGCCTGCATAGTTGAATCAGGAAGGAATTTTAATGGAAGTAATGGATTTAGCATTGTCTCATGGAGTCATGTTAAAAATTAACAACCTAAAATTCTTTTTTTTTAAATTTATTTATTAATTTATTAATTTTTTGGCTGCGTTGGGTCTTTGTTGCTGTGTGTGGGCTTTCTCTAGTTGCAGCAAGCGGGCGCTACTCTTCATTGCTGTGTGTGGGCTCCTCATTGTGGTGGCCTCTCCTGCTGCGGAGCACGGGCTCTAGGTGCGCGGGCTTCAGTAGTTGCAGCACGGGAGCTCAGTAGTTGTGGCTCGCGGGCTCTAGAGCACAGGCTCAGCAGTTGGGGCACACGGGCTTAGCTGCTCCGTGACATATGGGATCTTCCTGGACCAGGGCTTGAACCCGTGTCCCCTGCATTGGCAGGTGGATTCTTAACCACTGCGCCACCAGGGAAGTCCCTCTTTTCTTTTTTTTACATAAGAACATATAGTAAGTAGAAAGCTTTAGAAATGTGTAAAGTGTTATGCACTTCACATTTTAATGTGTACACAACACAATGAAAATAACATCAAGATCTAGATATGAGCAATACTATGATCTCCAAGTAAAGTTTTCATTACGCCAGTTTTCTTCATTAAAACACTTTGTAAACTCAAATACTACTTCTTACTTACATAGCGCTTTGTAATTTTTTCTTAATTGACCCATTAGCAGCATTTAATAGTTTATCTCTTCCTCCTTTTTGAAATCTTTTCCTCATTTGGCTTCCAGGACACCAAACGCTGCTGGTTTTCTCCCTCTCTGACTATTCCTCCTAGTTCTTCTCCTTTGTTGATCTCCTCATCTTCCCATCTACATCATCCTGACCTCCCTGGAGCTTAGTCTTTGGACTCCTGTTTCTATTTACAGTAGATTTCTTGGAGATCCCACCCAGCCTCATTGCTTCACATTTCATCTCTATCTGATGGTTTCCAATTTATAATTCTGGCTCAGGTGTCTCTCCTGAGCTTGGATATCCAGTTTCTTTCTTAACACTTCCACAAAGATGTGTGATAGGCATCTCAACTAATACTGAGCTCTTTCTCTTCCCCTGAAAACTTGCTCCTTTTGTAATATTTCCAACATTAGTAAATGGCTACTCCATCATTCTAGTTGTTCAAAATATCGAGTTATTCTTGAATTCTTTCTTTTATAACCCATATCTAATCTGTCAGCAAATCCTTCTAGCTCTACTTCACACTATAGCAATATTCAGTCACCATTTCTCACTCTTCCACTTGTACCACCTGGGAACACTTTGGGAGTATCAGAGTAGCCTCTTAACTGGTCTCCTCTCTTCTACCCTTGCCCCATTCAGTCTTTTCTCAACACAGTAGAGATAAGTGGGATCATGTCACTCCTTTGCTCAAACCTTGTTCAGTGCTTCTCAGAATAAAAGTCGAAGTCCTCCCAGTGGCCTGTTAGGCCCTCTGCAGTCTGGTATTTCCCCCCGCTTCTCCTTTTACCTCACTGACCTCATTTACTGCTGACCTTTTTTTGCTCTACTCCTGCACCACACTGGCTTCCTTGTACCTCCAACACATAGATATGTTCTAGTCTCAGGGCTTTTGCATTGTACTTGGAGTTTCTTCTGCCTAGAGCAACCTTCCTGCAGATAAAAACATGAGTGGCCCTTTTACCTCCTGTAAGTCTTCAGACAAACATCATCTTCTTGAAGAGGCCTTCTCTTGCAGCCTATCTGCACCTCCTGCTTCCTGGACATTCATATGTAAATGTTCACAGCATGTCCCAATCCAAGCTTATTATCATCTTCCCTAAACTTATGTCTCCAGTATAAATGATACAGTACTCAGTTCTCAAGCCAGAAACCTAGGAATTTAGGCATCATCTGTTCCTTCCCTCTCACACCAGGTTCATGTCTAATCAACACCGAGTCTTGATTCGTTCTCTTAAAAGGAGTTTTCTAACTTTTTTGCTATGTATCCCAAAAGAATTTTGAAAAATTTATACATTTTTATGTTGACATCTAAAACTTTTCATCTTTAAGTTTAAATAGTTTCAGAAGATACAGTTTTATATGTTTTCTAAATACTGATGTTTTAAAATAAAATAGGGGCTTCCCTGGTGGTGCAGTGGTTGAGAATCTGCCTGCCAATGCAGGGGACACGGGTTCGAGCCCTGGTCTGGGAAGATCCCACATGCCACGGAGCAACTGGGCCCGTGAGCCACAATTACTGAGCCTGCGCGTCTGGAGCCTGTGCTCCGCAACAAGAGAGGCCACGATGGTGAGAGGCCCGCGCACCGCGATGAAGAGTGGCCCCTGCTTGCCACAACTAGAGAAAGCCCTTGCACAGAAACGAAGACCCAACACAGCCATAAATAAATAAATAAAAAATAAAATAAAATAGTCCCATTAGTCTTTTAAATGTACCCAATATACACTACCAAATGTAAAATAGATCGCCAGTGGGAAGCAGCTGCATAGCACAGGGAGATCAGCTCGGTGCTTTGTGACCACCTAGAGGGGTGGGATAGGGAGGATGGGAGGGAGATAATATGTATACATATAGCTGATTCACTTTGTTATAAAGCAGAAACTAACACACCATTGTAAAGCAATTATACTCCAATAAAGATGTTAAAAAAATAAAAGGGTAAGGTAATTAAAAAAAAATGTACCCAATGAAATACATACTGTTCATCCTTTTAAAATATACATGACAAAGTGCTTTTTTAATGGTTGGAAATTTACATTGTTCTTTTTTCTCTGTGAACTTTTCATTCTACTTTCCCCACATAATTATATTCTAATATAATATTTACTTCTATGTTTAAAAGTCTTTGATTGATCCCTCCTTTGTATTTATACTTCTTTGCAACAACAAAAATGTCTATATACTGAATTTTTAAAAATTTCCCCAATGACCATAAAGCTTTAAAACTTCCTTTTGGGTTGAGTTATTAGTAGTACTTAGTTGGTCAAAAGAACATAAATGTCATGAATTTTGAAAAATAATAATCATAAAGCACCTGACTTGAAAAATGACGTGTTACCTGGTCTTTAAAGTTATTCACTTTTTCATTTTCTAGATTTTCTAGGACTAGTCAAATGACTAATTACTATTACTGCTACTTTTTCACTTTTTTTATTTAGAAGTACCTTGTTTAGTCCAATATATCCAAGAAAGATTGGGAAAATAAAAATAGTATTAACTTTAATATACCTTAGCCATGACTATTTACTCATAAGATGTATTTTACCTTATCACACTCTTTAAATATATTTTCATTGAATCCTTGGAGCTGTAGATCTAGCTTATTGTATTAATTTTCTGTTGCTGCATAACAACTTATCAAAAACTTGGTGGCTTAACACAACACACATTTATTATCTCACAGTTACTGTAAGTTAGAAGTCCAGACATGCCTTAGCTGGATTCTCTGCTTTGGGTCCCATGGGCTGAAATCAAGGTTTTGGCTTGGGCTGCAGACTCACTCATCTGAGGCTCGGGGTCTTCTCCCAAGCTTATGTGGTTCTTAGCAGAATTCATTTCCTTTCAGTTGCCTGTCTGAGGCCCTCAGCTCCCAGAGGCTGCTGCCATTCCTTGCCATATGACCCTCCCTATAATATGTCAGTTTGCTTCTTCAAGGCCAGCAGAACTGCATCTGCTGCTGTCAGTTGTCTCACACTTCTAGACCTTCTTTTGAAGGACTCACCTGATTAAGGTCTGGCCCACCCAGGATAGTCTCCCTTTTGATTAACTCAAAATCAACTGATTACAGACCTTAGTCACCTTTGCCATATACGGTAATATTATCATAGGAGTGATATCTCATCATATTCACAGGTCCTGCCCACATTCAAGGGGAGAGGAGTGTACAGGGCATGTATACCAGGGGTGGGAATCTTGGGAGCCAGCCACCTTAGAATTCTGCCTACCACACTCACTATTTTATGGAAAGTATCCCCACATAACCTAATTGGTAAAGTCAATTTAGTTGTCAAGCCAACCAGCCTATTGTATTTATCTTGTTCAGACAAAGTCTGACTTTATTTTTCAATTCAAATGAATGTGTTAATACATGTCACATGCCAACCATCTCACTTCTGAATTCTAATTGTAAGATAGAAAGATAGATAAGGTGTGAAAACTTGCTTTGAATTTTTTCTCCTGAATGAAATAAGGTGATGTTGCCTGTATTTAGTTTTGTTTGTTTGTTTATTTATTTATGGCTGCTCTGTGCGGCACGCGGGATCTTAGTTCCCTGACCAGGGATCAAACCCACACCCCCTGCAGTGGAAGCACGGGGTCTTAACCACTGGACTGCCAGGGAAGTCCTATTTAGTACTTTTTAAATATGCTTTCTTTTCTTTGTTCTCATGAGCTTTTCCCTGCATTATAGTGTATTTTTTGACAGTAGGCTAGGGGATAGAAGAAGCAAAGTTAAATGAAAAATATTTATCATTGTCTCCTTGTTTTGTGTCATAGAATTTATTTATTTATTTATTGCACTGCAGAGCAATGCACCGTAATAAGATTCAGGATAAGTAGGAGATCTGCCTTTCTTCAGTTAAGTGGGAGGAGGGCAGTTGTGGAGAGGTGGGAAAGGAGAACCTGCTTTATTTACTCCTTGAGTGCAAGCACCTTGCCGGCAGATCTTCTTGAAGAAAGAGTGCATATAGTAGTTTTGGTAGTATGCTGAAGGACATGGGTATTTGGCCCAGGGAGTCTTAAACTTTGACTGAATAAAACATATTTAGTAATAGTGATCTTTTCCCCAGGTCACAGGGAAAAAAGCCACTATTAATTTTTTTCAATTTTATTTTTTTCTCCTAAGTTTTTCTTAAGTCTGTGGTACGTGCTGCAGTTTATTTGCTAATGAGTAGTGCAGGATTGTAAAATAAATAGACAAGAGATATAGAGGTTGTACAGGGAGAACTGCTTATGATACATTTTGTTTTTACTTACAAACATGTGCCTATAGTTTTTAAGTTTTATAGTCATTTTTATTAACATTCTTCTTGCTTACTATGATGAAGTGTAAGTATCTTAATATTTTATATTCTTCTAAGAGCACGGTGACGTCCAGATGCTCTGCCACTGGAACAAGTTGGGAACCATTGATCTAGCCTGTACTTTCTTGGCCTGATTGTATGGGAAGGTACTTACAGTTCATTTGCCATTTCATTCCAATCAAAGAAAATTTTAATGAGAAAACTTTCAGTTTCAGCTAATAGTCTTTCCTGTATGTTTTGATTGTTTTATGGTAAGCCCTAACCTAATATTAAGCTAAATAGAATGAGATTCCTGGCCTGTACTTTCTGCATTTTAAATAAACCCACCTTGGGGACTTCCCTGGTGGTACAGTGGTTAAGAATCGGCCTGCCAGTGCAGGGGGCACACGTTCGATCCCTGGTCCGGGAAGATCCCACATGCCGCGGAGCAACTAAGCCCGTGCGCCACAATTACTGAGCCTGCGCTCTGGAGCCTGCAGGCCACAACTACTGAGCCCGTGTGCCAACTGCTGAAGCCCGCGCACCTAGAGCCTGTGCTCTGCAACAAGAGAAGCCACTGCACTGAGAAGCCCGCGCACCGCAACGAAGAGTAGCCCCTGCTCGCCGCAACTAGAGAAAGCCCGCGCGCAGCAAGGAAGACCCAACGCAGCCAAAAGTAAATAAATAAAATAAATTAAAAAAAAAAAAAATCCACCTTGAAAACCTGTCAAGAAAGCACCTAATTAAGAACACTAAATCTAAGTGGGAAGTGAATATTAATAGACAGTGGTAATAGAGGAACATGCGGTGGGAATCCCCTCATTTATAATGTTATATGGGATAACTGAGTCTTCAGGTACATATCCAATGAAATAAAACCAAAGTTAATGGAGTTCTTAATTTTTCCCAGTCTCCGAATTTCAGCAAGTCCAGGGAATCTGTTTGCTACCATGAATTTATTTAGCAGCTGTTATTTATTATTTATTTATTTAGCTGTTTACTGAGTGCTTTCTTTATGCAAAGCATGGTGCTAAATTACCTTTGTGTTAGGAATAAAGGAGTGGGGAAATAGGAAGAGACCAAAAACATAAGAAATAGTTCCTGACCTTAATGAGTTCATAGTGTACAACTGTGGTTTCAATTCTTGATTATACACCCTGATCAGAAAAATGCTACCTCAGAATATGAATTTTTATATTATTTTAAATAACTTATTTGAGAATTAACATACAATAAACTGCACATATTTAAAGTGTACAGTTTGATAAGTTTTTATGTATGTATACTTAAGTGAAACATTCATAATAAAGATAGTATATCCTTCAGCCCATAGATTTCTTCTTGATGCTCTATAATTCTCCCTCCCATCCCTCCTGACCTCTAATCCACAAGCAATCACTGATTTGCTTCCTATCACTATAGATTGCTTTTTCTAGAGTTTTTTGGTAATGGAATCACACAGTATATATTCTTTTTTTTGCCTGGCTTCTTTCACTCAACATAATTATTTTGAGATCCATCCATGTTGTTGCATACATCAATAGTTCATTCCTTTTTATTGTTCAGTAGCATTCCATTGTGTGGATATACCACTTTTTTTTTTTTAAGATTTATTCATCATTTATTTATTTATTTATTTAATTTATTTTTGGCCGCATGCAGTCTTAGTTGCAGCATGCAGGATCTTCGTTGAGGCATGCAGGATCTTTTGTTGCGGTGTGCAGGCTCTTCGTTGTGGTGCCCGGGCTTCTCTCTAGTTGTGACGTGCGGGTTTTCTCTTCTCTAGTTGTGGCACACAGGCTCCAGGGCGCGTGGGCTCTGTAGTTGGCGGCACGCAGGCTCTAGTTGAGGCGCTCGAGCTCAGTAGTTGTGGCACGTGGGTTTAGTTGCCCCGAGGCATGTGGGATCTTAGTTCCCTAACAAGGGATCGAACCCACATCCCCTGCATTAAGGCGGATTCTTTACCACTGGACCACCAGGGAAGTCCCCACTTTTTTTTTTTTTTTAATCCATTCACTTGTTGATGTACATTTGGTTTTCATATCTTGGCTGTTAAAAATAAAGCTGCTGTAAACATTTGTATACACGTCTTTGTATGGGCATATATTTCCTTTTCTCTTGGGTAATTACCGAAGAGTGACTGGATCAGATAGTAGGTGTGTGTTTAACTTTTTAAGTAACTGTCACACTGTTTTCTATTTGAACTGTTGTACAGTTTTACATTCCCAGCAGCAACATATGAGAATTCCAGTTCTTCCTGCCAGTGCTTGGTATTTAAATTTATTTCTAGCCATCCTAATAGGGCTATTATACTGGTATCTTGTTTTAATTTGCATTTCCCTGATGATTAATGATGTCAAGCATCTCTCCTGTCCTTATTTGCCATCCATATATCTTCTTTGGTGAACTGTTTGTTCAGATCCCTTGCCCTTTTTTGTTAATTTGTTTGATTTCTTATTGTTGAGTTTTGAGGGTTCTTTATGTATCTAACTATAAATCCTTTATATACAAAGATTTTCTTTCAGTCTGTAGTTTTTTATTCTCTTAATATTACCTCTTTAAAAATAGCAGTAAATCTTTATTGGGATTTTTTTAACAAAATAATTTTTAAAAACAAAAAACCCCACATGTAAACAAGAAAGTAAATAAAGTTAGTTGGCATTATTATATATATATATACATCCAAGGATCAAAACAAATTCTGGGTTAACATTGCATAATCCAGTAAAATGTTTTGAACCATCAATGTTCATGGTAACTGTATTTAATACTATCAATAATGATACCTTATCTTTGAATACTATAAAATAGTTATGGATTATAAACTATATAGTTTAGGTTTTCATTCTTCCCACGAATCCATATGCCACATGTATACTAGTCTTAAAATGTATTTATGTTGTCACTATTAGTCCAAAATATCCGTCATCCCAAATTAACCAGGTTACAATTTTATGATCTCCATAATTTTTATGGTGACATGTGCTAGAACCCATATATGACAACTTCATTTTTCAAAACTAACCTAATTCTAAATTCTGTCTAATCTGCAACTTATTCATTTCTTCTCACTTTCTATATATACATTAAATACTATAGCAACTTCACCTTAAAAAGTATAGCTAATACATTAATACACATTTAGTTAATAATTTCTGACAGAGTTATAGCTTATTTACCAAGAAAAAATGCTTATTTTTATTTTAAAATTTAGTTCAAGTATTGTCATAGTAGTGTTATTTAATTGAGAATGATGGCTTCAACTTAGAGCATTCAGTGTACACATTAATATAGTTTAAAATTAAAGAATTAAATTATTCCTATGGAGAAAATCTCCTCAGTTCTTAAAAGAAAGACCAAAATATATTGTTTTATTACTATAAAATATTATTAGTTCATTGATTCCCTGATTATATTCAATCCACTCTTAATATTATCTTTTGAAGAGCAAAAGTTTTAAATTTTTATAAAGTTCAGTTTATCCATTTGCTTTTTTACAGACTGTGCCTTTAGTGTCTAAGAAATCTTTGGTCAACCTAGGGTGACAAATTTTTTCGTCTATTTTTTCTTCCAGAAGTTTTATAGTTCTAGGTTTTACATTTAGATCTATGATCTATTTGAGTTAATTTTTATATATGATGAGATAATTTTGTATCTGTTATGTTTGGTTTTTTTGTATATGGTTATCTGATTGTTCTACCATCATTTATTGCAAAAGCTATCCTTTCTCCTTTGCTAAAGGCCTTTGCACCTTTATCAAAATCATTTGTCTAGCAGACGTAGAGAATGGACTTGAGGACACGGGGAGGGGGAAGGGTAAGCTGGGACGAAGTGAGAGAGTGGCATGGACTTATATATACTACCAAATGTGAAATAGATAGCTAGTGGGAAGCAGCCACATAGCACAGGGAGATCAGCTCGATGCTTTGTGACCACCTAGAGGGGTGGAATAGGGAAGGTAGGAGGGAGACACAAGAGGGAGGAGATATGGGGATATATGTATATGTATAGCTGATTCACTTTGTTATAAAGCAGAAACTAACACACCATTGTAAAGCAATTATACTCCAATAAAAATGTTAAAAAATAAATAAAATTTGCATGAACGAGCAAAAAAATCATTTGTCTATATTTGTGTTTTTATTTCTGGATTCTCTATTCTGTTGCATTGGTCTTTTTTCCTATCTTTTAAAAATTTATTTATTTTATTATTTATTTATTTGGCCGTGCAGCATGCAGGATCTTAGTTCCCTGACTAAGAATCAAACCTACGCCCCCTGCAGTGGAAGGGCGAAGTCCTAACCACTGGACTGGTAGGGGAGTCCCTTTTTTCCTATCTCTACATCAATACCACACTATTTTGATTACTGTAGCTTTATAAAAAATCTTGGAATCAGGTAGTTTTAGCCTTCCAACTTTGTTCTTTTTCAGAGTTGTTTTGGTTATTCTAAGACCTTTGTATAGCCTGTCCATAGGAATTTAAAAATTAGCCTGTCAATTTCTACCAAAAAAACCCTGGAATTTTGATAGGGATTGTGTTGAATTTATAGATTATTTGAGGGAAATTGACATCTTAACAATATTGAGTCTTTAAACCTATACAGTTTAAATTTTCATTTATTTAGGTTTTTAAAAATTTCTATGAGCAATATTTTATAGTAGTTAGTATATCTTTAGGATGAAATTTGCTGCTTTTTCTTTTTAAATTGAATTTTAACTCTTACAACAAACAAAACTTCCAGTATTCTTAATTGGTGTTTGAGGCACTTGCATCCTTGCAGAAATCTTACCAGTAGAATAAAGATTTTGACATAAGTAAATGAACAGACTGTGCATCCAGAGGGATTTATTTCTACATTGTACCAGAAATGCAAATGTTAGTTGATTGAACAAGTGCACTAGCAAGATTTTTGTGTTTGATTGTGAGTATGGAGAACTGAAAAAATATATATATTAGGAAATAGCATTTCCGAAATTTGTCAAACCTAGTGTTTATCAATTAAAAATAAAGTTTAATGCTTTTATATGCATCTATGCATGAATCTATAGTATTATGACTGTTCTGTTTACAGTGTGTGTATAAGGAAGTACCTTCTGGCAATTTGAAAATATGGTGTAACTAAAATACAGGTCTGACTTGTTAATCTACTGCTAAAGATTGAAAATTATTTTAATTGCTCTTTTTCTGACCAGTCTTTCAGAAAAATCTGAAAACTTAGTTTGTTCTGATGTGGTAATTTTATGTTGACTGTCTCTCAGGGTGCTGAGATAGTAAATACTGTGAAAGTACAAAATATGGTTATCTTTCAGTGTCATCTTGATGTCCTTATTATTTATGGCTGGGATTTTAACACTATATTTGTTTTTATGACTTTTCATATTTTCAGTTTAACAAGTTTAGCATAAGAAACTCAGATGCTCAGTGTTAAGGTTGCTTTGTAGGTTATTTACTAAAATCATAATCATAGAAAAAAATCCATTAGACATTATCTTAATTCTCATGCACAGTCATTTTTACTGATTAGGGCCCTTGGCTTTTATGGAAGGATGTTATAACAAACAGCCTTATGAACTCCAAGCTGAACTTCCAATATAAATGTTTATTTTATATTTTTAAAAATGTCTTTGTTGATCTAATAGAAATGCATGGTAGGATGTAATTAAGTTTCCTCTTGTTATATGAAAGAAGTGCAGGTTGTAAGAGGAAATATTTATTTCTCCCAAATCTATTTGGAATTTCTAAAAAAATATAAAGCCAGGTTTTTTGGATGTTAGTCCTATATGAATTTCTAATTGCCTTATTTAAACTCTTCTTATCCAGACTTCTTCAAAGAGTAGTTTTTACTTACTGTCTCCAGTTTCATGTGTCCTTCCTCTTTCTCACTTCCCTACTTATCATGTTTCCTTGTAAATTTCTTTGTATTTTATCAAAATTATTCATGGGAAAAAAAAGATAAATAGCTCTATAAGGCTTGTTATGATAAAGAGCATTACCTCCTCACTATTCACAACATTTTTTGCTTCCTAGAGGCAGCCCCTTTAATTTTTCAAAGTGATTCATTTCAGTATTCTGTGTCTCTAAGGAAAAAAAGTGCTTCTGTTGCTACTTATGACTTTTCTGTTTTGGGCATTATCTGTTGATTTCCTACTCTGGAAGGTAAGGATTTAATATTTTTCAATACACATATACATTCCCCCTCCAACCACATATACTTCCTGTCTCTCCTCCCACCCCATGGTTATATCTTAATTTTGGTTGGATCAGTATTCAGAGTTTATAGTATTATGACCATAAATAATGACCATATACTATACTATATGTTATTTATAGTTAAACTACTTTTTCCTTACTACCTAACCCTTTACTTTTACTGAAGTTAATAATTGTCTTGTTTTCTTGTTTGTGTATTTTCTATGTATTTATTAATTTAAGCTCAAACTCTCTACCAGTTGTTTAAATATCCTCTCAAGAGTTTTAGGTCCATCAGGTACTCTGATAATTTCATCTTCTTGAGATAGCTTCTCTTAGAGCCTTCTGATCTGCTCTAATCAGACTGGTGACCTTTATGCGTGTTGTACAGCTCTCATCTTATAATTTTCCCTTACTTCATCCTGGGCATTCCTTTGGCTTTTCTTCTGTATTGGTTCCTTTGTTTCTTTTTTTTTTTTTTTTCAGAACTGTCATCACTGTAGTTCTTTTTTTTTTTTAATAGATCTTTATTGGAGTATAATTGCTTCACAACACCGTGTTAGTTTCTGTTGCACAACAAAGCGAATCAGCCATATGCATACACATGTCCCCATGTCCCCTCCCTCTTGAGCCTCCCTCCCATCCTCCCTATTCCACCCTTCTAGGTCATCGCAAAGCACCGAGCTGATCTCCCTGTGCTATGCTGCTGCTTCCCACCAGCCAACTATTGTACATTCGGTAGTGTATATATGTCGATGCTACTCTCACTTCGCCCCAGCTTCGTGCTCCCTCCCCATGTCATCAAGTCCATTCTCTGTGTCTACCTCTTTATTCCTGCCCTGCGACTAGGTTCGTCAGTACCACTTTTTTTTTTTTTTAAGATTCCATACATATGCGCTAGCATACGGTATTTTTTTTTCTCTTTCTGACTTACTTCACTCTGTATGACAGACTCTAGGTCTATCCACCTCACTATAAATAACTCAATTTCATTTCTTTTTATGGCTGAGTAATACTCCATTATATATATGTGCCACATCTTCTTTATCGATTCATCTGTAGATGGACACTTAGGTTGCTTCCATGTCCTGGCTATTGTAAATAGTGCTGCAGTGAACATTGTGGTGCATGTCTCTTTTTGAATTATGGTTTCCTCAGGGTATATGCCCAGTAGTGGGATTGCTGGGTCATATGGTAGTTCTATTTTTAGTTTTTTAAGGAACCTCCATACTGTTTTCCATAGTGGTTGTATCAATTTACATTCCCACCAACAGTGTAGGAGAGTTCCCTTTTCACCACACCCTTTCCAGCATTTATTGTTTCTAGCTTTTTTGATAATGGCCATTCTGACTGGTGTGAGGTGATACCTCACTGCAGTTTTGATTTGCACTTCTCTAATAATTAGTGATGTTGAGCATCTTTTCATGTGCCTCTTGGCCATCTGTGTGTCTTCCTTGGTGAAATGTCTGTTTAGGTCTTCTGCCCATTTTTTAACTGGATTGTTTGGTTTTTTTGATATTGAGCTCCATGAGCTGTTTGTATATTTTGGAGATTACTCCTTTGTCTGTTGTTTCATTTGCAAATATTTTCTCCCATTCTGAGGGTTGTCTTTTTGTCTTGTTTATGGTTTTCTTTGCTGTGCAAAAGCTTTTAAGTTTAAGTCCCATTTGTTTTTATTTCTGTTACTCTAGGAGGTGGGTCAAAAAAGATCTTGCTCTGATTTATGTCAAAGAATGTTTTTCCAATGTTTTCCTCTAAAAGTTTCATAGTGTCTGGTCTTACATTTAAGTCTTTAATCCATTTTGAGTTTATTTTTGTGTATGGTGTTAGGTAGTGTTCTAATTTCATTCTTTTACATGTAGCTGTCCAGTTTTCCCAGCACCACTTATTGAAGAGGCTGTCTTTTCTCCATTGTATGTTCTTGCCTCCTTTGTCGTAAATTAGGTGCCCATATGTGCATGGGTTTATCTCTGGGCATTCTGTCCTGTACCATTGATCTGTATTTTTGTTTTTGTGCCAGTACCATACTGTCTTGATTACTGTAGCTTTATGGTATAGTTTGAAGTTGGGGAGCCTGATTCCTCCAACTCTGTTTTTCTTTCTCAAGATTGTTTTGGCTATTCGGGGTCTTTTGTGTTTCCATACGAATTGTAAGATTTTTTTGTTCGAATTCTGTGAAGAATGCCATTGGTAGTTTGATAGGGATTGCATTGACTCTGTAGATTGCTTTGGGTAGTATAGTCATTTTCACAATATTGATTCTTCCAATCTAAGAACATGGTATATTTCTCCATCTGTTTATGTCATCTTTGATTCCTTTCATCAGTGTTTTATAGTTTTCTGAGTACAAGTCTTTCGCCTCCTTAGGCAGGTTTATTCTTAGGTATTTTATTCTTTCTATTGCAATGGTAAATGGGAGTGTTTCCTTAATTTCTTTCTGATTTTTTGTTGTTGGTGTATAGGAATGCCAGAGATTTCTGTGCATTAGTTTTGTATCCTGCAACCTTACCAAATTCATTGATTACTTCTAGTAGTTTTCTGGTGACATCTTTAGGATTTTCTATGTATAGTATCATGTCATCAGCAAATAGTGACGATTTTATTTCTTCTTTTCCAATTTGTATTCCTTCTCAATTCCTTCCAATTTGTAGGCTTTCTCTAGTTGGGGCGAGCGGGGGCTACTCTTTGTTGTGGTGTGCGGGCTTCTCATTGTGGTGGCTTCTCTTGTTGTGGAGCATGGGCTCTAGAGCACAGGCTCAGTAGTTGTGGCGCATGGGCTTAGTTGCTCTGCAGCATGGGGGTTTTCCAGACCAGGACTCGAACCCATGTCCCCTGCTCTGGCAGGTGGATTCTTAACCACTGCACCACGAGGGAAGTCCACCAATAATGTTTTTTATGAGCCTTCTTGTACATGTCTTCTGGTAAACGTTTGTGCTTATTGCTCTAGAGCAGTGCTGTCCAATTGAAATATAATATTAGCCACATATGTAATTTAAACTTTTCTCATAGCCACATTAAAAACATAAGAAGACACAGATGAAATTGATTTAAATAATGTATTTAACCCAATAAATCTAATCATTTCAGCATATAGTCAACATAAAAATTATTGAGATATTTGACATTTTTTGTGTGTGCTAGATCTTTGATGTCTGGTATACATTTTACTCTTATAGCCCATCTCCAGTTCAGTAGAGCTACATTTCAGGTGCTCAGTAGCCACATGAGGCTAGTGTCTACTGTATTGGACTGTAGAGCTTTAAAGAATATAAAATATTGAGTAGTAGAATTACTGGATCATAGGGTATGCTTATCTTGAACTTTAGTAGATGATGGCAAAGTTTTCCAAAGTGATAGAGCCATTTTGCACGCCATTGGCAGTGTGTGAGAGTTCCCATTTTTCTACATAATCACCAACACTTGGTATTACTACACTTTGGGTAGTAATTTTTGTGTTCTGTTTAGTAAATCCTTTTCTGTCCTGAGGTCATTAAGATAATTATCTATTATCTTGTTTTATATTATCAGAACTTTATTAGGTCTATTTAATAGGTCTAAAATCAACTAAAATTGATTTTTGTATCAAGTGTGAATAAGAGTTGATTTCATTCTTCTCCATATGGGTATCCAGTTGTTCACTATTCATCCACTTGCCCCAGCGTCCCTCAACAATCTTCCCCCTGCCCATAATGCCACCTTTGTTATACATCAAGGGTCTGTATATCTGTGGGCTTGTTTCTGTACTCTCTGTTCTGTTCTGTTCATCTGTTTGTCTATCATTATATCAGTATCACATTATTAAATACTGTAGCTTTGTAATAAATTCCAATAATAATTGGAGCAAGTACTTATATTTCTTTAAGAGTATATGACTGATTTCTTAGCTTTTTGTATTTCTATATAAGTTTTGAAATTATCTTTTCAATTTTAACCAAACATACTGTTTGGTTTTGACTGTGATTTTATTAACTCCATGGATCAGTTTGAGGAGAATTGATATATTTACAATATTAAGTCTGATAATTCATGAACATGGTATTTTATTTCATTTATTTAGATCTTTAATTTTTCTCAGAGTCTGGTTTTCTCCCTAGGAGTCTTGTACTTCCTATCTAAGATTTATTCCAAAATACATGGTATAATGTTTATTCTATTATAAGTGATATTATTTTAAAATTTTATTTTCTAACTTTGTTGCTGTTACATAGAAATAACATTTTATTTTTATGAATTGAAATAATTTATGTGTACAATATTTTAATTTTCCTTCATGGGTGTATTAGTCTGGAATCTTTAGAGAAACAGAAATACACACAGACACACACACACGCACACACACACACACACACACACTCTTATAGAGGCAGAGAAGTGCAAGTCTGCAGTCAGTAAGCTGGAGACCCAGGAGAACTGATGGTGTAATTCTAGTCCAAGTTCTAGTCCAAAAGCAAAAGAAGACCAAAAGCCTGGGCTGTCAGGCAGAGAGAGAGAATTATTTCTTACCCAGCCTTTTCTTCTATTCAGGCCTTCAGTGGATTGCATGAGGTCCACCCACTCTGGAGAGGGCAATCTGCTTTACTCAGTCTACCAGTTCAAATGTTAATCTCATCCACAAACACCCTCAGAGACACCCTCAGAAATAATATTTAACCAGATATCTGGGTACCCGGTGGCCCAGAAGTTGACACATCAAATTAGCTATCACAGTGGGCAATCAAATCATCGGCAAATTTGTTTCTTCTTTTCTAATTCTTATACTTTCATTTTTCTTGCTGTACTTCACTGACCAGGACCTCCAGTACAATGTGGAATAGAAATCGTAATAGCTAGTATCTTTGCCTTTTTCCTAATCTCAAAAGGAAAGCTTTCAGTGTTTTACCATTAACTATGATGTTTCTTGTAGCTTTTTTGTAGATATCTTTTACCAAATTCAGGAAGTTCATTAAGAGATTTGATTATGTGTGAATATTCAAACTTTTATCTGCTTTTTCTACATCTGTTTAAGATCATATTATTTTTCTCTCTTAATCTGTTAACATGGTGAATTACTTTGCATGATTTTCCAACATTAAGCCAACTTAACATTCCTAGGATAAATCCAGCTTGGTCATGTTGTATAATTTTTTAAAATATATTACAGAATTAAGTTAGCTAATAGTTTATTTAAGCTTTTGTTTCTAGGTTCATGAGTGAAAACGAGCTGTACTTTTCATCTTTTTGAGTTTTTATATCAAGGCTAGCCTCAAAATAACTTGAGAAGTCTACTTTTTTACTTATTTTTGAGAAAGCTTGCTTAAGATTGTTGCATTTCTTCCTTGAATGTTTGATGAGTTTGTCAGTGAAGCCATCTAGGCCATGCAATGAGCTATAAAAGCAAGTCTTAACATATTTCAAAAAAATTGAAATCATAGAAAGTATGTTTTCTGACCACAATGTGATTATTCTAGAAATCGATAAAGATAACGTGAAAAAAAAAACCCTGTGTGTTTAGAAATTAAGAAGTATACTTCTAAATTCCAAAGTTAAAGAAGAAACCATAATGGAAATTAGAAGTTAGTTTGAAATGGATGACTGCAAAAGTATTCCATATAAAAATCTGTGGGTTTTTTACAAAAGTAGTTCTTAGACAAAATATACATATTGCAAAAGAAGAAAGGTTGAAAATAAGTATCCATCCCAAGAAGTTAGAAAAAAAGAATAAATAGCAGAAGAAAAAATGAAGATGAAACATATAAATGAAATATAAAACAAACATAAAATGGAGAGCATCAACAAAGCCAAAAGTTGGTTCTTGAAAAGATTAATAAAATTGATAAACCCCTGAGAGACTGATCAAGAAAAGAATGGACACACAAATAACTGATATTAATGAAAGAAAAGACTTCACTGAAGTGTCTATGAACTTAAAAATGCAAGAGGCTATAATGAACAATTTTATGCTTAATTTTGAGAATTTAGATGAAGTGGTCACCTTAATGCTGTTTTCTTTGTGGGAAGATTTTTAACTACCGCATCAGTTTTCCAAAATAACTATGAGACTATTCAAAATTTTTTCTTACTTTTTATGTCAGTGGCATTGATATCCTTCTAATACCATGCATTAGAACAATACTTTTCTATTAATCATTCTTTCAACAGATATTTACATGACACCTACTATAACGCTAGGCACTATTTTTTACCTTCTTTTTCCTCATATTCAGTTTGACTGGATTATTTTTTAGGACAGATTACTAGATTCTAATTTTAAGAAATTTAACAACAGGGACTTCCCTGGCGGTCCAGTGGTTAAGACTCTGTGCTTCCACTGCAGGGGGTGCAGGTTTGCTCCCTGGTGGGGTCCTAAGATCCCGCATGCTATGCGGTGCGGCCAAAAAAAAAAAGAAATTTAACAACAAAAGAGGCTCAGCACAGCTGTGTGGCGACAGAAAGCAGCATATACCATTGTAAAAGAAATCTGACTAGCACCTACTTCATAGAGCACCTCTGTAATGTATAAAGTAGTATGGTTATTCAGGGATACCTCTGTTGCTAGGGTTCATGACCTAGTGTTCACAGACTTCTAGTAGGTTTATTTTATTTATTAACTTTGCAGCAGGTTTTTATTTTTGTTTTATATCTATTACAGTGTTTGAAACCTAAAGAAACACATTTTCTCTTCAAATTTGGATGTGTATATAAGTATCATTTGTCTGGACTCAGCACTCAGTGCCTTGGTTTCTTGGCCTGTATCTGCTCTGAAATCATCAAGCTGTGTCTGTCTACCCAGGGGCCCCAAGAACAAGAAAAACAATAGCCAGAAGTTTATAGTTCTTAAAAGCAAATAAATTTGGAAAGAAAAAAAGTGAGGTAAAAGGTTTGATTTACTTTCGTAGAGTCTGTAGCTGGGAACCCAAGCTGTTTTTGAGGGACATCTGGTCTGTCTTGGGTAGCTGGAACCTCATACATACCCCCTTTGCTTCTTTAGTGGTTCAATCAAAGACAGTTCCCACAAAAGCTGGCTAAAAGAGCCAATACCCAACTCCAGGGCCTGAGAGTTCTCGGCATGGCAGTTTTCTCTTCCCAAACCCAGAGGCCAAACATCTGACCTACATAAGGGAGCAGGGCTAGAGTTTAGCAGAGGGGTTCAAGTGTGTGCTAATGTGGACATCGGCAGTCAGGCTGGCCCAGAAGTAGTAAGGTGGGCCCAGACGCACTGAAGACCTTTATGACATACTACACAATTCTTTCTCCCAGTGTTCTGGGCCCCAAATTTAATGGTGCCTATTCTTTTTTTTTTTTTTTAATTTATTTTTGGCTGCTTTGGTTCTTTGTTGCTGTGCGCGGCTTTTCTCTAGTTGCAGCGAGTGGGGGCTACTCTTCGTTGCAAGTGTGCGGACTTCTCATTGCAGGGGCTTCTCTTGTTGTGGAACACGGGCTCTAGGCACGTGGGTTTCAGTAGTTGTGGCACTTGGGCTCAGTAGTTGTGGCTCGTGGGCTCTAGAGCGCAGGCTCAGTAGTTGTGGCGCACAGGCTTAGTTGATCCACAGCATGTGGGGTCTTCCCTGACCAGAGCTCGAACCTGTGTCCCCTGCATTGGCAGGCGGATTCCTAACCACTGCGCCACCAGGGAAGCCCAAATGGTGCCTATCCTAACTCACAGCCAGGTTTGATTCTGCACATAGCCCAGGCCTGATGCAAAATGCCCTCCCAGAGGAAAACTAACAGCTTTAATTTACAGACTTACTTGGTTTGTACTGACCTCAAAATTCTTCCCTCCCCGCGGTCTTCACCTGGGTGTGGGGCTAGGGAACAGACAATGGGATGACCGAATCCTTTATGAAGGCCTTGGCCAAAGAGCAGCTATTGCCTACCACATGGATCCCCGTAGGGCCAAATTCTTGGCTTGTTGGCTTAACAAAAAAATACGAAAGTTAAGACAGGAAAAGTACTGGACAAGATTGGTCTAAAATGTGCAATCCTACAACAGCTGTGGAAAAAACCTACTCTGAGAAATTTCTCAATCTCACACGCACTTATTTCCAGGATAGTCCTACCTGGAAGATACTGCTACTGGTTGTGAGCCTTTCCTGTGGTTCAGTGCGCTGAGCCCTGCACCCTTCCCCAGCCTGCCAGGGAGGCAGACAGGCACATACATTCCTAGGCCCCCAGCCAGCCTCCTCTCCCTAAGTGTTCCTGCGGTGCCTGCAGGGAGCTGGAGAATCTGGCTCCTTGCCTTCAACTGAGAATCCGGAATCTGAGCCCACAAGATGAATCTGCTGAGGACTATTCAGGATGCTGGATACCAAGCTGAGCGAGAAGAGCCTGGGGAGGAGAGATGTGGCCTGAACAGCTGAGCTGAGGCCTTCAAAGAAGGGCATGGGGGCGGAGGGGGCAAGTATTGCTAGGCGTGCCTCTCCTTCCCTTCTGTCTTGCTAGAAACAGGTAACTTTAGAGTATAGGGGGAAGACAGGTAGACATGAGAAAATGGAAATCCAGTTCATTCTGCTAGAGTTTCCATTTTAAACTGGTTTGGCTTGAGAGAAGTTGAAAGTTAGTGCCTGAGAGCCTTCTTTCTCTCTTCCTTGACTAAATATGATAGCAGCTATAATCTGTGCAGTTCAGCTCTAAAAAATAGGGCTCTTGGAAAGAGGCTTCCAGGGAGAAGAGAATAGAAGGAGTAGTCTAAGGGTTCTAGGTAAGGGGGAACACAAAGGGTCCCTGAATGCTGAAGTCATCAACACCTGTTCCTTGGAAGGGTCACTTGCACCCACTGGCCCAAGTAACCAGGCCGGCCAGGTGAGGGTGGAACCTGTGTGGTTCTAACAAGGTTGCAGCCAATACCAAGGCCAGTCAGTTACTTGGGGTAGCTCGGAACTGAAGGCAGGCTTCTAAGACCAGAGATCCTGTTAACACTAGAGAAGGTGGTGTGGCGGTGAGATGCCCAGAAGGGCTGGCAATAAAGAACAGCTGTCACTGTTCAAAACAGTATTTGAACACTTTAGCTAAGAAAAAGACTCCTTGTCCCTTTAATCCACACCTGAATATCTCAAACCCACCAGAGATCTTAAAATGGACATAGCCATGTGCCAAAATATTAAGATTCCAAACACATGTCTTCTCAGGCTATTCCCTACAGCAGGTTGGGGAGCCCCTCCATCCCTGTAATATCCATTCAGAAATCTGTCAGAAAGCCTCTGACTTCACCTAGGCCAGGGTCTGGAGTCCAGATGGGGGCTGCCCACGAAGAGTGGCTGTGAAGCCTGGGCTAAAAAATAATATTTTGCTTCCCAAGATGGCCAAAGGAGAGGAGACGCAAAAGATGATGTTACTGCCTCTATGGGCTGGGAGAACTTCACCTGTTGACTGAAAAGGGGGTCAGAGGAATACAGTGGGAAAACAGGGTCTGAGGAAGATACTAACAAAGGAAAGCTCCTTGAGCCCACGTTTATCTGATGAGAAATTTGTCCTCACGTTGTGCCCTGGGAGACTTCAGCCTTTGGAGTCCTTGTAGAAAACAGGCTTCAAGCAGTAGCTGATGATCAAAAAAGAGTCTTCTGTTTGGTACCCGGCCCAGATCCAAAGCGAAAGTAGATTTGGGAGGAACAGTTGGGGAAGGCCGGATGGATATGTATGTCTCACAATAAGAATTTGGCCCCAACGTCAGGGACTTAACTATTGCTAGAGATGTACAAAGTAGATCTTACTAAAATGCTCTGCCCTTTGGACAAGGGCAAGGGGTGGGGGTGGCTTGCTTTTGAACTGTAGGAAAATGGTTTTGTAATGGAGTCGGCAGGCCAAGTGAAGAGGGTCCTGCGCCTTGCCTACCTGGGGGAGCGGGGTTGGTTGGTACCACGCCCGGCCTGCAGAGCAGCATCTGACTCACGTAGGCGGTACAGCACTGGCGTCACGTTGCAGTGATAGCCACCAGCCCCAGCCGCCTTTCTCAGAAAACGCCTCTGGAGTGGGATCTCACCACTGGAAAGAGAAGGCAGATCCAAGACCAGTGGCCAAAAGCACCTGAACTTTTTATCTGTAAACAGAGTGGCATGGCTTTCAACTGAGCCAGAGGAGGATGTGGAGGAATGGGAGCAAGAATGGCATTGTTTCTGGGGAAGGGAAAATGCAACTTGGAGCAGGGCACCTGTGCCCGACCTCCGTGGGGAAGCAGGGACAGGGCAGATTGTGCCTTCAGCTCCACCACCGGCCTACACGTAGCTGACAGCTTCCTCCACCCCACCCCTAGCACCTGGGCTTCACTGTCACATGTAATCCACTGAAGCCTGTAGGCAAGCCACTGAGGCACTGCAGTAGCTCTACTCAAAGGGGAGAGAAGACATTAGGATTATAATTGTCACAGGAAGGGCAAAACCCAAACCTTGTACAAGGTTATCACGTAAGTTATCACAGATGGCTGCCTCTCCTCTTATCACAGAAATTTAGCAGCCTCAGGACTTTTGTGAGAGTGATTGATGTCTTCCCTGATTGGGATCTTGGTACATAGTAGGTTTATTAATTAACTTCAGGGTATCCATGCTTCCTTTGAAATTGTATAGAATATTTTATGTGCATATGCTTTTTTGGTGGTAAGGATGAGAGGGGCCAGTGGCTTTCAGCTGATTTTCAGAGTCTAGAAAAGATTAAGAACCACTACTCTGAGTTAAGACTTTACAGAGACCAACAAATACGGTTTTTCTTCATTTTTTGTGTTTTATATCTGTATTTGAGTGACCATTCTGATAAAATACTATAAATTATATAAGATTCTCTGACTTTTGTTTAATAAATATCATTTTGTCTGTACTTAAATTGAGAACTTTTTTTTTTTAAAGGTTCAGGAGCAAGTACATCCCAATCTCTCAGCTAATGAAGAGTCTCTCTATTATATTGAAGAGCTGATTTTTCAGCTGCTTAATAAATTATGCATGGCCCAACCAAGGACTGTTCAAGATGTGGAGGTAAAAATTATCTTGTTATTTCAAAAAGTCATTGAACCACTGTACAAATTAATTTTTATATCTAAATCTATATCATTCTAAATTATTATGGAAGCTAAAACCATTGAAATCATAATGGGGGATATATGGTCAGTTCATTCTTGTCAGAGATGTCAAGGCAATTCGATGAGGAAAGGAAAGTTTTTCAGCAAAAAAAGTGCTAAAACAACTGGATAAATTTATGGTGGGAAAAACCCTTGAAAACTATCTCACACAAAAATTAGTTCAAGATACATTATAGTCTTAAACATAAATGCTGAAACTGTAAATTTTCTAGAAGAAAATGCAGGAGAATATAAGCTAGTGTTAAATGTTTTTTTACAGAGGACTCAAAACACTGTAAATATCAAAAAATAAAATTGATGTGAAAATAAAAAAGGTATAAGTCACAGACTAGGAGAAAATGTTTCAATATGTATTCCTTACAAAGGGCTTGTATCCAGAATATGTTAAAACAAACAAACAAACAACCAAAAACTCCTACAAGTCAGTAATAAAAAGATACCCTGCTCACCCAAGTGGGCAAAAATCTTGAACAGACACTTCATAAAAGAAGATATACTTATGGCCAATAAGCATATGAAAAGGTACTCAAACTCATAATTCTTCAGGGAAATAGAGATTAAAACTACGATGAGATACTATTTCACACCCACTAAAAGGGATAAAATTAAAGACTGGTAACATGGAATATTGATGAGATGTAGAGCAACTAGAACTCTTATACATTGCTAGTGGGAGTATAAAATGGCATAAGTACTTTGAAAAATTGTTTTGCAGTTTCTTATAGTTAAATATATATCTAGCCTATGACCCAGCAATTTTACCCCTGGGTATTTAACCCTAGAGAAATGGAAATATATCTTCACAAAGAGACTTTTACATGAATATCCAAGCAGTTTTATTCATAGTAGGCAAAAATTAAAACAACTAAAATTTCCATCTACAAGAGAATGGGAAAACAAATTGTGATAGATTCATAAAATGGAATACTACTTAGTAGTGTTGTAAAATGAAAGAATGAACTATTGATATATGCAATAACATAGCTACAATCCACAGATATCATATAGAGCAAAATGAGACATACCCCAGAGAGTATGTATTATATGATTCCAGTTATATGAAAATCAGAAATAGCTAAAAGTAATGATGATAGAAATCAGGATTGTGGCTGCTGGCTGCCTATGAAGGGTGAGATTAAGATGATAGAAATTTTCTGTAATCTTGATTAGGGTGATGGTTACACAGGTGTAAGCATTTTTCAAAACTCATTCAATGGTGCACTTAAGATCTGTGCATTTTACTGCATATAAATATTACCTCAATAAAGGACTAGTATAGAATAAACATTTTACTCATTGATTAAAAAATATATATACATATATATACCTCTAAAAGATCGTGTGTAATTCAGTGCTGAAATACTTGTTTTGGCTCAGTTGCATGGGAGTATTTCTAGATTTTTAGAAATAACTGTCAGTATAGCTTTTAAAAGTTACTT
Organism: Balaenoptera borealis; assembly: GCF_965194805.1. NCBI lineage: Eukaryota > Metazoa > Chordata > Mammalia > Artiodactyla > Balaenopteridae > Balaenoptera > Balaenoptera borealis. Next base: position 49,558,446 of record NC_138866.1, read on the forward strand.
TGGCATTATACTGTTTATATCACCTTTCTTTTGAAGATTGTTTCTATAACAAGGCAACAACTTCCAGTGTAAAGGATAATCTTAATTTGGAGTAATCTATTAAGATTTTCAGGGACTCTGGGAATTAAAGCATTTGTTTCCCTGTTCTCTGCTGTAAGAATTGGACATAAGTAAATATAATAGAAGTATACTTTTCAGAAGCTAAATATGTTAGAAGCTGAGAATATAATTTTAAAAATAGGAAATCCTGCTAAATTGGAGTTTGATTCAGCTATCATTACTTCTCATTATTCATGCCAATTACTGGTTATATTTAAGATTAGATGAACAAAATAGTAACATAAAAGGCTTGGATTGTTTTTGCCGAGAGATACATTTCCTTAAACCTTTCTGAGCTCTGCCACACACTTGATCCTTTAAGAGGTACATGATATTTCTTCTTTTAAAATTCTTCTCTATAAAGCTCTGAGATTAGCAGGAGAGAGACTGCATAATAATTATTAATAATGAGTTAACTTCTGCTAGGTAAACAGTTTTAACCCTAGAAACCTTGACCTTAAAATCACTGATAGAGTATTTCATGTTTGCTTTAATCTCCCCTAATATTATTACTTTTTCCTTTTTCCATTTTATCTTAATTATGCTTACACTTAAAGCTTTCTGTTTAAACTTCACCTTTTTCCTCACCTATGGGAATTATGTGGAAAAATCTTGATAGCATGTTGATCTTTTTTTTTTTAAACAAATTTCATTTATTGCAGGAATCAGAATATGTTACGTTACTATTAACTGCTGGTGTTATGGATGATGATAAAGTTTAATTTTGTGTGAATTTTCTGTTTATGAGCACTTCTATTAACAGTAGTTCTGCTGTGATCTGAACAGGAACGAGTTCAAAAGACCTTTCCTCATCCAATTGATAAATGGGCTATTGCTGATGCACAGTCTGCCATAGAGAAACGAAAACGGAGAAATCCTCTCTTACTGCCTGTGGACAAAATCCATCCTTCACTGAAGGTAGAACAAACAAGCAAACAAACAAAAAACACACAAAAAAACATTGGGGAGGTTACTTTTAACAAATAATACTTTATATAGTATTTGTGTATTTATATAGCATGGTCTTATTGTGTATGTGCACTTGAATGTGTGTACACTTGTTTATACACATACATACATATATACGTTTCTTAATACGTGTACAAAACAAAAAGAAGTATGCTTTGATGAAATCAGATTGCTTTTCAAATAATATTAAAGGTTAATGGTAAGAAATAATGCATCTTTGTGGCATCTTCTAATGATTGCTACCCCTGATTGACTTCCAGCTTTTTGTTGATTAATAAAATATATAATGCAAAAGCTCCTGTGAGTTCAGAACTGTTTTTAAATTAATCTGTATTTATCACAGATATTTTTCTGTACGTTGGAAAAGTTGTCTAGGGAATATTATTTAGTCTATAGAAAATAATTGGCGTACATGGATTTGAATACCATTTGGTAGAAATTTCAAGACTCCCCCTCCCCCCACCCAACACACACACACACACATACACACATCCTCCACTTAGTAAAAACCATTGTAATTTGGGGATATTAATTAAAGCAAGATCCTTGAAGATAGCAGATACTTGTCAGATGGGTTTCGGATAATGTATCAAGAGGTTTTCAGGGAAGTCCAGTCCAAGATTTCTGTCTTAGAATCAACCATCTCTTCTTGTTTGATACTAAAGGCAGATTTGTTAGTTTAGGTGTCTCTTTAAAAAAGAGAGAGAGAAAAAGAAACCCTGATACTGAGCCAACAGCTCATTTTATATCCTGTGGTACCTTTGAGTTTAGACATTTGGTTTATAGAAAGTTCTTTATAAGCAAGAATGTTAAATAAAATTTTTAAGTCCTTAACTGCTACTTGACAGTGCTGCCATTTTTTGGAATTAAATTGTTTATTTTTTCCACAGGAAGTTTTAGGGTACAAAGTGGACTACCATGTGTCCCTATATATTGTGGCTGTACTAGAGTATATCTCAGCTGATATTTTGAAATTGGCTGGTAATTATGTTTTTAATATCCGACATTATGAAATATCCCAACAGGACATTAAAGTGTCAATGTGTGCAGATAAGGTAAGTGTTAAAAGGTATTTAAACTTAACCTGAATGATAGAGACTATTTGTCACTTATACCTCTGTTTTTTAATACATGATTATATTAGTGATTTTTATAGTTCCTGGTGTTGGAAGACAGAAAAATGGTGGCTTTACAGACTAACAATGATATTTTCAGGTTTTTTAGCATGTGACAGGGTGAGAATCTTTTATCCAGCAAGAATTTTTTACCTATAGGAAAAAACATCCAAAGCCTCAAACCAGTTTAAGAAAAGTAGTTTGAGTTTTGTATTTTAAGAAAGAGAATAAATACAGAATATTTAGATATGTTTAAGTTTAAGAAGTAATTTTGAAAAACATGCTTTGATTTCACAACATGGGTCATGGGGCACAGGTAGAGAGAAGAAGACTTTGCAATGCCAAAGTTACTTCCTTTTGATAATTTTTTGTTACTTATCTTCTTTCTTCCTGGCTGTAAGCTACTGAGGAAAGAAATTGAGTCTTTTCTTTCTTTTCCTCTCTCCTCCTTTTCTTCCCTTTCCACTTTCCCTCCTTTTTTTTCTTTTTAAATCAACATTTTTGAGTACCTCTTATGTGTCAGTCACTGTCCTGAGCATTGAAAATACAACAGTGAACAAATCAGCAATCCCTGTGTTAGAAGGAGTTTATTTTAGTGGGAAATAAAAGTATTATAACCAAATAATTGCAGCACAATGTAATTAAAACTATTATACAAATAAATCAAAGGTGGTGGAGAAAGTGATTAACTCTGGCAAAGGGGGGACCAGGGACATTTCATAGAGAAGGTACCTGAACTAGACCTCTAAGGGTGAATTACCCCAGGACCTGGCACATGCCAGTGGTTCTCCACTTTGCACATCAGAATTACCAGAAAGCTTGTAGAGAATACTGATGCCTGCATTCACCCCCAGAGCTGATTTACTTGGCCTGGGATGGGCCTCTAAGCCTCAGTATTTTCAAAATTTTTGAAACTATCACAGGTGATTCTGATGTGCAGTTATGATTGAGAGTGATTGTACTATGCCGTAGTCTCAAAAATGATTTTTCACTTAAATTTTATAGTAGAACTTCCTTGTTATTTCTATTTTGACTTCTGAAAAAATGAAAAAAATGATTACATGTTTTTTTTAACTTTGTTTCTAGCTCAGACTTTTAGAAAAGTTGTATGTACAATAAAAATGCTCCCCTGTGCCCTAAACCCCTTGAGAGTAGGTTGCCAACATAGTTTAGTGTGTCCTACAAACAAAAACATTTTCCTGTATAACCACGGTATGACAATCAAAATCCAGGAAATGAATGTGGATACGTTATATTACGTAATCCTTAGACCCCCGTTCAGGTTTTGCCACTTGTCCCGGTGATGTCCTTTAGAGCAAAATGATCCAGTTCAGAATCATGTGTTGTGTCTAGTAGTCATGTATCTTTTTTCTCCTTGTTCATTCTGGAACAGTTCTTCATTCTTCTCTTAACTTTTATGACCTTGACGTTTTTAAGGATTATACCTGTTAATGTTTAAAATGCCCCTTCCTTTAGTTTTTTCTGATGTTTTCTCTTGATAAGATTTAGGTTATGGATCTGTGGCAGGAATATCATAGGAGTTCTTCTCATTGCATTTTCTTACACGACATACAATTTCACTGTGTCCCATTACTAGTGATGGTCACTTTGGTCACTTGATTAAGGGTTCGTCCTCTAGGCTTCTCTACTTTAAAGGACTCCTTTCCCTTTTGTAATTAATAAATATTTTGTGGAATATTTTAAGGCTATGTAAATATCGTGTTCCTCATCACACTTTAAATTTATTTATTTTGTTTATTTTAATATGGACTCATTGATTCTTATTCAGTGGAACACAACCTGTTACTTCATTATTTAATATTCATATTGTCTCACATTTGGCCAATGGGAACTCCTTCAATTTGGCTTCTCTGTCCCTGTCATTCTTTGAACACTTTCTTTTGACACAAGATGCTCCAGGTTCAACTTGTTCTTTACCTGCTGCTCAAGCCTGGAATTAGTTGTTTTCTAAAAAATCCTGGTTCCTTTTAGTGGAGAATGGTATTTAGAAACCAAGATCTTGGTGCTAGATGAGCTAATTGAAATTGGAGTGTCACTGCTCTGGTCTCTTAGAGGCCAGAATTAGGGAGTGTGTGTGTGTGTTTGTGTGTGTATACATATATACATACACATCATATTTATTTCTCATCTATCTTTATGTAAGTTCACAGATCTCTTCAATCCACGTTCAATACCACAGGATTCATTTTAACCTCCCCTTTTTACACTTGTAACTCCCTTATCTGATAGTGAGAAACCTGGCTCCTGTTTTTCTTAATATATTTATTTATTTGATCAATCCTTCTGTATGTGACCAGTCTCCCAGCAGGCCTCTCTCCCCCCGCTGGTGTAGGCACCCTATTTTGGCATAGAAACCCTTCTTCTTTGTATACATTCTCCTTACTCCACTCAAGTTCTGACAATCCCATGTTGCACCACTGCTGCTACTGGACCACCTTCCCATGCAAATACCCTCCTTATCCACTAGGGCTCCAGCACCCTGAATCAAGCTGCCCTATCATATGGATAGTCTCTTTACTCTGAATGATCTCTGACATCTTGTGCCAGGTTGTGAGCCCCCGCCCCCCCAGTAAACACCCTCCCTACTCCTCTCAGGAGCTAGCACGCTGAGACGGGCCCCCTCAGCTTTTCCTCACACCCTCGTGTAGGGATTCCTACCTTATTTGCCCTATTCCTCCCCTCCCCCTGCCCTCAAACAGTGGCCTTGGATTAATCAAACAGGATTATTGAGGGACTGTGGGAAGGAGAGACTTTATTCCATATCTGAGTCAGTTACCTTTTCCATGACTCTTTTAAAAGGCGAAAGTAGTTAAATTCTAAACAATTACACAGTCTCAGAATTACGAGACCAAATCCACACAGGTTTATCACAGGATATTGAATATATCAATAGTTCCCTGTGCTCTACAGTATGACCGTGTTGTTTATCCATACTATATGCAATAGTTTGCATCTGAATTTCCTGTTAAATTTCATTCACTAATTCTAGTCTCTCTTCTGGACTACATTAGATAAGACCAAACTGTTTTTCAGAATAAGTCATTCTGTTATTTAAAGCTTTTTTCCATGTACTAAATTTTTACCGTTTGAGACTTTGAAAACCAATCTTTTTGTGACATGATTTTCAGATCTCATTATTGCATTGCTCTTACACTGTGATTTCTAAAACTAAAGACAGCAGTCTAGATTTGGTCTGACCAATACAGTGCAATGAAAGGCTCACCTCCTTTATTCTATATGGTGTTCTTTTATAATTTCAGCATTAACCTTTTTGAGCACACATATGACTCTGTTTACTTAATGAGTTTGCAGATGTCTCAGCTCCCTGGGACTTTCCACATGAGATACTCTTGTATCTTTGATTTCTTACAGCTTGTGCTGTTGATATTTTTTTCCTCTAAGTTTGAACTCAAGTTTTTCTCTATAAAACTTTGTAATGTTACTGAGACTATGCTCTAGCATATCAAGATATTATAAAAATCGAATTTTGTCATTCATCATTGTAGATATCATACCAGCTTTTTGTAATATATGCCAGTCTGAGAAACCTAGTTTGTTTTAGTTGGAAATTATTTGTTAAAAATATTGGGAAAGTTTAAGAGATGAGATCTCTCACTTTTTTTTTTGTTTTTTTAAATAAGATATGTGAGGTACATCCTTAACATTTTTTTTTAAATTTTGTTTATTTATTTATTTATTTATGGCTGTGTTGGGTCTTCGTTTCTGTGCGAGGGCTTTCTCTAGTTGCAGCAAGTGGGGGCCACTCTTCATCGCGGTGCGCGGGCCTCTCACTATCATGGCCTGTCTTGTTGTGGAGCACAGGCTTCAGACGCGCGGGCTCAGTAATTGTGGCTCACGGGTCTAGTTGCTCCACGGCATGTGGGATCTTCCCAGACCAGGGCTCGAACCCGTGTCCCCTGCATTGGCAGGCAGATTCTCAACCACTGCGCCACCAGGGAAGCCCCTCTCACGTATGTTATTCGAGGCATTGTTCCAGGTTAATAAATTACCACTTTTTTTCACTATGGCCTTTTCATCAGCTACTGTTTTACCTCTTTGTCTAATTCAGGGGTCAGCAGACTTTACCTGTAAAGGACCAGATGGGTGGCTGAATATTTTAGGCTTTGTAGGCTACACGTCTTTCTTAGAACTACTCATCTTTGCCTTTGTAGCAGAAAGGAAGCCATAAACCAATGAGTGTGGGCTGTATTCTAGTAAAACTTTATTTATATAAAGGGCAGTAGGCTCACTGTGGCCTATGGGCTGTAGTTTGCCCATCCTTTTCTTTTTTTAACATTTATTTATTTATTTATTTGGCTGAGCCAGGTCTTACTTGCAGCACGCGGGATCTTTGTTGCCGCATGCGGGCTCTTAGTTGTGGCATGCTGGATCTAGTTCCCTGAGCGGGGATCGAACCCGGGCCCCCTGCATTGGGAGTGCAGAGTCTTAACCACTGGATCACCAGGGAAGTCCCCTGCCCATCCTTTTCTACTGTGATTCCAAGTTTGTCATGAGAGACTGTCATAGGTTTAGCTAAGATACAGATGACTTTATTTGTGGGACTAGTCATGTGAATGGATTAATGAGATTAGTGTGACATGGTGTGGTCTTAGTAAATCTAAACTGATTTCCTGTGATCACTATTTCAAGAGCTCACAAACCATCTGTTTAATAAACTATTCAAATAAATGCTTTCTAAGGATCTGTGTAATTTCCTAGACAAGGTCGTATAATTTGATAGAGAACTTGAGAACCAACCTTTTTTCTACGCTTAAAAATAAAAGAGGCATTTGACTATATGATGTATTCTGGCACATCAGAGATTGCTGAGAATAGTTAGATGGTCATAGGAAGGAATTTTAGAGCTCAACCCCTAATATACTTGTCACTATTAAGGAAAATGATACTCAGACTGGAAAAATAGAACATACATGCTTAAGAGGAAAATTGATGTTTAAGAAAGGCAAGAGAGAGTAAGAGAGCACAGAGCTGCTCTGAAGAAGTTTATTTCTGTGAGCCCAGATGTTATAGAAGTTGAGTTCTTCTGTATTTTTTCTCTTGTTGTAATATTACTCCATCTGTTCCAAGAACCAATTCTCCTTTATTATTCTTGTTGTGAACATGACCAAAAAATGCTTTTATTGTCCTAACATTTATTCTGATTTTTAACTCACTTGGGCTTTAGCCTTTCATTACAATTCTAACAGTTTACAAACATAAAATGCATATATGCTCTTTTTTTTTTAATAGAAATTTATTTATTTATTTATTTATTTATGGCTGCGTTGGGTCTTCGTTGCTGCGTGTGGGCTTTCTCTAGTTGCGGCGAGCAGGGGCTACTCTTTGTTGCGGTGAGCGGGCTTCTCATTGCGGTGGCTTCTCTTGTTGCACAGCATGGGTTCTAGGCACGCAGGCTTCAGTAGTTGTGGCGCGCAGGCTCAGTAGCTGTGGCACATTGGCTTAGTTGCTCCGCGGCATGTGGGGTCTTCCCGGACCAGAGCTCGAACCCATGTCTCCTGCATTGGCAGACGGATTCTTAACCACTGCGCCACCAGGGAAGCCCTACATATATACTCTTTAAGCAAGTATCTTTTGTGCATTTACTGTGTATCAAATGCTGTGGATTTTAAGGTGAAATCATGGCTCTTATCCTTAGAAATGTCAATATAAGTTAGGTGCTTATATAGAAAAGAGAGAGGATTGCTAATGGAGGACTGAAGCCAATGGAACAGATTTTGATAGAGTTCAGGGAGAGTTGGGAAAAGCTATACAAAGACAATTATATTTTAGCTAAGTGATGAAAATGGCTAGGGATTTATCAGATGAATAAATGTGAGAGTTGGAAGGAAAGAGAAGTAAGAGAAGACATTCTAGACAGGAGAATAGAAGGAACTGACGAGATTTAAGAGCTGTTTCTGAGTTGGAGTTAACAGGATTTGGGGACTGATTTGGTGTGGAAGTTGGAGAAGTGTTAAGTCTAGGGTAGTGACAAGTTTTCTAGCTATGAAAGCCAAGGAGATGATGCTGTGATTAGTGATTCTGAAGTAGAGTGTACATGTATAGGTTTGTCAGACAGAGATATCTAGCAAGCTTCTGGTAACACCTGCCTAGGGTCCAGAGAGATGCTGAGATAAATGTTTAGGGAGTTGTTATCTAGTAACTGAACATCGTTTAAGAAGGTGAGCTCACTCAGGAGGAAGTATAGTAGATGTTTCAGACTGGTGGCCTGCTAGTGAATAGGGACTCCAGGTTTACTTCTTAAAATTTTGAATTATTTGCAGTCTGTTTATATTTACAGATATGAAAATTCTTCATAAAAATCTAGATTCCAGACTCTTCTTGAAAAAAGAAAATCAAAAGGCCTGACAGAATAGCTGGCATTGAACAGTGCCTTTCTTCTTTAGGTGCATGCACCTTCTAGTTTGCCGCACTCCCCATCACCTCTTCTTATGTATTAACATGATATTATCTACCTGACTCCTATAGCATTTACATTCGGGATTTTGGGTGTTGTGTGACCAAAACAGTTCCAAAAATGGAACCCTGCAGTGGATGTTGGAGAAGGTGAGTAGTAGAGAAGGAGGCCTCACTGACAGAATGGTGTATGAGAAGCCAAGGGAAGAGAAAGTTTTAAGAAGTTCTGGTCAGCTGTGTTGATAACTAGAGAAAACAAAAAGATATTCAAAGGTCATTAGCGAGAGCAGTTTCAATAGAGTAGTGAGCTTGAGAAGTAAGGAATTAGAGCAAGTACAGACTACTTTAAAAATATCTCTGCTGGGGAAGAGAAGACTGTTCTGTGTCATACCTTCTGTTCTTTTGCGTGTCTGCTTAAAATCAGATTTCATTAGCTGATTCTGTGTGCAGCCCCAATGGTTTCTTCAGAGGTCTAATGTGGCTGGGAATCAGAGGTGATGATGGCAGGAGGGTGAGTTTCATGGAGGGGGGGCAATGAGGAGAAGATGGATTTTAAAGTATCACAGGAGATGAGGCTAGGGAAGTGGGCTGGGATTAGATTGTGAATGGCCTTTATCTTCATGAAATTAGAATTGTGTGCTGAAAGCAATGAAATCCAGTATCGTTTTTAGGTAGGGTATGACACAAATTTGGTTTTAGGAACATAATTTTGAAAATGGGGTTGGGAAGAAACCAGTGGCAGGGAGATCATATTGCAAGACCTTTTAATAGATGTTGTGATTGCTTAATAGTCTGATTTGAAGTGTGGAGGGGAATGGAGAGGATTGACCAGATTTAAGAAATATTTTTGAGTTAGATTTAAAAGAAGATCAGGAGGGCAGGGTTCATGTTTATTTCGCTTACTGCTGTGTCTTACCAACATCTGGCACAATTTCTGGTGATCAATAGATGTTTTTGAGAATGAATGAATGAATGAATATCTCATATTGTATTGTTAGAATTTCCTCTCATCCCCTTGAAATTGTTTTACTTTTTGGAGCTTCCTTTTTGGGATTGTGCCTTTTCTTTTTTCCTAAACTCTAAGAAAGTAGTTTTCAGTCAGTCTAGAGTATATAATTAAGTAGGTCCAATTTTTCTTTTCTTTTTAAACTATTTTTAATTCTAAAAAGTATGGTCACCTTTTTCCTATTGCTTTTGTTATACAGCTAGTTCTTGCCTGTTGGTTGACTTAAATCCATAGTAGCAATCTTTACTATTTTCTGAAAGGGGAAATTGTCACTATAGCAATTTAAGCATCTGTGGGGTGCTTGATTTTTTTTTTAAGATTTATTTATTATTTATATTTATTTTTATTTATTTTTGGCTGCGTTGGGTCTTAGTTGTGGCACACGGGATTTTCATTGAGGCATGTGGGATCTTTCGTTGTGGTGCGCAGGTTTTCTCTCTCTAGTTGTGACGCACAGGCTCTGTAGCTATGGTGCGCGGGTTCCAGAGCACGTGGGCTCTAGTTGAGGGGGGCAAGCTCAGCAGTTGTGGCACTCGGGCTTAGTTGCCCTGCGGCATGTGGGGTCTTAGTTCCCTGACCGGGGATGGAACCTGCATCCCCTGCATTGTAAGGTGAATTCTTTACCACTGGACCACCAGGGGAAGTCCCAGGGGATGCTTGATTTTAACAAATGAACTTAATAGCAGTTGTTGATGTAGTAAATATGCATCAGAAAAGTATCACGCTGTTAATATATTTTGCGTATCATTTTACTTTTCTCCTTTAAACTCTGCTCGAGTGCATATAAGCATCCTTACAGTAGGACAAAGAACTACCATTTTGAATGCCTACTGTTTGCCAGATGTAATAGTATGTGTTTTATGTCCATTACTTCATTGAATTCTTTCATCAGTTATATTTTACATATAAGGGATCTGACTTTCAAAAGAATAAATAACTTGTCTGTAATCACAGGTAAGTGGTAGAACTAGAATTTTGGTTCAGATTGTTGTTCTCCAAATGTGTGCTCTTTTTGCTATTATATATTTTATGTTTATGTGTGCGTATGTACCTTTATTTATATACACACAGACATACATGTATATGTGTACATATATGTATATATATATTTCACTGTTAGATTTATCTTATTTTCATAAATATTTATTTCTCCATATCCAGTTTTATTTGAACGTTATCTCACTTCAACTTTTCATATTTCTCTTATTTTGGATTTTCTCTTAAAATTTTAGCCTGTAATACACACAACTCTCATTGTTTAATAACGTTTTAATTCCAAGTACTTTGAGATGGTCTTATAACAGTAAGGAAAATAAGTTTATCCATTACTGATTTATATTTCTTAGGTTTTGATGGACATGTTTGATCAGGATGACATAGGCTTGGTTTCTCTTTGTGAAGATGAACCTAGTTCTTCAGGTGAATTAAACTACTATGACCTTGTCAGAACTGAAATTGCAGAAGAAAGACAGTATCTACGGGAACTAAATATGATCATAAAAGTGTTTCGAGAAGCTTTTCTTTCTGACAGAAAGCTGTTTAAACCTTCTGTAAGTACCTTTTGGGTTTGAAATTCTGTCTACCCCAAAAAGTCATATAGTAGCTTAAAATCATAAATAGTAACTTCATATACTTTATGAGTATGTAAACAAAATATTGTATTATTTAGTATTGTGGGGTTGTTTAGCTTTGTCTATTTTTAATTTTTTTCAGATTTTTTGTTGAAGTATAGTTGATATACAATATTATATGAATTACAGGTGTACAACATAGTGATTCACAAGTTTTAAAGGTTATACTCCATTTATAGTTATTATAAAATATTGGCTATATTCCCCATGTTGTACAATATGGTAAGTCCCCTACATACATACTTTCAAGTTGCGAACTTTCAAAGATGCAAACATGCCCCTGTATGCCAGCTGTTGTACTGTACTACTGTACTTTTCAAGGTACTGTACTGTAAGATTAAAAATGTTTTCTTTATATTTTGTGTTTGTTTTTTATGTATTATTTGTGTGAAAAGTATTATAAGCCTATTACAGTACCGTACTGTATAGCCGATTGTGTTAGTTGGGTACCTAGGCTGACTTTGTTGGACTTATGAACAAATTGGACTTACGAACCTGCTCTCGGAACGGAACTCGTTTGTATGTAGGGGACTTGCTGTACGTCCTTGTAGCCTGTCTTACACCCAGTAGTTTTTACCTCCCACTCCCTCACCCCTATATTGCCACCCACACCTTCTGGTAACCACTAATTTGTTCTCTTTATTTGTGAGTCTGCTTCTTTTTTGTTATATTCACTAGTTTGTTGTATTTTTTAGATTCCACATATAATTGTTATTTGTCTTTCTCTGTCTGACTTAATTCATTTAGCCCTCCAGGTCCATCCATGTTGCTGCAAATGGCAATATTTCATTCTTTTTCTTATGGCTGAGTAGTATTCCATTGTGTATATATACCACATCTTCTTTATCCGTTCATCTTTTGAGGGACACTTACATTGCTTCCATATCTTGGCAGTTGTAAATAATGCTGCTATGAACACCGGGGATATTGTGGGGTTTTTAATATGTGAATTGTTATACTAATATAATAAGTGCAGTGACAATGAAAATTAGACACAAAATTAGGGGGATTACACTGGAATAAAATCTTTTTCGGGCTTCCCTGGTGGCTCAGTGGTTAAGAATCCACCTGCCAGTGCAAGGGACATGGGTTCGAGCCCTGGTCCAGGAAGATCCCACATGCCGCGGAGCAACTAAGCTCGTGTGCCACAACTACTGAGCCTGCGCTCTAGAGCCCGCGAGCCACAACTAGTGAGCCTGCATGCCACAGCTACTGAGCCCACGCGCCCTAGAGCCCGTGCTCCGCAACAAGAAAAGCCACCGCAACGAGAGGCCTGTGCACCACAATGAAGAGTAGCCCCCGCTCGCCGCAACTAGAGAAAACCCGCACGCAGCAACGGAGACCCAATGCAGCCAAAAAATAAAAAAATTAAAAAATTAAAAATCTTTTTCTACTGTGCAGTATTTGAGATTTATAGTCATTCATTTGAAGATGGTGAAAGAAATGTATGGTCTAGAAAAGAAAGACTTATGCTTTTTCCTGTCTTTTGGTAAGTACTTTAGAGTGTAGTTTAAAGTTTTACTAGTGGAACTTTTGAAGAATGAAAGTTTATACAGAATATCAAATAAGCAAAGGCAGAGCTCCGCTGTTGAAAGACAGCGTAGGAATGGGGTGAGTAGGATGGGGATCCAGGGAGACTTGTCCATGTTTTCCCTACCTCTCTAGGTTCTGAAGTCCACTCTAAGGAATCTAGCTAGACAAGTACTGTTTTGTGGGGTTTTTTAAAATTTAGATTTATTTTTCTTTCCTTCATTTCTCACGTGATCTGTTTTTTCTTAGATGTCTGAGTGTCTTTCACTTTCTTTTTTTTAATGATTTTTAAAATTTTTATTTATTTATATTTTTTATTTTTGGCTGTGTTGGGTCTTCGTTGCCGCGTGCAGGCTTTCTCTAGTTGCGGCGAGCGGGGGCTACTCTTTGTTGTGGTGCACAGGCTTCTTATTGTGGTGGCTTCTCTCGTTGAGGAGCACGGGCTCTAGGTGCATGGGCTTCAGTAGTTGTGGCTCGTGGGCTCTAGAGCGCAGGCTCAGTAGTTGTGGCACATGGGCTTATTTGCTCCGCAGCATGTGGGATCTTCCCGGACCAGGGCTTAAACCCGTGTCCCCTGCATTGGCAGGCAGATTCTTAACAACTGTGCCACCAGGGAAGTCCCTGAGTGTCTTTCACTTTGAATATTTGGCTTTTCTTTTACTTCCTGACTTCCTCCCCCAAATAACTATTACATGAGTGAATAGGAGTGATGCTCAGACACAGCTGGCTGAGTGCTTAAGATTAGGATCTGATTTAGCTTTTTTTTCTTTCTTAAATATTTATCTATTTATTTGGCTGCACCGGATCTTCGTTGTGGCATGTGGGATCTTTTAGTTGCAGCATGTGGGATCTTTAGTTGTGGCATGTGAACTCTTAGTTGCGGCACGTGAGATCTAGTTCCCTGACCAGGGATTGAAGCCGGCCCCCTGCATTGGGAGCACGGAGTCTTAGCCACTGGACTGCCAGGGAAGTCCCTGATTTAGCTTTTTCATTCTTTTCCAGAAGAATTAATTTCACTGATAATTTAAGGTGTTTTTAATTGGCTTTTATCCTTTTTTAAAATATGCATATTTAGTTTAACATTTGATAATAACTCCTACTGGACACACTGCCTTAAGTAGTCAACATTTTATGTTTTTTAAATTATTCTCCTATTTTATGTGACCCTTAACAATTCTCTGAGATAGGTAGGACAGGTATTATCATTTCTACCTTACTGGTGAGGAAATTGACATAAAATAGTTATGATAAGTTAGTTATGGAGGTTGAACTTGAATTTTGGTTCTTTTATACCACAGTATAATTGGGTTTTGTCTATAGTGGTGTAAAGAATTAAAAGCTTAACAAATGCTGTTAGCTAATAACAATTGCTGGTAGCTAATATTATCCTCTTTGCCTTTTCTGCGTCCCATCAGTTTTCATTCCTCAGGAATTAATTTTTATGAGTCTCTTTTCACTGAATTTGTGCTGATTTGATAGAAAATTTTTATTATAATACTGAAGGGTTAAGAGAAAGAATCCCTTTTCTCTATCTCTATATCTACTATATTTTTTCAGCATAGTTGAGAGTGTAAACTTTTGAAATAAAGGCCATCTAAGGTCAGAGCATAGAACTCAGTAAATATTTGATAAAAGAATGAATGACTATTGATCTTAATTTACTCCTTTGGGCCCTACTCCTATGTTTTCAGAAAGCTCACATTTGTGGAAGGCCTAATATATGCCAGGAGCATTTTGTAGAAATCATCTCATTTAATCCTCTTAAGAACTTTATGGGTAGGTATTAATATACCAACTGTGTGACCCTGGGCAAATTACTTAACTGCTCTGTTCCTGTTTCCTCATTCGTAAAATGAGGATGATGATAGGATCTATCTAATAAGGCTGTTATGAAATTACATGTCAAGTAATCAATACTTATAAGTAGTGCCTGGAACATACTAACAAGAAATGTAAGCTGTTATTACTGTCATTATTGTCCTAATCCAGGGTCACTCATCTAGCAAGTAGTGGGGTCAGGATCCAAGCTCAGGTCTGTCAGGTTCCTTAATCTGTGATGCTTCCATTACAAGATGCAGAGTGAATAATAGTTGGCCATAACCTGGATAATCAGTCATATGGTCTTTTTGTTTCCAGAGGACTTAACATGTTTTAACCCAGATAAAATTCACACCTGAAAGCTTGAATGAAATCTTTAATTCCTCCTCAAATTCAAGAGACAGGCTACATATTGTGACACCAGTTTGTGTCTGGATTAGGAGTCAGATCTTCATTTTGATCCCAGCTTTTGTCATTAACCAGCTCTGTGAGACCTTGATCAAGACTTATAGCACTTAGCCAATTTTAAAATACTCAAATGCCAGAATGCTTTATGTAAAGAGTTGCTTAGAATCATCCACCATATGAGATTTACTGGATTTACTGGAAAATACAGATTCTATATAGTTCTGTTCAGTAATTCTAAATCTAATCCAAGAGGTTTTTTTATTTCTCTTCTTTATTCATGATTGACTTTTGCTATAATTTGGAATATATTCAATATTTTATGTCTTGAAATATACTGGTATGTTATTGGGTGAAAATAACATCCTTAACACTTACATTACTTATATTTAGTAATTCTTAAATGAAATTCTCAAACTGACATGCCTTACTTAACCTTCCTTTTTTTTTAGGATATTGAAAAGATTTTCAGTAACATTTTAGATATACATGAATTGACCGTGAAACTTTTAGGTTTAATTGAAGACACAG
The DNA here is from genome assembly GCF_965194805.1 of Balaenoptera borealis. NCBI lineage: Eukaryota > Metazoa > Chordata > Mammalia > Artiodactyla > Balaenopteridae > Balaenoptera > Balaenoptera borealis. The sequence continues at coordinate 49,573,985 of NC_138866.1, forward strand.
TTGAAATGACTGATGAAAGCAGCCCTCATCCCTTAGCTGGAAGCTGTTTTGAAGATTTGGCAGAGGTAAGTTTACAAAACTGTTTTCTCATTAAAGTCCTAAGTGCTGTATTAAGATATTTAGTAAGATATTATTTGTGAAAATTAGAAGACACTGCTGGCTGCTATAAAAAATACTTACGATTTAACCAATAGCAAACTAAAATTACATTGTCTTTATAGTGACACTTTACAGTGTAATTATGATAATATTTATAGCAAAAGTTGATAGACTAGTAATGTTTAAGATTTTTTTTTTTAATGGCAAGTGCATTTAAGGTGAAAGAAAAGAAATTTTATTGACCATAGCTGTTTAGCTTTTGTGGATTTTAGTCTTAATTTCCAAAAATGAAAAAGGAAGTTTATATTTTTTTCCCAAAGTACAAATCATATTTTTGTGCTTCAAATGATTATAAAAGTAATGTAGCTCATTGTAAAAATATTCAGAAAAATATAGATGAATATAATAAGACAAAAATAACTTCGTTTTGCAATACGTAGAGATTAGTTATCTTTATAAGATTTATTTATCCTTATGAACATTTGTCCACATATTCATACAAACCTATGTATATTTACAAAAATAGAATCTCACTATTTTATAACCTGCTTTTTTTCACTCACTATCTTGAACATTTTCCATGCTAATAAATATACTTCAACGCAGCTTTTAAAGTCTGAAAGTACCATGTTCTATGGAGACACTACATTTTAACTATTATTATTAAGCATGTAGGTTATTTCAGTTCTTTTTGTTATTGTAAACAATACTGTAACAAACATATTTATATAATGCCTTCATAGCCTAGTAATTATTTTAGGATGTAGTCCTAGAAATGGAATCGTGGTACTAAAGACTAGGTACATTTTTAGAACTTTGAAACATTCTGCCAAATTTACTTCCAGATAAGTTCTAGTATATGCAGACCCTCTTTTTACCCATATCTTCACTATCCCATTAATTTTTGTTATTATCCCATTAATTTTTGCTAGTCTAGTAGGAAAAAACAATATTTCATTGTTCTTTGATTTTGCTTTTTTTTTTTTAAACTAATGATGTTATACGTCTTTTCATACTCATTGGCCATTTTTATTTCTTCTGAAGTGCTTTCTTCAGATATCATGTAAATTTACTAGTTTTATAATCTCTTCCTAATTTTTCTGAAAATGTAAGTCACTTTAATTAATCCATTTTGTAGACAATGGAACTGATAGTATAGAAATACTCAGTTACTGATGCCTAACGAAGATATTCAGGCTTGCTCTTATTAGAAAGTTTTTTAATATTGTGATATCTTAGCATATTAATTTGTAGTCTGGTTGCTTGTTGTACTCTTAAAGATACGATGGTTCAAAAACATGTATTCAAAAATGTATTTTCTAATTTTTATTTTATTTTTGTGGTAAACATATAACGAAATTTGCCATCTTAACCATTTTAAGCGTACAGTTTAACAGCATTAATTAAATTCATAGTAGTATACCACCATTACCACTATCTATTTCCAGAACTGTTTAATCACCCCAAACAGAAGCTCTACTCATTAAGTAATAACTCCCTATTCTTCCCTCCCACACAACCCCTGGTAACCTCTAATCTATTTCTGTCTCTGTGAATTTGCTGATTCTAGATATTTGATAAAGGTAGAATCATTACAATATTCTCTTGTGTCTGCTTATTTCACTTAGCATAATGTTTTCAAGGTTCATCCATGTCATAGCATGTATCAGAACTCTATCTCTTTCTGTGACTAAATACTGTTCCGTTGTGTGTATATAACATTTTGTTTATCCATTTATTTGTTGATGGACTCTTGTGCTTTTTCCACCTTTTTGGCTATCGTGAATAATGCTGCAGTAAACACTGGCATATGAGTATCTGTTTGAGTCACTGTTTTCAGTTCTTTGGGGTATATACCTAGGATTAGAATTGCTGGGTCATATGGTGATTCTTTGATTAGCTTTTTAAGGAACTGCCAAACTGTTTTCCACAGGGGCTACAGCATTTTGCAGTTCCCACTGGCAGTGGACAAGGGTTCCAATTTCTCTGCATCCTTGCCAACACTTGTTATTTTCTGAAAAACATACTTAACTGCATTTTTAACATACAAAAATGAAACAAATCTTAGTTCTAGCTAAACATTGGGGATGTTGATTATTATAAAATAATAGGAATTTATTTCAGTATAAACATGGACAAAATATGGGCAGTTTCTGTTTTGTTAGTTTACTGTATGTTAGTCTTTACTTTCTTTTTCTAATTTTGAAAAAGTGGAGAGTGGATAAAACAGCGGGAATATCACTTTCTGTTTCCTTTGCAAGTATCCTCAGTGTAAACTCCTTTCAACCTAGGTGAACCTAACTGAAATTTCAAATCCCGGCCTTATTTTACTAATAACTACACCTTTTGTTTATCTGGGGTAAATGTGCGTATGCATTTTAATAGTTTGATACTTGTGACCACAAGTCAGTGACCTAACTTACGACCAGTAGCTTCTTGTCATCCATTGCCCAAGGTCATTACTTACATTTATTAAGAATTGCCAAGTTACAGCCATAGTTATTATTTGTCCCTGAAATAAAAAAAATTCTGAAACCTAATGGAGGCCTTAAATAAAAATTTGCCATTAAGTATTCTGTGCCATATTAGTAGAAAAGATGTTCTTTTAAACCTAACACATTTTCCTTTTTAAAAAAAAATAGGAACAAGCATTTGATCCTTATGAAACATTATCACAGGATATTCTTTCACCAAAATTTAATGAACATTTCAGTAAGTTGATGGCCAGACCTGCAGTGGCTCTACACTTTCAGGTAAACTTAAATTGAATGTTATTTTTTATAAAGCAACTAAAGAAATATTTCACCAATCCTTCAAAATCTGTTAATTGTAAGCCTGTTCTAGGTTGTTTTCTGTTTTCTGTCTTGAGTTCTTTCAATTTGTCCTTAATGTGGAAATCATTTATAGAATACCATGACAAATACTGATTGACTAGAAAAATCTGGCACATTCTGGATCTGAGATCTAGAGATGAATATGGAGAGCTATTTCAGGATCTTATTCCCTACAGGAGATAGAACCAAAATCATAAAGAGTGGAGAATATCCTCACATATATTCATACAGATTTCTCTATCAGACCTGTCATTTAAAGGAGATAGATATATTAATGGAGAGTACACAAGTTACTTGGTTCAGTAATGCAGTTAGGTAAAGTGAGAGTAAGTGGAGAGGGACAAAATTATATTTTTACTCTCTCAACACTTAATGAAGGTAACACTGGCATTGATGATCCTTGACTACTACTTCCTGCATTTAGACTGGCTCTTCTCAGCATATGAATATGGTCAAATCTTTATTGTCCTAAAACAAGCGAATAAATAAATCTTTGTCACTGTAGCTCTTCCCCTTTTTGTTTTTTCCATTTGTAGCCAGTTGTCTTCATATTACTTTTTATCATTCTCCATCAAACTGCTACCATCTGTGTTCTAATCAGGATGTAACACTAAAAACTGCCCTTGACAGTGAACTTAACCACCAAATCCTGTAGATATTTTGATTTCATATTTATGTCTGTAGTATTTATTTGTACCTCTGTTGTCCTTTTTGACTCCTATGATACTACTTACACCTAATTTTCATCTTCTCTGGTTTCTTCTCAGTCTCCTTAGTTGCAGGTGTTACCCAACTTCTGTTAGCAGCCCCTGCTGTTCTGTTCCTCTGTGCTGTCCTTGGGTGACTTTATCCATGCCCTTTGCTTTCACCTATATGCTGGTGACTTCCTATTTGTATTCTCAAGTCGTAACTTTCTTTTGAACAGTGGATGTATGTGTGTGTATGTATATACTTTCGTATAACCAGCTGCCCTTTGAACTAATTCATTTGAATATCCCACGAGGACTTCAAATATAAATGTTCAAAACTGAACTTACCTGCCTCCCTCCTTTACTGTGAATTCCCATTATTATCATCTTCTACTTCTACTCTACTAAAAAACTTGTCAACTTGGAATAAAAGTTACACTTAATTCTCAAAATTTACTTAATTGAAGGAATAATTCTTTAAGTTAAATCTTATATATTCATATAAACCATGAAGTAGGCATCAGTTAAATGGGAAAATCTGCTTATAAAATCTTTGCATACTCATCAAAAGCACTCACAACATTTCTTGTTTTACTCTTATTTTATTAGTAATTCTTACTATGGGATTTGAATGGGATTTGAAATTTGAATTTAAGACCCAATTATTTAAGCTGTTGTTCCAGATATTCAGTAAAATTCAGAGTTAGATATAAAAACCCTTTTCAGGCCAAACTCACTTGTACTGTATTAACTTAAAACAGATTCTTCATTTGTAAAATGAAAAAGTAATGTTTTTTCAAAAAACTTTAATAAAAGTTTTTTATTAAAAAAAAAACACAACAAAACTTCTTTAGAAGATGTAGGCACACTTTAAGAATATGAGCTTTGGAGTCAGAACTTCTGGCTTTGAGCCAATTAATAGTTGTCTTACCCTGATCAAGTCACTTAATCTCTGAGAATCAGTTTGCTCATTTGTAAAATGATGATGATAATGTATACCTCTTACGGTTATGAAAATTAAACAGGAATACACTAAGCACATTTGGCACATATTAAACGGTCGGACATTAGCTTGTGTTGTTTTTAGAGGACTCCTTACACTATAAACACATTGCATTAATATTTTAGAATGCACTTTAGTAGCCATTTCAGTGTTAATTAACAATACAAATGATTTTTGTAGGCTAATTTTAAAGTTTCATCTTGGTTCCACTTAAAGCACTGTATATAAAATATATAAAATTATATCTAGCATAATCTGTATCACTATCTTAAATGATAAAAGAAATTAATTTCTGCATATCCTGGTAAAAGTCTATTGAACAAATTGTAGTTTACTTGAGTTAACAATAGGTGAGAGTTATGGGAGTGTTTACCTATGAGTATATATTTTAAAAGCAGCATCTCGAACTCTTTCTTCACTTTGTATATTGCTTCTGTCTGTATTTACCTGATGAGAAATACCACTTTAAATAAGTCAGCCTTAATGACATTTAAAATCAACATGAGTAACTTTTAAATGCCTTATAAATTTTAGAAAATCATTTATTCTGCAGACTATTAGTTTTCAAAACTGGGATATACCTAACCCTAGCTATACACTAAGATTTTCCAGGCAATATAAGGGTACAGGTATCTTTAAGGGACTTAGTTTCTAGTCTAACCTTGTTTGTGTTGTTGCATTCTCTTCCAGTTTTTCTTACACATTACTTCTTGTCATATTGAATTTTCCATTATGCATTGATCCAAGGTGTAAAAACCTCCAGGGTACCAGCCAGGGAAAAGAAAAAAAAAAAAAAAGGGATTGGTCCTGAAGGAGAGTTTATTGAGTGCAAAGCAAAAAGGGTTCCAAAAGCAGGGGATGGGGTGATTGTGTTAACTCCTGGTAGCTGAAATGTCATATCTACCTTTGTCTTGTCATGTCTATCTAAAAATTAAGAAATGAGAAGGTTGTAACAAGGGTGAATATTACCTTTTTTAAAAAGTACTTCATCATTCATTGGACATTGTGATAAAGGAGAGGTGAGGCTTGTGAAGTTTTCATACCTGCATGTTTTATGTTAGAAACAGAGGTTCTTCCAGATGCTTGGTGTATGTGAGACTGTGACATTAACATGTGTATTTCAAGTTAAGAATGAAGTCAGACTTGTTGCAGAAATTTAGTCTGATCTGGCTATTTATTTTGACAGTGAAGATTGGCTTTATCAATTAAGTTATATAACAGACATTTTTCATAAATTAAATGAGCTAAATCTGAAATTTATTTGATCATTGTTTGGTGAAATATATTTAAATCACATCTACAATGTACCACATCCCCCAAAACATTTTTAATAAAATTGACATAAAAATGTGTGAGACAGTACACAGCTTTTCAGCATTCCTTTAGGATATGTGGAAGCCAAAACTTTTGAAGAAGAGCTGAGAAGACTATTGTTAAAGTTGTTTTAGCCGTGAAAGATGAAATGTATATATTTAATTATCTGATAACTTAAAGGAGGAAAAAACTTGATTTATAGCCCTTCAATTTCAATATAGAACATTCTTCCTATTATAGTTTTGATAATCTGTATCTTGTGTTCTTTTTTTTTGGGCAGGGGGGCGGCGCACTGCACAGCTCGTGGGTTCTTAGTTCCCCCCGACCAGGGATTGAACCTGGGGCTCTGGCAGTTAAAGTGCTGAGTCCTAACCACTGGACCTCCAGGGAATTCCCTGTAACTTGTATTCTTAAAATCTGCTTCTGTTAGGCACTGCTGTTATATAACCTTGATATCAGAGATATACTGTTTTTTGTCTTTTTGCTTTGCAGTCCATTGCTGATGGTTTTAAAGAGGCAGTTCGTTATGTCCTTCCACGCCTTATGCTGGTGCCAGTATATCATTGTTGGCACTATTTTGAATTATTAAAGGTAAGATGAAAGCTTCCTGAGGCAAAAAAATACTTGCATTTATGAGGCTTAAAACCTTTTTTAAAATCTGATGTTGTTTTCCATACTTTTTATTCATAAAAGTAAAGTATCTTAAATGTCTCCCTTCTTTCCACAGACCATAGAGAAACGCCTATATTTTTTATCTTCATATCATTTCCAAGTGGTAGATAAGAGGAAAATGTATATTTATCATTTGATAATATAAATTCTCAAAGTAATAACATAATAAAAAAGTTGACTTTTTAAAAATTATATTTTGGAGTCACACAGCAACAATGGTTTAACTCTTACTTTATATAAGTAATTAATAACTTTTATGTATAGCATTGTTCTAAACTTCCATCTTGCTATAACTTGTCAAGAAAAACGCTTTTAAAGTTGACACCTTTTCCGCATGCAGTATGCAGTGTAATAGCTAGAACCCAAGCAACAAATTAAAAAATAAAATTATGGTAAAACTTGAACTCTTTTTAAAGATCAGTACACATAAAAATATATTGAATTCCTAAAGTTCTAATATGTAGTATAAACTTTTTTTTTTTTTTTTAATTTTTATTTATTTATTTATTTATTATTTTTGGCTGTGTTGGGTCCTCGTTTCTGTGCGAGGGCTTCCTCCAGTTGGCGGCAAGTGGGGGCCATTCCTCATCGCGGCGCGCGGGCTTCTCACTGTTGCGGCCTCTCTTGTTGCGGAGCACAGGCTCCAGACGCGCAGGCTCAGTAGTTGTGGCTCACGGGTCTAGTTGCTCCGCGGCATGTGGGATCTTCCCAGACCAGGGCTCGAACCCGTGTCCCCTGCATTGGCAGGCAGATTCTCAACCACTGTGCCACCAGGGAAGCCCTAAACTTTATTATGATATATACATAGAGAAAAGTATAAAAACATAAACATGTTTTATAATAAATGTAATGCCTAAACACACCAGAGGGAAACCACTACCCTGACTTTAATGGTAATTACATTTTGCTTTTCTTTACAGTTTAAACACCTATGTGTATGTCACTAGAAATATATGTAGCCTGTTTCTGAACTTTTTAATCAGTTGGATCAAATTATATACATTATTTTGTGTCTTTTATCTCCTTTCAAAGTTATATTTGTATGATTCATTGATGTGGTTGTATGTTGTTCTAGTTTAATTTTCTCCCATTGTTTGAATAAACCATGATTTATTTATCCTTTCCTGGTTGAACAACAGTTTTTTGCTATTACTGATAACACTTGCTATGGACATTGTTTTTATATCTCTTGGTACACATGTGCATGCATTTTGTGTCTCTAGAGTATATACTCGGGGTTGGAATTGCTTGGTCATAGAGTGTGTATATTTTCAGATTTAATAGATGATGTCAAGCAGTTTTCCAAAGTGGGTTTTACAGTTTATACTCCTACCAGAATGCAGGTGATGTCTCTCTTTATGCATATTTTCATATTTTAAAAGTTCTGTCATATGGTATATTTATAATGGTATGTGGTGGTTTTGATTTGTATTTTCTTGATTATTAATGTGCTTGGGTATATGTTTATTGGCCTTTTGGATAACCTTTTATAGGGTTATTCAAGTCTTTTGCCATTGTAAATATCTTCTCTACTGTGACTTGTGTTTGCATTTCATATTTCTGTTTGTTTTTCTTGTTGTTGTGCATTAATTAAAACTGAGTATATTCCATATTTTTTCTAAGAGTTTAGTTTCACTGATGAGATCTGCGTGTGTAGGCTTCGTACGAGTAATACATTAGCAGCCCCAGATGTATATTTAGATTCCTAAAATTTTTTAGAGAATGTTCATGTCTAATTGGAAGTCCTATCATTAGTCTTAGAGTTGCCTTCTAATATTTGCCAACATTTAAAAATCCCGGCTTGACTGTAATTGAAGCTTATTTTTTTCTCCTATCTGGATGATTGGTTTTTAAAATCTCTGAGATCTGAATCTAAAATCAGACATTGACTATGATGCCCTGACTCATCCTGAGGCCACAGCTACTTTTACTACCAGTTAATTACTGGACTCCAAGTACTGTTAGCCATTGTGACTGGGACTAGTAGTTGGTCAGTTAATTAAAAATAAGGCAAAGAATCATAACAAAGAAGTATGCACATTTTATTTTAATAAATACACACAAAACCCCTACAAATGAACATTTATATGTATTTATATGCTAATCTGTTGACTTGGTGTAAAACTTTTTCTTTGAGTATGAATCTTGCTTAAGTACAAAAGGTATCTTCTATGACGTCTATTTTCCATTTCTTTTAGATGGTACATAAACTTGAAGATGCTTGTAAAGCAATCTGAGTGCAGATATCTTTTAAGTATTTATAATTTTTCCAAATCTTTTACGATGATCTTCCCTATACCTTTTTCTTTCTTTCTTTCTTTCTTTTCTTACTAGTCATCCATTTTATACACATCAGTGTATACATGTCAATCCCAATCTCCCAATTCATCACACCACCACCACCCAACCCCCCACCTCTTTCCCCCCTTGGTGTCCATACGTTTGTTCTCTGCATCTGTGTCTCTATTTCTGCCCTGCAAACCGATTCATCTGTACCATTTTCTAGGTTCCACATATATGTGTTAATATACGATATTTGTTTTTCTCTTTTTGACTTCGCTCTGTATGACAGACTCTAGATGCATCCACGTCTCTACAAATGACCCAATTTCATTTCTTTTTATGGCTGAGTAATATGCCATTGTATATATGTACCACATCTTCTTTATGCATTCGTCTGTAGATGGGCATTTAGGTTGCTTCCATGACCTGGCTATTGTAAATAGTGCTGCAATGAACATTGGGGTGCATGTGTCTTTTTGAATTACGGTTTTCTCTGGGTATATGCCCAGTAGTGGGATTGCTGGGTCATATGGTAATTCTATTCTTAGTTCTTTAAGAAACCTCCATACTGTTCTCCATAGTGGCTGTATCAATTTACATTCCCACCAACAGTGCAAGAGGGTTCCCTTTTCCCCACACCCTCTCCAGCATTTGCTGTTTGTAGATTTTCTGATGATGGCCATTCTAACAGGTGTGAGGTGATACCTCATTGTAGTTTTGATTTGCATTTCTCTAATAATTAGTGATGTTGAGCAGCTTTTCATGTGCTTCTTGGCCATCTGTATGTCTTCTATGGAGAAATGTCTATTTAGGTCTCCTGCCCATTTTTGGATTGGGTTGTTTGTTTTTTTAATATTGAGCTGCATGAGCTGTTTATATATTTTGGAGATTAATCCTTCGTCTGATGATTCATTTGCAAATATTTTCTCCCATTCTGATGGTTGTCTTTTCGTCTTGTTTATGGTTTCCTTTGCTGTGCAAAAGCTTTTAAGTTTCATTAGGTGCCATTTGTTTATTGTTGTTTTTATTTCCATTACTCTAGGAGGTGGTTCAAAAAAGATCTTGCTGTGATTTATGTCAAAGAGTGTTCTCCTTGTGTTTTCCTCTAAGAGTCTTATAGTGTCTGACCTTATATTTAGGTCTTTAATCCATTTTGAGTTTATTTTTGTGTATGGTGTTAGGGAGTGTTCTCATTTCATTCTTTTACATGTAGCTGCCCAGTTTTCCCAGCACCACTTATTGAAGAGACTGGTTTTTCTCCACTGTATATCCTTGTTTTCATAGATTAGTTGACCATAGGTGCGTGTTTGTGTTTTTTACGTTTTTTTCTCTGTAATTGATTTCTAATCTCACAGTGTTGTGGTCAGAAAAGATGCTTGGTATGATTTCAGTTTTCTTAAATTTGCTGAGGCTTGATTTGTGACCCACAATGTGATCTATCCTTGAGAATGTTCCATGCACACTTGAGAAGAAAGTGTAATCTGCTGTTTTTGGATGGAATGTCCTATAAACATCAATTAAATCTATCTGGTCTATTGTGTCATTTAAAGCTTGTGTTTCCTTATTAATTTTCTGTTTGGATGATGTGTCCTTTGGTGTAAGTGAGGTGTTAAAGTCCCCCACTATTATTGTGTTACTGTCGATTTCCTCTTTTAGAGCTGTTAGCAGTTGCCTTATGTATTGAGGTACTCCTATGTTGGGTGCATATATATTTATAATTGCTATATCTTCTTCTTGGGTTGATCCCTTGATCATTACGTAGTGTTCTTCCTTGTCTCTTGTAACATTCTTTATTTTAAAGTCTATTTTATCTGATATGAGTATTGCTACTCCAGCTTTCTTTTGATTTCCATTTGCATGGAATATCTTTTTCCATCCCCTCACTTTCAGTCTGTATGTGTCCCTAGGTCTGAAGTGGGTCTCTTGTAGACAGCTTATATATGGGTGTTGTTTTTGTATCCATTCAGAAAGCCTGTGTCTTTTGGTGTGAGCATTTAATCCATTCACATTAAAGGTAATTATCGATATGTATGTTCCTATTACCATTTTCTTAATTTTGGGGGGTTTGTTTTTGTAGGTCCTTTTCTTCTCTTGTGTTTCCCACTTAGAGAAGTTCCTTTAGCATTTGTTGTAGAGCTGGTTTGGTGGTGCTGAATTCTCTTAGCTTTTGCTTGTCTGTAAAGCTTTTGATTTCTCCATCGAATCTGAATGAGATCCTTGCCGGGTAGAGTAATCTTGGTTGTAGTTTCCTCCCTTTCATCACTTTAAGTATATCATGCCACTCCCTTCTAGCTTGTAGAGTTTCTGCTGAGAAATCAACTGTTAACCTTATGGGAGTTCCCTTGTATGTTATTTGTCATTTTTCCCTTGCTGCTTTCAATAATTTTTCTTTCTCTTTAATTTTTGCCACTTTGATTACTATGTGTCTCGGCGTGTTTCTCCTTGGGTTTATCCTTTATGGGACTCTCTGCACTTCCTGGACTTGGGTGGCTATTTCCTTTCCCATGTTAGGGAAGTTTTCGACTATAATCTCTTCAGATATTTTCTCGGGTCCTTTCTCTCTCTCTTCTCCTTCTGGGACCCCTATAATGCCAATGTTGTTGCGTTTAATGTTGTCTCAGAGGTCTCTTAGGCTGTCTTCATTTCTTTTCATTCTTTTTTCTTTATCTTTTCCGCAGCAGTGAATTCCACCATTCTGTCTTCCAGGTCACTTATCCGTTCTTCTGCCTCAGTTATTCTGCTATTGATTCCTTCTAGTGCATTTTTCATTTCAGTTATTGTACTGTTCATCTCTGTTTGTTCTTTAATTCTTCTAGGTCTTTGTTAAACATTTCTTGCATCTTCTCGATCTTTGCCTCCATTCTTTTTCCGAGGTCCTGGATCATCTTCACTATCATTATTCTGAATTCTTTTTCTGGAAGATTGCTTCTCTCCATTTCATTTAGTTGTTTCTCTGGGGTTTTATCTTGTTCCTTCATCTGGTACATAGCCCTCTGCCTTTTCATCTTGTCTGTCTTTCTGTGAACGTGGATTTTGTTCCGCAGGCTGCAGGATTGTAGTTCTTGCTTCTGCTGTCTGCCCTCTGGTGGATGAGGCTATCTAAGAGGCTTGTGGAAGTTTCCTGATGGGAGGGACTGGGGGATGGTAGAGCTGGCTGTTGCTCTGGTGGGCAGAGCTCAGTAAAACTTTAATCCGCTTGTCTGCTGATGGGTAGGGCTGGGTCCCCTCCCTGTTGGTTGTTTGGCCTGAGGCAACCCAACACTGGAGCCTACCCGGGCTCTTTGGTGGGTCTAATGGCAGACTCTGGGAGGGCTCATGCCAAGGAGTACTTCCCAGAACTTCTGCTGCCAGTGTTCTTGTCCCTTGGTGAGCCACAGTTGCCCCCTGCCTCTGCAAGAGACCCTCCAACACTAGCAGGTAGGTCTGGTTCAGTCTTCAGTGGGGTTACTGCTCCTTCCCCTGGGTCCCGATGCGCACACTACTTTGTGCGTGCCCTCCAAGAGTGGAGTCTCTGTTTCCCCCAGTCCTGCCGAAGTCCTGCAATCAAATCCTGCTAGCCTTCAAAGTCTGATTCTCTAGGAATTCCTCCTCCCGTTGCCAAGCCCCCAGGTTGGGAAGCCTGACATGTGGCTCAGAACCTTTACTCCAGTGGGTGGACTTCTCTGGTATAAGTGTTCTCCAGTTTGTGAGTCACCCACCCAGCAGTTATGGGATTTGATTTTATTGTGATAGCGCCCCTCCTACCGTCTCATTGTGGCTTCTCCTTTGTCTTTGGATGTGGGGTATCTTTTTTGGTGAGTTCCAGTGTCTTCCTGTCATGATTGTTCAGCAGTTAGTTGTGATTCCGGTGTTCTCGAAAGAGGGAGTGAGAGCATGTCCTTCTACTCCACCATCTTGAACCAATCTCCCTATACTTTTTTAAAAAGACTTGCTTTAAAATTATTTGATTTGAGTTTTCATATAAATATTTTTTATACTCTTATTTCTTTAACTTATATAGTAATTAAATTACATAATTACAGCATAAGCACAAGTGTCATACATATTTAGAAACATGTACTACTGATTCTTGGTAAATATATGACTCAATTAGTGGGATCAGAAGGACCTAGGTATTCTAGAGAGTGACCCACTTATTTATAGCATTATTGTCCTGTGGGAATCAGTCTGTATGTTATACAGTGGGAATGATCCATAGTCAGAAATACATTCATGTGAGTTGTACATTTAGTGCATTTCTCACACTGTCACATTTTACTTCCAGTCAGTTCAAAGTAGTATAAGTGAAGACACGTTCTTATCATTTTTCATTGCCTAGAGTAAAAAAAATAGAGATATATACATGGTTAAAGGCACTGAAAATTTTGGCATTTCTTTCTCAATTTTTGAGGCTTGGGGTGAGGAGAGTGAGGGTGATGAGTGGAAAGAATACCTGCAAACATCCTTAGATGGTACCCAGCTTAAAGGGCTGTGTTTAAATTTATGCTCCATATTTTGTTAGGAGGGCTACACTGGAAATTTCACTTATGTTTCCTTAATTACAGTTTTGTTACATGGGCAATATTAAGGTTGCTAATTAGTCATGTTTTATGAGTTATATCAATTTCCATGTATGTACATATATTTATGTATGTTAATTTATGTATGTATATTAAATTATTATATATGCATAGGCACTTATATTACACTTATACTGTTTAAACACAAAGTTTTTAGAATACAATATATCAGGCACTCTGGTTATATGTTAAAATACATCTCAATATGAATTAACTTACTGTTTTCCCAAATAGAAAAGCCTATGAAAAATGTAAGTGAATAATTGAATAGTTCCCAAAACTTTAAATTGCAGAGGAGTGTCTTGAGTGCTATATTGGGAGTGTTGGTGAATAAAGGATGCAATGGTAATGGTATATGACAAAAAAAAAAAAAAAAGAAAAATACATTTAACATCACAATGATGCTGTATACATGCGCGTGCACACACACAAGAAACAAAAAGTTTTTTGAAACACTACTTAGCATTTCATGCAATATATTCATGCACTATATTCTGTTCTATTCTGTTTCTTTCATTTTAAAAAAAAGGATTCGTTCATGTCATAATTCAATAGATTATGACATGCATTTTGAAAAACACAAAATAAGGACTAATTCTAGACAGAAGCAGAGAGGATTATCACATGGTCAGATTAGAAACTACTTTTTACTTTTATATCTGTTCTGACTGTGATACTGTTCCTTTTAATAACATTTTGTTTTTAATTGTGGTAAAGCATAACATGAAATTTACCATCTTAACCATTTTAAGTGTACAGTTCAGTAGAGTTAAGTATATTTCTGTACAGCCAGTGTCGGACACTTGGGTTGCTTCTACTTTTTGGCTATTGTAAATAATACTGCTACAGATATCGGTGAACAAATATGTCCTCGAGACTCTGCTTTCAATTCTTTTGGATGTATACCCAGAAGTGGAATTGCTGGAGCATAGGGTAATTCTATTTTTAATTTTTTGAGGAAGCACTGTACAATATTTCATAGCAGCTTTATACCATTTTATATTCCCACCAACAGTACATGCGTGTTCCAATTTCTCCATATCCTTGCCAGCACTTGTTATTTTCAGTTTTTTTGTTTTTTGATAGTAGCCATCCTAATGGATGTGAGGTGGTAGCTCATTGTGGTTTTGACTTGCATTTCCCTATTAGTGACAGTGAGCATCTTTTCATTTGCTTGTTGGCCATTCGTATATCTTCTTTGGAGTAATGTCTATTCAAGTCTTTTGCCCATTTTTAATTTGGGTTGTTTGTATTTTTGTGGTTGTATTATAGGAGTTCTTTATGTATTCTGAATATTAGTACCTTATCAGATCTGTCATTTGTAAATACTCTCTCATTCTGTTGATTGCCTTTTTGTGATACTGTTTGGGCTCAAGTACTCATCCAAAGGAAATTTCATTTCATGTTGAACTTACTTTGGGAGGGGAACCTATAAAAGAAGGCTTGTGGGCTTCCCTGGTAGCGCAGCGGTTGAGAATCTGCCTGCCAATGCAGGGGACACGGGTTCGAGCCCTGGTCTGGGAAGATCCCACATGCCGCGGAGCAACTAGGCCCGTGAGCCACGACTACTGAGCCTGCGTGTTTGGAGCTTGTGCTCCGCAATAAGAGAGGCCGCGACAGTGAGAGGCCCGCGCACCGCGATGAAGAGTGGCCCCCACTTGCCGCAACTAGAGAAAGCCCTCACACAGAAACGAAGACCCAATACAGCCAAAAATAAATATAAATAAAAAAAATAAAAATTAAAAAAAAAAAAAAGAAGGCTCGAACCAGTGTGACTTAAGGCTGTCATATTCTTTTGGGAATAGAAAACGCAGTCCTGGAGCAGTTTTAAGCCAGTTTTAATTTGAAATATCTGCCTCAGTCATATACCAAGGGAGATTTATTTGAGGACATAGTATTTAAATATTATTTGAGTTTTATTTCCCAGAATCAGAGTTTATGATAAGCAAGATAGAAAAACAACTACATAATGAGAAATTATGGGATATCATATATAGTTTTCCTGAAATTATTTTACAGTATGTTGTTGGATTATTATTTTTTAAAATCTTTGTTTGCTTGTTTATTTATTTATTTTTGGCTGTGTTGGGTCTTCGTTGCTGCGCGTGGGCTTTCTCTAGATGCGGCGAGCAGGGGCTACTCTTCGTTGCGGTGCGCGGCCTTCTCATTGCGGTGGCTTCTCTTGTTGCGGAGCACCGGCTCTAAGCGCACGGGCTTCAGTAGTTGTGGCTCATGGGCTTAGTTGCTCCGCAGCATGTGGGATCTTCCTGGACCAGGGCACGAACCCAGCGGATTCTTAACCACTGCGCCACCAGGGAAGTCCTAGATTATTATTATTTATAGCAATACTTTAAAGTTCATTTTATAGGTAATACGTTTCTTATTTTGGCCTTTTCCAATTTAAGCCCCTCTGGGGTTAATCATAAACTACTTTCATTTTCTTTATTTTTCTCAGATAAGTTTTAGATTTTTTCCTTAATATATATTTCAATCCTTATGTAAGAGGAAAAAGAAATAACAAATTCATTTCCTGATTTATAAGTATCTTTATAATATACTTCTTACATTCTAAGAAAAAAATATGTGTTTATCCTTCTGTTACTAAGAACATACTGACTCTCACTTAGGAACTGATTTATTCAAAGCTAAGTAATATTCTTTTACTCTCCAACTCTGGTCATTCTCTGGAAATTTAGTAATGGAAAGAATAAAAATTCTCCTCTCAAGAGAACTTAATCCATCTTAATTTAGTTTAAAGCTTAACAGGAAGACCTATTATTAATGACTTTAATGAGGTTCATTGGGAAAGGTAAGCCAATATTTCAATGAGACAATTGAAATTGTTTCTTTAGTAATACTTTTTTTTAACCTTTTACTTTGAAAAACATAGAAAAAAAGTTACAAAAATGGTATAGTGAACTCCCTTCATCTAGATTTGCTAATTGTTAACATTATGTAACAATTACTCTGTCAGTTTCTTTGCATTCCTGTGTGTGCTTATGTGTGTAAATGTATTTATAACATCAAGAACTTGAGATAATGTCTATTGAAAGAAATGTTCTGACTCTTGAAGAAAACGATGAGGAATATTTTACTGCATAATATTTACTCTTTCAGTACTGAAACATCACTCAAGGACATCTAAAGGAAGAAAATACACATTTTAAAAAAATCACATAAAGAAAAGTGATAGGTTTTAATGAGCTGAATTTCCCACCAAATTACTAAAATTCTATTTTTATGAAAATCTAGAGAGAAGTTTATTACTATCAAAAGAGAATTGATCACATATATTATTTCACATCTAAACTGAATTCCCAGAATAATGAATTAGAGACAAATTCATAATTTATTATAATTTCCCTTGTTTTAGGCACACATGTCTATAACAGATACAGCATTTTATAGAAATTCAAGAGAAGCATGGTAAGTATTTCAGTGAAGTCTCATAGAGTTAAGAAAAAACTTACGTGAAGTGTAAAATCTTGGGCAGGATACACATATACACAGCTAAGGAGAATAATGATTATCAGGTAAGCAAGGAATATATTCTTCAGTCAAATTCATAAGGTACTACACATTAATGAAAGATCACTTCCACTTTATTACTTAGTTTAAGTATATATTGCAAGGGCATTTATTCTCTTTGACCTCTTTTCCAAAGCACACTTACTTCATTTTATTTCTTAAACTGTGTAATTACCCAGTTTGTTTTTAAGATAGAGGGGATCCCCTTTAACTTGCGTTCACCAGATTTTGTCATAGTTCAGTATTTTGCGTAATTGTGTTTTGTGTCATTGGAGAGAGGCAGTGTAGTAGTATGGCAAAAAGCCTGGACCCTGGAGTCAGAGTTCCTGTGTTTGAATATAGACTCTGCCACTCATCTTGGGTGTCTCAGTTTCTTCATCTGTGACATGTGTATAATAATAGTACCTATCTTACAGAGTTGTAACAGACATTAAATAAGCTAATGCATAAAAGAGCATGCAAAGAATAAGAGCTTAATAAATGCTCATTGTCGTTATTTGTCTGAACACTTAACAAAATTATAAGTACTTATACAACAGTCACTCTTTCTGATTACCCTATTGGGTACCTACCATTTGTGGGTACTGTACTAAAAATGAATAAAATATATCCCCAAGCTTTAAGGAGTTCATGGTTTAGTAAAGAAGATGAACATCAGACAAATAATTACAATGTAGTAAGTGCCTAATAGAAGTAGTTCTGTGGGATTACTGAGTCAGGAGTAACTAACCTCTGTCTAGGAAAGTTAGAAAAAAATTTATATGAGTGTTGGGTATGCAGAGGTTTATCCTACTGTTCTGGTGTGTTGGTGTTATTTAATTGGGGGAGCCATAAAAGGCATATGCTGAGGAACTACTACAGATTAAAAGAGACAGTAGAAACATGATAGCTAAGTACACACTGACTGGATCCTGTATTGGGGGGAAATTGTACTAAAGGACAGGATTGGGACATTAACTAAATTGGATATGCACTGTAAATTAGATTACAGAACATTACTAATGTTAAATTTCCTGAAGTTGATCACTATACGGTAAAAGAATTTTTGTTCTAAGACACATTGCTGAAATATCAAAGGAGTAAAGGGGAATAACACTATTTGAGAGTAGTTTGTGATATATTTGAATTTTCCTATATTCCAAAAAGAATCTCAGAACCATTTAGCAATGGTTCACCTTCCTCAGCAAGGAAATGAGAGGACTGTATCACGAACTACTCTCAGATAGTTCAGGGGGAAAATGCACATACACTCACACACAGAATGATGAAGCCTGTGTGGCAAAGTGTTAAAAACTGGTGACTCAGGGCTTCCCTGGTGGCACAGTGGTTAAGAGTCCGCCTGCCAATGCAGGGGACATGGGTTTGAGCCCTGGTCCGGGAAGATCCCACAGGCCGTGGAGCAAATAAGCCCGTGTGCCACAACTACTGAGCCTGCGCTCTAGAGCCCACGTGCCACAACTACTGAGCCCACGTGCTGCAACTACTGAAGCCCGCACGCCTAGAGCCCGTGCTCCACAACAAGAGAAGCGACCGCAATGAGAAGCCCGCGCACTGCAAGGAAGAGTAGCCCCCGCTCGCCACAACTAGAGAAAGCCCGCGCGCAGCAAAGAAGACCCAACGCAGCCAAAAATAAATTTATTAAAAAAAAAAAACTGGTGACTCAAGAGTATACAGCAGTTACTTGTATTATTTTTATAACTTTTCTACAAATATGATATTTCAAAAGAAAAAACTTAAGGGGGGAGAAAAAAGGAAAGAGCTTCATAGGGAGGAGGCATTTGAACTGTATCATAGAGGCTGAATTCACCAGGTAGGTAAGGAGGAGCAGAGGCAGATAGGTAGAAAGCGGTAGCAGTGTGAAAGAGCATGACTTAACTTGCAAGGCAGTTCAGTGTGGTAATTTCCATGTCACTGTAAGAATGCATTCTTTCAAACATCTATAGAGAATTAGCTTGGATATTCATTAGTCTGATGTTTGTTGAATCTCACTGCCAAAAATTCAAGAAACGTTTAGCAAATTATTGGACTACGTTTATGCCAAAGAAAGCCATTGTTTTGTATACTTGTATCACCAAGAAATCATCGTGAAGTTTTGTTTCTCTTTGACAGCCTGTAATTCTTCATGGATATTTAGAAATGACAAGGCCATTTATGTGGAAGAGTTTGATCAGACTTAAGACCAAGTAGACAGTAGAAATTTAGTATCCTCATACACCTAAATTGAAAAGCAGTTCTCATTTTGGTAGAATCTCGTTATTAGTGATAATTTGGAAATTTGGATCAACAAAAGCAATAAGAATAAAAAACCTGTACTTAAGCATTTTATATCATCAGTGTCCATATTTACTAGGGAAGTATTTTAGAGTGGAGCTGAAAAGAATCTTTTTGTAAGAAGTCTTTCAAACAGCAAAATAAGTGATTTGGTAGTAATTTTCACCTTCAGAAGTCAGGACGATCGAGTGCAGATCATTTTTCAAACTTCCTGTGGTTTTTTGTCTCTTTTTCCTTATCTTTTCAATTTTCTGTTTCTTAAATCTAGAGATGAAGGTTTTATTTCTGATGTTAGTCACTTAAATTATTTATATTGCAAATCTTTGATAGCAAGACTTCTATATGTATCTTGAAAAATATCAGATGGCTCTGTGCTCTATATAGAGAATAATTTTTTTTTTTTAGAGAATAATTTCTAGACGTATAAATGAAAGTTAATGGATCTAGTACTTAAACAGTATCCATTCAGTTCCTTGCTGAGGAAAGGGAACCATTGCTGAATGGTTTTCAGATTGTTCTTGGAATATAAGGAAAATTTGTCATAAAATTTCTAGTGAGGTAGTTTAAGATCATGAAATACACTTAAATTTTAAAAAATTTTCTGAAGCAATTGTAATTTTTCCATATTCTCATGTATTCTCACATAAATTTGTATTTGTATCTACATAATCTCTGTATAATGCTCCACTTTGAATTCTTCTGTCAAACAAATTAAAACACTGACACATCATGCAATCTGAATTATTTATTATAAGATGAATTGTCTTCCATTTTGAGACTGATCTATGGGAGA